>NC_090934.1:1432001263-1432627694 GCF_040938575.1 Ambystoma mexicanum | reverse complement strand
TGAAATGGGCCGTCAGGGCGTCCTTCGTTTGCTGGTAGACGTCAAGGCCAACCGTGATTGCCAGGGAATTGAAGATGCATAATACTTCATCCCCCACATTCAGTAGTAGGTGCGACCTCACCTTTCTCGATGTAGTAATGTCTTTACATTCTATCGCCATCTCGAACTTCTGTAACCACAACTACCCTCTTGGGCTGACTGATGACGGGTCAGTGTATGGGTCAAAAGGGTATATTGCAACGGATGATCCACCTTGCGGGCGGGCCTGCCGCGTGGACAGTGACAGGTTTGCAGTCATTCTGGAAGGCGTGCCGGGTATGGGGATGGTCGTGCCTGACGCCATGTTGATAGACAGTGCGCAAGTGTGGCAACCGTTCTCTCACCTTAGGGTGCTCTTGGGAGTGTTCTTGGCCTCCCCGGTGTGTGTCCACGTGTTAGGCGTGATGTTGCACCTTCTCCCCCTCCAGGACTCCTGCTGTGTGGTGTGGATAATTTCAGGACTCGTCTGGCAGTGTGGTCGAGATTAATCCATGATGAAAAAGAGGAGAGAGAAACATTTTCTAAAAAAAAGTTCACCATTGTGAATGGGCTTTGAGCGCTGGGCGGCAGCGTCACGCATGCCGTTGTGTTCGCTTCCTCATCGCCAGTGTTATGTCCCTGATTCCGGCCGAGGCGTCGGCAGGAACCTGGGAGGGTAGGCCCAGGCAGCTTAGGCCTTGCTGCGCAGCTCCCGCGGGAGCAGTAAAGACACACTCTCGTGTTGCTGTCCTCCCCCGGAACTGCCTCCGTGGAGTGGGGGCAGAGCTTTTATTAGGACGCCTCGCATCACCGCGTAGCGGGACGCAAGGCAGACATAACAAGGCCCAGGGTGCAGAGGCCCACTGGGAAATCTCCAGAGTTCCGTATAAGGCAGTCCACCCCCGGGAGAAGCTGTTCCTTCTCAATATTCACTCCTGCAGTCAGTGTTGCTATCCCAAAATGTTCCCAAACTCTATAATAGAAGACAAGGGCATCCGATTAAAACTTGCGCAGGGTGTCGTGATGTCATAGTGAGTAGTTGTACTTCTCATTTGGCTGGGATTAGTAAATACCGGATTGTGCATTTATTTGTTTTCCTAAACAACCATACAAGTGCAAGTCTCCAACTCTTAATCCATCCTCCATTTCACGGTTATAGATAATTCTTTTAAGTGGGAGTATTTTACTCCTTACTTTAAATTGAGAGTAAAAGTGTTTATGCATTATCGATGTGGGTATTTTTAAAGTAGGCAAGTCAAATATTTATTTTTATTGTTTAAAACACAGGCATTTTTGTTGTAACCTACTTTGTGTTAATCGCATTAAAGCAAATGCTTTTATGTCCCCTGTTCAGACCACGTCACGCAAAAATATAGCTCCTCGGAGTGTCAAGCACCAAATGCCTATGCTCAAAATACATTTGCTCTGCACTTCTTGACTATTTGCCTAATGTTTTTCTCGGTAGGAGGGGGGTGTTGGGGGGAAAAACAAAGAGGTACTCTACTTTTTTCCAAGTGCTACTTCTAGTTTTGGTATTAATTGGTTAGTCTATTGCTTTTGTGCGTATTATTGTTGTTTGTTTACTATTGAAATTGGTCTCCTTTTTAATATGAATAGAATATTATGCCTTTAACTAGGCTAGACCCAAACCCTTCCTCATTTTCCAATAGTCGTTTTCTAAAGGAAATCCAGTGCTTAATTTGTGGGGGTGTTTGCCAGGGCTCAGCCCCGGCACTTATTTCTGAGCCCCTGCAAATCTTGTCTCAGTCCAGAGTTTCATTAGGCTGTGGTGTTTTGGTAACTTTAGTATTTTCACTGCCAGTCCCATAATAAACACCTATAGAATCAGAGCAAAATGCAAATGATGATGGTGTTTAAAGACGCACTTAAACATTTGTCTCATGTCAAGACACGAGTATTTGATTTGATGTGTATGTTCGTTGGTAAATCGCACATCTGCCGTAGTGAGTACATGACTGCGTCCATTAAAAACACTAAGACAGTGGGAGTTGCAGCTTTAACTCCCATATATGTTGACAGCATGGGGGGTGGTAACCAGGGCCGGCCTTAAGGGCAGCAGCGCCCTGGGTGAAATAGCGCCCACCACGCGCCCCTGGTTAACAGCTGGCAGGGCGGAAGGGGGCGGGGCGAGGATGGGCAACTTTTTTTTTTTTTACCGCCTCGACAAGGAGGTTAAATAGGGTGCGTTAGCAGCCCATTGTCATTGAATGAGCCCGCCGCTGCGGGTGCATTCAATGACAATGAGGAACCTGCCACTACACCAGCTCGTGGGACCCCTTGAAAGACTCCCCCCGAGCTGGCGTGGTGGGGGGCTAATGCTGCCTTTTCTTATGAAAAGTTCCCGAGGCGGAGGGGCGCATTGAAATGCACCTGCCGCCACAGGAAGATTTTACAGTAAAAGGCCGCCTGCTACACCTTCTCCCACAACTCTAGCTCGAGGGAGCCCTTGAAAGACTCCCCTGAGCTGGCGTGTTAGGGGGCTAATGGCACCCTGGGGGGCGTGGCACCCCGGGCAGTCGCCCGGCTCGCCCCCCCTTAAGGCCGGCTCTGGTGGTAACAGTGGGTGCAGAGCTGACCATCCTGACATGTCATTGTGTGTTCGAAAATATTTTAGCCCCACCACTTATTTATTTACAAATGAATCACTGAGAAATCCAAATATTTAGATTGGGGTGTACATGTATAATGTCAAATACTTCCCAGGAATGAAGGCACACGTTAATTTTAAAAAAAAACAACGTTGATGTCATTGCATTGGTAAGAGCTTGCTTGTGAGACGCATGTTGTGTTGCCATGCTGTCACTTATTGTACTTTTGTTATGGGCCGCAGGTACTCGAGGAAGGGAGCGATTGCTTGGGCGATTTACCCAGAGTTACAGCCTATCTCCTTTTCATACATCTGAGAGAAGGGCGCAATCTGGTCATAAGGGACCGCTCTGGTAAGTCGACTACTTCCGTTTCTGATCATTTGTACTTCCGTTTGGTCTAGTGTGCCCCCCTCCACTGCAGAAATACCGCTACCACATGCCATGAAGCGTTGCTGCGACACACGCCGCTTTCTTTACCAGAAACACATTGTCCTCGAGCGGAAACGGCCATTTCTCAACCCTCCAAATAGAACGAACTGCTGCGAGAATGTGTGTTCCACACGAGCTTACCACAGGGCTCAGCATCTCGACACGTTTGCTATTATTTTGAAACATGTGCGAAAAAATGCAGTGACTGTTTTGGAACCGCGCCTTGGAAATGAGAAATGGCACTGACATTTCAGAACTGCAGTGTGGCACATTTCTGCATAGGAGAATTGTTTGTTTTCTAAGCTGGAGGGTATTCGAATGACTCAAACAAAACGCCCTGCAACCACACTCTTCTTAGAAGTGTTAATGTTTGACTAGTTGGTTAATAGTTACATTCATAGTGCGCAGAAAATTGAATGAAAAAGGCGTGTTGGTTTTAGCGTTGATAAACTGCTTTACATCGTGTTAACTGCATTTCAAGGTTCCTACAACGGATTATTCTGCATGAAGGTAGGGAGGTGGTGTTCGTTCTGCATGCGTGTGCATGGCCAGTCTGTGCTGAATATCACCCGAGGGCTGTCCAAAAAATGAGATACACACAGACGACCGTATAGTGAGGCCAAACACAACACCTGGGTGTGTGCACATCTTCTGCGATGTGTGGCACCGAGTAGATGTCAACAATCGAAAAGGTTAATTAGTCAATGATCTAGAAAGCCCCCTCCCTTTCTCAGCGATCGACTAAAGGGAGGTTGAGTAAATCTATTGCACAAACACATCTTAATAAAAAATAAACCTATCACTTTTTTTTTACTAAAACGTTACCAACACACACGTGGACAAAACACACAGAATGCCTAATAACAGTTACATAGTGTAATTGGGTTTATATATTTTATTCACCTACTATGTCACCTGTCTTAAAAGTTGTCTGGAAATAATTTCTTACCTTCATCTCGACCTCCAATACTCGCACCTAATTTGAGCAAAAATTTGACTCAACAAATCTCGACACTAATATTTAAACATTAAAAATGTCTCTGCCAAGATATCATTATGAAATTAACTCTACACTTCCAGAACTGCCTTTAATTAAACTTTATTCTCCCTAAAATGCATTGCTTTACTCGGCACATACTGTAATCACATTAATATTAGCTTATTTTTGCATGTAGACGGCAGTGACCACTAGAGGGCAGTGAAGCTTCAGGAACATTGCCAGCATATGCGAGATTGTGAATAAATGAATTAAGAATCTGAGCGGGAAATAGTGGACAATGAGCCCTGACTAGATTGGTGTGGACGAACAAGGGACTGAATACCCACAATATCATTGGGGTGGGAGAATGTGTTTGCGTTGCTCGAGCAGAGTGCTAGCAAGAAGATTGTGTGTGCCGCATGCCAGGTCGACTCCTCTGCCCTTCACCACCCCCTGAGTCATGAAATTGAGTTGAAGTGGCTAATATTAGGGGCATTGACTACTACAGCACCTACAAGCTGAAGGAATCTGACATGAAGCGCTATTTATATTAAAGCAACATATTGTGTGTTGCTGTGACATATCTATCACCTTGAAACACTGTGGGTCTGAAACCGATAGCTCACTTTTCTCTGGGGGTATTGCTGCTTATGGAAATCACATCTTTTAATTAGCGTTTAAGCTAGTTTAAGCCTCCTTTTTAAATGCCCTTGCAAAATGACCATGTTAGTTCACGTACGTAGCACATGCCAACTAGTATTCATTTGTGGCAATGGCACATAGGAGCCGACTAATTGGCAGAATAAGTAAATTACTAAATGCACCCTCTACCCTAGTCATTGGTGAGTGATGTCCCAGGAGGATAGCTCAGCAGCAACGTGCTCGCCTCCGAAGCAAGACGACACGAAGCAACACAGGTTTGATCCCCAGTCCGTGCTTACAAACCTCTGGGTATTTAAGCGCGTTATAAATACGCATCTAAGACAAACAACTACGCAACTAAAACAAACAAAAAAGAATTCCTGTAACAGTGCCTCGATGTGTGAGTGCTTTAAAAATGCAAATAAATACATTTTTCAAAAAATTATTAACTGTTGGGGAATAAACATTGTGTAATGTTTGCATGTGGAGCGCTGCCGTTCGGGTTAGTGGCAAGTGACTTTCAGGACTGGCTACTAGCTTTCAACTGGGCACTTTTACACCTGGAATAAGTTATATGTTTGAGTAAAAGAACACATTACTTTGACAGGCTAGAAGTGCATAGTCGGTAGGAACAGACATATCAAAACGAGTTCAGCCCCCAAAAAAAGTCATTTGACTAGTTGGGCCTCAAACAGCTCCCCTTCCACTCCCATCTTCAACTGATTGACACCAAAATAAACCGACCAATTGAAAGAGACCAGCAAATTGCAAATTAACATTTTGGCCAAAAGCCTGAAGGATGCGGGAATCCACCAACGCATGAACTTGTGTATGAAGTGTTCACGTCTGGGCATAGTATATAGGTTAGAAGAGCAGCCCTGCAGGACTACACCAAAAGCAAAGACATGGGGGAAGACGAGTCTTGGATAAGCAATTGAACAATGCAAGGGATGGGGTCAGGACAAAGCGCGAAAGGACGAGTAAACCAGAACTTGGGAGCAAGAAGAGAAAAGACTCAAAAGCAGGACTGGGCCGGGAAGGATGGGGATCGGGGACAGTGAGTAAGAGTAAAGAAGAGGGAGCATAGAGAGAGGCCGAAACAAAAAGAGATATGGAGGCGCTTGGCCCCGAATACTCTTTAAAAACAAAATGGAGTAAAGGGAAACTGAAGATGGCCTACAATGAGAGCCAGAGGGCAGGGGCTAAGGATTAGGAGACTTAGGGATGGGATGAAAGCCGGAAGCGAAGATACATTTCAGAATAACATCTTTAAAAACACGAACGTTCCAGCTCAAGAAATCCTAACCTTGTCCTCAGCGACTGCGGGCCAGTAAGCAGGCACAGCAAGCCACATTTCTTGGATAACAGAAAACAAGAACAGAATTGAGAAAATAAGTGCTGGCCATTTCCCAGGGCTGAACTTTATCCCATCTGAACTATTGAAGCTCAATCCACGGTTGTGGGTAGAGAATGCTCGGTCCGCCAATTATTTTTACTTAAATGGAAAACGTGAGGCAGAGGAGTACGAGAGTTTCGACCAGTTAAGTTCCTCTTCAGGGCATCTGATTTAAATGAAACTAGTCTGCCACCATAACATAAGAAGCTGCATCCAATCTTGTCTGATATATACGTCTGGTGCAGATGAATGTAAACGGATAGATTGGGAGCCGTGGTACTAATGGGCTGAAAGAGGGGACACGGGTCCTAATCTATTATTGACATTTGAACGCATATATTTGTACTTTGCGAGTTTATTTAGTCCTTAATCATGGTGCATTCAGTTCTAATATTTTTGATTCATCTGCCACAAACTTTTATATCATACAGAAGTGGATGCAGCTTTGCATGCTATGATAGGGGACTAGTCTGTCGTGAGTCAGTTGCCCTGTGCTCTACTGCACAGCCCAAACTGCTGACAGATCTGGACCAGGTCCGAAGCACCTTGGGCATGAAGCATTGACTCGCATGCCATGCATGGTTTGGGGTTATTCCATCCAGTAGTTTTTAAAATATTTAATGGAGAAGGGGGTGCCCCCTTCTCCAAAATAGATGGCTATCTCTTGAGTACATTGCCAAAAAATGGGTGTTTATAAATGAAACAGCTGTCATCCTTTGTTTCCCTCAATGAGAGAGATAGCCGTGGTTATAGCAGACGTTATGAAAAAATGAAATGCATAAAAAAAAGCATTTGCCGGTCAAACACTTGCAAATGCCATCAGGTTAGTGGTCGGGGGAGGGGATTTCAAGAGGACAAGTGAAATTCGAAAGTTGGAGGGGGTCTAGGGCCTAAATTTGCAACACATAGCCTTTCTGTAATCCTCGGCTATAGCCGTGAATAGCCGACATCTCAAAGCAAACTGCGTCAATGAAACACTTTGTGCTGTTGAGAGAATGGGAGAGGACAGGGAGGTGTGGAGGCCATCACGGGAGTGGGTTGAGCTGGCACAGATAAGGGGGCAGTTTGTGAGGGCCTGGGGGAACAAAAAAGCATTTTTTTCCAGCCGTTTTTACAATATTCGTGGCTATAACTACATAGCGCTGTGACTATCTTTAGTCCATACTAAATTAGGCATCTGGGTCTCCCATCACTGCAATAACCGGGACCAACCCTGATTAGCTTCAAAGTGAGGAAGGGACCGGCCCCCTCAGGACATGTTACCTAATAGATGTGCACAAGTTGGAAGACCACTTAGAGCAACATGCCCTGAGGGGGCGCAGCCCCTTCCTCGCTTTGAAGCTAAGCAGGGTTGGTAAGGTGCTGATTTAATGCAAAATAAACCCCATGAAATTCAGCAGTTGTTGTAAGCTACGCCACCCAACATATGACCTCTCATCAATGATATCACTGGTACAGCGGATCACACCTGCAAATAAGTGAGATGCAACATCTAAAATGTGTGTTTGTGCCTGACTTGTTTCTTATGTGGCGCAAATCTATGCAGTGGTTTTGGCTGTGCATTTGTGCACACGTTTGACATTTTTCCTGTGGGAAAATGAATGTAAAAGTGAAAAACACACCCTTTTTATTTTACCCTTTTATATATCTTTCGAACCGTAACACCAATTTACATGACATTTTCCAGTTTTGGGGGGCCCATGCCCCAAATTAGGTATGTCAAATGTCACGCTGATCTTTCTAATGGCTCAAAAGCTATTAGCCGTATAATTTTTATTTTTCCTATGGATGAAAGATTTCTAGCTGCTCTATAATATCTCAGTAGAACTCTTAATAATTAGCAAATTTTACTGTATGTATACCATTACATAATACCTATTGTTACAATGGTTAGTGTATACATTGGAGAAATCTGACTGAGCTCCTCCTTGTCGGTCCAGCAGCTGCTCTAAAAATCCTTGACTCCTAATACTCTACCTTCAATACTGCCGGATCCGTGATACCGGTCTCCCTCTAGGTAAAAACATTAGGGGTCTACCTCAATGCCACTCTTCCCACAAACCGACAAGTAGATGCCATTGACTCTGCAGCAGCTTATCCAGCCAAACTGCTCAAGGCAGCCATGCCCTTTCTATCCAGATACAACTGTCTATCGCCTGGGCAGTGATCGGCGCACGGCTCACTACTGCAATGTCCTCTTCGCCGGCACATCCACCCACAACTTAAAAAGACTCCAAACCATCCAGAACGATGCCTTACCTGCTGCCCTCAATATCCTACGTTCTGAATACATTTCCCCCTCCCGAAGAATTGCCCGCTGGCTAGCCATCAAGGACCGAATTCTATTCAAGACCCTCCCAATCGCCCACAAGTGCATCTCCAACAGAGCCCCTCCTTACCTAGTACAGAACATTAACAAAGCACACCCCAACAGGCCTACCAGAGCCCAGCACTCCGACAAGCTAGCAAAACCGAAGATCAAATGAACCAAAGATGGAGGGTCCAGTTTTCCAGTGTTGGCTGCCAAATACTGGAACTCGCTCCCAACTGCACTCAGAGCAGAAGAATCATACTGGGTCTTCCATAAAACCCTAAACATGTGTATATTGACATACATCCACCCAGCAGTCCTCTACTGCAGCCCGTCGGGACCTTATAATATATATATGCTTCCCTGGCTTAATCAACGAATTCTACCCCAGCGATCTGCAACTGCGTTACCATGCATGTAACTGCATCCTCTGTATTTATGCCGATGCCTCAACCCTATGGGCCTCATAACTGTTTACCCGGACCTAAATGCCTGTAATGTTCCCGCCTGCACTAGGCCTTTGCCCATCTTGGGCCGAGGTAATTGATAAAAGCGCCATGATGCCCATGGGTTTGTGTGCACTCTACAAATGTAAAAAATAAATAGATAAATATAAATGTTAGATTAATGTTAAAAAAAATAGGAACACATTTTTTGAAGGCTTTTACAGTAGATTGCTTATGCAAACTCTCAGGTCCACCAGATGGCAGCAATGTAAAGGAAAACAGGTCATTAACATTTTTCAGCCAAAACAGTCATAATTGCATGATGCAGAAACAAACATTTGTCCTCCATTTTTTCTGTGAAGCTAGATGTTGACATCCCTGATGCTAGGCTATGATGCTGGGCGTGTTTCTACAAACTGCTAAGACCACTGTATGTGTGAAAAATACAAGTAATAAATGACTTGTCTGTTTATATCGGCCAAACCCCTTTTATATAAGAACTCGCCTCACCTCACCTTCCCCCAGAAGCTCAGTGTCTCCAGAGCTGTGGTCCTCTCCAGGCTGGACTACTGCAACAGCCTCTTTCTCAATCTCCCCCTTTCCTCTCTATGCCCCCTCCAGCTAATCCAGAATAGGGCTGCAAGTCTTATCCTTGGCTGTATCTGTCCAGCACTAAAATCTCTCCACTGAATCCATGTGGCTGCAAGGATCAAATTCAAGACCCTCTGCATCATCCACAAGGCCTTCTGAGGCCTGGGACAACGCCATATCCAAATTTCCCTCCCTAAATACTCCCCTGCTAGAGTCCTACACTCCTCTAATTCTAACTCTTTGCCAAAAGCTTCTCCGAGCAGAGAGTGCGGGTAGGTCTCACCTCAGCTGGCGCCTCCCTTTGGAACAGTCTCCCTGCCCCTATCAGACTTGAGCCGGACCACCTTGAGTTCTGGAAACTGCTCAAAGCTCTGCTGTTCTCTCCCTCTTTCCCTTCCCTGCTAATCACCCCACTGCCGCTGTGACTGGTGGCCAGATCCTCATGAATCTCGCAGGATTCCAGGCCCTGCTTCCCAGTCGATACCAGCCCCTCACCCCACTGTACTGCCCTTGCTGGCACCTGCCTGGCGCATATGCATCCCACCCATGGGAGTCGCCTGCACTAGCACTTAGCCTGAGGTTTCTAATCCTTGGCTTCTGTTAGCACTTCCCTCCTAGACCCTCCACCAGCACTTGCCCACTCCTCTGACACCCCCCCCATCTCCCATCTCCTGCACTTCTGCCCACTGCACTTGTACGTCTGAATGCCAAAAGCCCTAGTAGGACCATGACTGTATTTTACTGCTTTTGCCATTGTTCTTTTTCCCCTGTTCCCTTCCCATTTAGCCTAGAAAACATTATTCAGTTATATAAGCACCTAACAAATGCTCAGTGAAATAAAATAAACTTTCAATGGTATTGCACCTTTTTTTTTTTTTTAAGGTTACTTTAAATTGCAAGTCGTCTTTCAGAGACTACGACATATTTAGTTTCTCCTTTCACTGCATTTGTGGGAATGCAGCGTTTTGTGCCATTAAGTTTTCACGTGAGAATGTTCACATTGCAGCAATGAAGGGCCCGAACCGTGGCGCCATGTTTTGAGTCCTATCTGATTGGCTGAAAGGATTTTCTTTGGGGACACATTACCGCTCATAGAACTGTCTGAACTTCTTCTGAACGGGGACAGGATTTCACGCAGTAGCTGACAGTGATGTTATAAAACGCCCCCCCCCCCCCCCCGGTCATCATGTCTTCTACTTTCTAGGGTTAGAGTTGATTGTATGTGTTCCACCTTCACAACAATGTGATTATTGTAGTGTACTAAATGCCTTCTTGTTAGTATTGGTACACACATTCTGAAAGAAATAGGAGAAAGCCAATGCCTGATTACAAAAAGATAATGGTAATTTGCTGAGGAATGGTTTCGGCAGGCTTCGAGGAGTACTCGCGGCAGTTGGACTCCGGAGCATAAACTGTTGTGATTCCATGTGCCATTATGAGTCTGAACTGTAGAGCGCCCAACCGCCAGGGCGTCAAGCCACTGATTGCATGAACAGGACAGGGGAAGATGGACGCCTGGTGATTAGGGAAATCAGTGTTCCTAATAGGATGGAGGGACTTGTTCCAACAGGTGGGGGAGAGGAGAGGAAAGCGTCTCCCTCCTTATTATTGCAGGTGAACACAGAGAATTATGAGGCTGGGCGTTGGAGGGAGGATGAGCGTGAAGTTGAGGCTAGCAGCCCTCCAGATATGGGGTTTATTGGCCATACTGTTGGCTAAAGCCCCCAAAAAGGAAAAATACTCCTACCTTATCTGACCAACATTCACCTGCCACTTGCTGGCTTCACATATATATATATATATATATATATATATATATATATATATATATATATATATATATATATATATATATATATATATATATATATATATATATATATATATATATATATATATATATATATATATATATATATATATATATATATACTTTTCTTTGTTGTGAGGCAATGCAAACGTATTGAAACATAACATTTGACATTTGCATAGTGTTATTTCTTTATTTTTATTTTTTATTTTTTTACAGATGGAAACTTTGTTATCCCAGGTACAGAGACCTGTAAAGCAGGCCCATAGTGGCTCGACTAGAATCGCAGAGGTCGCAGAGTCCTTTCAATTCAGGTGGTGTGAAAACCCGGGTCTGTCTTCCTAATATTGGGAAATTGAATCCCTCTAGCGCCCTCAGAGCTCTGTCCTCGATATTGAATCGCCCCTTACGCATGCGCACACCTCTGGTGCTAGCCAATTAGGTTTGGGTTCTAACATGTCAACACATGTCGTTAATGAAACTGGGCTGCTGCATCTAACACAAGTAATGCCCGTGGCTTATAAGAACGTTAGCCCTAGACCTGGTAGAATGACTTTGCTCTTGGCAAAGTGAATCTGGCGCGGCTATAGTTGCAGTCTCAGAAATAAGTAGTGTTCTACTGCCATCTAGTGGTTATTTGACAAGTCGCATGCAATTCAACTTAATCGCAGTGGAATACGTCTCAGTATAGTAAAAAAAACTCCCCAGGTTATGGGGTTAGGGAGATTTCACAATGAAGCACCACAAAAAAAGAATATACGCTAGTACATTGTGTTATAATTCGTCTACGATGAACTGTATTCATGTATTAAACCTACACAATGTCCTGTGTTGTACAACACTTTGGGAATCACCTGGCATGCTCAGTCAGTCTTCCATTTGTAGGACCATGTTAACTGCACCACAACAGCTTAAGTAGATTTCCAAGTGGGAAAATAATGGCGAACCTGCTTGTTTTCCACTCTAGGCACGAGAACGAGTATGGGAGAGAAGCGAGCAGTGCTGGCCTGTTGTCTTAGTAACCAGTCAAGACGAGAGAAATGAAGCCAACTTCCAAGGGTCTGCTTGAGGTCTGACACCGAAGACTTCAATCAAGTCTTCAGTGAACCCATTGAAGACCAAGGACTAGCGGGAAGTACCCCCCATTCCCCCGCACAAGAAACTCTCCCGCGAACACAATTGTATAGGCCGATCGGATACCAAACGTCAATGGGCAAAGTGTGACAATATGATGCACTCTGACCATGCAATGCACGCCGCAAGAGCAGCATGATTGTGTCTGGCAAGGGTGCACGTAATTCCATTGAGTGGTTCAACAAGACCCTAAATGGCATAATGGGGGGCTTGGAAGAGCACCGTAGTATAAAGTGAGATATTCTCCTTCCATACATTCTGTTTGCCTACCAGGAGGTTCCACAGAGTGGTGAAGGCCTTAGTCCCTTTGAGCTTCTATTTGACCATCCTATAAAGAATACATAAAGCCTGATGCAGCAATGATGGGAGGGAAATCCCCAAACTCCTTCCCATGACATAGTGGATTGTGTACTGGTCCTGTGATCCAAGATGGCCAAGTACAGACAACAGAGTACTCAAAATCTATAGGTCATCCAGGTGCTCGTGAAGCACTGGCATGTCCAAAATGCCACAGTGACAGAGTACTTCAGGACAGATGGTCTGGATTATGAAACCTGCCAAACCCAGTGCCCTTCATGGTAAATTCGCTGGGGCCCCACGTGGTGCTTTTTGAAGATCAGTGACAAAGTCCCCCAAGGCAGACACACAGGGTCTTTCGTATCAACTGACTACAGCCTCATTATAGCCGGGATGACTTGGTGATGGCTCTCGTGATGGACGATGAGATGGAGGAGACAACGGTTCCCCATCCGCACCTGTTGCATGCACAGTCCACCAATGGGTCGCTAGGAGTTCAAACCTCCCCAGACATGAGTGAACAGAAGTTGCGGAACTGCCGGCAGCTGCTCTGCCAGTTTGCAAGTCTGTTCTCACTGACTGCAGGTGAAAGTGATTGGCGCATCCATGATATTGACACTGGAGCCAGTAAGCCAGTGAAGAGTAAAATTCACTGGATGTCTGATAAGGTAAAGGGAAACATAAGGAGGTCTCCAAGATGATGAACTTAAAGATGATTGACCTTTCCCACAGCCCCTAGGAACTACGTTAGCAGGTAAACTAAAGTCTACTTTGTTGTGGACTACAGGGGGCTCAATGATGTCACAAAGACAGATGCACACCCCATAGCTTGGGAAGATGAGCTGACTGATCAATTAAGCGACGCTTAAATTATGAGTACCTTTGAACTCATGGCAGGTTATTGGCAGGTTGGCCTATTGGACAAAGCAAAGGAGAGAACAGCTGTAAAGCCTGGAGGGGGTATCTGTACTTTTGCCCTCTATATGGTAGGGTAAAGGCACAGAACACCCCAGCAAGGCTCTCAATTTGGTAACGATGGACGAGCAGCCAGGCATACGTTTTCAGCAGTTGATGCAGGCTGGTTCTTAAGTGCAATGTTTCACCAAAGTCCCCACAAAGGAACCACACACTATGTTAGGTGATAACACAGCTTCTTTATATAAAATAAGGTTGCTACCTCTACCACCATATATATATATATATATATACATATAAATAATAACACTTTGTACTTGGAATACATATTCAAAGAATGGCAAATATATACATTCTATGTGGTACCACACAATACTTTAATTCAGTAAGAGATGCACTAACTGCAAGCAGTTTTAAATAGGCATGTGAATTCTTAAGTGAGGTGTATTAGCATAGAGTAGGGAAGAAAAACAAGTTAGTTGTGAACAGTGACAGAATGCTTTCTTTAGAGTAGATGCACAATTCTGTATGAGGATCCCCCTGCCTGGGCAGCCTGTAAGGGAAACGTTAGGGAGTAATTTATTTTGTCTTTTACAGCCCAGTCCAATAATGTTCAATAACCTTGTGCTTTATTTAAAAGGTGCTACCCCCCCCAAAGTACCAGAGTGGCCACAGGAGAACAGGATTCAAGACTAATCTGGGACCTCTTGATGACTCCTGAGGGTAGAAGATGCTCTTCTCTTCCTTGTCACAGTACCTTTGGTGCCTTGGCAGGTGAAGTGGCTGAGATTCTCGGTTTCACTTGATCATTCCCTCAGAGAATGGACCCCTTTGTAAGAAGGAAACACTGGGATGCCGAGTACATGTGAAAAATGGAACCAAAGACTTTCTGAAGTGCAGTAGTTTTACCCTTTGCGGTGCTCTCCTTTGGTCAACAATTTATCAGACTGTAGAAGTCCTGTGAAGATGAAACCTGCTGTGGGCTCCTTAAAGGCTTAGTAGATGAGAGCAAGACCCTTGGGACCCACGAATGACTTCTGCCGCTACAGGTGCATAGATCACTTTTGGTGTCGGGTTTCAGAATATCAAGTTTTTCCGACTTTTGGTTCTTTGGTGCTGCAGCCGCAGTGCGGACTTCGGGACAGCTTCTAGTGACCTGGACTCGACCACTGGAGTGGACCTTGGACCCTCACCAAGTCTGGACCCTCGGACATCTTCATTAGCTTCTGGTGGTGGAAAACCCACCAACAGACCTTCCTCAGGACTCAGCGAATCTGGACTCTCTCTCCGGTGGGAAAAAGTGGTCAGTGATCATGGTGAGGGTGTGCCCTTTTTAGAATGTTCTTAGGCAGTTTGAAACTTTCACTGCTCCAGGTGTCTGGCAGCACTATGCCAGTGTGTCCCCTCTTCTGGGCGGTAGACAGCAACGGCTTCCAGCAGTCACAAAGTTCACTGCGGGACCCTGAGCAACACCAATGGACTTCCTTGACTTGAGAGGTCTGAGCTTTCCTCTTCTGGACTCACAAAGACCCGTTCTCTGGATTGCAGGCACACAAGACTGGCTTCCACGATACTTCAGATGAAGAACCTCAGTTTGAACAATGGTCCCCCATAGCTCGGGGAGAGGTCTCCTTTGCAGGTCCTCTCTGAATAAGTCCTTGGGAGACGCAACTTCTTTCAGGTTACATTGAAGAAATTACTGCAGCAGACTTCTCCTCCAGCTGGGCTTCAAGGAGCAGCTTCTTCTTGCTTCAGCTTCAACTTCAGCTTCTGAACAAATTAGTGAGAGATCCCCAGTTATACACATCTGTCCCTCATTTACTCTGAGCCATTCACTCCACCCAGACACCCATGACAAATAATGTGGATTCGGGCAAGTACCCAGCCTTTCAGTACACTACACTACACTACACTGCATTCATGTCAGTTTCAGTCAGGGCTGTCTCATTCTTTGTGTCACACACACACAGAAACCAGACACCCACAACAAAGAATGTGAGTTCACTTCAGACTCAATTCTTACAGGTCCCAGCCCTAGAGTGTGCACACAACACACTACAACTGGGAAGGCTCCAGTCAGTCTGGCAAAAGGCAGCCGCAGAGCCATATATGGTATTTCCACCCAACAGCCAGTAAGGGGGAAAGGAAACAACAGAGAAACATATGATGCTTCCACCCAACAGACATTCAGGAGGAAAGGGTGAGATGCAGGGTTTCCCAGGACTTTAGGAAACAAGGTAAAAGGCTTTAGAAACCATTTGGCCACAGTGGCCATCTTGCCTTTGTGTAGGAATCCCTTGCTTCCTATGACGGGGCCTGGGTATCCCAAAAATGGAGGACACTCGGAGCCATTGCAAAGTCCTCATGTAGCTGCCACCAGCCCATACATGCTCTGTGGCCAACACACAGGTGCCAAAATACACACATAAGGGGTATAAGGGTGTACCCCCACCCATGGGTGCCATAACCGTAACCCATGGGTGTTTAAAATGAAAACCTGCACTGCCAGATGTCCAGGCTGGACCTCAGTAACAGAAAACATAAGGAAAATACACACTGAGAATTGGCAGGACAAGGACTAGGATGCCTTGTCCCTCAATAAGGCATTTCCTGCATCACAATAGCATTCTCCACACCAGAAAGGAATTACCAGTGTACTTGTGATGTCCTTTGGCTTAAAGAATGCCCCTGCCACATTTCTGAGGATGGTGAATCGGGTCCCATCTGGTTGGTGGACTTGAGCATTGCCTATCTTGTTGACAATGCTGTCTTCAGTCATAATTGGGAAGACTGTCTATCACACCTTAAATGGGTACTTCAAGCCATGCGAGAGGCTGGTTTGACTATCGAGGCAACCAAGTGCCAGATAATACAGGGTACAGTAACTTACCTGGGACACCAAGTGGGTGGGGGTAAGAAGCAACCTCTCAAGGCCAAAGTCTAGGCAGTGCTGGGCTGAGCTGTCTCCACCACCCAGACTGAGGTGAGGTCCTTCCTCGGCCTCACTGTTGACTTCAATCTCTGCCATTTTCGTACATTAGTCTTGCTCGCACATTTTACAAATCTAGCTGTTTTGTTTATTCTCGATGGATTGTTGGTTTTTTGGATCTATGTTGATGGATTATCTCCTTTTTTATACTACCACTTCACAGTGGTTTTTTTGTTTGTTTCAATTTTGATGGTAACGGTTAATTTCTTTTTCCGGCATTGCACCATTGATCTCCTGATGGTTGCTTAATTTTTTTTTTAATGGATTTGGATGGATGCACTAATTTCATTTGTCTTGAAGACTTTTTGGATGCATTTGGATGGATTTTTTAAATTGATATGCATTTTGACTCTGCTTTTTGGTTTTCATAGATTTTGCTGTAGTTTCGTTGCATGAAGGATGTGTTTTCTACATTCCGCAGAGGATTCATGACTTTCTTGTGCGTTTTGATGTGGTTTTTGACAGATTTATTAACTTTTTTTGGTACTTCATGGCACATTATGGTTTCGGATTTATTTACTTGAATATTTTTTTTTCTGGATTGGACTTGGATGGATTTTCCTGGACTCCGCGCATGGTATGTTTTTCGTTACTTTTACAAAAACAGAACAAAGATGCAACTGATCTTAATTCGTAAAGTTGTGTAGCCTTGTCACAAGTACCACTAAACTCTAATGTTTAACTTAGAGATTTAACTGTATATACATTGACAAATTTAGTGTGTGTGTGTATATATTATGATATTTCAAACATAAAGTTCATTATTTTATTGGTTTAGAGCACTATAAAGTTTATAGTTTACATTATACGTAGATATTACTCTGCTGTCGCATCAAATACACTGTTTAACTCTTTCTCTTCACAAAGAACGTATCTGTTTAACGGTCAATCCTTCACAAGCTTTCATTTTTCTTCCTCTCACTTATCGTGTGTTTTCTTATCCAATCAACTCGCTTTTCTTTTCTTGGTCTTTACATTTCAGGAAGTGCACACAATACCCTTGTTGATATATTCTCGGTCTTTTTTTTGTACATTGAGTGAAACAATTTTCATTATTTACAGCTCACATGTAAATATTTTGAAATATTCTACCAATTATAGATTATTGATCCATTCGAAAAACATGTATTTCCGTTCAAATATTCTACGGTCTTATCGGCCGCAACCTTTTCAGCTACCGCCTAATCACCAAAATTATCTGTAGTTGGCGACTCATGAATTAATTGCCATCATAGCCTTAAAAAGATGAAATGATGCAGTCTAATTCACCAGGGTAATAATTTTGTTTGGCATAAATCGGGTATTGTTAATCTTAGATTTCCTTTTTATTATTTGGATTTACTCATTGCCAATATTTATAGACCAATTCCAGCAAGCATTTATGACTATAGATCTTCAGCAGGGTAGCAAAGCTGGAAAATGGGTGCCATCATGAAGTGCATTGGCCATGTCTATCATGGGTGAAGACATATTATTGCTAGCTAAATGGTACCAACTTGGAGAATGATTTTTGGTGGTAGGCAAGACAATACTATATGCTGTACTTGGCAGCAGTGGTTTGAGCCGAGCCATCACCAACACACACTGGATCTCTCCAAATCTACCCTCTGTGTGTATTTTTAAAAAACCTGTTTCCTTTTTTCTGTTTCTACTTTTGTCTTTCGGCTACTCATCTGGATTTGTGACTTTAATGTGAGACATACCTTGTTGTCGCTTTTCATATTTATCTCAATATGTGGTTATTGCAGGTCGCCCTGGAGATGATCATTCTTCTAAATGCATTGGCATGGCCTTATGAGAATGGACTCTGTACTCCTCAATGAATTAACATGATTTATTTTAGTTTTCTTTACAAGTAATTTTGCATGTTGTTTTTGAAAAGTGTGCCTTAAATTAACCAAAACTAAACTGGTATATGTGTGCAGCTCTCCATAGGAGCTTTTCTTGCCTAAGCCTGGGGTTGTTGAGGTGGACATCCTCAGAAGAGGTGTTTTGCAATAAAATAGGTTAACACACAACTTATTCCCAGGGTGAAGAGGCCTACTGGGAAATATCTGGAATTCTCTATAGGCCAGTTGGCCTCTGCCTCATAATCTGGTTTATTTATTTATTTGTGCATTTATAGCAGTGCGCAAAACCCATGGGCATTTAGGTGCTAGTTACAGTGAGGCAGTCATAGGGCAGTTATGGTAAGGGAGGGGGTGAGGATGTTAGTTGAAGAACAAGGTTTTGATATGCTTTCTGAAGACATAGGAAGGTACGCATTTCAGGTTGTTCAATAGAGGGGGTTCCCCCGACCGGAAAGCTGGATCCCCCCGCTTTTGAGTGCTGTAACCTTGGTGTAACAAGGTAGTGTCTTTAGACGGATCTTGTAGGTCTTTCTGAGATGTGTTTTTAAAATGTATCCGCTAGGTATCCCGGTGCGTCATTCAAAAGATATCGGTGGGTGAGGAACATCATTTTGAAGTTGATTCTATCCTTGACTGGGAGCCAGTGGGCTGCTTTCCTGGCATCCGATAACTTGTCTTGTTTGCCAATGTCAAGGGCAGCTCTGAGCGCATTGTTCTGGGTTATTTGTAGTTTGCAGAGGTTGTTTCCAGGGGTGCTGCAAAGTAAGCAGTTACAGTATCAAGTTTCGAGCCTATTAGTGCCCATTCAACTTCCAGGCAGTTAGTGGTAGTGAGGAAAGGCTTACTGGCGTTCATCAATTTGATAGCATATCTGATGCCAATGCAATGTGGTTGACCTGGTGGGTTATGAGTAGAGAAGAGTCAAGGTATACCCCAAGAGTCTTGACAGAGGGGGCGTAAGAAATGTTATGGCCATCAGTGATTAAGGATTTGTATTCCTGGGGATACTCTTCAGGCGGGCGGGTACCCAGTTTTTTCGTTCTTGAGGCAGAGGCTGTGTGGCCATTCAAGATTGGATGGTTTTGTAGATTTCATTGATTCTGATGGTGCCTTTCAAGTAGTCGCCGGAGAGGGGGATAAGAATTTGGGTATCATCTGCATAGTTAGTGCACGAGATTCCAAGGGCATTGAGATGATCGAACAGAGGCTTAATATATACGTTGTAGAAGGTGGGCGACACACAAGAGCATTGGGGTACTTCGCAGGAGTTTGGTGTAGGTGAGGCAGTGGCCTCCCCCGTGAATGCTCTGGAGGATCTGTTTGACAGGAATGAGGCAATCCATTTAGTGGCTTCGGGAGAGAAGTGGGCAGTGGAGATTACAGCTTGGCAGAGTATCATATGGTCTACGAGGTCAAATGCTGCTGAGAGGTCAAGGAGTAGGAGTAGTGAGAGGGTTCCCATGTCATTAGTGCGGTCCAGCTGGTTTATTAGGTCAAGGAGGGCTCTTTCCGTCCCAGGCTTAGGGCGGAAGCATGACTGGCGGGAGCCTAAATGTGGTGGTGTTCTAGGAAAGCTTGTATTTCAAGATGAACCACTCTATCCATGATTTTGAGCAGGAATGGGACTGTGGTAACGGGGCAATATTTTGTGGGGATGGCTAGGTCAAGGTTTGGTTGTTTCAGGAGCGGTGAGATCCAGGATTCCTTCAGTGTTGGTGGGATGCAGCAGGATGTTAAGGATGCATTAATGATTGATACTGGGAATGTATCCCCATTGCAGCTGGATGGTTTAAGCCCAGCAATGGTGTTTGCAAGGGCAATATTACTGATTGGCTGGAACTTAAATAGTGGAATGTCATTGCGAGATGAGCACGGTAGGTGGCAGGAAGTAGGTAGAGAGGCTTTTTTGCTTGTATTTTGGATTGTAGCTGCGTCATTTTTCCTGTGAGCGTGTTTTGGATCTTATTGCACCAGGTGTGGTCTTTCAGGATGGTATCTGTGGGGGAGATGGGGTTTTCTAATATGCAGAGAATGGTGAAGTTTGTGTGAACTCAATGCAGCGTTAACAATTCTTTGTCTTATAAGTGTAGGCTTTTGAAGTGAGGATAAGCTCTTTGTATTGGATCAACAACATAGAGAGATAGCTCTTGTTGGTAGGAGTAGGGGATTTATGCCAGGTGGCTTCTGTTGTTCTTTACTCAGCACATATGGTGCACAGATCCGGGGTGGAACAGGAATTACCATGGACTGGTTTCTTAGACTTCTTAGCTTTGAGAGGTTTCAAGTGGTCAACTGCCTTGCAGAGAGATGAGTTGATGAGCAGAGTAATGTTCGTGCTAGTCAAGTTGCGTGAGCTACGGGGCATGGTTGTTCTGGGGGCAAAGACTGCCTTGGAAATTTTGCTGATGACTGGTATGGTGAATGTGATGGTATGGTGGTCTGACCAAGGGCATGGTCTGTTGGATAGGATGTAGATGTTGCAATTGTAGTCAAGCAGCCAATCAAGGATGTGGCCATGGGAGTGTGTGGGTTCTGTAGTGAATTGCGTACATCAAAAGGCTGACAGGGTAGTAGCTATGGCAGCGGCTTCTGTGTTGCTGGTGTCCCTAAAGCCGAGGTTGAGGTTGCCTAATTCCAAGAGTTGTGTAGATGGTTTTAGGTTGATAGTAATGAGTTGGGTAATGCTTATCTATCACTAATCACTGCCTCTTACTCTATCATCTTAAGCCTTCTGCTGTTCCCCATCCTCCAGGTTCTACCTGTCATCTTTTGTTACTTCATCCAAATTGGTTTTCATGCCCCACACTGAAACCCCCTGCACCTTCTCATTAAGTCCATCCCCCCCAACAAAAAGTCTACTCTTGCTATCTACAGATGATTGCCTCAGACACTTGACCTCATCCCCAATCTGCAACAATTGTATTTAATGCAAATTAGAATTTATACATGCTCAAGTTCAGTAAACGGTATTCTCTGTATGCCTTTATGCTTTTAATATAAGATGAAACCAAAAAGTAATCCAGTAAAGCGAAAGGCATGGAAAGTTTGCACTGCTTCTGCATGTGTGACGCATATGTTTCAAATGTATAGAGTAATAATGCACAGACAAAGCAAGTGACTAGATTCTGCTTCATGTAATTAACAGCACCTAACACTAGACAAGGAGACTGTGTCGGCATAAAGTGAGAGGAGCCAACATAATGCATCACTTTATTCATGAACCATTTCCACCAGTTACTTGCTTTTATGAGAGATAACACCCAACACATGGCACATAGTTTGCCAAAAATAAAGAACATTTGGAAATAAATACTAAACCCATGGTTGGAAGTGTTGAAAAAATTAATGAAGTAAAATTGTCTGCAAATATTTAAAGTTGTGCCTTATCTCATTGGAACAATATACTGGAAGCTAAAGAAACCCCATGGCAATTGCAAACCAAGAAACCTGTCATGTTGAAGACTAGACTTCCCTATGTATTCATGTGTCATTTTATAGACTGCAATGTTGATATGCTTTCAAAATAAACCCTCGCAGAGTACTATTTTTCTATTTTATCTGCCTTTGTGAATTGCAAAATTATTCTTATTTTGAACATGTTGAGCACAAATGAATTAAGCCATTGAAATGTCTGGTGGGAATGTCTGGAACCTTGTCATTAAAATACAAGGTGTTTAAACGGTGTGTTAGGTGTCGTGTGGCGAGAGGAAATATTTTGGAGCTGCTGCTGTTGAACCCTTGACTTTGTTTTCGAGTCTGTTGGGGGGACCTTCCTGCACATATACACTGTGCCTGCACAGAGCGCTGTGTGGTGTGCAAACAGTTTATTAGGTGTTGTGTGGAGAGAGGATATATTTTGGAGCTTCTGCTGCTGTACCTTTGAGTTTGTTTTCGATGTCTTCACCTATCAATTGGGCGGAACTTACTAGTGTGGGATGTTTTTACCCATGCATCCAAGCCCTACCATAAAACTGTGCAGTACTGGCATGGAAAACATCATGATGGCCAGAACTCCCCAGAGAGTGCACAGGGAAAACATGAAGAATAGGCTGCCACCCATTTTTGCCTATGTTGTGAGCACAGGAGGACACTGCCTAAAACCACCATTGGGCTACACACACAGTAGCCTGAAGCCATTGGGAATGGCAATGCTGATTGCCAAAAGCAACCCAGAACTGTGGGGAATTCATTTTCTTAATGTCAAAAATGGATGCAGTACCGGTGCTCACCACTATCAGAAAGCCGGCGTTTTAAAACCACCAGATTTTTGTGTAAAACTGAACAAATGAACTGAAACCAGGCCAAGGAAAGACTTGCTAAGAGGTGGATACAATGTAAAACTATATTCTGAAATGACTTGAAGGAAGTAATTATTTAATGTATATATAAAAAATAGCTGCATGTAAGTTGGATATGAATGTAGAAAACTGGGAACTAAAGTGACATTTAGCTGAATTCTGCCTGACAACTACCCCCGACAGGAGTTGAACTGGCTCAACAACTCTTCCCAGGCCTGGCTGCATCCTGCTGGCCCCACCAAAAGGAGATCACATGGCCTTGTTGATTGAAAGGGGAGTGGCCCCTGGGGACTACAGGGAACTGAACAGTGGGCCTTCGTTGGCTCAGGCAAATGTTATATTGGGGGGGCCGTAAAGTGTCTCCCTCTTGGGAGAAACTGGGAGGGGCAGTGCCTGTGAGAGTCAGCTGAGCTTGGGGGAAGTGGATAAACCAGTTATTCCACCATGTGATGTGGGAAGCCACACCCCTTTTTGACCAGGGCATAATTTTAAAAAGATAGATAACTCATAGTGTGGACTGGTCAAAATTATATAAATAATATCATTATTCTTGGGATTTTTCGGTGCACATTTTAAGAGGTGTTAGGACCCTGTGGTATGTTCCTGGGGATAGTAGCGGAAAAAAGGTTGTTACTCCAAATGTCTGCATGTTAAAAATCTGACACTTTATCACCTGAAACCCATATCCCTGGTGCACATTTGTGTAAAATCTGGAAAGGTTTAGAGGTCGTTATCTGGATGAAAAGGGGAGAATTCTGTCGTCAGTGGACACGACATCGTACAAAGACAGGGATCGGATGGTTTGGTGCTACAGAAAATATGTTAACTGGACCTATAATATAAGAAAAATGGTACATAGATAAATATGTATTTGGATCAGAAATAGATTTGTGTGCAATTTGACAAGGGGAGGTTCCTCTGACCATAAAACCTACAGCATCACTCCGACACTCCATTTCTTCCCCCCAATCAAGGGAGAGAGGAAAGCTTGGCCAATGATAAGTGAGAGGGGCAGGCTTAGCTAGGCCCAGTCACACACCCATTTTCAAAACACATAAAAAGGGCCACTGAAACCCAGGTAGGGATTTCACTTTCCACTTTCTTGCGGGACGCTTTGCCGGGAGACTCCAGACTTCAAATCCATCAACCTCCAGAGACCAGAGATCCAGAGAGACCAGAAATCCAGAGAGACCAGAACTGTGCAGTGCTGATAGCAGAACCAGAGACCAGACCGCTGTTCAGAACCACCCGACGGAAGTCCCGTCCAACCTGACCAGAACTTGGCGGCTTATTTCAAAAATATGGTGTGAGTACTCACTGTGCAAAACCAATTTCTTAGTTTAAAATAATCTAATCCAAACAATTTTAGCCTATTAGAACTGCCTCCTAGCATCGTGTCATTCTGTCATCTTTCAAACTGAAAACTGTCATCTGTCATTTTGAACTTTTAAAATTTCAAATCCGAAAAACTACTTTCACAAAATAATCCGTGTCTCCGGAACTGTTTGTGCTAGGAACGAGATTCTAGGCTTTCCAAAGAACCTAGAACTGAATTCCTACTCCTTATAGTGCCTCCATAATTACGCTCGACGCGCGCGAGTAAATTTGCCGCGATTTGACATTTTGCACAATTTCAGCCACGTGTAAAAATCAGCAGCTTCTTGCTTTCCTTTGCTAAAATTCGTTTTAACCTGCTGGTTACACATAGAGCATTGCTAAAGTGAGCCTGAACTAATATAAACTAGATATCACCCACCCTGAACCTCTAGAGGGAATTAAAAGCATTTTTAGCACATTTCTCACTTCATTGTCATCACATTCAAAGCATTTTGGGCCTGTGTTTCAAACTTCTACCTGTTTCCTCTAAGCTTTCTGGGGGGGGGGAACTGAATTTCGTATTGTATTTGATTGCATTCCTGAGAACTGTGTGCTCCTCTTTCCATCTCCTTCCATTTCTTACATTGCATACGGGGGGGGGGGGGTGAATTGTCAAGGAAAAGTGATTACATTGTCTTTTGTTGAAGCCATATCAAGTTTTCTGTACTGCATTTCATTCATCATTGTGTTTCCTTCAACCATATAAAGCATTCTTTCCCACCTTATTCTTCTGTTCCTATTCATAAGTTACCTCTTGCTGATTCCTGCTCATATTCACAAGTGTAATATCCATTATCAATTTATTTATAGAAGTGTGATATATAGTTTAAATTTTCAAATAAACCTTTTAATTTGCAAAACAAACCTACTTCTTGGCTCAGTGGGGTCAGGGGGATTCTATGAGGGGGGTGTTATACAAGGGTTGTCATCCAGAGTACTGAACTGGACATAAAAATACATCAATAACGGTTTTCCTCAGCATCCCAGACTAGGCATTGACTTAGCTGTAGTGTTGATTGAATATCGCTTACACTACGCATATACACTGCACCTGCGCAGAGCATGGCGCATTGTGCAAACAGTGTGTTAGGTGTTCAATGGATGGCTAGACGGATGATTGTGTGGTTAATGGATCCTTTAGCTTGGCACAGTTACCCAATGGGAGACATTGGTCGCCTCATTTTCAGGTAAGCATTGGCAATCCATTCATGTTGTTGGACTTGAGAAGGGATCCTTTTTTCCATGCATTAAGTGATTTACATTGTATCAACTATTATGAGCGGAGTCACTTCAGTGCTAAATTCTTTGGCAAATAATTTTCTGAATATCTATTGATCTACTCAAGTATCCCTTCTTCGGCTGAAAAGACAATTGGTTAGGTAACTGATGGGTGTGTACGCAGGAGTGTGATTTAGCCAAAGCCTACTATAGCCCGTACTAATCTACATTTGCAATAGAATCTTCAAAAGAATAAAACTGGAACATTTGCCAACCTACTCAAGAATCCTTCAATCGGCTGTTAGTTGATTCGCTAAATAACAGCTACGGGAGTGTGTGTGGGAGTGTGCTTGTAACCATAGCCTGCCATAGCCTGTGTTGAACAATTCCTCCTGATCTTTTACTTACTTCCTTAACAATTTACTCCTCGGCCGTCAAGCTGCTCCACCAAAATAACGGTTAAAGGAGTGTGTACGGGCGTGTGGTTTTTGCCATAGCCTGCCATATCCCAGATTTATCTATTAGCAGAGACATTTTGGATTGTCTCACGGCGTATAGCATGTGCTCTGAAAATAGACTTCTGTTTTGATAGCTACCCTTAACCTCCGAATGGTGAAAAATAACACCATAGAGCTTTCATGAAGGCACGTATCATGGTATAGATTCTGTATTCAGATAAGAATACTTTAAGGTGCACCAAAGTAACACTGGTAGTTTTGTAGGGCTGTTTGGGTGTGGTCAGTTGAAAATAGAATTGCATTTTGTGAATAGTTAGAAATTATATCTGGAGGTCCATTTTTTACAAATTTAAAAGACAGAAAGATCTATTGCACTGTTTCCTTTTATTCATAATCCATTTTTTATGAAATAGGGTAAACCATTTTTGATAGCTTTTTTGACACTGTTTTTGGCTAAGTCGGAGAATACCACTGGGAACCCTGACTTTATGTAAATTGTTGCTGGCGTAACTCAATAATCCAATTGTACAAGTGGGGTAGCAGGGAGGACCAGTTGCTGCTTCTATGAATCGCATCGCAGGCTTCTGATTTACAGCGTTGCACTGTATTCAAATCAATACTGTTGATTTAAATAGAAATACTTGACTGCATCACGGGGTAGCAGTGACAGTTGGACATACATCCTGGGGGCCGCGGCTGATGGTGGAAAAGGTGCAAAAGGTTTCCCGGGAACAGCTGCAAGAGAAAATAAATTCGCAATAAAAAGATTTTCAGCAGACTTCAACGGATTGTATTGTTTATAAAGTGCTTAGACACAAAACAAATGCTTCAAAGGGCTCTAAGACGGGAGGGGAACATGGGGATACAATCATTCATAAGGCCTTGGAAATTTCAGAATGATATACAATAATAATAAGCATACTAGGCCTGATGACATTTCTGCAAATTCAAACGAGTTAACCGGTAGTTGGGGGAGCAGCGAGGGGAGGGAGAGGGAGAGGAACAAGTACAACAGACTGACATTAATGCAAGTCTGTGACAAGCAGTGAGGATAGGATGGGAATGAGCCGGTTATTGTGCATTTAAAATCTGCCACTAACACAACTGTTTCAGGTGCACAATGTCGGTGGGTGCAAGGGGAGACAGACAGACAACAAACATATCGGGTAAGGTGCATACAGTTCATGTAAGTGCCAGACAAGAAGTGCGAGGGATGGGTGAACGGAAGTGCCCTGGTTCAGGAGGGCCGGGTTAAGTGGCGAAGGTTATCTTAGGGAAGTGCGTAGTGCTGCAAGAAGTGTGGGGGCCCGGAGGCTTGTGCAGGGACTGGTGTGGGTGCCTGGGATCTGTAAAGAGCCCCAGACGTGCTCCAAGGAGTGCTGTCTAAAACTACACGTATGTTGTAAAGTCTCATGGTTGTTGAGCTGAGAAGCGGTAAGTGCTTCACACAGCAAACTCCAATTACTACTATAATGCCTGATCATGCGCAGTTATCATGTATTAGATCATCTGAAGCTGCAAAACAGATGGTATTTTAGAAAAATCAAGGTTGTTTGATCACGAGCTAAAGCAATTGGAAAGTATAAATGAGAAGGATTTACCCAGTCAGAAGAAACTAGAAGAGGTTGAAAATGAATTGATCCAGGTAGAGATTCGTCATGAGGCCGATACAAACTAACAAGCAACAGGCATTCGAGATTCAGAAATGTATTTTTACAGCTCAGCCCCAGTCTGGTATTACCTCTTGCTCTTTAACTCATGTCGATCCTGAGGAGCTATTGCATTGTAGGGACAATCCTTTTGTATCTGGTGTCTCAATGTTGGCACCTGTTGTGATGGCAGAGTTAGGCAAAGGCGTGAGATTATCTTTAGGACCACACAACCCCACACAAAGTTGACCTATGCCATGGATGAAGTGTGTTTGTTTAATAAGTAAATAAGCCCTTCATGCCTAAACAATTATGATGTTTCAAATGTGGCTGTTATGTACTTTGTGGAAATTCAAATTAGCAGATTTGAAATGTCCATAATACACAATAGTCTTGGCTATCATCTGACATTATTGCCCTGGGGAAAGACTTATTCATCACACCCAAAAAACCCTTAAACGCCCAGAAGAAAAGGACCTGTGAGCAGTATTTCCAAGGCAATTAAAAGCCTCCACCTTTGCAAGTTCCTACCAAGACAAGTTATCTTTACAAATACAAGCTACAATACAAAAAAACAAATATGTGGTGGGCTGCCAGATAAAGCCTAATTTGGAAGTGAAGACTTGTTGTTTAACAAAGATGTAGTATTCAAGGGCATTCATTTCAGCAACATTTTGATGGAGATTTTCCACATAATACATTGATTAGGGCACCATACATATACACTTGAGTCAGATTGACATCATGAAATAAAAAATAGTCTGCATAATGCACAAGATGATATGCCACAACAAACAATAATTAGGGCCTGTGTACACGCACAGTAGGGTGGGATGAAGAACATGAAATAGAAAATGTATCACCAAATAAAATATACCGCTCAAAATGCCCCAAAGCTGCCACAGCTCACAACACAACACACCCACTTATATACTCCTCCCTATTCAGCCATGGACCCTTCTTGTTAGAGGAACACCAAAGAGGAATGTACTGTTAAAATCCCTAAAAATCTAGAATATCATCTCCACAATAAAACTACAGCAATCAAAGAAAGCAAATTGGGAGGGAATAGCATGCACAAAATGTGACCCAAACTCCACAACAGCACACCATCACAACAAGAACAATACATGATACACATACCCAAACAAGATACATCATATTCTTTCTTAAGGAATATATTGTACAACAAACAAACCTTTCTGCAACAATATATCAGTCGCATGATGGTATGATTCCTAAAAATATGTATTCCATACCAGAGAGAACTGGCACACATTCTCAAGCAGACCAAACACTTCCACCATATGGGCCCTTGACATAAACACCAAATACTGATTAAACACATGCAACACAGCCAGGCACACTGCATTGCATTAATCATGTACCTTTACTTGCACACACTTCCAGATGATCAGGCTAAACGTTCAATAACATGTGCACACATTTGGTAAACATGGAAATGAGAACAGTCATGATTAGTGAAGCCTATGACCGCACACTCTTAAAACACCACACACACACACACCCCAACATTTTCCTTCTTTCTATTGCAAACCATGAGAAACCATCCCTGTTTTTTTCTAAAGCTGCAGCCAAAGTTGATCAAATTCAAGCTCCAGATAGATACTCCCATCAACAGAAATGTGACTCGTTTTCAGAAATTCCGTACGTGGATCTAAAATTAACTCACAGGCTCTAAAACACTTTGAATTCATTAAGCATTGAACAACCAAAATGTGAAAGAATAACTGTACAATATTGCTAACTTCGCATTCATTGTTTTAATAAACATATGTGCAACTATCAGACAGTTAATGTTTACATAAGGTTTCATGCTGGCGACACACACTCCTGTGTGTAGATATGTTTTCATATTGGCAGAATAAAAAAAAAATACACATTGAAAGATGTTACTCATTGTAGCAGAATACAAAATAGTATGTCTGGAAAATAATCCGTATTGATCTCAAAATCATGTATAATTTGTGCTATTATACTGAGTAAACTCCATATAATTTGGTATTGTTTGAAATCAACTGCAAATCAACTTCCACTGGTCAATTGAAAAACAGATAATGGATATTTGTAAACCTGAGCATGTGAAAAATACAATACAATGGCAATAGTTTATATTTAAGGGTATTGTCTCCATAAAAGTTAAAATCTATAAATGTCAGAAATGACAATGTTAAGTTTTACTAACCCTTAAACATGAGACACAATATAAAACAGTAACTTTTTTAAAACCTAATTTCACCCAAACAGCAAGTAAAAAGTAACAGCAACACATATGTACAGCTTTAAACCATACACCACCAACAAGTCTACTGACATTGCAAACATATAGATTTTAAAAACAAACAACATTAATTGAAATAGTGAATATATATACCTTAAAATGAAACTCAGAACATACCCCGCACATGCTAAGATAACTACCTCACAACAACCTACACTACTAAGATTCACTTGTGAAGTACAAACAAGCACACCCATATTCTCGATATACAAACTAAATACAACATATTATTAACACATAAATATATTCACAAATAAACAGTAATCCAAAAAAGAGGTTGAATTTACATTTTAGTGAACTTGGCTTCATTTTGTTATGTTTAATGTTTAATAATTATGTTAACATTGACATTTCCAATATGTATAGCTGTTACCTTATAAATGATAATAAACATAACTATTTTCCTTCACTGATATTAAAGGTAAATTATATGTCATCCAAGAGATAAGAAATAAACTATTCCTGGATATAATGCAACCATGCTAATCACTGCTTTGTTAATGCTATCACAATAGTACAAGGTGACATGCACATGAATACAATATTGCTATAAAGTATTTTCACTTTCATATATGGATGAGATGCACATTATAATTTTTAGCACACTGTTTTCCCCCCACAGAATGTCACTTTTTTTCCCCTGCAGGACCTGCTCTTTGCAACAAAATCCAAGAGACTGGCATGGTTGCCACCTGTAATAAATCTAATTAAGCTGGATGGCAACGATGAACCTTTATATTTTGTAATAGAAGTATTAAAGGTTGTGGTGTAGCATCCACATAGATGGGTCAGCATTTGACGAAAAGGATCAAGGTCACCCTTTGCTTGGACAGCATGAGCATAGACACTTGAGTAAGTCTTTCCCACTTCAGATGCCTGCTACCAAGTTGATGCACAGACAATTTAAACATGGCCCTCTGATAAGGACCCACTGGTGCCGCCTTGGTGGTTTTTAGAATCTTCTTCAAAGTCACATGGGATAGATCGGCTGTGCTGTTACTACAAATATTGAATCAAAGGTCAATTGGGCAAAGCTTAAGCTGATAGTTTATACACATGAGTCTGCATTTCTAGTGAACAGATGAAGCTGATGTTTGAAGCACTGGTAGTCGCTTGCAGAAGTGATGCTTCATTTATTTTCTGTTGAGACTTTCCTTCCAAAACACCCTGCACCCAAGCCATAGATGGATAACTCGTTTGCTTTAGGGAGAAAGCTTAGTAACTCTTAGCAAATCTAAATTCACTTCCATTGGCCTGTGACATAAGAGTTGGGTGATTGGTCATGTGCTGCTCAGTAGTTACTAGAGTGAAAACCGAACTCCAAAGCAATACTAGTTTTTAACCTATTTTAAGTATCTCAAAATCAGTTTGAATTGTGCATGACATTAAATGGTATCCAGATGCCTGCATTTAAATATATTATCACTTTTAATAATCTATAGTAATATATAATTTGGTCCTAGGCTTTTATATTCCTGGATTAAAATGTTAGTATAATTTATACCAAGGTGATGGGTGGCAATATATGTTAATATTGCATGCTCACCAAAGTCTCTAAGCTGCCTTAACTCAGGCTTGAATATTGCTGTTTTAGTTGGTTGCGTATTGTAGAGAGCAGATTTTAATTTGGCTTTCTGCTGGAACATTCGTTTCTATACAACTAGCTCCATTGTTTATGGGCCCGGACTCTACCAGCTGACCACATTCATGAGGGTTTGGACAGTAGCACCCCTGATTAGCTTTTCCCAGTGAAGCAGTTGGCTCCTATGTGCTTGCTTTGATGCATTCTACACATCCTTTCTCTGTGGTCTAGCAGATTTCAGTGCATTCAATAGATCGATCTTGCAAGCTGCATCAAACCACCACTAACAGTTTTCATGTTTACTAGTTTTAAGATCTCTGGTCGGACATTTCTTTGATGCCCGTCATTATTTGGAGAGATGTGTACAGAATTGCTATCCAAGTGGTCTTGTATAGCACCTGCCTGCCACTATTGGTGGCCTCACTATGATTGGCTCTGTGAGAGAAAGGGTCATCATTAGTGGGACAGTGGGTAAAGCTTTAGTTGCATAAATATTGGCTGAGAATCGTTGCCCACCTTGAGGCAAATAGATTGCTTTATATTATAAGTAATTCTGATGTTGAGTATTTCTCACTTCCAAAGCATCAGTTAATCAATATATTGATGTGATGTAGATATATTTGTTCCTATGTCAATCTTTCCACTAATTGACAATCACTCATCTAACATTCCATGTCATACAGTCCCTCCTCGCAACTCTAGGACAATGAACAGGCTGCTTATGATCAAAGCTCACGTTTATTTAAATAAACATCAAAGTTGGTGGACCCCTTACTTTATGCAGAGGAAGTCACAAAAGCAAGATACATAAGCTATGATGATTTGTTTGCACAATTTGAATTTGCCTGCCTTTGACAATCTTGCATATGCAGTCACAACATATCAATGAAGTATATCTATACTCCTAAATAATACACAACCACCTCTAAGCAGCATTATCAATTCCATGAGAACCATAATGCTTATCAGTCTGTGCATGAAAGCTCTCTTCAATTATCATTTATACAAAATTACATTATGTTGATCAAAAGAAGATGTATACTTTTTTTCCAGTCTCAAAAACAAGTATTACTATTAGTTAAAAGTTGCTTAGAAAAATGACTCTTATGTGAACATATGTATCTAAATTTGCCCCCTCCCATGTGAATGTGGGTTTGATGATTTCTAACGTGCATGACATTCTAATGTAGAATATGAGTTTCATTGAATTCTACATGTTTGGGTTAAAAAAACACTGTGCTATCAATTTAGGATGCACAAGATCTTGGTTCACCCACCAAAAAAAGAAACATTATTTTATGATTTGTCAATATACAGATTAGTAACCCTCTCACGTCACGTTACGAATGAGATCACACATGTGCAGAGCCCTTTCCCTACTGTGCAATGTTGAGAGAAGACAGTATACAATTCATATTAGTATATTTTTCTTTGAGAATGGAATTAGGATGGGTAAATTCAGTTTCATTTGCCCATTCACTTTTTACATATCTATGGCTTTCACAGGACACACATTATAAAGTAATTTTTAATTTAGGCTATGAAGTGTGGATATTGATTTACAGCCCAACTATTCCCGTGATACCACAGAATTCAGTTAATGTTAGCTAATATTTTACAAATGCAGTTATGTTGGTGCTGGGATATGCTCTCTGTGTTACACAGCACAGAAAAAACACTTTTATTTTAATTTTAATATTTCCTTCAGCTTTAGTACAACAAAATCAGGCTCAGGCAATAGCAAATATATTGAGAAATAATTGTTTCACCCACAAATACAAAGGTCTTCTATTTGGAATGAGCACCCTACTGGAAATCAACTACCCAACCTCCCCCACCCCACTCCAGGGAAATGATTACACACTTATTCTTTAAGGACCTCATAGGTACCTGTGAATTAGCCTGCATCTAGAAAAGTGAGTCTAACAGTAATGTTCTCCTCATGGCTATGGCCCATTCTCCCGTTAACAGCCAATGTAAGCCTCATTCATTTGTAACAGGTGATATCCCTCAGTACAGTTCTTTATTTAAGAGTGAGATCCATATCTCCTGTGTCTTTCTGCTTTTACAGTGATTCCATGCGTATGACAAACCTTTTAATTAGTCTAAATAGTCCGAAAACACCCTCCAATTGTCATAAAAGCTGGGGGGTAATTTGCTCTCACACTTTGGAAGCAAAAATATTTTTTTATCCATATTTCATATAAGAAACATACCACATAATTGAAATAAGGGTTTCTAGGATTCCCTGGTATTTCCAGACATCTGGGTTTGTAGCCAAATATGAAGGGTAATTTTTCATAGTTAGTGTTATTAATATATTATATATCCTTTTATTAATTTATGAAATCACAAATGCTTATTTGCCAATGAGCTGCTGTACACCTCATTAATAAAGTTATTAATATAAAACACACCACAGCTTGACTGCAAAGAATTCTGAGACAATAAGCCTATCCTAAAATGTTTGAACACAGCTCTATGGCTGTTCTAGTAACCAATCCCAATACTCCACTTAACCCATTATTGGAGGAAAATAGCAGATACTTGCTAGTCAAATAATTGTGTACACACCTGGGACTCTAATTTTACCTTTTTACTTTAGATGAAATTATGGATAAAATAAACAAATTAAATGCTTCCCGGGCCCAGATGGGCTCGCTAACATGGTTATCAAAAGCAACCTGAGAATCTGGGCCATTCTGCTGAAGTTAATTATTGAAAATAATATTAAAACAGTTACTATTCTGCAGGGTTGGGGGAAGGCCATATTAATCCCTGTGTTTAAAAAGGGATCAAGGTCTAACCCAGAGAATTCTCATCTGCGTAACAGATGCTATTTAAATGTTTTTGTTATTTGCATATTGGAGAAATTGAATTCTTGGGCTAACAAAATAAATATTCTTAAGCCGCAACAGACAGGATTCTTTAAGGGCCTTCGCACTGGTCACAATATTTGGAAACTTGTATATTTTTTTAGAAGCACTTTATTGTTCATGTTTCATAGGCTTTACATTTGTGTCGTGGATTATTCAAAAACCTTTGATTCTGTTTTAAGGCAAAGATTATGGGATAAATTAGAGGTTTTTGGGGGTTTATCCCTGGTTTGTCATACTTTTAAAAGCAACTGTCTTCTAACACTTGGCTTATGATTAGACTTAATAACAAGGGACATTTATCCGCTGAGATTTCTACAAACCCTGGAGTGAAAAAAGGTTGTGTAATTGCTTCCTTTTTACACAGCCTATATGTGGCAGACTTTGGTGTGATGATGGAGAAAGCAAACAACTTTCCTCCTCGGATTGGAAATACTGCCCTGTCATGGATGTCCTATATGGACATTACAGTTGTATTAGACAGAACTGCAGTGGGACTCCAACGCAGCTCTACTACTCTGTTGGTGTACTCGAAGGAAAATAGCTTGGAAATAAATGCTGATAAAACCAAAACGAAGATGGGTGTTGAAAGAGGAAGTTTTATACTGCATTATGTGTGGAAATTAAATGGAATACATATGGGGGTGGTAAATAAATGGTACAATGTCTATTAATCGCTTGGGGGTTTTTCGCTGCATTTGTTGCCCCAGATTTTTTACTGCAAAACCCATCGCAAAAATATGGGGGGGTAGAGAGATAAGGTTTCAGGGTGTTACTGGACTAGATTCTAAATAGGTGGGAAGCGGAGGTTTGTGGGTAACCCCCCCAAAAAAAACATTCAATGAGTTTTTGCAGCAAAAAATCCAGGGCAAAAAATGCTGCGAAATAAAAACCAGCGATGGAATGACATGGAACCCAATAAATACACGTATATATGTGTTCCGACTGGCTCTAGTTTAGTAAGGGATCCTTTATGTAGCTCTATTCAACCTAGGGTATTAGGCACACTTCTATTGATAAAATAATGAATCGCTGCCAATGGTGGATATTCCTTAGAGGGCATGCTAAAGCTATGTAATACAGATAGAGTGTACCTGCTATACTATATGGATTATAAACTGTTATGGACAAATGTAGCACCTGGATTAATAAGGACTAGAGGCTAAAATCTGGCATAGCACTCTGGGGTTGTCTAATGCAGTTCCTCTAGAAGCTTTGTGTGCTGTGAATTATTCCTGACCTCTATATCAACTCTCTGGAAGATTTCTAGAAGCCCCTTTTATTTGAAAAATCGTAGTCTGGACCGGAATAATGCCACACTAATGGACCTTTTTGCCACAAGTAAACTTAATGATGTCAAAGGGATTCAAGAATTTGAAAGAGATTTTTATTCTTTAATTGGATTTAGTGTTCTGGCACCCATTTATTTGGGGTTGGCAATAAAGGAAATTAATCACAAAGCTATGGACTTCGATAAGCGTGAGTTGCTCAAATATCTTTCAGAGAAAAAAAAATGATCAAAACTATATAAACAGAGGTTTACGTTTCCCTAACCCTTTAGTTATTCGACCAATAATAGTAGCAGTAGTCATTTGTATAGCAACTTTATTCCACTAATATGGCCTCAACTTGCTTGTGGTTGGAACGCCCGCAGGAGACCAAAGTCCAAGGCGTGGGAAATTGTGTTAAGACTAAAATGCGTGTGTGTAGTTGGTTAGCATAAGCAGTTGTGAGGGGCTGGCTCCAAAAAGCTACCCCTTAAGCTACCCCTGTATTTGGGCGCTTGGATGGGTGCTGAATCGAGGGCGGGTATGTGTGATATGAGGAAAGACTTGTTAAGTGACAAGAGAGGCTGAATGTTGTCGTAGGCCAAGGCTGAATTCTGATGGAAAGGAGGTGTTGTGAGCTGTATTTAAGCCTGGGATGAGCATTATTTGTCCAGCAAGACCGATTTTGTTGTCGTAGTCCACGCTGCATTCTAATTCATGCGGGTGGGTAGCCATGCATGTGGCCAAAGTTCACTGAAGAGGTGCGTGCATACATACCTTGATGCTCAGAAGGATCCTTGTCTTTGAAGTAGTTTGGATGTAATGCCATCTGTAAAAAGCTGCGTTATCTCTAGGTGGAATAGAACATGCTGGCCTAATGCATCATCTAAGCATAAGAGACAGGCTATCCTCCTGGACCTTATGATTCCAATTCCAGATATCTTCTGAGTGCATTTATCAACAACGCCCATAAATCATTTGGCATGCTTGTACCCTTCTGGAATATTCCACTTGCTAGCAGCATACAAGGTGGTACACCAGGTGTTGGTGGGTTGGGCTTGACCATGCCTCCCCACCCAATTAGTCCAACATCTGTACCTTGGCAGGGGTTCAGCCTGTCTCTTGAAGCTCGACAACCAGTTCTCGGCTGCACTGGCCTTTTGACACTGGGCCAACCAAGCCCTCTTGAATTCTTTCTTGCTCGTCAGCTACTTGTATTAACTGTGCCACACTTTTGGTTTCGCTGCTCACGTGGTCTCAGTTTCCTAGAACACGATGTGGAACATCCAGATTTATTATGCATATATATACCTTGACGCATCGCCGCTTTCTATTCCCTACGTATAGCCAGTCTTTATGATTACTTAGTCTACTTTCGTTTCCAGTTATAAAATGGTTTGCATTTTCTTCCGTGCTCTTCACACATGTAATCATCATTTTGCATGTGAACGTTTACTCGATTCTTACTTTGTCTCCAAATTCTATGTTTTCTTTACTTTCTCTTCTGTTATCTTCTTTTCGGTGTGTCAATTTACATCATGTGATGTCACCAGTCGCTCTTTCGTCCATCTTCTATCGCTCTTCAGGGATCTTCCCCAAGAAACTGTCAGCTCTTCGTGGATACATAAATAAAGGTTTTCTCAATGGATACTTTGCTTCAAAGGCTGCTCGTGTTATTGGCATCATTACAGGTGTCTTGCTTGTCACAATTTCCGATTCCCAACATATAGGCAATTTAGGGCAGGACTTCAGGTAGAGGCTTTTGGCTACTCCTATACATTCCATTCTTCTGCTTTGGTTCACCTCTGGCACCTGTGGTGAACCAGAATAAGGAGTATGATGATTATGGGTCATGTTTAAGAGTTGTATTCAAATAAAAAGGATCAACACACCTTACAATTTCTATGAGGTAAGTTCCCTATCTAACAAAACAAAAGCGAAGGATGGATGTTAGAGTTCAAAATTAAAGTTGTTTGGTTTTGAATCCTATCCAGCTAACTGGCCCTACCACTTTAGAAAACTCCTAACTAGAGAATAGAGGCCAGAACACGGCCTCTAGGGGAGACTTCTGCCAGGTCCAATACTGGGATTTTAAGGATTGTACAAAGAATGTTCTTCAAAGTTCCTCTAACACAACAGGAAATCTTTCCCTATCCAGGTATCAAGTAATGGGGTTCACTCTCCTCTTTCCACAAAGAAAAAGGTTGTCTGGTGTGAAAATGTCCCCTCCTCCGGGATTTAATCGAATCAAAAATACGCCTTGTAATCCTCAGACAGGTTGTTTTTCTTTCACCCAAGTTATTTTACATAGGCCAGCTGTCCACCCTGTTTTTTTGGTCAGAGTTCAAATTACCTTCTGTGGTTTTCTTAGCCGCCATTCAAATAGTTCATATTTCTTTCATATGATAGTTGTACATTTGAGTTTCTCAGGCTGCCATAACCTAGATGGCTTCCCAGACGTTATTACAATATTAGTACTTTTTCTCAGATCCCCTTTTTAGAGGATGTTTCCATTCTCTGGTTTCTCAGTTCCCTATAACCTTCCCATCATTTTCTCACAATGTTCTTGTTACTCTATCCCTATTTCATAGGGTATTTGAACGTTGAGGTTTCTCCGACTCCTGTAAACCTGTCGTCTCTCAAAGACTTCAGTCAATGTTTCTGTTGTTTCTCAGGATTCTGTAACCTCCCCGGCTCTCCCCGTTGTTACCTGGCTCACAAGCTATGGTCCGACACGTGAGGTGATGCGGGTCCGAGGCCTCCTCAGGCAGTCAGGGATCAGCGTCCCTTACAGGACTACTGGTCCACCACAGATTCTTTGTAGCACACCACCAGATGAGACAGTTGTTTCCTTCTCTGCCTCTCCACCGACCTTGGCTTCGCAGTCAGGTAGATACTAACCCTCTGGCTCACCCTCCTTGCTCCCACAGGATTAATGTTGATTCTTCTGGCGTCTCGCCTTTGAGTAGCAGTTCTCCTCCTTCAGTAGAAGTTTTATCTTGCCCTTTATTCCATCCTCCTCTTATACACGTCACAGGTATAAATGGAACAGTGCCCTTCTTCGTTGACCAGGGCATCCAGCACTGCCTGAAGCCAAAGTGTTTGAGGAAATGTCACTATGCTGTGAATCCAAAATATCACCTGTAAGTGGGTTCTGTTGATGTCCTTTGAAGGTGGTGTTCAGGTGAGATCCAGCATTACCTGAAGGTAAAGAAGTGTCACTGTTTGGTGGTTTCAAAAGAGGAGCAGCAGTCTTTCCTGTTCTCATATATGCAGATAATCTACCTTGGACAGCCTCAAAGGGGGTAGATTCCCCCTCTGGAGAAAGGATGAATACCCTGTAATTGTCACACACTGCATCTTGTGCTTGTCTTTCAGATGACCTTTAACGTGCAATGTCTAAGAAGTTCTTGTCGATATGAGGTATGATTTGTAAAGGAGGTTTTGGAGGGAGGTGTTCTCACAGCATTCAACTTGTAATGAGATTGTTACAAATTCAGAATACATTGTGAGGTACTGCAAGTCAGAAGATCACTGATTTATCAGTGGTTAACTGGACTCTTGCTTGTGTGCATGCATTCTGTGTGTGTGTGTGTGTGTGGTGTATTTCATTGTGCGTGTTCCCCCCCCTATTTATTTCTGACCTCGCAGAGCTCGGTTTTTTGTCTGGTCAGAAGAAGGATGCAGTAAAAAAAAGAATTCTGTGAGGTGTGAGGTTTATTTAAAGTAAAATAAGCCCCATCTTTCCCTATGACAATGGGGGTGTTCCCTATCTCTTTTACTTACTAAGGTGCTCGTCATTCAGTGTAAATGAGCCAAACAATTCCATCGCCTGTCCGAATCCAACCTATTTGACCATACCACTAATATAACTAAGATCAGGAGAATGACTCCCTTCTCCTGGTTGCTGTGCTCTTCACAATGATTCTGTTGTGATGGTTCTGTTCCACTTAGTACACCAAATGCAAACAATCTTTGATTATCTTTTTAGTTAAATTCTGTTGCTTCCTTAGGGGACCAGTAGTTTCCTTTTTCTCTTTTTATTCAAGTTCTTTCTCTTGCTCTTGTAGGGTTCCAGGTCCACTTGTATACTGTTTTCCTCTCATATACTTTGAATATTCAATGTCAAATTATAACTCACCGTTTCAGAGTGCTGTCTCAAGTATGAGGTTTATATTCCTGCCATCAGAAGACTGTATCCCCCAAGTGCCTTTTCCTCTTATATTCTCCCTTTTACCTTCGAGATATGGGTTGTCTTTTGCCTTTTTCCAATGTAAGAAGTTTCAAACTTTTCTTCCCTCCCACTTTGCAGGATTTGTGTTTTTCTATTTCATTAACACAGTTCTGGTTTCTTACTTCATTTCTAATTCCTTTCACACCAATACTGGGACGAGTTTCATTTGCTTGATATTGAGTCCCTCTGGCCCTTCAGGTATTCCTGTTCCCCGATTACCTCCTGCGTTCAGGGGCAATGGTGCTGTTACCTGGTGGACATCAGGTTCTCTTTTGTCTGCTTTGTAGCTCTGGAGCTTACTTTCTGCTGTTTCTTTCTTCTGTGCCTCTCTCTCCACTTCAAAAAGAGCACTGGTGTGTTGCCTCAGATCTTGAGTGAGTTCCTCCCTCTTGTGGTGTTGACAGCATTGTATCAGCGGACTGCACCCCACAACTGCTTCCTAGTCATGCCACAACTAAACTGTCCTCCACCATACTTGTATTTCCTTCACTCTGACATGCAAGTCTCCAAGAGGTTCTTGCTCTGTGCCGAAGCTGCTCTACCTTATGCTAGCTCTGCGTTCTATGACAGCTCGCCCTCTTCTGTTCTCTTATGTACCGGGAGCTTCCGCCAGTGTGCTCAGAATTTGGCTTTCTTGGCTCTCCACCCTCTCTTGCTGGTTCTCTGGAGTTTCATCCCTTAACAGCCTCCTTTTCACAGTCCATTGGAGAGTCTGATTTAAAGGGTTAACCTCAGTTTCTTGTTGCTGATATTGATTCATTTTATCGTCATGAAACTGAAAACCCTCTGGTGAATTATACAAGTCTATATAAGCCATTACGTGGAGTGCTTCAGGGAGTTGCTCACAGGAACATGAGTCCCTCCGGGTGAGGTCTCACTTACCTCGACCCATAGGGAGGGTGTTGGGGAGTGGGCTCACCGCCCTCACATCACATCGGGGAGGGCTCCCCTTTGGGGAGAAGTGATGAGTTCCCTCAATTCATCACAGTGGGATCCCAGAATGTTGGGTCCAGGGCTTGATGGAAGATCCGGTCAGCCTCTGTCACCGTCCCCACACAGTCTCATTGGTGCAGGGATAATACTTTCCAGGAAGACATGGTACTCCAGAGTCTCATCTTCCGCCATGGTTAGAGCTGGATTGCCACCCAGATTCATAAGAGCACCTTTGCTAAGTGGTGTTCTTTTAAAAGTGAGTCTACAGGGTGTCCTGCCCAGTCCATGTAGTTTGACAATGTTTAGGATGAGCCTCAAGAAAATGAGTTTCTACAGGACATTTCCAAAAGGACAGATTTAGGACAGTGCAGGTTTACATGAGATTCTCTGGTGGGAGAAACATTCAGCATTTTATTTTTTGACACCAGCATAATTCTGAAGCTCTGATAATAGCATTCCTTGTACATTGAAAATCACACGCGTAAATCACTCAGTCTTGGGCTGTTGCCTTTATCCTGCTTCGTACAATGATGAAAAGAACAGTGTAACAGTTTAAGAATGATTATATGAATGTCAAGAGCCGCATCTTGGAGTGATGGTTGCTCTAGCGTCTAGGACAGCTGCCTTGATGTAGTTGTGGCATCGCGGCTGCTGTGACGGCATGGTGTCCGCAACATAGCGGGTGCACTGACCGCACCGCAGCCAAGTAGTCGGCAGCGTGGTGACATCAGTATGTTGCACGAATCAGGACGCAAGCTCCCAAAGGCCTGCGATACTCCTCAGTTTAAATGACGGCGATTGGCACGGGACGGGGCTTTTCAAAAGCGTAAGTGGTGAATTCTGATGCTTGATTCCTTAGATATCTGGACCCCGTTTGCCTGGTTTTTTTTTTTGTTTTTTTTTACCTGCCTCTGTTTTTTATCCTTGGATTTGACCAATCTCCTGTGGCTACTTCTGGACCTACGGATCTCCCTTGGGTTTGGTGTTTTTGTATTTGGCTGCTGTTACTATTGGATCTGGTTACATTTGGATTATCCTTGGAGGTGCTTTTTGGGGTTGGACTTCCTGCTGCTACTTTTCTATGATCCTTTGATTGGAACTCTGTCTTGGCAATTCCTCCAGGATGATATTCTGCTTGGTTCCATATGGGAACATTGGAAAGAAGAGTCTACAACTCTGTAAAGTGGGATGCTCCTGATGAGAGGCTGGTGTAGGCATTGCCTTTGCACAGCTGTGAACATGCTTCGACTCAGAAGAATAGTAGTCTTTCTGTGGCATGCAGGGCTGTTCCTGAGCATTTGGAACTGTGTCCTCGTTTACGAGTCGTATTTTGACCTATAACCTGTGTTTCTGTCACGGATTGGGTATATTGGGCATTAGAGGCTGTAATGGGGCACAGAAGGCTGTTCTTGCACATAGTGCCTGGGTCCGGTCTATATCTCTGTTAATGAGCACATTAATCTGTTCTTTTGCATCTGATGTTGCTCTTGGACACAGTACGAGGCTTTAATAGGCAGTGCTTTAAATGGGCCTTTCCTACCCGGCCCTCAGTACCTGCACTTCTTATTTTTGAGCATTTCAGTACCTGCACTTCTCAACGCCTGAAAGCGAGTAGCAGTACTCCACTATGTGGCGAGGTAAAAAAAAAAGTTTCATTTCACTTGATCACAACTTAAAGGACTAAGCTCCTGCAGCCTTTGCTGGGGAGAGCAGAGCTCCCTCCTCTCGCCACCACCCACAGTGCCCATAATGTCTCCTTCAGGGCCCACCCTGCAGAACAAAAGGAGAGACAAACATGCTCTCTGCACACCAGCCACGAACACCCGTTCACTGAGTGGGCTTCACCTGTTACCATTGGTGTCCTTTGATGGAGCTGGGCTTTATTTGGAAAGCCTGGGAAATTACTTCAAGGTGTTGCTTTGTTATTAGCAATGCCTATTCTAATATATAAATGATTAAGTAATTGGAGTTGTGATGGAAGGTTTTCTACTGAAAACTCACCCACAGCTCCATCTACCTACCAAATTTTGTATTAGACAATGAAAGCGGGCAATAATAAAACTCCCCTTTTGTAATTGGTTATTTATAATGCGCTTAATACCCCGAGGTTTCAAAGCACTGACCCGGGGATCAAACCTGTGTTGCTCCGTGTGGTCTTGCTTCTTAAGTTTATTTTACAGCTATGATATCTGCTAGTTTCATCAGCCAAAAAGAAAGTCTTACTTGATATAGATATTCAAACATTCTAAGCAATGCATAAGAACAAACTGAAAGTTTGTGTGAAAGGATCTCAGATTCACTGCTTTAACAAAGTGTGTGCTTCTTGGCACATAATTTAATGTCACTGGGCATTGCCTGCAAACAACACAAACAGGGTGTCGCTGACGATGAGAAAGACCAGAAGCAAAATGGAGGAGGCAGCATTTTGACCGCTGCAGGGTCATGTCCTCCTACAACCCGTTACCCTCCCCCTGGGAAAGGGGAGGGCAGGGGGCGGAAAGGCGCCAAGGCGCCAAAACAACACAAAAGCCCGCCAAGGGCTAAACAAAGGAAGTGGGTAGGGCGAGGCGCCTTATAAGCAGCAGGGTCCGACTGCAGAAACATCTCGCTCCTGCAGTTGGACCCTGCTGACTCGCCGTAGCAGAGGAAGGATTTCGTTTGACGAGAGGTTTCCGTAGTTGCTGGAGGAAACTCGCTGAACGGAGGACTGGCGACCGTGACAGAGCGCACACCAACACGGAGAAGAGGGCCAAAGCGAACTGCGAGGTCTGGTGTCGGCAACGAGAGCGGGGAACCTCGTCACGAGACCGGAAGAGCGCCGGCGAGGAAAGGAGGCGCTGGAATGGTGGGGAAGCTGCAGCCCCGTGCAAAGGCCCGGACTGCCCGAGGGAGCAAGTGGAGCAGCGGGAGAGCCCAGAAAGGAGACGCAGGCACGGTGGGGAAGCCCCCGTTCAGAGGCCCGGACTGCCTGAGTGAGCAGGCGGAGCGGGGGGAAAGCCCTGACCGCAGGTTCCGGCACACGCACTGCTGACGTGGTCCCGCACAAAAGAAGGCAGATGCTCCAAGCGGGCTTCTGCGATCGAGGACGTGGCCCATTGCAGCAGCGCTGCACACCGGGAAACAAGGTAGATAGCGGAAGGAGGGAGAAAGCAGGCAGGCGGGCGCCGGCACGCCGCACTGATCGTGCCTGACGCTGTGACGGCCACAGCCCGAGCCGGTGTGTAAATGAGCCGGCAGATGGCTAGGGCAAGCAGGCGAACGGCGGAAGGACACCAAGGGGCAAAATAAACACAGGAAACTACGGGGAACAGCAGCAGGCGTCCCGAAGGGGGAAAGGAGCAGGCACTTGGCCCAGCAGTGTTTTCACAAACAATGGACCTGGCAGCCTTTCTGGAGATGGCCAGGGTAGCAGCTGCTACTCATGGGCCAGATTGGATGACGGCAATGGTGGCCCAACCAGGGCAGGAACGGCTTGGAAACAGCCAGGTGTTAGATAATTCACCATTTTTGTTCCAGGACAGCGCCGGTGAGGCAATGGTGGTGGAAGTGGAGATTCACAATGCAGGAGATGACGAGGAAGAGGAAGTGCAAGTGAAAAAGGGAAAGGGGACATTGACGGCAAAGGCCAAAGCGAGCAAGGAACAGGCCAACAGCACCAAGAGGCCACGACAGAAGGGGAGGGCACAGGAGGATGTGGCCTTAACGGCTTCTGCACCTGCTGAGGCTCCAGGGAACCGTGTGAGCCCACCCAGCATGCCTGCGACCAGAACGGTGGATGTAGCTGGGGAAGGAGCCACATCCCTGGAGATGGTAAAAGGTATGGTGATGGAATGCATGCAAGCCTGGGGAAAGAATGGGCAAGTGCCAAATGTATTTACTAATGCCAGTGTGATGGATGGGATGGTGAATAGTTTGGGGACATTGACTCAGCAGGGGACGGCCCAGGGGTTTGGGGGGGTCACTGGGTGGAAACGGGGGTCAGATATGGTCTCAAGTAGGAGGGATAAGCCAATTGCCTCAGAAGGGGATTTCTATCAGTTGGTCTGCCGAGCGTGGGACCACCTGGGGGGGGGGGCAGTCACAGATGACCACCGCAGCGGGGGTACCAAGGGGACTGGAGTGGTGGAGTCAAGGGCCGGGGGCACCTAACACCATTGGGATAGCGCAACCACCGGCACCAGTCGTCCCAGCAAGTGCGCAAGCGGGCCCGAGTGGATTGGGCCTAGGGCGGTATTGCCAGGGGGTCTGAGCGCAGCGCAGCTTCCAGAAGCAGGCCCGAGCGGCTTTTGGCCATGGGGAGTTTGGGGGCAGACAACTCAGTATGGTCGACCAATGCCGGGGTTTGCACCAATGCGGGTAACAGTGAATTCATTGGTATGGCATATCCCTTGGGCGGTCAAGGAGAGGTTGTGGAGGAAAGAATTTATGGAAATCTTTGATTTATTGGGGATTGTGCCTGTGGGAGGAGGGCTGAAGGAACTGTCCGAGAAGGAAAAGGAAAAGAGGGACAGGGAGAGCACCAAGGTGGAGCACTCCATTAACTATTGGCTTAAAGCATATAGGATGTACATGTCAGTGATGTTGGAAAGGTTTCCTCAGGATGCGCTTGCAATGATAGCTTATGAGCAGTATGTGCATGACTTGTACCAAAAATATGGTGGCAAGGGGTGGTTGGAATATGACTGGGGTTTCAGGCTGAAAATGCAAATATGGCCAGTAATGTCATGGGACAAATTGGATGTCGGGGGATACATAGACAAAGTGGTACCCGCAAGAGAGCCGGAAAACAAAGCTCAAGGGGAGAAGGGCAGGGAGGGGCAGAGGGAAGTACACACAACGGGGGAGGGGGTCCTTTCGCCGGCCCTCCTCCTGGGTGTATCGGGCAGCAGCCCACCAGGGGAAGCAAGAGAACTGCTGGAGGTTTGAAGAGGGGTACTGTTCATATGGGAAAGCATGCAGGTACAAGCACCAAAGGGGAGGCGGCGCCGGTTCTCGCAGAGCCACATCAGGCGAGGCCAGGCAGAAAGACAGTAGCAAACCAACAGAGAAAACAAGTAGTGATTGAAGTACCGGAAAAGCAATGCGTGGGGGTGGAAACGGTAAATGACAAGGTTGTGATTAAAGGGAACTTACCCACTCCGGTTAGCCTCCTTGCCATGACTCCTTTTCTGAATATGTGTAACAATAAGGCTGACGCGAAGTTGTTGTGGCAAGGGTTCAGGTGGGGTTTTCAGATCCCTGGGGCAGGTAGCCAGGGGGGGAAAGAGGCAGCCAACCTACGGTCTGTGTTAGAGAGACCAGAGGTGGTACAGTGGAAGGTGGAAAAAGAAGTGATCTTAGGAAGAGTGGCAGGCCCATTCCCTGCTCCACCCATGGACAACTTGGTGGTATCTCCACTGGGGTTGGTACCAGAGGAGGAGGGCCAGTTCCGTCTGATACACCATCTTATTTTTCCCAAAGGCCAGTCAGTGAATGGTGGCATACCAGAAGAATTGTGCAGGGTACAGTACGTTTCCCTAGAGGATGCGGTGCAAATGGTAAAAGCAGCTGGAGAAGGGGCTCTGTTGGGGAAAGCAGACATAGAGTCAGCATTTCGGTTGTTGCCTATCCACAAGGACAGTCACCATTTGTTGGGTTTCAAGGTGGGCAGCAACTACTATTACGACAGGTGTCTGCCAATGGGCTGTGCTATTTAATGCGCTTATTTTGAGGTGTTCAGCACCTTCTTGGAATTTGAAGTAAGGCTAAAAACGAAGGAGGGGGGAATCTTGCATTACCTGGATGATTTCCTCTTCATTGGTAAGAAGGGGACAGAGGAATGCAGCGCCCTGATGGAGGGGATTCAGGGGATGATGGGACAGTTGGGAGCGCCATTGGCCCCAGGGAAAACTTTGGGTCTGAAGTGGGAGAATGGAACAAAAGGCTCCCACCAATCCCCTCACACCCCTGGCCTAGAGGATCACGGCCCAGGCACCCGCCACGAGAGGAGTTTGCCCATCTACCAGACGACCAAATACCCTGGTACAGGAACATACGGATGTGCCCACCCGCGTGCCCACCCACCTGCCCACCAGCCTGCCCTGCCCATGCCGACACCTGCGGCATGGATGGACTCGACTGAACCATCCAACACTAAATCAACACATCGTTAGAGATGCCATGACGACCTAGCCAACGGTCAGCACACCCGTGCAAACATGCACACTGGACACTCCCACACCAATCCACACGAAGAACATATTCAGTGCTATGACGTAGGTGACGGACACACCCACTGACGCGCATCTTTATTATTTTTCACATAGGCTTTTCAAAATGCAGAAACGCAAGACGCACAATGAACTCATCTAAAATGCTTGCTCCCGCTTCTCCTAAACCCATGCATTACAATGAGAAATATAACGAAGACCTGATACTGGGGATAAAGCAATATGATACCATAACCCAAAGCGCTGTGTATCAAACGGTTGCACCTATGCACTAGGCCCAAGTAGGCCGCAAGCAAGAGCTTCCATGAACATTGAGTGAGCAAGAGTACAGTTGCTGACCCTGCAGAATGAGCCCGGCGAGAGCAGACAGTCAAGGGCACAATGTTGCAAACTCGCATGCCGCAAGCCGACGCCAAGGTCACACCTGCAAATTAAGCCAGGCACACAGTGGAAAATGCAATATTAATTGTGCAGAATTCTGCCTCAACCACGGTCTCACCTCACATGACCAAGCCAAACCTGACAGGGTGCCAGGCCCAGGAGGAGGGAGGCGCCTGGATCCCACGTTCCAAGACACAGGCAGATACAATTAAGCGACTCAATGGACATCTGCGGCGGTGGGAGTAGTCTGCCTTCCAGCATATGAATAAATCCTCACAATGTCTGCACATACCCATAGTGATACATTGTTGCAAATGACAGGTGCACCGCGAGCGATGGTCCCAGACTGGGGGGCTCACGAGTGGACCAATCAGAACATGGGGCTCTTATCACTGACGCCATTAACATTAGCCAATCCTCAGGGGTCTTCATGTAACAATTTTCATGTATCAAATTGAAGGGGCAACCCAAGTATACCACCTGACTAACCCTCGACCACTAATAACGCTCTCTATACGTATGCTATACTAACCCTACCACTCGAGGAGCCAATCCAGAGTGACGATAGGTTTTTGCTAACTTTCCCAGGTGACGCAAGTAGCGCGTCATACTAAGGTAAAAAGGGCCTGCGAGCCCCACGATTAAGGAGAGTGTGTCAGGACGAACGCGTACGATCCTTGACCCCATCCCTGCCGTTTTGTTTAATAAACAGCAGAATCACCTTGCTTCTTGCGTGTGTCTCATACTCATTTTTTGGGATGTACGGGAGGAGTTGGGGCCTCCCTGCCCGGAGGTCTGCGGACGGCCCAGCCGACCCCGGGAGAATTTCCCCCCGACAAGTTGGAGGCACTGCTGAGATCTGTTTAAGGTCTGCTTTTATTTTATTTTTCCGAGTACTCCCGTTGCGAGGAGGCCCGGCGGCGCGGCCCCCTCTGCCTCTGCCCCGTTTTGAGGACTACAGGACCATCGCGGAACTGCGAGAAGACGGGACAGCGCAATCCAGATATTGGCCTTCGGGAGCCGGTTGAGAAGTATCCCGCCCGCGGTTGGCGAGTGTCCAGACGTGGTCCAGACGAGGGGAGGTGGCGAGCCGCTTGGAGGGGTGCACGCAGTCGAGCGGCCCCGCATCAAGAGAACTTGGTGAGTATGCCACGCACAACAAGCAATGTGAAATTGTGAGGGAGGGGGGAGGAATTGAATACGGGAGGCGGGAGGTGTTACACAGGTGCGCGGCGAAGGTTTGATAAATTAGTGTTGACGGTGCGATGAATGGTAGCTGGACAAGTGCGAGAGCAGTCCGCTACGTTACGGAAGAGAAGGGGGCGGAGCACGAAAACATCACGTGCGGCCGCTCGTAGACACTGATTGGCCTAGGTCGCGACCACGTGTAAGGGTGTGTGTGTGTGTGTGCGGTTTCCTACGATTTGGTAATTATTGATCAATGAATAGATGAGGATCCCTATTGATCGAGCAGGAAACTCGATAGATAGATGACGTTTCCCTGTAGGCGGTAGCTAGCTGGTTGCCTAATACGGAAGATAATTGGCTGGTTAAGCCTTCCTGTCGAGGGGCTTATCACACGCGAGGCGACGCAGTGTGCGCAGTCCGATTATATTGTTGATTACCTTGTTCCAGACGTGACAGGAAGACAGCTGTGGGGTTAACGGGGGTAGATTGCAAGCGTATTTTGAACTTTTAAAAACATATGAAGAACTTACCGGTAGTTTGAAGAGGTCGGTGACGTCACCAGTAGGGCTTTCATAGGATAATCTCGAACACAAGGCATCTTTCTTTCTGAGAGTGGTGGGGAAGAGAATTATGGTAAGGGAGTGGAAACGGAGGTAAACGGTAACGAGTTGATCGGGGGGAAGATGAAAAGGGGGACGTGGCTGCGCACGGAGAACGCCGGCCACGTCAAGTGAAGAAAGGGGAGGAGGAGTAAGAGAAAGTGGGACGGCTGTATAAGAACGTCACAAGGGGCACGCAGCCGCAGGGGGCTACGTGCGCCTCGGCCGCAGGGGGCCGTAAAGGTGTTCGGTAAAGGAAGAAAAGAAAGAAAAGAATATACAAATGCAAATGCTATATTTTACTAATTTTCCTTAGCGGACTATCGCAAGTCCCCAAACTTACGGGGCCAGGTAAAGATCTAAGGCTGTATAGTGTAAACTATTAGTAAGATAACAGCTACCAAATAAGGGAAGGATAACAAGTGAAGCGCTACTATGTCATACGGGGCAGGATCGGGAGGGTAGGGGAACACCCTCACTACCCCGCTACAGCACATATGTAAAACACTGTCACCCCATAGGGAGAAACTGATCAAGTATAGCATAGAATGGACACAGGGGACGGACAACAAAATGACGACACCATGGCCGCCTAATGGCAGTTTCGATCCATATAACCAACATTCACTATTAAACCATCTGCATAACGCATACAAGGGGAAGAAGTTGATGCACCGCATGGAGGTGTTTAACTTATGGAGGATGTTCCAAGGGTCCCGACCAGGACCAAACGGAATGTTTATTATGGGGGAACCAACGGAAGAAGAGAAGATTAAGGAGGAAGGAGAGAATGGGGGAAAAGAGAGTGAAGGCACACAGAACACGGGGAATGGAGAAGAGGGAGGAGAAAAGAGTAACAACATAAACGAAAAGGAAGTAAAAAAGTAACAGAGCGACGATATACCCCTAGCGAAGGTAGTGAAAAAGGAAGAAGGGGGGTTATATCCTTTAACAGAACTACGAGACATGGTTCAATTAAGGGCGGCTGAGGGGTACTCGAACCCGGCATACAGCCCGCCACCATATACAGCCACAGGTAGCCACACTGGAAGGGAGCAGAGTAGCACGACGGGATCAGCTCGCACAAAAATGTCCGCAGGGGAAGGGGGAATTGGGGAAGAGCAGATCGCAGGAATAGGACCGGATGAGTGGGTAGCTGCGCAGGTATTATTAAAATTACGAGGTTCATTAACAGAAGAAGAGGAGGAGATAGTAAGGAAAATGGACGAGGACAACACCAGGAAGAGTGAAAGGAAAGGGGAAGAGGGGAAAAGAAAGGGGGAGGAGTTGTTACGACAGAAGGAAGAGATTTTGGAAGAACGATTAGCAGAATTAAGGGATGAGCAGAATACACTGATCAAGCAGCTCGAGAGAGAGGAAAGGGAGAGAGCACGGGAAAGGAAAGAAAGCAAGAATGAGTTGGACAAAATGAGGGAACGAACTGAGGAGAAAGAGAGAAGCAGAAAGGGTGAAGGCAGTAGCAGAAAGGGTATCCAGAGCAGCACTGCGTGACAAGAAAAGGGAGGAAGAAGAGAAAGAAAAGGAAATGGAAATATGGAGAAGGAGATTACTATCAGAAACGACAAGGAAATACGAAGAAGGGAGGATGATAGAGGGTATATTAGAGCGGGAAAGAGTGAGATGGGAAAGGAAGAAAGAAGAAGAAAGGATAATGGAAAAGATGAGTATTGAAGTAATGGAGGAATTGAAAAAGAAAAGAGGAAATTGGTAGAGAAATAGCGGAGAAAAATGAAGGGGAAAGAAAAGAAAGGAGAGGGGGGAGTGAAGTAAAGAGGTATGTATACAGAGACACAGAAGTAGCAACAACATCAGCACAAAGGGGAGCATTTGGCAAAGAAGACAAGGGAGGAACGGATCTAATAGACTTAAAATCAGTAACGATTAGGGGGAAAAGACAGACTGGGGGTTGCCATAAATGGAGGACTTTTGCAGTGAGGAAGGAGAAGGAATAGAGAAGGAAGGGAGAGACAGTGAAAGGGAAAGCTTAGATAAATTATACATCACCCGGACAAATGGAGAATCACCATGGATCTGCAGGAGAAAGGAAGAACTGGAGGGAAGAAGAGCAAGGAATAGCGGAAAGGCAGACACGTGCAGCCACACCGTCACCATCCCGTCCCACATGCTCCACTACCTCACGCTCATTACGTGCAACATGCCCATCTAAACTCGTGCCCTTCCCACACGAACCGACACCCTACGCAGGCAGGCTTAGAGACCTCCCTGGACGCAGGCAGGAAGAACGAATACACACGCCCACATTAAATGATAAAAGAAAGGGAAGAGATGAAGGAGAAACAGTTACGAGCAGGGGAAATATGGACCCCATTGACGATGTAGAAGACAGGTAAAATGAGGAGGGGTGTACGGATTCGATTGTGTGGGACCCAAAGGGCCAACCAGGACACAACCTAATGCCACTTCTGGAGAGGGGAGGGGTTAGACCACAATACGTCCCCTGGAAGCATGCAGACAAGGAAAATATAAAGTGCAGGCTCCCATCATTAAGTGGAGGTGCGGGAAAATGGATATATGAAATGGAAAAACACACTGCAGGACAGAAATTGGCAGTGGGGGATGTAAAAGGCCTTTTAATATCCATATTAGTGGATGCAGCAGATGACATCTGGAAGAGAGCAGGCTTCCCCGGGGTCACAATAACAAACACATCACACAATGGGGCACCATTCGCAAACTGCAGACATGCATTATGGCAGGCACTGAAGGTACAGTACCCAGACACATCAGACATAGGAGCAATTACCTTACGCAAGATGCGTGAGAACGAAGATCCTGTTGATTATATCCAGGAAATTCAAGAGAAGTGGCGCATGGAAACTAGAGAACAATGGGACAAGAGACCAGCAATATTCTATCATAGACTAGTACAAGGGCTCCCAGAAGCAGTTCAGAAACAACTGAAGAAAGTAGTGGGGATGGAAGCAAAAGCTTGGCCAGAAATACAACTGACAATAGTGCATCATTGTAGGACATGGCAAGAAAAAATGAAACAAAAAGAAGAGGATAGAAAAACGGAAGAGGCTAAATTAGTACAGAAAAAACTTACTAAATACACGATGGAAGGTGCACTAATAACTACACCTGCAACAATGACTCAAAGCCCCACACAAGTAGTGGCTGCACAAGATCCCTCCCAAATACAATCATCACAGACTGTAACACAACAGCTGCCGCCACTCCAACCATACACGACCAACATGGGAGGAGGATACTCAACGCCAGGAGCTGGGTATTATAATTACAACAGGGGAAGGGGAGGAATGATGAGGGGGGGAGGATACGGATATAACACACAACAGCAGGGGGGAGGACTTAGAAACTTCTACCTCACCGGGCAACCAGTATACCAGGAAGCTTTCCATGGCAGAACAGGGAACCACCGGTGTGTTGGATTTGTGGATTAGTAGGGCACATGTCACGCACGTGTAGAGTGAGACCAGGCACACCATCATGGAGTGAACAGGGACAACAAGGGCCCACACAGGAACAGCAGGGCATCCAGCAACAGCAGACATTGCAACAGGGAAATGGGCAGCAACAACTAGTAACACAACAGCCACAGACATATTCACTGCCACAACAACAGGTAGCGATAACGCAACAACCCCAAGTACAGCAAGTACAGCAACCTGCCCAAATCCAAGACCATAACATAACCTCTACCAATACACAACTACAGCAAACACAACTGGGAAGGGTGACGGTCCTGGGACACAACCCTTACACAGGAAGTGGTCAATCATTTTACCCTCAATAGGACAGCCCACAGACGGCCTTCGTGTGTCCCATCCTGTCGGTAACACCTAACAGTGCGGAGGAACCACGCATAGAGGTAACGATAGGTGACAAAAAATTATCATTCCTTGTTGACACCGGGGCGACCCGGTCTTGCATAAGGGAAGGTAAATTTAAGATATCAGGTGAAGCCATGAACACCCAAGGATTCTCTGGGGCTAGGGGGTTGGTTCCCTTTACTGATAACATTCCCTTATCAATAGGGGATTATGACATGTCAGTGCCACTTTTGTATTCTAGGGCCTCACCAGTAAATATACTGGGGAGAGACATAATGAGCAGGTTGAATATGACGATCTCCTTTATGGAGGACGGCATAATTTGCTCCACTCCAGGAATTAACATGCTCACTGCACGTCAAATTATGCAAGCATACTGTGGACAGACAGTGATTAGGGCTGAGCCAGTAGATGGTGAACTGTTTCAGTACGGGACAGACATGGCATTTGCATGGATGCCAGGAATAGAAGGAAAGATCTGGAGGAGGCCAGCAGCCGATTTGTTTAGACCAGAAACACCAGCCAATGAACCAGAAGGAAAGGTGATTTCAGTGAACATAGAGAGCATTATAGCAACTGCTGATTACATTGCAGTACATGCCCAAGACGGAGAAGGAAGAGCATGGAGGGCAGTGATAGCACTAGCAGAGGGATGTAAACTCACCCAGGTGTCAGATGAGGAGCTCTTCTCAGAAGAAAAGGAATAAGGTGAAATGGTGTTTATGATGAGTGTAGAAATATGGCTAAGAGTGACGTACAAACAAGTGGCACAGAAGATTGCAATGGCACTTGAAGCACCCACATCCACCCCAGTTCCCTTCTTTGAGGAGGATATGGCAAAGGTACCAACATCATTATGGACTACTAGTCCCTATGACGTGGGGTGCATAAAAAGTATAGGGGGAGTAAGAATAAAGTTGAAAAAAGGTGCAATACTCCCCACAGTGAAGCAGTACCCACTATCAAAAGAGGCAGATGAGGGCATATATGAAACAATAACAGCCCTTATAAATAAAGGCATATTGGTACCATCAGAATCACCATGTAACACAGCTGTATACCCAGTGCGCAAGGCTAAAGGGGGGTCTTGGCGCTTCATACAGGACCTCAGGCCCTTGAACAACATAGTGGAAGCAGAATACCCCATAGCAGCAAACCCGGCCACAATATTGTGCGGCATTCCAGCAGAGGCATCACGATTTACAGTGATAGACCTCAAAAATGCCTTTTTCTCAATACCCCTGCACCCAGACTCACAAGATCTGACAAGCTTCACGTACAGAAACACAAAGTGGAAACACACCAGATTGCCACAAGGGTACTGCGAGTCACCCTCAATCTTCAACAGAGTAATACAGATGGACTTGGGTAACATTGAAGTGGAAAGCACAGTGTTGCAGTATGTTGATGACATAATAATTTGCAACACAAACGAAAGAAGATGCAGAGAGGACTCATTGAAGATGCTGACAATATTGGCTGAAAAGGGTTACAAGGTAGACAAGGAAAAGTTACAGTACTGGCAGGAACAGGTACTTTACATTGGTCAGCTCATACCCCAATACGGAAGAAAGATTGCACCACAAAGAGCACAGGCCATTTCAAAAACGCTGCTGCCCCAAACAGTGAGGGAACTACAGCAGTTCCTGGGACTGTGCAACTACTGTAGAGCCTGGGTATTTGATTACAGCTCATACATAGGACCCCTACTTGAGGCGTTAAAAGAAGCTAACAAAGGGGAGAAAAAGTTGGGGTGGACAATGGAAATGAAAGAGGCTTTTGATGAACTGAAAGATACAATATCAACTGCTCCGGTACTGGCCACCCCAGATTATGAACGACAATTCTCTATATTTTCACATTGCGACTCAGCAGTAATGAAAGCAGTGTTGGCTCAAAAAACAAGCATGGGCTACAAACCAGTTGCGATTAACAGTGGTCACTTGGATCCTGTGATGTTAGGACATTTCCCTTGCGAACAAGGTCTCGCCATAGCTGCCTTTGCGGTAGAGAAAGCATCAGCAATAACAATGGGGTGCCCAACCACATTATTTGTGGAACATGCACTATTTGCAATATTGAACAAGCCTAAGTCCACACTAACCACGCAGAGGGCGTCCGGTTATGAGATCATCTTATCTCGACCAGAACTATCAATTGTTAGATGCAGCACGGTTAACCCTGCAAGGTTTATAGCAGAAGTAATTGAGGAAGGAGACTATGCACACGATTGTACGCAGACTACCGAAATGTACTCATGTACTAGAAAGGTTGAAGAGAATGCACTCGATGGAGGTGAACTCTTGTTCATTGATGGGTCATCAACAATAGACCAAAGTGATGGGATAAGGAGACCTGGGGCAGCAGTGGTAAAAATGACAGAGGAACCGGTGTGTGTGGCGATGAAATGCGTACAATTACCACAGCATTACTCTGCTCAAGCAACTGAATTGGTTGCACTGATCTTGGCGTTGAAGGAAAGCTTTGACAAACGAGTGACTATATATTCTGACAGCGCATATGTCACGTCTACTGTCCACTCAGGGTTGTCCAAATGGAGAAGAAGAGGGTTTAGGAGAGCTGACGGCACCCCAGTACAACATGCTCTCTTGTTAGCTGAACTAATTGAAGTAATAAATGACCCCCAAGAATTAGCTTTGGTCAAATGTACCGCACACAGTAATGGAGAAGATCATATCTCAAAAGGGAATGCAGCAGCAGATGCACATGCGAAGTATGCTGCATATTTTGGTGAGATATGGAACCCCCCAGAGTCGGAGAAAGGGAGAGGGAGGGGAATAGCTAAGGAGATGTTGATAAGAGAAGGGTACACCCATCTCCCAGCCACACAGATAATGGAGCTACAAGCGGCTGCACCAATGGCAGAAAAAGAAATATGGGTAAAAAGAGGATGTACAATGTCACCAACTGACGCACTATGGCGCCAGGGTAACACTGGAAAGATGGTAATGCCATTGGCACTATTGAACACCACCCTGAGCCAACTCCACCACCCAGCCCACACAGGCAAGGAAGTTATTGCAGCACGAATTAGGGAAGATTGGTTCTGTCCCAAGGTAAATTCCCATGTGACAAATTTTATCAGCAATTGTCTCACATGTCAACAGTTCACGGCCGGTCACCCGCTGAAGGTGATAAAAGGTACTATACCCCGGCCAGAGGGACCCTTCCTGCACATCCATATTGACTATGTTGATATGATCAACGTATGTTAAGGAAATAGGTATATGATTGTAGTAGTATGCCCATTCTCCAGGTGGATTGAGGCAGGACCATGCTTACACCCAGATGCATTCAGAGCAGCTAAATTTCTAGTGAGGGAGGTTTTCCCCAGGTGGGGAGTGTGCGAGGTACTGTGGTCAGATAATGGTCCGCATTTCGCTAATGAAATGTTCCAGCACATCACATCCTTACTGAACATCAAGCATAATTTTGCATGTGCATATCACCTGCAGGCCAACGGTATATGCGAACGCCTGAATGGCCTACTGAAGGAGGCAATTGCAAAGATACAGCAAACAACAAAGAAGAGTTGGTTGTATTGCCTCCCGCTAGCCCTATTTGAGCTAAGGAATAGACCAGGTTCCGATCACCACCTCACCCCTCACGAGGTGGTGACCGGACGTCAAATGCGCCTTCCTCTAACGCCAACATCAAGAGCATTCACAGAATATGAAAATACAGCAACTGTTCTTGGTGATGAAATGTACCAATATGTGTCTTCCTTGATTACTAGTGTAGTGTTTGTGTCTCAACAGCTCGAGCGCATGCGGGGCGGGTCTAAGAGTGATCAACAAGAAGACGCGGATAAAGAATTGGAAAAGGGAAAACTGTGCAAAATTGCTAAAGGTGACTACGTACTACTCCACAATTTCAATCAACAGAAGGTGGAACAGCCCACGCTTCACTGGCCCCCACCTGGTCGTGGAAGTATCCATGAGAGCAGTAAAGTTACAGGACAAACGTGCCTGGAACCACCTACATGACGTAAAGATCTGCAAACTCCAGACCCGCCCTAGCGTCACCGACAGGGCCATTGGAAGAACGGCAACAGCATCACCCACGGAGGAAGAGACTGCTACCACAGCTGACGACCTAAGTGTCTCCCTACCCTACCACCCCCCCAGATTCCCCAGAGACAACTACTGAAATAGAGAAGGGTAATTCCCATACCGCCCACCCCATGGTCACACGATCAAAGAGTAAAGAGACTTCCGCCAGTTGAGCTCTAAACCCTCTGCCTATCGACATCCTACCCACTGCAGTAATCACCCGACTGAAGGACATTATCTTGCACATATACACATGTAAACACTTGAATGTTCTCTTTTTTTTCTCTCGCACATGCAGGTACCGCGTATTATTGTACTGCTAAGAAAACAGATAACTAACAAGGTTCACTGCCCAGGAGTAGATGCTACCCTCGGACGATAACTACCCTGAAGAGCTATCACACCAATTTGTCTATCACATAAAAAGGCCAAAGTACCTGAAAAGGAGGAGGGTATGTGTCTACTACACAGCATTTCTCCTGGCCATAGAACAATCAATGCCCCATCTTCACCAATACTTGCCTGTCCTAAGAGATAGATTGCTTAGATTAGCGTGGGAACAGCTCTTCGCCTGGGCACTGAACAACTACTTGATAGGGAGAGCTTGAAAACAACTACTAACACTAATAACAAGCATATTGAGAATTTTCAGGCGGGCAACTTTAATGTCGCAAGAATTAGCTGCCGGACTGCAGCAAGGTAAGCGCAATATGCCGGTGAGACTAGCCTCTGTAATAAAGATGATAGGGATTTTGATGATCACCGGGTTCTTGGCTGCCTCTGTATGGCAGAACAGTTATGGTATCAATATTTTGGCTGTACCCAAACCTAATATACCCCCACCCACGGCTGCAACAGGTGTTACGTCAGGTGGTACTAGCAAAATTCCACACAAGGGAAATAGAGTTAAACGCAGCACATACTCAGATAATAAAGGTATTGACAACTTCATACAAGATTCAGCACACGTCTCGAACAACATGTGGTACCAACACATGACTCAAATAGGTAAGCAGACAACAGAAGACTGCTGCTACGTCTTCTCATTGATCCCATACGCCATGAGCGCTTCTCGAACTTTCTTTGCCACGGAAATAGATGAAAAGACAGCACGATGTATAATATACTTGGCACTGTTCCAAACGAAAGGGAGATTTCACAGGAACACTGCATCTGGTATGGAAAACGCGAGACACATACCCATACGAAAACAACTTCCTCAAGGTTTATTTGAGTTACCACAAGACCAGTTTGCATGCTGAAGCATTCAGATACATAACAAGTGGCCCTGAAAAAGGAGAAACAAAGAAAGTAACACTGCAATACCTACCATGTTATTGGTACGCCACTGAAGTTCCTGGTAACAAGGATGTTGGGAAAGACCACTGATAATAATAACAGGGAAGGTGTAACTGGGCAACAAATGGGACATAGGAGTGGTTGGCAGCAACATGGTAACGAGAGAGGATACTGCAACTATTGCTGAACACAACAACAGATGTTGGACCACTTGGGTCAAGTACGTACCCATGCTAACGTGGATAGAGAAGGATGAAGACCCAATAACAATACTGCCGCTGTCTGCACCTAAGGTATGCTACCAACATAGAGGAGAAGTGGACGTGGGATACAACACCAACTGTGCAAGCGTGACGGAGTTACCTGAGGAGGGAGCAGGAACAGCAGTATTAATGGACCATTACTGGGCCTGCGGAGACAAGGCATACCACACACTGCCCCCTCTGTGGAATGGTATATGCACATTGGTACACGTTAATGTACCATCACTAGTGGTGCCCCAGAAACATGTGAATCTGGCAAACTTCCCTAAAATGGATGAAGGAAACAAGAGGAAGAAGAGATCTGTACAACCTCAGAAGGGGCCAGAGAACCAAAACAACGGCAACAACACGGTCCTGAATAGAAAGAAAAGACAAGGAGAACCTCTGACAGGAAATTACCTATGGGGAAGGTCGGAAACAGCACTCACTTCAATCCCACCAGAACACAGACTATTCAGCAGAGCAGCAATGTTCTTCTCCTCAATAATACATCCGGGACTACAGGCTTACGCAAACGCAAAATGGCTCCAGATAACTCGATGGGAACTAATGATGACAATTAATTCTACAGTAAATGGATTCAACGCAATAAAAGAGGAACTGCGAGCAGTGAGGATGGTAGCACTACAGAACAGATATGTACTGGACCTCCTCACTGCAATGGAAGGAGGAGTTTGCGCAAAGATAGGACAATCATGCTGCACATTCATTCCTGCTAACGTTGCTGACAATGGTACACTGACAGAAGCAGTATCACAATTGGCCCAGATGCACTCCAAAATGATGGATGAAAGTAAAGGTGTAAAAAAAAAGGATGACAGCTGGTTTTCGCTATTATGGTCATGGATGCCATCTTGGCTGTCGGACGGACTGAAGATTATAGTTGGATGGATTATTTTGACTGGAGCTGCACTGATCATAAGATTTTGGAAGGCCCGGAAGGCACGCACTACAGACGAAATGATCGAAATGGTTGGTATGCACCCCTTGATGCCAGCAGATGATGGCCAACACACAGGCACAATAATAAAAGAGAGAGAGAAATTGCGCAACCAGATCATCACCAACCACCTGGACCCACCATCTGTGAAACTCCAAAACCCAAGAAACCCTAGGAGCTACATAGGGAAATTGGTATACTGCACACCTGGAGGAACCTGTGTATATATGTATTGGTCTTTTGAAGACCATGTTAACCACTATGGACATTTGGGAGGAGTAACTAAACTATGGAGAGTGAGAGGAGATAAGGAAAAGGATATGTTTGTGGTCGACAAGTCGACCAGAAGGGGGACTGAAGTGGGAGAATGGAACAAAAGGCTCCCACCAATCCCCTCACACCCCTGGCCTAGAGGATCACGGCCCAGGCACCCGCCACGAGAGGAGTTTGCCCATCTACCAGACGACCAAATACCCTGGTACAGGAACATACGGATGTGCCCACCCGCATGCCCACCCGCCTGCCCAGCCCATGCCGACACCTGCGGCATGGATGGACTCGACTGAACCATCCAACACTAAATCAACACATCGTTAGAGATGCCATGACGACCTAGTCAACGGTCAGCACACCTGTGCAAACATTCACACTGGACACTCCCACACCAATCCACACGAAGAACATATTCAGTGCTATGACGTAGGTGACGGACACACCCACTGACGCGCATCTTTATTATTTTTCACATAGGCTTTTCAAAATGCAGAAACGCAAGACGCACAATGAACTCATCTAAAATGCTTGCTCCCGCTTCTCCTAAACCCATGCATTACAATGAGAAATATAACGAAGACCTGATACTGGGGATAAAGCAATATGATACCATAACCCAAAGCACTGTGTATCAAACGGTTCCACCTATGCACTAGGCCCAAGTAGGCCGCAAGCAAGAGCTTCCATGAACATTGAATGAGCAAGAGTACAGTTGCTGACCCTGCAGAATGAGCCCGGCGAGATCAGACCGTCAAGGGCACAATGTTGCAAACTCGCATGCCGCAAGCCGACGCCAAGGTCACACCTGCAAATTAAGCCAGGCACACAGTGGAAAATGCAATATTAATTGTGCAGAATTCTGCCTCAACCACGGTCTCACCTCACGTGACCAAGCCGATCCTGACAGGGTGCCAGGCCCAGGAGGAGGGAGGCGCCTGGATCCCACGTTCCAAGACACAGGCAGATACAATTAAGCGACTCAATGGACATCTGCGGCGGTGGGAGTAGTCTGCCTTCCAGCATATGAATAAATCCTCACATTGTCTGCACATACCCATAGTGATACATTGTTGCAAATGACGGGTGCACCGCGAGCTGGGAACAGCAATGGTCCCAGACTGGGGGGCTTGTGAGTGGACCAATCAGAACATGGGGCTCGCATCACTGACGCCATTAACATTAGCCAATCCTCAGGGGTCTTCATGTAACAATTTTCATGTTCAAATTGAAGGGGCAACCCAAGTATACCACCTGACTAACCCTCGACCACTAATAACGCTCTCTATACGTATGCTATACTACCCCTACCACTCGAGGAGCCAATCCAGAGTGACGATAGGTTTTTTGCTAACTTTCCCAGGTGACGCAAGTAGCGCGTCATACTAAGGTAAAAAGGGCCTGCAAGCCCCACGATTAAGGAGAGAGTGTCAGGACGGACGCGTACGATCCTAGACCCATCCCTGCCGTTTTGTTTAATAAACAGCAGAATCACCTTGCTTCTTGCGTGTGTCTCATACTCATTTTTTGGGATATACGAGAGTAGTTGGGGCCTCCCTGCCCGGAGGTCCGCGGACGGCCCAGCCAACCCCGGGAGAATTTCCCCCCGACAGGTCCAGCCACTACATTGACATTTCTGGGGATTGAGATTGATTCAATAAAGGCTGAGTGCAGGCTCCCACAGGACAAGGTACAGAAACTGCAGGTCATGATACGAGGCATGTTGGGGAAAAACAAAGCAACCCTGTGGGAATTGCAGTCACTGGCAGGAAACCTCAATTTTGCGGGTAGAGTAATACCATTGGGCAGGGCATTCGCCAGAAGTGTGGAGCTGAAAACAGTAGGGTTGCAACACCCCTCTCAGCATGTCCGGTTGGGAACGGAGGTGGAGGAGGATCTCTGGATGTGGGACACCTTCTTAACGGAGTCCAATGGGATGGCAATCTGGAGGGAGGACTGGGCGAGCAGTCAATGGCTCAAACTTTTTACCGATTCCTCTGGGTCCCTGGGCTTTGGCGCAATCCTGAGGGACAGGTGGTGTGGCAAAGCATGGCCACTGGAATGACACAGGGCGGGGGAATCAAAAAGGACATTACCCTGTTGGAGCTATTTCCCATAGTAGTGGCATTCAAGTTGTGGGGGTAACTCTTAGAGAACAAAAAAGTTGCCTTATGGTCGGATAATTTGACAGTGGTCCAAATTATCAACACAGGGTCATCCAGCAATCTAAGGGTGCTATGGCTGCTCAGGGAACTCATCAGAAGTCTGTTAAGTTTGAACATTGAAGTCAGGGCACAGCACATTCCCGGTCTAAAAAATACGGCCGCTGATTCTCTGTCTCGTTTACAGTGGGAAAGGTTCCGGGAAAGCTGCACCGAAGCAAGGAAAGAAATGGCCACGTTCCAGGAGCAGTGGTGGGGGATGATTGGGGCAATTTGAGCTCCTTGGTAGAGACAGCACTGGCGCCAGGTACAGCTAAGGGGTACAGGGCGTGTTGGCAACGCTTTACGCAATTCCGAGAAGAAGTGCTGCCAGGCGACCAGGGGGGAAACCCGGTACGGGCCTTTGTGGGCTGGTGCTGGAAGACGGGGAAGACCCGGGCATGGGTATGGTACCACCTAGAGGCCAGAGCACATTACGCCAAGCCGAGGGGGGAGAAGGATCCTACCAAGGAACACTACATCACGCTGGCCATGACAGGCTGGGCAAAGCAAACGGTACCAAAACCAGATGAGAGGCGGCCAATTGATATTATAAAGCTGCATGGGCTAATTAAATGTCTGGACACAGTGTGTAACGGCGAGGCTGAGAGGGTACTGTTCACGGCTGCCTTTATGGTGGCATTTTGTGGGGCTCTCGGGGTCAGCGAGCTGGTGCCAGAGAATAAAGATGGCAAAGGGAACTGGTTTTTACGGTTAAGGGATGTTCAGGTGAACAGCGCCCAGGTGGTCATCTATGTGAGAAAGTTGAAAACTGATCAGAAAGGGAAAGGGGCAGCATTAACACTGCAAGCCATCCAAACAAGCAGAGTATGCCGAGTGGCGGCGGTGGCCATCTTCCTCTCGCAGCAGCAGCCATCGGAGGCAGAGGCACCGTGGCTCTTGCATAGGGACGGGTCCGCACTAAGCTGCTTCCAGTTTAAAAAAGTGATGGGCCGTGGCCTGACAAAGATAGGGTTGACAGAGGGTTGTTTTGGGACACGCTCATTTCGACTAGGGGCCGCCACCTCTGCGGCAGCCGGGGATTTGGGGGCAGAAGACATCATGAGGTTGGGGAGATGGTCTTCGGGGTGCTACAAAAGGTATATCAGGCTGGAAAAAGTGTGAGTTAACCATGCCGTTCCCTTCAATTCTCATTTCCCAGCAGTACAAGGAAGGAGGAAGAGCACTGTGTGGGTGGTGGGGCACTCGTTTGTCTCAAGGGCCAAGGCGAGCTGGACTCAGCGGCAGGAGGAGCTGACAGCCGGCGAGTTCAGGATTGAGTGGCATGGGGTGCCAGGGATGAAGTGGGCTCAGCTAAAGGAGCTGTTGCGGAAATGGCTGAGTAGGCAGCAGAAGCCTGAGGTGATGGTGATACATTTGGGAGGGAACCACCTGACCAGCCTGGGGAGGGGGTTTTGCTGAGGGACATTACAAGCTCATTGCAGGAGACCTCGACACATAGGGGGCGAAACTGAGATCCTATGGTCAGAAGTAATTCCCAGGGCACAATGGAGGGGGGCCGAGAACCATTCAGCAGTTGAAAAATCGAGATGGAAGCTGAATGGGGCCATTGCACAGTTCTGCAGGGGCAGAGGCTTCCAGCAAATCAGGCATGGCCTGATCAACGGGAAGGCTCCCAAGTACTTTCTGAAGGATGGGGTACACTTGTCCACAAAAGGGATGGAGCTCTTTTTCTGGAACATTTGCACCAAATTGCTGGAGTTGTGAAAGGGAGACAGGAAGAAGGGGTGCCACAGTGGGCAGGAACCCACTTAGTGGCATGGCGGTGTTTGGGCGACCAAGCACAAATGACAGACTCCGGATGAGCCAGAAGGAAACCGGAATGGGTCTTCGCTCTTCCGGACCAGCGCCTCTTGGGGGCCTAAACGACGGGGGATCGTCTGGTGGTAACGAATAAGGCTTAGCTTCCCCCAAAAAGAAACTGTGCTCTCCCCACCCACGGACACCTGCACGGGCAGGATAGGCTCAGGTACAAAGGGCCGGGGGAGTTGGGGCCTACTATACAAAAGTATAGGGGGAAGCAAGGGTAATCCGGCACGGAGCAAGCGCCACACTTGCAGACTGAAGTTCACAAATGTGTACAATAATTCTGTAATGGAAATAAAACTGCGGCCAAGTTTGCCATTTGAAACACTGTGTCATGCCAATTTATTGCTGGGAAGTAATAAAGCACAGCCGGGAGAATGCGCAAAGGAATAATTGTCAATAAAAGCAAAATGGACAAATGCAGGGGTTATGTTCCTAAAAGGTGCCTGTGTCCAAGGTGCCGCGCTGAAACAGCCAGCGCCGAAAGCGCTGCTCCGGAATGTAGCTTTGTAGCTTGTTGAGTACCTGCGCTTCTTTTTGTTCATTTAAAGCACTGGGTTTTTACTTTTTGGCATCGATTGCTGTCCCAGATGTGTCCGCGACATGTGTCCCCTCCTATGACATTAGGTTCATTGCCGTTAGACTTGTATTTGCTTAAATAACCTGTGGTGTCACAGAGCACATGACAGCACTTTCAAAAGTAGAAAAGAGAGCGATGTCACTTCTGATGCCCTTGGCATTTTAGTGAGTTGATGTCACTGCTTCAGAATTAACTTCCTGGGAGGATAGCTCAGCTGCAGCATGCTTGCCTTGGAAACAAGATGACACAGAGTAACACAGGTTCGATCCCCAGGTCCACGCTTAGAAACCTCTGGGTGTTTTATGCAACTAAGACATTTTCCTGTAACAGCGCCTCGATGCCCCCAGGCTGTGTGAGCGCTTTAAAAATGCAAATAAATAAAATAAACGTGGATCTGATACAGAGTCTCTGTACCAAAATGATGTTGGATCTGCAAAAGCTGGCAACATTCACGAAACCCCTGTCCGAAAGGCATCGCACTATTTTTGGCGTGCGCGCAGCACTGTATTTCCCGCTCACTGCAGTTTATATAAATGGCTGCTTAAATATGTAGCCTTGTCTGCTTTGCACGACTCGCAACAAAGGGGTTAAATTGCATGCGCCCACTGCGATGCACTCCACCTCTCACGCTCCGCGTCCTCCCGAAGGCTAAGTCGTGCACTGCTGACCCTTCTCATAGCTTGCCTAGTTTAGATGTTCGTTTTCTGACAGGGGGCGCTTTGTTTATTTTCTCGCACACGGCCGCACTTGTGTTTTGCTTTCCTTCCAACAATTAGAACCATTACTAACTTGACACTTTCCTCGTCTTGCTTTTGCAAACCTTCTCGCCTTTTTTTTTTGTTAAATTAATTCCAGACATTAATATATTTATATTTTTTTAACGCAAGTGCCACCATTCACCCGTGAAAGAGTTTGAACATTATGTAGCTGTCAAGATGCCTAGGGATTACCCAGCATGCTTTGCCTGTGAGAAAGTGACACCGCTGAGGCCTACTTTTGAGATGTTTATTTTCAGAGTAAACTGACAGGCATGAAGGCCTGATCCCAGAGTGGCAATCTCATTTAATTAAAGTCCTCTGTTTTTTTTTTTTTGTCTCGTTCTCCCCGCACCACAGTCACTGTTTTTTGTATATATGAGAGACGATTCATTTTAGTTTGGGGGTTGGGCGAGATGGGCTTGTCTGTGTGAACCACATGCAACTTGTGGTTCAGCTTTTATTAGTTCTATTCTTGAATGTTCTATACATGGTGGCGTCCATTTGACCTCTTAAGCTCGCAGTTGTTGAATTACGTAACATTAAAACGCAAGCAAATGGGGACATGGAGCTGGAGCCACGCTTGTTCGAGTGAGCCTGTAGGGGATTGAAAGAGTTCCATGTAATATTGTCCCCCCAGAAATGCCTCCTGACAAAAATGTTGCCGTTTTATGCAGAGACATTATTACATTGAACATGGAGGGGTTTGGGGCACCCCCGCCTTTTTTTATTTTTGTTTTACAAGGGGAGCCGGGGGACATCCGCACAACCTATCCCCATCCATAATGTCACCATATATAGTGTCGCCAATGGCTTTTCCCGGCGACATTATGTATGGGGACATTATTACCTGATTCCATGGAGAGGACCACTGCGGCCTGTAGGATAGCCCAGCAAATAGTGAGAGATCTGTGTTTAGCCTGCGGGTCACACGTGTTCCTCCTGGCAGGAATGACGCAGCCCTTTTCCCCCGCCCATGATTGATTCACTAGTGTTCTACGTTTTGTAGTGTGGAATATTTCCTGTGATTGTGGGACAAACCTTAGATATGTGTTGAGAAATGCAGAAATATTGCAAATGTACATAAAAACATCTCTTTGCTGATACCTGTAGCCAGAGGTGTTGCTAGGGGGTAGCTGAGGGGGGCTATAGTCCTGGGTCTTTTGTTTGAAGGCCAGGATACAATCTCCGGGACTACAACCAAAATGCTACCTAGCCCCGAGTCCCGATATAAGCTTAGCCCCTGATCTTTTCCAGACCTAGCAACACCCCTGCCTGTAGCTCCCAATACGGAGGCAAACTGGGGATAGCAAGGGCGCCATGTCCCTCATCTGCTAAAAGCACTGTGTCCCACATCTTCAGCGTCCCCCTGCTATCTGTGGTGTCTGTATAAAGCTTGCTTTCTCAAGAACACTCTGACAATCCTATTGGCCATAGAAAAGAGGGAAGCAGGCACGCAGTCTGCAGTAGGGCCTGGGCGTGTACACCATGTCCATGCCCCATTAAAAGCAGCCATATAGAAGCCACGGTGTCCCTGCTCTCTGCTTGCAGTCTCTCCATTCGCCTAACCAGTTGTGTTCTCTGTTGCCATGGGCAGTATGGAGTGTAGGGGTGTTGTGAAGAATGTCTTACTGGCACAACTGTTGACTTTGTCAGTGTTTTTTGACAGAGCCACGAAACAGCAAACTGTTGTAGTAATTGCTATAATAAAAATGAAATAATTTTGTTAATGATGAATGTTATTCGACATCTCCCTTGTGAAAGGATGTTCATTAGGAAAGTCTAGCAAATGATGTACTTATATGTAGAACAGCAGCTGCGGACCCTCCCCTCTACACGCTAATAATTTTTTTATTGCTTGCCCAATTCATAGAGTTTGACAACTGATGTCTGTGGGTTCTTGTTGCTGGCTTCAGAAAGGATTGTGTTCATTGGGAAGAGGGCTACAAAAGTTACTAATACTTTGACCAAAGTCTTTCCGTAAGAATTCAACACTGCTCATGTGGAAGCGTGGGCACATCTCCCCAAACTCCATGCCCCTGCGAATCCCTGTGGCCTCAATCGCCAGATTCAGAGGAATCCATAGGAGCTTGCTGAAGAATTGCGATTTACGAATATCTCTTGCGAGTTCCCGTCGAGGCAGTGGCGTCGCTAGGGGGTGGCCTGGGGGGCCGGGGCCCCCCCTGTGAAACCCTGTGCCCCCCCTTGTTCCCCTCCTACCTAAGACGAGCAGTGACCATGTTCTCCCCCTTCTTTTGTCTGTGCCCCCCCAACTTTTGTCTTTGGCCCCCTCTGTGCCCCCCCTAAATTTGAGTCCTGGCGACGCCACTGCGTCGAGGTGGAGAGACCATCGGAAGATCCGCCATCGCACAATGATTCGGTCCGCTTGGTCATACTGATGTCTCGAGAGGATAGCTCCGGGGCAACGTCCTTGTCTTGAAAGCAAGATGACACAGAGACACACAGATTCGATCCCCGGGTCGGCATAAATAACATGATGATTTCAGGAGCATATGCTAAGAACCAGCAACATTCTTCATCCTGTGTGCGTTTTGTTCGGCTGCAAGAAAGCGAGCCAAGGCTGATCAACACCAGGAGTTGAAGAGTCCCCAATTTCTTTGGGGACTGTGTGTGTTTTTTGTGATTTGAAAACTTTGTTTTTAGCTGGGAACCCTTTACTTATGTTTACATATTGTATGCCAAGAACTTATGCAGTTTATTTGGCAGCCATTAGTTACAGAATGCTTTTCTTGTGCTTTGTGATTTATATTGGAACTCTTGGTTACTTAAATTGGGAGATTATTTTCTTTGTATTACTTTATCCGGTTCCATAGCACAGTGAGTAGAGCCGGCTTTGGCATCCGTGCAGAGCCTGCTAGCGCAGGTTCGAATCCCAGCAGGGCCAAACTCAGACTTTCACCCTTCCGAGATCATAAAGGAGCACCACACACCGTGGGAAATAATGAGCACCGCTCAGATTGCTGTGGGTTCGTAGTGCTATATAAATGCTAAATTATTATTATGTTGGAAGCCAATTTATCTGGAAAGTCTCAGAAGCCTTTGATATTTTCGTTAAGAAACCTTCATTTGTTTTTCTTTCCTTGTAGAAAAATAAAACTATTTTTATTTTGTATAGTAGAAACCCTGTGATTGTTTGGGAAAAATGTCAAGGATGCCATGTGAGGAATCGGACGTGGTGGTGTCTGTGCTGAAGCAGCACAGTGCTCTGGGTCTAGTGACTTGGATCTCTTATACTCCTACTTGGAATCAGAAGAGGCAGAGTTCAGTGGGATGAGTAACACAGCCAATCAGCCTCCTGGGCAGACTTTGCCGCTCCAGAGGTTGGCGGGATTAGTTGTGATGAGAATGCTTCTGGGGATGACTTTTTATTTAAATTATTTATTTTGTATTAATTTTGGAATAACCAACAAAACAAAAACACCAATTGCAGCTCAATGCTTCGAAAATAAGTAAACCACTTCCGCCAAACAAGCAGTAGCACATTTGATTTTACAAACAAAATGGCCTAACGTTGTAATCTCTAGTACTACCCCAGTCTTCTTGGGACCTCGAAACCAGTTAGATCGTGAAGTGTAGGTCCCTGCATTGTTGGGGTCCCCAAAGTATTCCCTCATTTCTCCCATTTATTAAATGTGTTCTATGTATCTGTTCCGAGGTACTTTCGTCATGTGCTTCTTCGTTTTTTTGGCCCTGATCACTGCAGAGATTGTGATTGTGACGGGGGTCAAGGCTGGTCATGATTGGGCCGACACAGAGATCGACTGTGAGAATCAGGAACGTGCCAGAGGCCCTAGAGGCTTGGCAATTCCTCTCTGCAACCTCCATGGCTGGGGTCCAAAAGAAGAAAACTGTGCTGACAGGGGTGAGGCGTGACCTTCTGGAGTAAAACTCTCCCTGCTTTGGGTAGCGGAGCAATGCAGTGAGTACATATCGTTACCTTGAAAGCTCGCAGCACCATAAGGAGCGGGGTATGGAGGGGGTAATTACTCCTCCTGTTTCGGGCCTTGTTGGCTCCGAAGTGTCACTTCAGACCGGCAAGCTGTACCATTTTGGCAAGCCTCAGTAAATAGAAATGTACTAGCTGCCAAATAATCAGTTCCTTATCACCCCTTAGCTACTCTGTGAGAGATCAGGTGGTTTGCTAAGTGGTCTGACGTGGTCCGGCATAGTCCGGTTAGAGAACATAGAGGGTGGCCCTCTCGCAACAAGGAAAAAAATACCGGGCAGCTTAAAGACATAAAGCATGTCCAAAGTATTATTTCTTAGCAATGGTGCTCTCAGTGCTGATTTAGGAGTGCCCGAACTGGACAATCTGTCTTGGCAGGGAACGCGAGGTCCCTCAAACAGACGTTGCTTCCCTGAAATAGTAAATGTTTGGGAACGAGGGATAACTTACTGTCCCTGTAAAGGGCTCTCTCTGTCCCTAAAATAGATGTTCTTGCCCTAGTGGTTACACCGATCTTCTCATAGGGGTCTTATCTATACATAGAAACACGTCAAGACTATTTACATTGACTTCCATGACCAAGTGTGCACTTCGTTTTTAGCATTTGAGCAAAGTAATGAGAGAGGATAGAGCGAGCTCTCTTCTATCCCCTAACACTTGTAAGCGATGCAGCAGCGCACCACTAGGGCAAGAACATCCATTTTAGGGACAGAGAGAGCTCTTTACAGGGACAGTAAGTTATCTATAGGGAACCAAGCTTGAGGAATAATTTTGAATAAAGATATTCTGTCTTTTTTGTGTTAAATAGTACGGGTGAAGACAGAATTGTCAACCCAGTGACTTTAGTTGTGTGTAACTGGGAACAGGAGATGACAGTACAAATACACAAAAATGAGATCAAACAGGGAAATCCTGTGCTGTCACTTCAGAATGGCCCGTTTGAAGTCTTTACTCCTCCAAGAGCTCCTCAAAATGTAAAAGCAGCATTGGTAACTAGACTGAAGCAGACACTGACAACAAAAAAATATTAAAAAGAAAGATATGACTGCTTCAAGTCCAAGAAACAATGGAGCACGGGAGATGTGGACTTTGTTGATTGTGCTGGAGATAACCATTTGTTAAATCACAGGGGCTTCAGATGGGCTGGGAGACAGTATAACCCCAGGTCATCTGTTGAGACGCACTCTGGTAACCCCATTGGCACAAACAACTAACATGAGCCCTCTACCGACCCCCCCCACCCAGCGGCTGGAGAGAGTTGAAAATGGTCTGAATCCCAAAATTGGTCCGGACGTAACACTGTTAGCGTTGAACTTCGTTCTAACATCATTAGTGAACATTTTCGAATTATTGAAAAGTGAAGTGCAGGAGCCACTCGGGGATTATGTTAGAATTGACTAGAGAAATGGGGGTGCTGTGAATCATCTTTAGTTGGCCTAAGGCCGGCCATAAATACAGTTGTATTAGACTCAATTAATAAGGACCTGAAACTGGACATAAAGAATCAGGAGATCAACATTAATAGCTTACAAAAAACTATTAATGATTTTTTTTTTTAGGCAAGCGGATGGAGGTTCCCCTGAGAAACAGAACCAAGCGGACATCGTCCAGCAATTCAGGGAATCCGAGGAGGTGATTATGTGCTCATCTTTATCTGAAAGATTGAGTGTGGATTTAGATGACAATCCCTCGCCAGAAGCCACCTTGGAGGAATTTAGAAGACTGGCACAGGGGGCAAACAATTTCGATGGGCTCAGAGCTCCATTGTTGAGTCAAACAAGGCTCCCGAAAAAATGGCCATTGAAGAGGACTCATTGCTAAAGATCTGCTCCGATGGGTGAAAGAAGCGTAAAAGGAAAAATAAGTCTAAGAATCAGGAATGTTTTCCCGTTGTTGCTCGCATTGACTTAAACACTAAGGGCCTGATTCACAGAACATTTTCCTATGGGATTGCGCCATTTTAAAATGCTTCTGTGAATCAGGCTCTTAGAAAGGCCCTTAGAATTACTAAAACTTAAGAAAAAAGGATTCAGGACTGAGCTTCACGGCCATTTCTTGAGAGAATGTCTCAAAGCAAATATCATCCCAGCAGGTCTGCTAGTACATAATGAACCAGGCCTGTTCCTAGAGGACGATGCCTACAAAATAGGATTTAGTCAAATTGCTACCAAGTGTAGTAGGGATCTAATGGTGCTGACGATCTCTACTGCACAAAGATTAGCAATCTTGGTACAGAAGGAGTTTGAAGCGGAGGAACTTAAATTCAATTCTAACCCGCTCAACATTAACGCTAATGAGAAAATCAGAGAGATGGAGAAACTATTTGAAGAATTTAAATCAGCTACTCTCACCAAGAAAACGAAAAAACTAGGTAAAGATATACAAGATTTTAGAGTAGAAAGCATCTATCCGTACCTAAATGCTGAATATCTCCAGCAAAAAAACCCAGACAAAACCACAACTAGCAACAAATAGAAGAGGCCACCGCAGGTGGGTAACCTTTTGATACTAGCAGTGATGTTTCAGAGGACACCCCATATCAAACAGGGCAACAACACACTTTCAGGCAAAGAGGACAAAGGTCTTTTTTATGGAGAGGCCAGTTCCGAAGGTACCCAGGAGAATTCCACAATCTAGAATGGGAATCATGGCCAGGCAGGAGATGTCCCAATCTCTTCAAAGCAATTCCCTTATTCTTGGAGCATGAGTGTTCTCAGTGGCAGAAGTGGGGTGACTAGGACTAGTGACCAACAGGCAGTGTCGGAATAGGTTCTTTAGTAGAAAGTCAGAGTTCCTTAGGAAAACTTGGCGGGTGTGTTCTTTACTTTTAGGGTTAGAAGAGGGGCAAGGAGCTTCACAGAAGACACTCTAGTTGGATTCTAGCATTAGGACTGGGTGCGCTGGTTGAGAGGCTCACAGAAAATACCCTACAACTACACAGAAATCTTAACAGGCTGAAGGTAAGTACATACCAAAGCCAACAAAGTACCTACGCATTGAAGAAGATTTTGCAGCAGGAAGACTTCAGGATATGCAGCCAAAAACCTGGTCAGTGGATTCCTTGTTGAGGTGACTGAAAACAGGAACTTAGAAGGGATTTTGCAGCAGAGATCAATGAAGAAGGCTCTAGGCAAGGTCTTCCTCGTGGCTGAATGCTGTTCTGTGGATTTGGCACCTTTTCAAGGAGCACAGACGAAGACAGAATATTGTGGTTGAATTCTCGTTGTTACAAAGGTCCAGCTCTGTTTTGGGGACTTTTCGGACTTGATCCGTGTCTCGGGTGATCCACCAGGATGCCCCGAAGGTTCAGTGAGATTCGGAATACGTCTTCCGTATTATGTATTTCGGAAGACTGCACCACACAATGGCTCGAGGTGCCAGGGTATTGGGGTATTGCAGCAATGCAAGGTCGCAGCAACGCGTGGGATAGCTCGAAATGCAGGTCGTCTTGAGGCTAGTGGGTCTCGTCAGGCTCTGGGTCGGGTTTGTTGTTTTCAGAGTCCCCAGGAAGGAATATAGCAGGCTCCAATCACACCGCAGGCTCTCCGCTCGCTGGAAATCGCTTTAAACTTCTTTCATCATCCTTCAGTTCAAGTGGATCACATTTTCTTCAACTTCGAGGTTCGCAGTATTTATCAGGAACTACAGCACAACCTCTGCTCTCTCGCTGCATTTTACAAGAAGGGTCGGTCTGCTTGTCCAATCAGGACACCCAGCCCCCCACTAGGATTTGTCCCCATTCAGGCAAGGAGGAAGACAAAGGGCCATTTTGGTAAAATTAGCACCCTTGGATGCCTTTAGTGCAGCTGTGAAGACAACCCACAGTAAAGGTGCACCAAATTAATACAAGGTATCACTGCCACCAGCCATTGAAGGTAAGCTTGTCCCTGTAACAGAATTGTTACAGAATTGTTACAGTGTTAATGTGAAAGGGGATACATTGTATCTCCCCAGCACTCCACATCAGGTGGGGTGTGCTGGTTTCACAGAATTAAATGTAAAAGGGATACAAAGATCTTTCTACCCTTGGGAACTGTAGTTCTCTCAAGGTTAGCAAATGAAAGTTAAAAGGGGAGTCCCTAGGTCAGCCCAGCAACAACAGGCATTTATTGGCAATAAGTTGTTAAAGAGGATAACTTTAAAAAGACACTAAGGAGAGTCAGAAAAATGACACCCATAAAAAGTGTTAAAGATTTGGTGAGTGTGGAAAAAGGATCCCACTCACTGAGGTATTAAGGAACAATATCCGAATAGTAAAGTAAAAAGTTCTGGGCTTGACCCAGGTCAGGAAGATTTACCAGTTCTGTGAAAATCTTATCTAACATGTTTTTGAAGAGGAGACGTGGTCTAGAAAGAGAGACCTCAGGAAATCCATTTGAAGTCTAAAACACTCAGCTGAAACCCAAGTGGAATACTGCACTGCAATAAAGAAATTGCACAATCATTTTAGAAATTCGCCCCCCACACACACAGATTCCTGCACCATCACCACGATTTATTTTATTTGTATTGGTTTTTTATAAAGCACCGCACTGGGGATCGGACCTGTGTTGCTCCATGTTGTATCGCTTCCAAGGAGAGCACGTTGCTCCTGAGCTTTCCCCCCCGAGACAGGGGGAAATGGGAAAATAATGTTGAAGGCATTAGCGAATAACAACTCTAGGAATTTCTGGTTACTAGTTAACAACCTAAATAAACCTCAGATGCAAATGCAGAGTAATGTGATAACAGACTGTCTGGTATAGTTACTTTAAGACTAATTATGAAAAGCCTTTTGTTGCAGGATCAGGGATAGATGTAATTTGGAGTCTGTCCGTGAGCCAAGATATTATAGTAGATCTGATTAAAAGCTCTTCCTTGTCTAGGGCTGCCGGTTTAAATGGACTAATTCCATACTGAAATCTGATGTAGATCTGTGGTCCAAGGCCTTAATCATTTTTTTTAGAGATGTCCTGAGAGTTGCAGTTTTTGCCAGAGTCTTGGAGGTCGGCTGTCATTATTCTTATCTATAAGAAGGGCGATTGGGCTGATCCTGCCAACTATCGCCTGATCACCCTACTGGATGTGGATTGAAATATTTTGCAGTTGCAGCATTGAGGCACTTGGAGGATTGGATGAGGAGAGAAAATATCTTTTGGAAGTTGCAGATAGGATAAAGGAGAGGTCTCTCCACATCTTTGAATGGTTTGGTGATGTTGGTTGTCTCTAAAAACTTTGTGTAGAAGGGTGGCCCCATATTATAGAGATAGGTTACATAGCCTGTTTGATCACCGTGTATTAGTTTATGGATAATCCGCTTCATTCTAGTTGCTAGCACTGCCGTAAGCATTTTGCTGTCTTGGTTCAACATTGATAGTGGTCTAAATGATCCGCAGTCTATACCTGGCTTATTGGGTTTGGGGAGTGGGATAATGATTGCTTCTCTCAGGGACTCTGGTAGCCAACACGTCTCATAAGCCTCATTTAGCATCACCAACAACGGGGGTAGCACCTCTTTTCTATACATTTTATAAAATTTGCTGGGGAGTCCTTCGGCCCGTGGGGTCTTATTAGTAGGTAGTTGTGTCACCACTTCTTCCAATTCTTCTAAGGTGATTGGGGCATCTAGTTCCTCTCGCTCTGCTGCACTTGTGGCAGGCCTATATCTTCCAGTGTCTCCATTATCCCCCTGCTATCACTTCCTTCCGTATTTCCGTACAAAGTTCGATAATAGTTAAGGAATTCTCAGTTTACCCCTTCTTGGGTGTACACCAATTGCCCCTGTATTACTCTAATCATGGTTCTGGGGAACTCACTCTTGTACAACCATGCCAACCTCCTCCCTGGTTTATCTCCACCTGCATGCTGCCTTTCTATATATTTTCTATATTTCAGGTTACATAGTCTATCCCAGTGTTCTGCACATTCTTGCTGCAGTTGGCTTGTTTCTGGCATCCTCCTCTGTGCAGCCACCCCTACCCTGGGCTCTCTATAGCTTGTCTTCAGCATCCTGTAATTCCCATAATTTGCCTCCTTGCAGCCCTTTGGATTTGGCTATTGCTATCCCTCTCATCACCACCTTAAAAGCTTCCCATAGGGTACCGGTTGACTCGACACTCCCAGTGTTAGTCTCAAAGTAATGTACAATCTCCTCCCTCAGGTCTTCCCTGAACATTGTGTCCTTCAACAATTCAGCTCCGAGTCGCCAGGTTGGGATGCTTGCCCTCCGTGGTCTATACTGCCATGTGAGGACCAACAGTGAGGGGTGCGATAGGACCCTCGTCTTGTATTCTACCAGTGCTGTTTCTGCAACTAGCTCCTGCATGACGAACATGTAATCTAGCCTTGTGTACAGAGTCTGTGGGGCAGAATAGTGCGAGTATTGCCTCTCATGCGGGTGCCGCACCTTCCATGCATCCTCTAATCGTAACTCTGTTAGCAGGGTCTGAAAGGCTCTGGCAGCAGGGGTGGGCCTGTTTGTCTAGTATCCAATCTGTCTACCTTCGGGTTCAATGTGCATTTGAAGTCTCCCCCCAGATAACTGTTCTGCCTAGATGCACTGCACAGTTTCTTATATAAGGCTTTAAAGTATGTAACAGTGTCCTGATTTGGGGCGTATGTGTTAACAATACATACTTTTTTATTTTCCACCAACCCCTGCATTATCACCATCCTCCCATCTGCTTCAACTGTGGATTGTAGTATCTGGAAGGGGACATGCGGCGCAACCCAGGTAAGCACCCCTCTATCATAGGTTAAGTACGTTGCTCCTACAAGTGTCCCGCCTACTTTTTCCAGACCATCTCTAGTTTGTCTTTTGTGAGGTGAGTTTCCTGTATCGTGGCTATGTCTATTTTCTGCCTTCTAAGATATGTCATAACCTTATTCCTTTTTAGGTAGCTGTTCAGCCCCTCTGATGTTCCAAGAAATTACCTTGAGGTCCCCCATTGTCCTGTCTTTTCCCGTCCCCTTCTTGGTTTCTTCTGGGCCCCTCTCTTAGGCGTCATCTCTTGCATATGCAAGCTCATTTCCCAACTTAAACCACCCTTCAACATTCCCCCAAGAACTTCCCAACACACCCCCCCACCCCTCCTTACCCACCCTCATCCCCAACTCCTTTCTGCCCCTCCCCCCTCCCAACTGTTGCCCAGCTCCATCCCTGGATCTCAGGCACCCACACATCTAGCCCTTTTCTTGGCAACTACCCGTACTCAGGGCTCCGCAGGGAGATACCGCCCTAGTGGCGCTTGTATTACTCTATCTACTGGGGATAGGTTGTCTCCTTCCTGTAACTCCTCCATGAATCATCATACTAAGTGCGCTTACCGTACACATCTACATTCTGCACTCAAGATTCTAGTCCAAGTGTAACATGCTATAATCACTCAATTCGATTATTTACCTAAATTAATTGGTGTTTAATTTTCTTGTTTCTTTTTTAATGAAAAATGTATTGTGTGTGTTTTTAATGTTTGTAACTGTGCAAAGTTGTTTGTGTCGGCTATATCACAATAAAAAAAAAAGTACATCTATTCCTGCAGTGCCATGAAGTTGTCCATGTCTAACATTCGTATACCCTGGACACTTCTCTTGCCCCTCCCGCTGCATGGCAATATTCCTTTCTGCCAGTATCAAAGCATTGGAAATAAATAGTTTTTCATAAAGTGATTAAGCTGTTTCGCCCTATATTCCCTTCATCAATAACTTTGGTTCCACCGGGATCAGCAGAAGCACCACAGCGGACACCCTGTTGACGATCCCATGTCAAAAGCTCTGTATTTTAGGGCATAAGCATATGGTGTGGTAAAAGGTTCCCAGAGCAACATAGCATCGCAAACAGTTGGAATCTACCGCCTGGCCCCACTGAAACAGCATTTTCTGGGTGCACTATGTCCTGTACAAGATTTTCAGATTGCTACCTCTATGGGAGCCATTAAGGCCTAATGCGACTCTCCGCCTCAATAGGGCCCATGTCTACCCCCCATTTCTGTTTGAGTTTCATGAAGTGGTTTGTGGTAAAGCTGCAGAGATTTTGGTACAGTGTCCTTCCTAGCCAGAAGCTGTGTATGCATGTTGGCTTACACTGGGGATTTCTCTGGGCAATCATAGGTCCCTCAGAATCGTGACCACATGGTGTGTAGGAAATTGGACACATTGGTCATTGTCCAAATTTCATAGTTGTCAGTTTTGTAGCAGCTCCCAAAATGATTGCAGATTGTAACCCGCTAAGAGCACATCTCCCATGACTCGTCCCTGTGCACCATCATCTCTTGGGTGTCCGTCGGCTGCCCCGCCAATCCTATTCTCTCACCTATCACACCTGAGGAGGTTTCTAGACAATTCCCTCTATTCCAAACAGGTGGAACCTTGCCCCTCCAAAATCATCAAGGACAACGTTGACTCTTTAGCTCCAGCCTTAGTTGACCTTTGCAACCTCTCCTTTCACCACTGGAGTTTTCCCCACTTCTCTCAAGTATGATCTTGTGCACCCTCGGTTCAAAGCACCCTCTGCCGACCCTTCTATTCCGGCAAGCTTTCGCCCGATCACTATCACTTCTTTCCTGGGTAAACTCCTGGCGAGGTCGGCTATCTCTCAGCTTACACTCCACACTGAATCTGTTGGTTGTGTCCATGACCATCAGTCTGGCTTTAGAGCATTCAGAGGCATGGAAACTGGTCTTCTAAACACCCGTGAAGACCTGCTCTCAAACCTTAACTCTAACTCACCCTCTGTCCTCATTCTTCTTGACCTCTCCTCTGCTTTCAATACAGTAAACCCCAACATCCTGATCTGCCATCGCAGTGATACCCTGGGCAACACAGATCAGACCCTGGTGTGGCTAGCGTCCTTTCTCTCTGACCGTCCTTCCCAGGTGAAACTTGGATCCTTTCCCATTGGCCTATCACTCTCTCTCTACTCATGGTGCCCCCCAGTAATCTAAACGTTCCCCGTTTTTCAATGTCTACATGGCCCCTTTGTCCCACAAGATCTCTGCCTAAACTTCGCACTTTCAGTGTTATGTGACACACAGCCATCTTTCAGGCTACTCTCAGCTTTTTCCTCCTCCTCGCTCCTTCCTGACTGTCCACAATTCAGTCCCGGTGTGCTGCTAATGATCCCTGCCTTAATGCCAGTAAGACACAGATCATCCTCATTAGGACCCCTGCTCCCTCTTTCCCACTTTCACTCTGGCTGGCCTCCCTTGGTCGTGCGCCCTCACCCACCAGTGAAGCAAAACATCTGGGGGTCATATTCGACTCTACTCTCTCCTTCTCTTCTCACATCTTGGACATCTCCAAAAAGTCCCACTACCCGCTGCACCTCCTCACAGGTATTATACCCTTTCTCACTTACCCCCACAGGCTTACTGTCTACAGAGCCCTGGTTCTCTCCGGACTGGACTACTGCAACGTCTCTTTCTCAATCTTCCTACTTCTACTCTCCCACCTCTTCAACTTACCCAGAACAGAACCGCAAGACTTTTCCTTGGCCTCAAGCCCAGGGACCACATCTCTGGCGCTGAAATTCCTCCACTGGCTCCCTGTGGCTGCAAGGATCAAGTTCAAGTCCCTCTGCATAGTTCACAAGGCTTTCTGGGGCCATGACCTGCAATTTCTACAACACTCTCTTCCTAAATACTCTCCTTCTATAGCCATCCGTTAGGCCTCCTCCAAATTTCTGCTGGTGAGCTACTTTTCCAAACACAGATTTGGGGGTAGAGCTCTATCCTCTGCAAGGTACCTTCCTCTGGAACAGCCTCCCTGCTTCTCTCTGTCTTGACCCAGACCTCCTTAAGTTCTGGAAACTCCTCAAGACCTTCCGCTTCTCTTCTTTCTCTGTCCCTCTCCCCTGCCAACCTCCTTTCTCTTCCCTCCTGCTTCCCTCCTCCTTTCTTCACTCCAACTTGCTAAGTGTTGCTGACTGGTTGCCTGGTGCACCTCCAGAGCCTCACAGGACCCAGGCTCCCCCGCCAGTCCTGCACTTGCCTCTGGGCCTCCGCACTCTGCTTGGCACTACTACACTTGGAATATGTTCCATGAGTCGGGCAAACTCTCTGCACTTAACCCGGCCCCTGCTGGACCAGGGCACACTTGCCCCCCCGCACACCTCCTGTATGCGCATGTGCTTTACAAATAAACAATTACAATTACAATACCATTGGGCCGCAAAGGTCAACTTCCATAGCTCCAGCATGCCCCAATTTTTCCATAATGGGGTCCTCTGGGTAAACAGCCCCTTTCTCCCATCCCAGCTCCCTCATGGCTCTCACAAACCCACACCACTTGCTATGAAAACAAGGGCAGTCCAACCACATTCACCCCACCATGAAGTGTCCTTCAGCAGGTCTGTGTATACTATACCAGCCCACTCTAATTTGATATGTGGATGGAGGCGTCCCCTCGCAACCTTTCATTGACCACCGGGAGACCAATCCTGCCATCCCAAACAAAGCTGCATAGGCACTGCAAAGATATCCGTGGTTGAGATCAATTCCTCAGAGGTCTTTCACTAGTCTGAAATTCTTGGTCACAGATCCTAACAAGGCTATTAAACAATGCCACTCTTCCCAATTGGGATGGGCGAGAGCCAACCTGAATTTAGCATCGGCTATAAATCTTTCAGTTATGGGTGTCAAATACCGCACAAGAAAGATAGTGTAGTCCGGGCAAACATGAATGCCCAAATATTGAAACAAACCAACTTCTACTTTGAAAGCACAGCCAATTGGAATTGCTTCAGAGCCCCCTTGTATCAGAAATAGGATAAACTTGTTCCAGTTGACCCTAAGTCCACTGTGCCATCCATACATTTGCAAGATCTCCATGATCCTTGGGATCGATCTGAGGTTTCCTATCATACAGCAGCAAGTTGTCTGCATACAGAGAGACCCGGTCCTTATGTCCGACCGGCCACACACATCCTCTCGTGAGGGGATCCTCCCTGAGCCTAACTGCCAGGGCTTCGATAGCCAGGATGAACATTGCGGGGGAGAGAGGAGGCCTGCCTCTTACTTCTTTCCAACAGGACGTGCCTAGACAGTACCCCGTTATCCCGAAAGGTCATCAAGGGGGTGTTTATACGGTTCTATGTGATAATATCCCTGCAGAAATCTTGCCATACAAGAATGGTGCTATTTTTTATTTTAAATGATTTAGTTTAAGCATAATCTTTTCATTTGGTTTCATTGAAATATATCCCATTGTTAACGGTGACATAACATAACATTATTGCAAGAAAGCGAATTTCTACAATGTAGAATTTATGGATTTGGGTCTTTTGGATGCTCAAGGATGTCCGCAAGAAATTGGAGAACTGTGTAGATAAGTTTCTTATCTTGGCCTCTTAAGATCTTCAGCCATCTGGAGTCTCCTTCTTCTTGCTGTTCAGATATCTTAAATGGTTCACCGAATAAAGGGCAGGGCAGATCATGATAAGATGTTTCAAGGTTTCATGTGTGTTTTTGTCCAAGCAAAGGTGGCAAAATTGTTCCTTCTTGGGTATTTGTCGAATATTGGCTAGTCTTTGTCTGGTTGGGTAGGTGTTCAGGCGGATTTTCATAAAAGCAGTGCGAATGATTGGATCTGGGAAAAGTGCCAAGTATTGTGGGAGTTCGTTAATTGCTTGGATGTCAACCGCACATTGTAGGTTCATAGAGTATCTTTGTTTTTCTTCCAATGTTTTAGCCCAATCGTTTTGCTGCATTATTAGCTTTGCGTCTTGGGGGCGGTTGGTGAGCATTTCTATTGTGATGTCTTCTTTCGCCATTTGTTGGAATAAGGCGGCTTTCCAGGTTTCCAACAGAGTGTTCTTCATGGCATGCAGGGTCTCTCGTAGAATTTGAAGTGCCGGAATTGGATTTTCATTTTTATTTATCAGCTTGCGCAAGAGGTCCATCTGCTTCCACCATACAATCGAGGAGAGGGATTGTAGTGCCACTTCAAACCGTATTCTAACCATGGGATAACATTTTGGGAGGTTCAGGATCTTTCTCCAGAAAGCTGCTTCCAAAGTTTGCCAGTTTAATTCTGTTGCTATAATCATAGCATCACTCCCATAGGTAATGATGGGGATGACCTTTTGACGGTAAAACGCCAGGATGGGTTTTAAGGAGAATTTGCAATAGCGTCTGTGTAACATCACTCCTTGTCTGGATAACCTTTTGGATCTTACCTTCCATTGAGGTCACCCAAGCTGTTTCCATGACATTTATGAGTTTAACTCTAGTGTTTGTAGTTAGATGTTTGGTTAGTGTCATTATTTTGATTTTTTTTATATTGATCTGCAACTCGTTGGTGTTCATGTATGTTTCTGTCATCAGTGAATTCTTTTGTAGGCCTGATGGGGTTTATCCAGCAATACAATGTCGGCTGCATACAAGAGGTATGCAATCGGAAAAGAGTTGATTTTTTGTGGTTTGAGTGTGTCAGATTTGATGTGGGTGGCATAGTCAGCAGTGTGTAGATTGTACAAAGTTGCAGAGAGGGGACATCCCTATTTTAGTCCATTGTGTGTTCTTATTTCGTCTGTGGTGAGTCCTTGTTTTGTTAATCTGATGGTGACAGATGTATTGGAGTAGAGCAGCTTGATGGGTTTGCTTATCTCTAGGGGGCATTTCCATTTTGCAAGTTTTTGCCAGAGTTTGTTCCTATTTATGGCGTCAAATGCCATATGGAGGTCTATGGAGGCGGCATACATTTGAGAGTTGTTTCTTTGGGCTTCGTGCTTTATTAGATTTAGAATCAGGAGATTTACATTTGTGCCCACATTTGGCGTGAAGCCTGTTTGGCGAGCATCGAAGCGGTTTGTTTCTTTGGCCCAAGCAGTCCGTTTTTGAAGGAGGTATGTTGCAAACAATTTTCCCAGTCGATCTAGGAGAGCAATAGGTCTAAAGTGGGATGGATCGTCTCAATCTCCTTGTTTATAGATCAGGATCAGCACTGCTCTAGTCCAAGTATCGGGTATCGATTTTAGTTTATTAATTAGGGTCAGAATAAGGTCCATTAAGTTTCCCCAAGTCTCCAGTGCCTGTTTTAGAATGACGTTTGACAGGCTGTCGGGGCCAGGGGCGCGAGAGGCGTTACATTTTTTGATCATCTCTTGAAAATGATGTTTATCCCAAAGAATGGTCCATTGATTCGAGATGGGTAGTTCTGAAGAGGTTTCTTCTGGGCGCCGGGATTTGTACAAGTTGGAGAAGTGTGAAATCCATTTTTGTTCTGAGACATTGGAAACCATCAGGTGTTGGTGATTGGGGTCGTGATTTAGCTGATTCCACAGATTCCTCAAGTTCATGTTTTTAAGCGTTGAGAGCATGGTTTGGGCATCTGTTTGTTGCAGAGTCATCTCATGTTTTTTTTCTCCAATTTCTGAAAGCTTGTTTTGCTTTTTTCATATTTTGCAGATTTTCAGACATGGGATTCTTCCTCCATTTACTGAGGTTTTGCGGAAGGGTTTTCTTTTTATTTGCTAGCTCAGGATTATAGTGATGCTGATGGAGAGGCTTTTCAGCTGTACTGACGTTGATCTGGAGGGGATCAATATCCAATCATAGTTTAGCTTTTCTTCATCTGGCATGTTGGTGTGGCAGAAAGTCTGCGGCAGGAAGACTTTATGTTTTAGACTAAGTCTTAGTATAGTCGTTGTTCCTATAAATTCTAGGGGTGTAGCTGGAATTGTCGTGTTCTGATCGGGCATTCCAACGCAACGCAGGATGAGCATAGAATGGTTGCTCCTAGTAGAAGGATAGATTTTATATTCCAGCATCAAATTATGCAATGCTGGTAAAAGGTAAATGTAATAGATGATTGCCGTGGTGTTTCTGCAAGACCAGGAGGGAATCAGCGACTTGTGTTCGTCACAGGGGTGACTCATTAGAATCAGGTTTCTTATTGTTATTTCTTTGGACCAGCGGAGGGCTCTGATTGTCAAATCATCAGGGGGTCTGAGGAGACCAGTAGAAGCATAAAGATGGATGTTGAGGTCCCCAGAGAGGATGAAGTCTATGTTGAGGAATCTCAAAATAAGTCTATCGATGGTCAGAAAGACGCTATCCAGGAAGTTATCATTTATTGCCGCTGGATTCCAATGCACATTTATAATCGCAATCAATCTAACAGTGGGGCTATTCTGTTGACTTTGATGGGCCAAGTTGATCGGTTTGGAAATCTTGATCAATGTGAATTGGGTCCATGGGTTGATGTTCTCCGTTTCAAGAAGGCTCCAGGCTAGAGTAATCCTAATCTGCGTCAATAGGCCAGAGGAGGCACGGCCCCGGGCGCCTTGCAGGACCGGGTTCTGCGCAGTTATATATCCATCACAAGTCGGTGGTTTAGTGAGCCAATTTTCTTGAAGACAAATTACTTGACAGGATTCAAGTTCGGGGACAGGTGAGTCAAACAAGTGGGAATGTGTTCCATGAGCACAGTATCAAGCCATGGGTTTGTGATGGAGTTAATGGTTATGAGTGGTAATAATAAGTTCTCATTATCCTCCGTAACCGCTTCCCCCTCTACCCTGGTAACTCTATGCACATGTCTGGGGGCCGAGTCCCGCTGTTCCAGCCATGCCAGTAGTTTCCCATCTTTATCCACCACCTCAGATGCTCTAGTCTGCAATGGCATCTGGGCATGCCTCACAGTATGTATTGCAACGCAGCAGTTGGAATCTCTCGCCCGCAGCTGTTGTTTGTGTTCCCTGGGATCAGTCAATAAGGAATTGTTGCCCAAGGCACAGCAAACATAGTTCAGCATCTGTCATTTTTGGTAACCACTCCCCCTCCCTGGTGAAGAGGACAGCAATTGCCTCCCCCTGTATGACTACCTTATAACCTGATATCACTGAGGTAGTGTTTAATTTAAAGTCTTCTACTGTTTTATCCTGAAGTCTGCTAAGTATCTCTGCGGATCCCCAAAAATATGTGTACATTCACCAGGAAAAGTGGTTGCTCCTTGGTACTGCGCCCATTGAAACCAGCAGGAGAGAGTGGTTGGAGATGCCTCTCAGTAGGAGCCTAGAGTCTGTGACCCTCTGGGCATCTGAGTGTGGCCCAAAAAACAGTCGATCCTTGTCAGGGAGAGATGCCCCCCCCTGAATGAAAGGAATAGCCCTTCATGTGCGGGTGCACATTACGTCACACATCCAAAATGGCATTTGCATCCACAATTTCACCTGAGTGTCATCCACTTTTGGGCCTGGGAACCTGTTCCAGTCATTGTCCATCACATCATTAATGTCTCCACCCATGAGCCAGTGGTCCATGTGATACGGTACGAACAACCATCGTAGCTCGTGAAGGAGATCCAAATTCAGTGGCGGCGAGGCATACGTGTTCAGCAGCCCCAGATGCTCCCCTCTAAGTGACCCCGTTACCAATACATATCACTCCCTAACATTCCGAACAGTCGATGAGACAGAAAATGGTACATTTTTCAAAATCTGTACCATCACTCCCCTTAACCCCCTTGTGATCCCTGCATGCACATTAAATGTGTAGTTGGATCTTTTGAAAAAACATACGTTCCATTCCCAAAAAATGTATGGGGGTGACTGGGTTGATTTTGGGAATGGTGGTGACACTGACAGACTTGGGCTTGAGGTGAACGGCACACCCATACACCCCCACCCTTTAGAACTAAACGTTGTCAGTGTAGGGCCATCTAAGATTTCCTGTGTGAGAAGCGATAGCCTGCTTTTTGGAGAGACCTATTTAGCCAAAGGTAGCAGTAAGACAGTAAGGGTTACCATGCCTTAGCACTAACCTAGCTCCAGGGACACCTGGATTAGGGAGGGGCATACTAAAAGATAATAGAGAGGGGGTGGCCATAGTGCCATTCTACAAACCCGCTTTCCAGCATAGTGCACTACACCTTAGAACCTGTATCATTTAATTGAACTATCTGCACATTCCTTACCTGTGTGCTGAACGGTATTACCCAAATTGACCTTTTACAATTGACCTTTTGCACAATTGACCTAATTATAGTGGTCCTAATTGACCTTCTGCACAATTGACCTTTATATTATTTTAGTTGTTTTATATATATATTGGGTTGGTTTTGTATTATAAATAATATAAGGGGAGTGGGTGGGGGATTGCAGGGGGTTTTGAATTGGGTCGGGGGTTGCGGGGATGTTTCCCTCGCATATATGTCCTAATTGACTTTCTAAATTGGGTAAATTCTCCCGAGGTCAATTCTCCCGACGTCAATTGTGAAAAAGTCAATTAGTATAAAACTTTCTGAATATCAAAAAAAAGATTAAAACCCTTCAAAATGTCTTGAATTATCTGCAAATTGTTAATGCCTTCGGTGATTCGAGGAAAGAGGATCATCAAAAGTATAGTAGATGGAACATGAGGGGCAGAGAGGAGAGACAATGGGTGCAGAGGAAGGAAGGTGGGTAGAAGGAGAAGAGGGAGAGTGGCTAAGCGATCCAAAGAGAGAAATTACAGGGCATGGAAGAAACTCCAAGATTGAATATCTGCGTGTCTCCAAAGGTAGAAATCAATAAGTCATGGCTGTGGAGATACTATTGGTTAGGAATCCGAAGACTGTTCACTGAGAAAGCTTGGATTGAAAAGACAGTAGCCTTTTGGCTCCCACCAATAGAAGGATCGTTTCTTAGGGTAATAATCTCTAGAACCAGTCTGGGATGAAAAAATGCCTAGGGTGGGACTGCACGTTCGTTGGATAGAGAAGACTGCCATTAAAATAAAAACCCTTGAGGCAGCTCTGTGAGCTGGCATGTTATTGAGGCCATCTGTGACATATGAAAGTAGACACACAAAATCAGCACACTTGGTACTTCAAATTCTGGCTGGTTGCAACATCAAAATGGTTGTTCATTGCCGCCTCTGTCATGGCCATCCATCACCAGATAATTTAACCTCCAAGACTGAGCTACTAGTATACATGGAAACCAAAGTAGCTACCACCGTCCCCCTCAACTACGCAGGCTTCCCTGTCCACATGGACATAGCAGGCCCTCCTTTGATTCATCTATGATCTGCTGCTGGCAGTCAGGATTCTCTTGTTTGCTTGTCATAGCAATGGTATCTAGCCAGAATGCAATGGGTTTGGTGCTCATTCATTTTAATGTATGTCAGTTTTTGTATATGAGCTACAGTGAGGCTTCTCCTCTGGTCAGAGACAACAGCACCAGCAGCCCTAAAAAGCGCTCTGACTGTACATTAACGGGTGGGCAGATTGGGATGTCAATAGCTACATGGCAAGTTCTGCTGGACACATGGGAAGCTTGGAGTACCAATATTGCAGTGGGTGATTTCCTTGCTAACCTGGCATGTGCAGCCCAATTGCGCATTTACCACCTGTGTAGCTTTAATACTGCTACCCTATGTGTTGCTTTCATAGTCCTTGATATATTGAAGAGTGCAGACTCCCTAACTGAAGCCAACGAGGGCATATGTGTGAGAAATGCAGACCCTACATGGGATTGTCATGCACCGGACACATCGCTGTGGAGCGGGTACTACCAGATGAAGGTAGACTTCCTACTGGCTGTTGGGAACGCTTGGTTGTCTTTACTGATCATTCAAGCCCCTTTTCTGCAAGCAAGTGACATTGCAAATGTCCCTCGATGGCAGTCTTGCACAATTCGTGTTGTCTTCTGTATTGTCACCCTACTGCCCACAATCTGGATTGTAGCCACTTTAACCTTACAACAGGAGTCCACAAATGAAGGCAAAAGGTATTCAATTATTTATTTTTAGCATTTTTTTGGTGGATCATTCTGAAAGATTGCCATTCGTTCTCTCGCCAGCTGTGCAATGTCTGTCTGACTCGCCACTGTTCTCATGTTTCATTGCCCCTCTGGACAAGTTCAATTTCAGCAAGTACGCCAATGGAAGTACCTCAATCCATGACACACAGCTTTGGCTTGCGTGATATGTGGCTTCCTGGACAGATAAGGGTAATGAACTAGCAATAAGTTGGTGTGAAAAAGACTTAATCTAATAATTGACTGTGACTCTAGCTGTAGTCATTCACTGCATGGATTTGCTTACACAGCCATCAACAGATATGCAATGTTGAATTACAGGGTGATGGAATGGACATTTTTAGCGGGTGCCGTGGAAGTCTGTGCTACACCTGCAACACACTCAAAGAAAGAATTTCTGGTGCTCTATGACCAGCTGAGAAAAGAGCAGATCTTGTGTGCCCAAGCAAGCATATCACAGTCAAGAGAGAAACTGCTGATCAAACATGTCACCACAAGGTGAAGAACATGGACAAAGCATGGCACGTGCATTTTGTACCGGAGCCACAGTGCAGCAGTGATATTTGAGCCAACTGTCTGCTGTCACAAAACTCAATGCAGATTGTTGAGGAGTTAGCCACTCTGCAACCACCCGATCCACGTTCTATCAAATGTCTCCCTCTTGTGTGAGTCATACCATCAAAGCCTTTACATAGACAAAGGGGCTTGTTGATGAGCAGCTTGCAGTTGCTTGGATGAGTTTCCTCTCTCGCCACTACAAGGGAAATTGACCCACTGCACTGCCACAACCATGTAATCAATGCTTTGCTTGCTTGTCCACATAGCCATAGTGAAGTGGGCTTCCCCACTTTCTGCCCTGTCCAAGGCTTTTCTCACCACAGGAACTGCTGCATCATACAATACATATACAGCCTTGCATTAATATACATCCGGCTGGGAATTTTTCTGCAGTCATCAGCACTTGCCATCAAAGGTGTACTGCAGAGGTTATACTACCATCGTTACAGCCAATTTAGCACTAAGCATTTTTACTCATGGATAGTTATCACTGATAGTTCTTACTTCACTCAAATGACTAGTGTTGGCTGGGATTTTGCATAGACCTTGTTCCCCGACTGCTACTTTGTGTTGGGTGATGCTGATAAACCCTGATGACACAATACTCTACTGTGGGAGTGACACACCTCCCAGTTCTTGGTTAAACTTGCGGAGCAATGCCAGAATGCTGCTGAGTGTTTGCTGGCTCCTGGGGGGTACCCTTTGTAATAATGTTGGTCCCCTCCTTGTGCATGATGCAGTTGCGTAGGACTCCACAATGAAGACATGTCTAGATTTCTCTCTGAACACATAGAAAACGCCTTGTCTGAAAGAGCTTGCATGGCAAGGTACTGTGCTTGACCCTGTACAAAGAAAATCCACATTCTAGATATGTGCTGAGGGCTCACAGGAGGTGTAATTGGCTGTTGAGCAGAGACACAAGAGGAGGCACTCCACAGATGCTCTTGTGCAAGAGGTAGCACTTGTTGCTGTGATGGTCTGGTAGGTGCCGTCGATGATGGGCACACAGCACTGACACCACCTGATCTCTGAGGTGTTGCAAAGGGAGTGTACACAGGATGAGTGCTTTGTGTAAGTATTCAACCTTCCCTGTGTTCCCACTAATGAGGCGGGACTCTGGATCATTGTTGCAGATACACAAACCTCTGCATTCTCTTATTCTGAGAGCGGGTGTAGTCAACGTCTTGGTCATCATCACCACCATTGAATTCCACGGCCAAAGGAAAGGAAAGGAGTGGGAGATGCAGTAAGTGTTCAAGCTCCGAATCATCCTGCTTCTCTAACACAGGCATTGGGCATGGCTCCTCTGCCTATAACCTACTGCAGAGAGCCTCCACCCAAAGCCCCTTCAAGCACATCTTCTCCTCCTACTGCAGTCCTTCAGCTGCCACCTTATCCAAACCCCGCAGAACATGTATGTATACACTGGAGTGTTGCAGCAAAGGAGCATGGGATACATCCCCACCTGTGCCGGACCCTGATCTTCGCTAACCTGGAGTTTGGGCTGGCTGTGCTGAAGTGGCAAAGTCAGAGATGATAATGAAAGGACTAGTTGCTCTACTCCACAATTGTAGCTTGAAGGCTTGCAGTACTTTTTGTAGCAGTGTGAATGTGCAACTTGTGGTTGTTGAATGATGCACTGTTCTACTACAGAGGATTCATGTATCCCCAGCAATTGAAGCTTCTACTGTTTTGGCAGTGAACCATGCATCGTCCTCCTCCCTCCCACGTTTAGCATCTTAATTAGTCATTCTTTTTTTTACCTCAAACACCAGATACTGAGAGACTCTTTTTAAAAAGGATGTAGGTGCTGTATGCTAAGGATCTGTGCTGGTATCAATTCCTCTAAAAAGTAATCCTGAATCCCAAAATGTTCTCTTCCCCTTAAAACAATTCAACTGCTTGTATTGTGTGTGAGTGCCCCTGTTCAAACAAGGTGACTAAAACACAAAATCTGCCTGAGGCCCATTGAACATAGTGTACTCCAGTAGGTGGTGTGTCGATTCACACAAACCTAGTTAGCCTGCCTTTTCATTTCCCACAACCACAAAATAAATCTGTTGCCCATAAAATACATTCTCTTTCCCCCCAAATAATTCAACTGGTTGTTTTGTGTCAGTGCGCCCCTTCCAGCAAGCTAGCCTACTGCAAAATCTTCCTCTGACTTATTGCTCGGTGTGCTCAAGAATGTGATTTGTTGCATCACACGGTTGATTACCCTCCCACAAATGCAGACTACCTGTGAACACTACCCCAACAATTTTAAATGGACCTCCATTAGTTTCTGTTCCACCATATTGTGTGGCCAATATCTTCTTATGTGTGTTCAATCAATGCATATCCAATCATTTGCCACTAATTCCCACTACTGTGATCTCTATCTCCAACCATTTTGACATCATGCTTAATTGGGTTTCTGCCCTCCCCCGCCCCAAATTGTGTTTAAAAAACTCTGTTAAATGCAGATTACTTTTAAGTGTGTTTTATACAAATGCATATATTTGTATTCTTTTCAGTATTGCCCAACATATCCATACCCAGGTTCTTACTGTGGTAAGCCAGACACAGATGGACAAGAGGACATGGTTCAACAATTGAGTTTTTTAAAGATAATAAAGAAAACCTATTCTAATCTTATGTGTATAAAGGGGTACATTTAGAAAATAACAGGTACTTTCACAAATAAACACTGTCCTCTCTCCAAATCTATGCTAACCTACTTTATGCTTCCACTATAAAAAAAAAATACATAAGATTGAAGCTTGAGCTTAGGATAGGGTTGCTTACCCATTTGGCTAATTTAGTGTGAGCTGGTTTTCTGACCCCCCCTCCAAATAGTTCTTCTGGATTCTTTCATTTCTTTAAGTATGCAAGTTCCAAACATTGTGCCTCTGTTATCCTTTTTGGTTGCAACAAGGTCCTCCTCAGATAGTTCAAACAGTCTTTGTTTGTATCCCGTCTCCTGGGAAATCTCTTCCAGACCTGTATAGGTCAGTATTCACAACAGCAACAAAGTTCAGTATGGACTACGGGCCGGTTTAGCCTTGTTTGGCAGCTTGCTTCTCTTACCAGCTTCTGTGGTAGTCTGGTATTCAACCCGGCATAGGCTAATTGCTTTCTCAGCCTTTCTTCTCTTGGCTTCTTATCCCCTTTGTGGGATATTTGCTCTTGCGGGCCTATGTGGGCATATGGCTTGCTCTGCCCATTCACTCTCTTGTGGGGTATACTGGTTCTAGCCCGTTGCAGACTTTATTCTAGCCTCACTGCCTTCCATTCGCTACTGGTACAAGTTTGCATTCTCTCTTCCAGCGGCAGAGTCCAGCAGGGGACCTCTGTGTCTCTAACCAGAGTGGTTTCACATCTCAGACCTGGTTTTGGTCGGCGCAGTCTTCTTTCTCTAAGCGGTTTCTTCCTTTTCAGAAAGGGTGAGATTTGGACCATCACTTTGGTGGAACATTACCACATTGGACCTGCTTTGGCTTTGCTTCCTCCCACTTCGGCTCTGGGCTCTCTGGGAGTCCCATATTACACCAAGCAGCAGTATTCTGCCGGCTTTCCAAACTCGCTTCCCACCACGTTCTGCGTCTTCCTGTGAGGGAAGGACCCCCATCTCTGCGCGGTCTTGCAGAGTGGCATTTCTCGCTCTCTGGCTGCATCCTGTATCCTGGGCTGCTGGTGTTCAGGTGTATTTGGGTTCCTCCTTGGAAGGAATGGGAATATGCTATTGGTCATGGTCTTCACAAGATGGTGGTAACAAATACAGGTTAGAAACTAAGCCATCCACTTTAAGGAGTCATGTATATGATGTCCCTGTTAACCTCCCATGAAACTAACAAGCGTTGACGATTTGGAAGTAAAGGGAGGTGGGTGCAATCCTTACTTGGGCATTCCTTGTCCCCAGAGGGGTTGGGATCACCCCCAGTAGGATCCCGCTTTCCCTGTCCTCTTTGGAGGGTATTGCAGATTAGGTGCACCTCCCTATTCCCAAAGGGGAGCTGTCTTCCTTTTGGAGAGAAGGGACACATTCCCTGTATTTGTCACACTGCCTGTAAAATTAAATGCACAAATTGCAATGGTGTTTTGTTTCGAAGTCCAAAAAGCCCTACCTGAAAATGAAAGTAAAATGCAGCATTTCTCAAACTGAAACCAACACCAAAGCCTTCCTTTTCCTTCTTTGTGTCTCCCCAAAAATATATTAAATGCACAATCCCTCAGAAAGAAGGGTACATGCTCCAACTTTCCAATAGCAATAAACACCAGCCCATACCATCTTCCTCTCTCTCCGATAGATTGCAGGCAACTGCTAAAGAGCTCCAGCAGTTTCCCTGAATTGTTGAACAAGTTTGGTGGATCCCGAATATGGTCAAAATTAGGATGATTTGGGATTTGGAACAATCATTCAGTCCAGGTTTACTCGTAATTGGCATGGTGATAAAACAATGTTCCATGTGGAAGCAGATGTTGTACTTCCTGGTGCAATATTTGGATCCCTTTAGTGAAAAAATAAGGACGACATTTAAATGGATAACATTCAGTCTATTTTCATCTCAGTTTCTAATTGCTTTTGTGTCTTGCACTTTTTTTGCTATCGTGTTTCTCCTTAGTTTGTGGTCCTTTGTAAACTATCTGCACATTTTAAGAGTATTCTTTAGTTATCGAACTGTCATCCCTTGATGGAAAGCAGCCTTCCTATTTGAAATGTCCAGCTGCAATGACATTGGTAGCAAAATGTATCAGAGGGTGGACGCATAATCTTAAAATGTCTTAAAGAGTACTATACAATATGGAAAATGAGTTTTAACGCCTTGGATGATCTCACATGCCACCAAATTTGGAACACATGTCTGTTGTCTTGGGAGGATAGCTCAGGGGCAACATGCTCGTCTTGGAAGCAAGACAACACAGAGCAACACATGTTTGATCCCCAGGTCCGCGCTTAGAAACCTCTGGGTATTAAGCACGTTATAAATAACCTATCATAACATATATGATGATATAGCTGCAGCATAAGCAAAGTCTCTACAGAATTACATTTTCATGAATTTAGAACTTCACATCACCCATCAAGAAGAATACTGCATTGGTGTTGTCCAAGGGAACTAGAACATCTGCCTAGCTTCTGCAGCCTGGTGTCATGTTTAAAGCCTACCTCTTCCTCCCTGAGGTGTTTGTGGTTTATTTTTAATGAGGACATCTCCTCACATCCATTCAACTGAGGACAATGTTTCCTATGATTTGACTCTGGGGAAATGACATCATTCTAGCTCATCACATTAAGGGTGAAGGAGCAGGCGTGATAATCTGGCCTTGTAAAACATCAACTTTCACCCAAACACATACAATGAAATTAAATTGAATGCACTGTGCAGTGTGCCATGGATGTAGTTTGAAGCAGCCAACCTGCCTGCCACATCATTAAAGAAGTACTAGTTTGTAAACCGTGAGCTGTCTTCGACAAACTAACCAGCTATTTCAAACATATTTTTGAACCACCTCAAGCCAAAAAAGAAACTCTCATTCTTGGTTGCGACAGTCTATGACGTTTCAAAAATGAATAAATGATGCATTTTTCTCCAAGATAATGCATCTCTGTAAAGAGTGGAGATGAGTGGCATCTCCAAGATAATGCAGCTCCGTAAAGAGTGGCATCTCCAAGATAATCCATCTCTGTAAAGAGTGGCATCTCCAAGATAATGCAGCTCTGTAAAGAGTGGCATCTCCAAGATAATGCAGCTATGTAAAGAGTGGCATCTCCAAGATAATGCAGCTCTGTAAAGAGTGGCATCTCCAAGATAATCCAGCTCTGTAAAGAGTGGTATCTCCAAGATAATCCAGCTCTGTAAAGAGTGGCATCTCCAAGATAATGCAGCTCTGTAAAGCGTTGCATTGAACTCTTGATTTAATTTGTTTTTTTCTTGTATGCTGTATTTGCCATATTTCCCTATAACATTTAGTATTATACATTTTTAATCTTGATTTGATTCTTGGTTTGTCTTTCAGAATAGCAGCGCTAGTCATATTGTGTTCTGGTTGAGGAGTTCCTGTGATAACTTGCTGCCTAAATGCAAATCATGTCTTCCCCTGGGACTGACACTGTCAATATCAAAAATTCGAGTCTATATTTCTTTTTTTTTTTCAGGTACAAGTGACCCATATGTGAAGTTTAAACTGAACAAAAAAACTTTATACAAAAGCAAGGTCGTTTACAAGAACTTGAATCCTGTCTGGGATGAGAGCTTTGCACTGCCGATACAGAACCTCAATCAAAAACTGCATGTCAAGGTAAGACGATGGCCATTTTGAAATGTATTGATATCTGTTTAAGCTAAATTGAACATGGTGGGATATTGTTGGTCCCTCTTCTTGACCAAGAGGCCCCTTAAGTGTTATTCTGAAATGGCTCTTTTAATTTGCTTATTAATATGCATGCGAGTAAAATAAGAGCATGATAAGTGTTATCTATACATTTTGTGATGGTATCACTACATATTATCCCCACCAAAAATATCATTGTATATATGGTCTGGAACAGCCATAGGCGATATTTTTGGGGGGGATAATTTTTGGGGGTTTTGGGAGCGGGGGACATGAGGGGGTTGCGGGAGTGTCCTCAGCAGGTTCCATGCCTTAATATTGCCGCAAAAATATGGCGATATTTTTGTATGGCGATATTGTTGCCGGGATATTAACACATGGAACCCTTCTGATTGGTTAACCTTTGTTAAAACAATGAACCACAGGTGTTTTTTCTTGCAAAACTGGATAGCCTATGGACCATTGTTAACCTCTTCCAAGCCACTTTTAGGGTTCTAATGAGGCAGCATGATTGTTTTGGTGTGTTGTTTTCTCTTTTGTAGCATGACTCGCTCTAGAGAGTGGTGCATTCCCTATGTTGTGTGACAATTTGAGACAATTGCAATGCAGACTACCTTTGCAATTATTTAACTCAATAGGCCAGCGTTAACTTGTTGGTGGCAACGAAAGGCTACTTAATCATCTCAATTATTGAAAACTATTCTTTCTTTTTAGAATGTGCAAAATGCTTTAAACCGATACCAAAGGACCTACAGACATGTGTACATCTTCATTTGATCTACTGCAATGACTAGAGTCAACTCCATTATCCATCAAATGGATGCAAATTATGAGCGCGGGGACGGTGCTGTATATAGCGTGTTTTCCCTAGCCCAAGCTTTCAGCAAGTTGGTAATGACAAGATCTTAAAGCATGGCCACATTTATTTTAAAGTTGCTACAAGAAATAACTTTCTGAAGGATCTATAAGGACTTGTTAAAATCACCATTGATACGTGCCCACTATTTGGAGCCTGTAAAGGATGGTGCAGGATTGTGACACATCACATCTAACTGGAGGACCCTGTGCCATGCCACTTTCAATTTATCTGTCACTTCTGGGTCTAGATGCATGGTGCAGAGTATGGCCCCGTTACTGCTTACCCAGAAAGGAGACTGCCACAAAGGTGCTGCCACCGAGATATATAAATTGGCCACCCTTGGAGGCCTTGGCAGCACTGGCTTTGTATAACCACATTCAGATCCCTAATCATATTCATGTGTCTCTGGAAGGAGGTGGTGTTGTGGGTTTGGTTTAGCACAATCTGTCATCAGCCTTCAACACTTCTGATAACCAGATCATCATTGGTCATCTATCCAAGGCTGACCTCTAGAAAACAATATCTTTGCCCCTTTCTATCTGGCACTCCCGACCTTCACCTGTGGAGCCCCTCAGGGCTCCTCTATTTCCCGGATACCTTTTCATTTATATGTGCACTCATGGCAGTATTGATGAAGTGTGTTGGGGTCTCCTTTTTATTTTTATACAAATGCTGATGACACAAAGCTGCTGAAAACGCCCCGAAAGAGACCGTAAAAACACTGCCACCCTCTTTAAATCGTGCTTGATTGATTGAATAATCACCTTGTTTACCTAGAATCAAAGAAAACCGAACTTGTTGTCTTTGGGGACCCTACGTTTCTTTGGAACTGTCAGATTTGCCCTTCAACTTGGGGGTCCTGTCAATCCCTGGTGTTGACAATGAGAGCCCTCCGATTTAAAAGTGGTTAAGGGAGGATACCGCCTTGTCTTGGAAGCAAGGCAACGCAGAGCAACACAGGCTTGAATCACGGAGCCTCACTTAGAGGCTGGCCTCTGGTGTTATTGGTTTAGTTCTAGGAAGTCACTTGTGTTAGCTAAATGTCCATGTGTAATAAAGAAGTGTCAGTCAAGTTCTGCTGTGAACCTGCATAGCATACTCTACAAAGCCAAATGATGTCAATGTTCTTGTGTGGGACTACATACATGTATCATTGACCATGTCCTCATTGTTGACATGAACATAGAGAGCTGGGTGCAACAATGCCATCGGTGGACGTTGTGCTCTACATAGCCCACCATTGAAAACAAGTGTTTTGTTATGTATCTATCAATTGGCTCATCTCAAACTGGCGTGACTTTTGTTTCATGTATTTCTTCAGATGGGGGCTTCTATGTCACCCAGCTTTCTTTTAGCCAGAAATATATGGCATAAGGCACCATGAGCCAGAATAAAATAATTAATTTTTCATTCAGGTGCATTTTACCTCATGTTTTCTAAAATGTGGTCTATTTTTTGCATCAATGTCACAATTATAGCTAGTGTCCATCGAGTTGGCCCTTATGGTCAAGCTCCCCCTTTAGCACTGACATAGTATGGACAGACAAACACACTCCTATGGTGTTAACGACCCGTTCCAAGGGCTGAAATGGGTGGTAGCAGCCTGGTAGGCCGAATTAAAGGCCCAAGCAAAGGAAGTGCACTTGAAGGCACTGGGATGTTACCACACGTGCCAGCTTTTGGAACGGGTTGTTAACGCCATTAGCACCCGTCCCAAGGGCTGGGACGGGGCTAGTACAAAGTATTTTCTTTCCGTGAACGAGTCGCCTCGCGGCATTCCGTTCACAAAAAGAAAATACTGTTCAAAGATGGCTGTCATGGAATGGGAAGGTGGGGCTCTGTACAGAGCCCCTCTTCCCTTTCCATGGGGGTTAGCCGGACCAGAGCCGAAGGAGGGGCAGCACAGCGGCCAGTGCTGCTGCCGCAATTAGGTAAGTGGGGAGGAAGTAAACAAAAGGGGGAATGGAGGGTGGAGGGGAAGATAGCGGGCGAACCGGCCATCAGGCAGCCTGAAATACGGACTGAGATCGCCAGTTTCAGCCCATGTTCCTTGCCTCTTGATTGGCCAGCTCCCCCGGCTAAGGGTGCTAATGATTGTACAAATGGTGGACACCTTAGGATCTCCAACATTCCCTATCCGACATGTATGCAGAAGCATTTTTGATTACCACATCCTGGGTTTCCGTCTTTTTGAAGCCGTAAAATGATCTTTTTGCTTCTTCATGCACCCTCTGAAACTTTACTGCTGGAGCCTGACCTTAACATCTCCCTTTTCGCTACTTTCAGAGAATGTCTGTTTGTCTTTTTGGTACAACCTAAGCACAACCACAGCTTGTGCTGAGACTGCCGAAACCTTGATACCTCTGCTTTCTTATGTCCACTGTAATTTACTATTGGTTTTGTTCCACTGGGAAAAAAAAAAGTTTGCCAAGTCTAAAATACACTAAACCCTGTGTTAAGCAAATACTGCACCTTTGATCTGTCCTAGTGAGTTCTCTGGAACTCACCGCCCTATACCTGTTTAACATACTACTGTTTTGTGTTCCATAGATTAGAGACAGTCTAGTGTATTCATGTCCACTCCAGAGCAGATTGAAATCCATCCCAAGTTGTCTATAAAGCAGTAACAGTAGAGTGATGTGCTTGATTCGAAAGCAGTGTTTTTTTGCGAAAGTATCTGCTTCTTGGCAAACTGCCCCCTTAAAAGCTACCTTGTATGGAAATTTACTACCACAACAGTTTATAGCGAGTCCCCTAACTTTTAGAAACACTTAATTTGTTTGGGAAACCAAAGCAGACCCATCTCTTCGTTTTCCAAGAGGAAGCAAAGGCAGGTGTAACTTTAAGCACTGTTGACATTTAACAGTATGGGACAGTTTAAGAAAGTACTTGCCACTCACTTGCAAAAGGAAGGCACCCACTCAAATGCATGATGTTACTAATCGGATCGCAGTTTCCAATTATTCGTTATTGAAAATCCAACAGTGGAAAATAATTGTGCATTCATTTTTAAAGTTAACCAACAATTAATGGCACAATTGCATTTAACAGTTCAGTGTTGCATCACTGGGTTTATAATGTCATTTGGCCAGTGTGGCATTAGCGGCTCTTCACCTTCCTGCAATGTGGTTCTTTTCTGGCCCCTCTTTCTGCAGATTGATCTTCAGTGTGCCTGCAGCCTTTCCACCTTGCCACACCGTATGTTCTTATTGGCCTCAGATTGTGGCATTCTTCAAATATGGTCCCTTTAACTGGCTTCAAGCCCAACAAACAACAAACCATTTTTCTTTTCGTAACTGAGCGTGGAAGGGCTGTCTGGCCACAGTAACCAAAAAAGGAAAAATACTGGGGAAAAAACACTATGGACAGTACACCCGGACTCTACTAACCGCTCATGGACGCACAGACCTGCCCTGTGGAAATGATTGTGCAGAGTCTACATCTCTCAAACCATATATGTGTATTGCCCAACGTGTAGTCATCACATTTTAATACGTTTTTAAAGAATTATACACTTATTATTTATACAGAATTATTATTTTACAAAGAATACTAATTTTTAATACCATTTGATAGAACACCGTCAACGACACAAATGCATGAAAGATCCTTATGAGTCATATTCAATACATGAGAAGAATATGCATTTTACAATAATGACTGATACATACAATTATTGTCATTGTGTGAAAAAGTGCACAATGCTAAAACATTGAATGGACTAGATTTATAACATATACACTTACATTATACCATCTACATGCTCGACATGTTTCAGTATTTAAACATGGATTTCAGAGCTTTCATCAGGAGCCGGCTTCAATGTTTAGATGTTAAGGAGATGCTTTCTATGGGCGTAAAGCAAAAGCTAGCCATGAGCATCTTTAGAGACTTAACCCCACACCTCACATTAATAGATTTCATATGGTTACTCCTGTCTTATTTTGGTCACAATCCTGTTCCATATCTCTTAGGATTTTCCTTCATTTATTTCAGAAGGATCGTCGGGTACATATGTGTTGTTTCCAAAGCTGATATTCTTTTGGAATCCTTCTACGTGGCCACAGTTCCCAGCGAGTACGGGAGAGCACGCTCAGACATTATACTGTACTAAACCAAAAAGGTTTTTGTCTTCGGTCTTCATCAAAGAAAAATGGTCCTGCTTCCATCTTGTTTTTCTGGTTAGAAAATGTAATTGTTTTTGACATAGTTTGCCATTTCTGATAGGTCTGTCTTAAACAGTTGCAAATCGAATATTTCCCGCTGTCTTGGGGCTTGCTTTCTCTCTTGCTTTCAAATGGGAACAAAGATGTCTGTTTTTCTTGCTTGGTTTGGAGTGATTGCTTGCTACATGTGAAAAATCATTTTGTTGCTATTTTTTTGGGGCAGACACTTTACCATTGTGAGAATTTTGCTTAAACTTGCTGCATGCTTTTAGTTACAGGTGTAATATTGAATGGAGACCAATTTGTTTGGTTGGATGGGGGCTGCTTTGGGTGTGCCATGGTGTCTTGGGATAGAGGTATCTTATAGCGGTTACTAGGTCTTTGAGTTGGGGTGCTATCGCACATCTTGCAGGTTGCTTTGTTTTAGAAATATTCTTGATTGTGTTGGAAAAAGTGTTTTTGTAGGTAAATACGTAAACCTATATGATATTCTGAATGTATTGATTGTCAAAAATAGGACCCTTTGTAGGTTTGTATGTGCACAGTGGTTAACGAATTTGACTTAACATATTAAAATGTCTCAGGCGGTGGTTGGCAATTCCTCAGCGACTTTTCCAGACTTGCACCACACTCGTTGTCATAAATACGTTGGTCTAGTACACTTGGAAATACCCAATCTTATTTATTTAGAATTATAAACTGCTCTTGTGATATACATACTGACAGAAGGGTGGCATGTTTGTGGCTATAGACTTTTATTGATAGTAAAACAAATACCCAAATCCCTAAGAGCGGTTTCCCTGCCTCAAACTAACACTAATGATCTGTCAGATGGTCCACCCAAACAAAAACAAAATAGCCAATGTACTGTGTTACAACCTACTTCTATCCCTTACACTATAACTAAAGAAAGACTGCAGTCCAACAGAAGGTTACTTCTCTAGGAGAATGACCCCCTTCTCCTGGTATACAGAAGGTGATTCCAAAATGTAATCTTGCAAAAAGGTACCGGGGAATGACTCCATTCCACTGACTTGTGACAATCTTGCAGACAATTATATTTCCACAGGAGAATGACTCCCTTCTTCTGATATACAGATGTTATTCCAGAAATGTCCTCTTGTAAACAAATAAATGCCAGGGGTGAATGACTCCCTTCTCCTGGCTGGCAGTTCTAGCACTTTGTACAGTCAACCTTCTGGGCCAGGAGAATGACTACTTCTCCCAGTACTATTCTGCACTTTCCAATACAGTTTACTGCAAGGCTTCACAATAAGGCCAGGGGGAATAACTCCCTTCCCCTTGCGTATCTTAAGTGCTCTTGAAAGGATTCATTTTTCTTACCAGGAGATTGACTGAGATTGACTGAGAATTTCGTGTGTTTGCAAGTTCTTTCTCAACTTGGGTTTTATCGTGAAACTTTTTTATTACATCACCAAAGATCCAAATCCTACTTATATTGGTTTTCAGGGGCTTCTTTGATGGTCAGTGGGTTTATTGTTGCCACTGGTATGAGGAGGAGTTGCTCCAGTGCTTGGTTCTCTGCTCTAAGGTGCAGAGACCTTTCTCTGGTGGTGAGTGGTCTTATTTCTGGCACTGGTGCAGGGAAGATTTCCTTGGATGCTTTGCTCTCTTCTCTTAAGACCCTAGTCCCTTCTCTGGTGGTCAGTGGATTCTACACCACTGGTATGAGGAAGATTTCCTCGGATGCACTTATCACACCACTGTGGTCAATGACCCTTAATGGCCCTCTGATAGGTCTTATGCTTCCACCGGGAGGAAGCAGAAACCTCTCTGCTCCCCCGCTTCACTACCTGTCCACCCATGCTTCATGTCACCTTCTGGGACTTGCTTACACGGCACTGGTCTCTCCAGAGACTGGTATTGCCCCCCTTCCCACGTCCTGCAGCTGTATACTCCTTACTGCTTCCATGGTGGCTCCTCATGTTCTGGCTTCTTGCTGTCTCGGCACCGTTCAGGGACTGCACGGTCCACATCCTCCTGGAGGTCATGCCATTACCTTCCCTACTTCCCACTGGGGTCAGTCGTACCGGCACAGAACCTATTACAGACTCCCTCAGCCACTCACCGGCATCCTTTGCAGAACCCTTTCATCGGGTCAAGTTGCTGGTTCTCCTTCTCTTTCCATTATAAGGGGCTGGCACTGCCCCAAGTGTAACGTCAATATCTGTTGTCAATGGTTCCTTGGTATTCCTCATGCCTCCTGCGAGTCATCTCGTCTAAATACTAGCACAATCAGTATTCCTCATGTTTTCTGTGCTCATCTTCATCCTAGTATTTACTGTCTTGGCTGTACTGAAGGCACTACAGAAATATGTAGGTTTACTTTCAATATAGACATTTGAAATGGAGGTGGTACCTAAGGCATGTGGTGGTGTGATGTTATATAAACGGTTGTACCCATGGTGGTCATCGTTATCTGCAGAGGGGGAATCTATCCCCATGAGTTACTTCACATTAACAGCTGAACAAAGAGTGTACCATTACTTGTTTCTTTTAAACCACAGTGATTTAAGGTGGACAGGTAAAAATTGTCGCTAAACCCGTCCACTAGAGTATTCTTTTAAAAGAAAAATGGTTCCTTGATTCTAGAAATCCTCTGGATGAGTCAGCAGCAAGGAGCATGTCACCACCCACTAATTGTACATAGTGCTTCTAAAAATTATTTCTAAATACAAAAAGGAAGAAGAGAACTGAATCAACAGAGGATTTGTGAAAAAGTACAAATCATATATTTTTTCAACACTTCATATAACAGTAAAGGAAAAAAGAAACTTTCACATGGTACATATGGTTAAGTACTTTCAAGGTGATGAACAGAGTTACAAAGAAAATGTTAAAGAGAATGCATATAACAAAATAAAAAGACAGTTCTTCATAGTTAAATCACTAACAAAGTAGTATTCATAGGAAGGGGTTCAGATGCATGTGCAAAGTTCAATGGGTCCATTGCATCGCTGATCCCAAATTGGATACTTTAGTTATCCTTGTTGTAGCAGAGTTATTTAATAAGAAAGCAATAAATGCTGCGGGGTCATTAGAAACGAGATATCTGATCTCTGCCGATGTGGTGAGATGTTGCTTAGACATAAGAATAAAAAAACAGGGATGCAGATGTTCGGGTATCCCCTGTGTTCTTCACGTTTCAGCGGTGATATACAGTGGTAAGTCTGCCTTCATCAGGGCTCCTAATCGGGGACCCTCTAGGGGGTACATGGATATCTAGTGAGTGGGGTTTGTGCTGCGGGTACCAGTAATACTAGGGCACTTGTTGGTAGTGATTGATTCTCATAGCAGCCGGTCAGGATACTTACCTGCCGGTGCTTGATCCCAAGCGCTCGGGTTCAACCTGCGCAGGAGGTTTTCCAGATATCACGACCAATCTTGTGGTTGCCAGGGAGTCTATGGAGCTGGTCAGTCAAGTCCACAGAAGGGAGTTTCTACAAAGTTTTCCGAAAAGAAATGGGGCCATATGAGATGGGTGCCAGGGTCTCACATGGGGTAGTCCAAACAGCATTATAACAAGATACAAAGTATGGGGGTACCCCTTTACATTTGGTTAAAGGGAACAGATAGCGGGGTGGCTGTTACCTGTGTGTTTCAGGACGCCGTGTCAGGAGGCCTGTACAGCAAATGTTAACAATGGCCGGTGTCGGTTGCAGTCCTTCGAGTAGACACCTATATAGGGAGCAAACACAAGGTACCAGAACCTCGTTTTAGTGAAAAATAATAATGCTTTCCCATATTCAAAGCAGTTCATTGGGCTGTCATGTTTGTAGGGAAATAGATTAATTGCAAAATATTTTTGCTTTTGATTATCATAGGAATTGGGCTTGGAAGTTTATAATGTAACAACCAAGCTTGGTGTTGACAGGATGGGAGGCAAACAATGAGCTGCCACTGAGCCACCAAGACACTAATATATTAAATTTACACATGAATAGCAGAGGTAGCCAAGGCGTTTATAATTTGTAGCGAGTGTATGCCAGGGCTTACCTCGAATTCTGTGTGTAAAGGGGGAGAAGGAGGAGGAGGAGGAGGAGGAGGAGGAGGACACAGAGAGACACACAACGCGTGCACACGCGAGGCCCGGTTGTCAGTTGTGCGTGTGGCAGAGAGACCCCCAGGCTTACCTGACTTGGACGTTCAGGCAGTGGAGCAGCTGCATCAATCAGCTGCGGTCGCGCGGGCATCGCGTTGTTTCGCCTCTGGAGTGGAGACAGTGTGCGCGCGCAGCATTCACAGAGTATTTGACTCGTTGCTATGGACGTGACGCATGCGCACTCATCATGTTCATGGTGTTGCTGTTGTCATGGTGATCGCGCGTGCTGGGATCACCCGCGTATTCCATGACAGGCTCACTGTTGAGACAAGTAAACGGGGAATGGGGCATGACAATAAACCTGCTGCCAAAAGGAGATTGGTGAGTGCAGGTATGGGGGCCAACATGTCCCATCTTGTTTAGAAAAGAAGGCGCTAATCAATACAGAGGGGAGGTGCAACCTAGGTATTAGAAGTGCGCAGTAGATGTCTAGGGAGACTAATTTAGACCGGTCACTCGTGTGTGCATTGTTTGGGAAAGCAGAGCTGAATGCTACATGTCAATTGCAGGGGCTCTACACCTTGGTGTGGAAAAAAATGCTCCATGGTGGTAGGAGTGTGTAAGAGCCCTTCATAGTACAGGTTGAAAGATCTCATTCAAGCCATGGTGGTAAGTGTCAAGAAGCCTGTGTATCCAGCGCAATTCTTTTCTAAGGAGGCTATGTTGGATGTCGGGTCCTGCCTTGATTTTTTTCAACCACCCACCAAGAGATGTTATTAGGGATGTGGTTGGCAGTCAAGAAATGTTCCACCAAAGGCGCTGATACATTTTTGCATCAAATTTTAGACCTGTGTTCTGAAATTCTGATGTTAATTGCCCGTGTGGTTTCACCAATATATCGAAGGCCACATGGGCATTCAATACAATAAATTACATTCCGGCTCTTACAGTTGGTAAAGTCCCTAAGTGTCCATTTGCGTGATCCAATTTGGAATTAGCTCATCTTCTTTGTGAATTGACAGGCAACGCAGTTGCCGCAGGGGAAGTGGCCTAGTAAGGGTCGTAGAGTACGAGTGGGATATTTGATTGGTTGGAACAGAGAGTGTACAATATGTTCTCTGATGTTCTTTGCTCATTTATTTGAAAATCTTGGAGTTTGGTCATCAGGTAAATTCAAACGTGCTATGTGCCAGTGCTTATTAATGAATTTTTTTATTTTTTATTTTAGAGGTATGGGTTCCAAAAGTGACTACACAGGTAAAACGGTCTTCCTTGGAGTCTGTATCTTCACGTTGAAGTTGGAGAAGGGTGTCTCGATTGCTGTTCCGTGCTCTCTTGTTGGCTTGGTCTAACTGTTTTTTGGGGTATCCTCTTGCTCGTAATCGAGTAGATTAGGCCTCAGAGTGTCGATTGTAGTCCTCGGGGGAGGTGAAGTTGCGGCGGATTCGTAGGTATAGTCCATATGGTAAATTATCTTTCGTGTGGGTCGGATCATTGCTGGCATAGTGTAATAGAGTGTTTATGGCCGTTGGTTTACGATACAGGTCACATATTAGATTGCCATTCTTGGGGCGTATTGATAAATCCAGACATTTGATTTCAGAGTTACTTGAATCAATGGTAAACTGAATATCAGGTTTGCAAGTATTTAGCCAGGTCCAGAAGGTTGTAAGTTCAGATAGGGTACCAGTTCAGATAAATATGACATTGTCAATATATCGATGCCAGTGACTGATTTGAGATTGCCAGCTGTTGAGGTTGGAGAATACAAAATCCCTTTCAAATTTGGCCATAAAGAGGATTGCCAAACTGTGAGTGAAGGCCGCGCCCATGGCTGTGCCCTTCGTCTGCAGATATGTGGAGTTGTCAAAGGTAAAGTTTCAGTGGAGCGCTATAGTCATTAGCTCCAAAATGAAGTTTACGGGAGTTCTAGTAGTTGGTGGGGGTTGTGGGGGTTGAAGTTAGCCATTCCCTAATGCATTCAATTGCTTCTTACTGGGGGATACTGGTATAGAGGGACCTGATGTCCATGCTTACCAGGAGTTGCTCTGTCGGATTAAATTCCAAGCCCTCAAATATAGTGATGGTATGCGTGGTGTCTCGAAGATAAGTGGGAGTATTAGTGCTGATGGGTTGCAAAAAGAAATCGACAAATTTACATAGTGGTTCAATAATTGAGCCACAGCCCGAGACTATTGGGTGGCCCTGTGGGTTGACTGGGTCCTTTTGTATCTTTGGCAGTGCATAGAAACACGGGGTTCTTCCTGGTGATCTTATCAAGAACTCTGCCTCTTTTTTGGAAATCCAGTCATATTCTAGTGCAAAGTTAACAGATTCAGATATTTCTTGGGATATTTCCCCAGTGGGATCTTTGCAAAGGACCTTGTAGCTGTCTTGGTCATTGAGTAATGCCAACACCATGTTCTTGTATCGGTTGATGGTCATGATCACTAGTCCACCACCCTTGTCAGAGGGTTTAATGATAATGTGCTTGTTGTTTTGAAGCAATGTCAAAGCTTGTTTTTCAGCTAGAGACAAGTTATGCTTGGTTTTGATAGGACTGGTTTGTAGTCGGGCAAGGTCTTCTAGGATGCATCTTTCAAAAGTAAGTTCACTTGGAACTTGGTTGTCGGAGGGAGTAAAAGAAGAGGGATTGTGTAAACCAGTGTCCTCTTCTGTTTCCTCTGCCGCTAGATTGTGTTCTAGGAAGAAGGTTCGTAGTCTCACTTTTCTTAAGAAGGTTTGGATCTCCATTTCGGAGTCGTACCAGTCTGTCTGGGTTGTCAGTACGAATGATAGACCTTTCGTGAGGACCAAAGTCTCAGCCTTTGAGAGTGTAATTTTGGCTAGATTAAAAATCGGAATTGTTTCAGTCTCTTCAGTTGGGTTTAGTATCTCTACCTATGGTGCCGGGGACGTTGATTTCTTCTCCCTCTGTGTGGTTGAAAGCCCCATTGTGGTTAACCCCATTTGGGGGTTGCCAAACCCCCACCTCCTAAAAAAGGGTTGTGAATAAACCAACACACAAGGGACTATTGGGTAGCGACTGCTCCTCCCTAGCCTCATGTAAAAGAGCACCCCCTGGGCCAGATGTTGACACATATTTGTGTGTGTGTGTGTGTGTGTATTGAAATTGGCACAATGTTTCCTAGTCAATCCCAGAAAGACGATTCATCGGCCAGTCAGCGCAGGTAGATGTGATTTATACATTTCTGATTTGCCTACTTGGATGGATATGGTGGAATTGGCTGCCATTCCAGGTGATGCCAGTAATTTGAATTTGTCTGAATTAAATAATAATATGGATTAATCCAAGGAAAGCAGAAACTACCTGAAATCCAAGTTCAATCCACCTATGTCGGTGCGGTCTTTAGAAGATTTTCATAATTTGGTGGTGTCTGACTTAAAAAGTGATGTCTTTCTAAAAGCCAAGCACTTCACAATCTACTTTGGTCCAACTCCAACATCTCCTGGCTGTGGCAATTAAACCATTGGATAAGGGCTCTAATTTAGTCCTACAGAATCAAGTACATTATATAGCTGAAGCTAACAGACAATTGCAGGATCATGCTAGATATACCAAATTGGCTAGTAATCCCTTTTCAATCTTAGGGATCTTTCATTCTTTTACAGCAATGTTCGGATTCTGGTATTCTTGATCGAGAAACTGCTAAATTTGTTTTGTTTTTAGCTGCTATTACTCTGACGACAATTCATAATTCGCTTTCAAAACCACATGGGAGACCCGTTTATTGATGACCTTGATTTCCTTGGTATCTTTTTTTTTTAAAAAATGTAGTGAAAAACAAAATCTTGACTTTTCACACATTACAAAAGGAAAGAAAAATGCAAAAAAAGAAAAACCATGACAAGGACAACATAAACAAGTATCCCAATAAAGAATACAATAAAAGCATAAGATAAATAAATTATGCCATAACTTAAAACACAACAATCTCTAATTACATTCAAATAGATCTTCTAAACCAGTAAAATTTCATCCAACTACAATAATAAAAAAAATAGAAAAAAATGCAAACAATAAATTATCAACTAGGAGAAGCAGGGAAACAACAATAGTCAAAATATAGACACCCAACAATATAAGTCAACTTAGGAGGTCTTTGATTCAGTACCAATTCATATGGAAAGACTACACCACTAATTATATATTCCCCTTCTTAATCTGCTTTCATTACTATTATACTCAACTCTCTCACTAAATTGATCACTTCAGCTGTAAGAAAGTTTTCATTGACTGAGGCCAATCTTTCCCAAAAGATAGCGGTATCTACGGATCGGGTACCATGAACAAATCCTTGAAAGCTCCGTAACCCTAAGCACTACATACCTGTACATTCCGATAATAAGTGACGACTAGTTTTTCCTCATCACATTTGTTGCACATATCTGTGGGGAATTGCTCCTTATCTCAAATATGAAGGATCTACCGAGTAGGGAGAATATTTAACCTGAATCTCAAAAAGTCTATTCGAGTTCCCGGATCTGGAAATTTCTTTAAGTACATAGTCAAAAAGGACCTAAGTTTATCAGTAGACGTAAGTGAGGATGATTTTTTTGCTAACTTCATCTTTTAAATTGTCCTTATCCAGTCCTTCATGGACTCCTTAGCTTTTACTGGATTATGAATCAATGTATCAGTCATAATGTCTGATCTAATTAATATTTCCTTACACTTTGATTGTAGTTTACTCAGAAATAAATTGCCTGTTTTGTTCAGTAGTATTGCTATATCTTCATACAGAGATCGGGTGGATGGATCAAGAATTAGTCTGTATATACAGAGCCACCTCGACTCAATCCATGCCAAATGAGAAGTAAGGGCCAATTCATATCTAATACATGTTATTGGGACACTATTTGGAAGAATTAGTATTCTTTTCCAAATGTTTGCCTCAATTTTGTCCCAATCTATATCAAATGCTTGAAGATTAGGATCCTGGCCAAATAAAATGACGGGTACTACTTTTCCAATATAGAATTTTATTATCGGTAGAATGGAACATTTACAGCATCTGAAGCAGATTTTCTTCATTTGTGAGTCCAGATTTAATAGCTTTAGTTCTAAATTCAATAGAAGCTGCTTTTTGGTGCGAAAGGCTGGAATCCACGATCCCAGGCATATAACCCCGTCAGCCACTGTGATTGTTTTGATTGTCCATATGCCAATTAAATGATTTCAAGATCTTATTCGGATGCCTAAATGCAACTATTTTTGACTTATAGGATTTATTTCCAAGTCGTTATGTGATACATAATAAGTTAGGGCAGACAATAGGCATTGTAGACCAACTAGAGTGTAATTTAAAACTACAATGTCGGCATACGTCAACCAGTTAATCTTTGTATGCCCCACTTTTGGACTTAACAAGCCAATCTCTTCAAACCATAGAGATAGATCTGACATATATAGAATGAAAAGAAATGGAGCAATCAGGCATCCCTGCCAAGCTCCTCTTTTAAGGGAGATTGGCTGAGTCAGTATGTCAGCTCGATTTGGTCTAACTCTTAATGATGAATTGGAATGTAATTCTTTCAGGATGGATAATAAATTGTCTTTCAGGGCCCAGCTTTTTAATTTCCTTCATAGTCATTGTCTATTGGTGGTGTTGAAAGGCTGGGATAAGTCAACCCAGGCTCCGAATAGAGGTGTGCATCCCTTTCTGAGGGAACTAGACGACGCAACTCAAAATTAGGCAATTCAATGAGGTTGATAGTCCCCTCCTCAACCCAGTTTGTTGTTTTGGGATAATTCCTTTAGATTTAGCCAATTTTTCCAGGTTGCCTAATGCGAGTCCTGCAAAAATGTTCCCATCTGCAGCTAGCAGGGATTTTGGGCGATAATAGGATGCTGCCAACCAATCTCCTTTTTTATATATTGTTATAATAATGGAATTTCTCCAGGAGTCAAATAGTATTTTTAGAATCCTTGCCCCTAAATGTCGATTCAGCTTCAGTATTGCCTTACTAAGACCATTTGGGCCCAGGACCCACGATGTAAAGGATTTTATTTTGAGGGTTAAGAAGTCTTCACTTGAATAATTCAAGGCCCTGTTTACATTGAGCTTTAATGTTGAAGCAAGAATGTCCACCACCCCATTGACCCTCGAAAAATGATCAATCCAGGCTTGCTCCTGTATAATGGTATTTTGGGTATTATAGGTCAAGGTCTTCATAGATCCAAAGATTGTCCAAACGTTTTGGGAGTTCTCTGCTCAAATTGCTTTTAACATTTCCTCCCCATCTTGATGTGACATAATTGATCCGTGAGATCTAATCCAATTTAAAGGTGCTAATCACTCGTCGAATTTCACCTTCATATTCCTCATCTTCTATTGTTTTTTTTATCAAGGCCATTTGAATTCTTTTGTGGTTTTTTTTCCAGAATTTGGCTATCAAAGGAGTGTTTATGGATGACATACTGCTTCCCAGATTGTTTCGCAGGGGGATTCATTCACAAAAAATCTACAAAACAGCTGGATTCATAGTATTTGACCAGTTGTCGATTGGTCAAATTATTGGTAACATTATCCAATGTATTCACAAGAGTAGCACCCCCCACCCTCCGCACTCCTATCAAACCTTGTTATTTGATTGCTAGCACTATTGCCCTTAGTTGTATTGAAATTTCACAAATATCAAAGTGATTTTCTGTTACCCAGATATAATCAAGTGTTGAATAGGATAGGCCTCTCCTCCAAGTAGGAGCACTAGGGATATCTTCCATAATGTTGGCATTTAACACCCATAGCTTCCGTTCCATCTTGAAATTGTACCACATGTTCCCTTTTCTGTTTTTCTCTTTACCCTTCTTCGAGCTAATAGATCTGGTTGTAATGCACTGAGAGTTGAACTTTAGAGATTCTCTATAGTGGATAAAGAAAAATACTCAAATGATCTATGTAATAAATGTGATGATTTAGAAAGACAATTGACTAAACACCTGTTGTCAGAGTGTACAGGAACCTGGAATCCGAGAGTTGTGAGACTCCAGAGATTTTTGCACAACATAAGATTCTTGAATTCTGTGTTGTTCTGGGACCAACTTGCTGCTGGACATGAAGTGTTTTTAACGGCTGAAGAAGTCAACCTTTTGAAGAGACTTGAATCTTGTTGGAATGACAGATATCGCAAAAGAGACTGATGAAATGGGGAATCTTCTCTGAACTTCTTATGCCTTTTTTCATATGGTTGGATGTCGTAGTATGGTGTATTTTGCATTTTATTTTTACTTTTGAATAACCTCTTTCCTAATTTTAAATTCTAATGCTATATATATGTTAAAAGTCATAATTATGTTTTGTGATGGCACTTTAAATAGAAATAAAAAAAGTAAATCTTCGGGATTTCCTTGGTATCTACTTTGCCTTCCTTTTTAAGGGATGCCAACATTTTTTTTTGTAACACATGAATGGTATATATAAAGTATGTATGATGCTTAGTTGACATGTATTAGCAATAGCAGCAATACCCTCTATCCACATTGGTATGTTGTATTGTGTAGGGAACAAAACTACCTTGGTCTAAATATGCACTTGAATTTTAATACCCTCCAGTGGATGAACTGAGATAGTTTTAAACAAATAAAACAACGCCCTAATATCCCAAACCAGACAATATTCTTATGGTGCTATGCTGTTTAGTTTTGAAAAGAGGATGTGCTGCTATTGTGATATTAGGGTCCTGATATAATAGTACATTCCCATTGGAAAGGCTCTGTGAATCAGACCATATATGTCTTTATACCTTGATTAGAATGGTACCCTTTGCTACATACCATTAGCCAATGTTGTGGGCTTTATTTTATCCATACGCCTATGGCAATAGGAATACAATATTGCTCTTTTGCACTTCACTTTATTATGCTCTGAATGTCAATCTTTGCCTTTTTGTTCTTATGCTCTTAAACATGCATTAGTAGTAACGTTGCTTTACAGGACGTACATTTAAGCATCATGTATGTGCGATCTGTTTTTGATCTCGAGTTGAAATTGTGTTCAATTTTTGTTGAAAGTGTACCAGCATTTTATTGTCTAAATGACTACGACAGTAAAATATATGAATACATATTTCCTTTAGAATTTGTAATGAATAGTTATGCATTATTGTTCAGTTTTATTTTGTGTATAGTTGTTATGGAACTATTCCAACATGACATGCTTATTAGCATGGTATTTAAAGCCGATGTAGTAAATGTTTCTCTAAACTTTAACTGCTTTGAATGGTTTGCCTAGTGTGAGGAGCCAGGAACGAGACACAGAGACAGAGGAGAAATGTTTGCGGCTATACATGTTTATTTAAATAAACAAGGGGTTGGAAAAGCCCTCACTATCCCTAATCTAGTAGGAATTTCACTACCTCTACCAAAAACTAAGGAGTGTGTCAATGTCAAGATGTCTAAATAAAGTAAGTGATGTGTCCGCAATCCTATTCTGGACCTCACACTCTAAATAACTGTAAGGGATAAAGGGTGACGTTTCTTGCGTTCTGAAAGTGTTCGAAATGTTTAAATTTCAACACAGAGTTCAAAATCCACCAAAAAGGGTTTCTTCACCAAGTTCACAGTTCTAGGAAGAACTTCCTTCTCTAGCTTCTATGCCTAAAACGTCCAGTTTCAAAAAGAATCCCCAAGTTTCCAAGAGGATTTCTCTCTCCTCTCAGAGCATTCATGTTGTTTGAGGAAGTGGATCCCGTCCCTAAGGTTTCTCTATACTTCCAATCCCGAAGGTACCTTTTTCCCCCAAGGACCTTTCCTTTCAATGTATCACTTTGTTCACAGTTCATGTTTCACACTTCACCATGTTACTATTTTTCTTTAACTTCCCCATCTACTACTTTACAGTTAATATATATTGCTTTCCTTTCAATGGTTCCCACAATATTTCACACACATTTGTCTCACAAGGTGCACTCTCCTGCCAGGACTTTCCTACACAAATACTTGTTTTTTCCCTGGGCTCATCTGTACAGCTTTGCTTTATTGGCTTGGTGTGGGTCGAGCTAAGCACAGCCTTGCTACTGTTCCTGTTTCTTTAGTATGTGGTTCCCCCAGCTTTTCCCTTCCTCATAGTAAACCGCTGGCACCTCTTTTTCTTCTCTCTGAAGTCAGGGTGGCCTCTCTGTTCTCTGACCGCATGTGTTCCTTTTGTGTGGTTTTCAGTTGCATTCCCGACTGGCAGGCAGACCCAAGTCTGCAGCTTTCGCTGTTCCTTCTTTAGATTCTCATTCCTTTCACCACTGTAGGCTGGGTTTGGCTTGTACTTACATTTCCCAGACCAATTACCTCTTTACCAACAACTGGACCATTGTGTTGATACTCTGTCTTAGAAATCGTCATTACTCCTCTTTTGTCCTTGAATCGGTGGCCATGGCAGGGCCCAGCCTTTCAAATGATATTGAGGAAGTGAGTACTGAGCTACATTGGGACAAATCTTTATTGCTCCTGACCTCTTCCTCATCTCAATAGTGTGTATGTACTCCCTATTGACATCTTGGAAGGTGGGGGGGACTAAAATGGTTCTACTAAAATGTTAAGGAGGGACATGACAATATACCAAAGGGGGCTGTAGTTTCCTCCAAACATGTCCCATCATTTCCCTGAAGTGTACTCTCCCTGCCCCTCCCACGGGTGGTCCTCCCTCATATAGCTGCACCCAGGGTCAGGATCAGGTAGTGGCTGCCATACTCTGGCCACACAGGAGGAAGCAGACTCGGGGAAAGAAGTGAGGACATCGCTAGATTCATCACACTAGTGAGAATGATTAAAAGTGTTTCTCCTTTATAACATGTATCACTTCAGATCCTGTGTGAAAGATACCTAGTTAAAAAGGGCATGGTTATATGTTGGTTGTTTCAAACTGTTGAAATTGTCACTAGTTGAGAATGGCATCAAATCTTTGTTGAATTGAAGAAGTTTGTATGTCCTGTGTTTAGTCTGTGATGAATCCCCAGATGTTGTCATTTCTCCCCAATTTCACATGAGCCAAGGGAAATGAAGGCACTACCCGATCAATAGTCCCCTTGGGGATGGTACACAGTTGATTGATCTCATGGGGAAGGGAATCCCCTTGGGATAAATCATGACCTAGGAAGAACATGCTCTCCCGATAGCCCACCTAACCGAACCTATAACATCTTCCCCATGTACCTTTGCCATATCATTACTGTAGAAATTAATGGTACGAGGATGACTGAAGACTCCAAAGGGGACTAGCATCCACTATAGACGATGGAGAGATCAACTGACCCAGTGGGAGTTTGCAAGATCAGTACTGGGACAAGGAAGATGTGTGGACGAATTAAGATCACCCTCAGAAACCATTGTGAGCAATCTAGTCTACACAGACTTTCTATTTGTCAGAATATACCTGAAATAGAAGAAGGAAATCTGAACCGAGAGATCCTCCCTCGAGAAACCTGAAGATTTGTGAGCTGCTGCAGGGACTCGGACGCTGAAAATACAATAAACTGGATGCTTGCATACTAGAAGAGGCAGAGCTACTGCTGTTGAGTAGAAGAAGATAGTCAGAGCTCGGGCAACCAGCTGGACGAAGGAGCTGGAGCATATCCTCCGCACGGAACATGCCGCCGGAAAGCAGGAAGCCACTGCAGAACTGCTGCAGAGCCAATGGAGAGAAGGAGGTGCCAGAGTATGGGCAAGAGACTTGGAAGCTGTGAACGAAGACTGGTGAGCAGCCAGAGCAGGCTTGGGAATCCAGGAGGCTTGCTGGGAACCCCCAAAGGACCTTGTCACACTGAGACACGGGTCTGGGACCTGTACCCAGTAAGAAGTGACATTCAGAGTCCCCTTCTTTGTGGCAGTCCCTGATGGACTGGAAAACCAGGGATGCTTAGACTACGGGAAAGAGAGGGAAGTTCATACAAAGAGGTTGGGACTCACGAGATAGAAAGCCCAACAATGGGATCTGGGATCCAAGAGAAAGAATGGGGTCTGTGACCCAAGAGAAATCAATCCATACAAAGGCACCTGAGACACAAGAGAGGGAAATCAATAGAAAGAAGACATCCCTTCCAAGGGTTTTTGGACCCAAGAGAAGGCACCTACAAAAGGGTCATGGACCCAACAAAGAGATGCATTTTTTTGGGGACCCAACAAAGGGAATACCTGGCAGGACAATGAACCAGGTATAAGTCCTAAGAAAAAAGAAGAGTCTGGGACCCATACATAATAACAAACTATCTTCGAGATCACTGCTACAGTCACAGTGCCCGGCAGGATAGTGAGCCAGGTGGGGTGTGAACTTGTTGCATGCTCTGGAGAAAATTGGAGGAAGACCAGGGGCAGATAGAAATGGTTCCATGTTCTTTTGCCGAAATACATCATGTTGAGTCATTGCAACATTCTCAAAAGGCTGCTTGTAATTGAAAAAATACTTACATATAATTTTAGAGAGTTTCTAAAATATTTTATCGAATAGGATTAATAACATAGACAGTTATGCTATTTATATAACACACTGACAAGGCTAGTGAGTATTTAGTTGTGTACTGGGAATTAACTGTTACTGTTATTTATTTTAGCATTTTAAGAGATTTCTTGCACTGTTTATATTTTTAATTTTCTATGCCCCTTTTGTCTGGTTGGAATATAAAAGTTGGTACATTTTTGTAGCTTTCGTACATGTGAATTCTGCTGTTCCTTTTCTCCGTTGTGGAATTAGAGACCACATACTTTTAGATAGTGTGCACACTTATTTTAAATAGGGATTTTTAAATGAGCACAACATTACTCATTTGTCATTTTTTAATAGGGGTCTCGGTAGGACTTTCCTGATCTCATTGTACATGGTTTCGTCTAAATTTCTGTTTGCTGTGCCTTATTTGCACACTTCAGAATACGTTTTTTTTTATTAAAAAAAAAGGTTACACACCATCTTTCAATGTATTGCCTGAACAAAATGAAAGGCTTCGCTTTTACCTTTATTCTTGTTTACTTGATGTACAGATTAGTGTTTGCACCTGTTGTCTAGGGACAATCCCTTCTCTGGCATCTAAGTCCCTTTACACTTCTGATATTGAAATGATGTAGGGTATTTATTTTGCATTTTAAATTATCTGTATTATGCTGAAGTAGACACTGCATGGTATGTGTTCAGATATGTGTATCATAAAAGTAACTTGACATTTAATTTGCATTAGGGGTTTAGTTATTGAGCACCTAAGGGGTCATTTTTATGTTGTAGTTAAAACATATTTGGAATGTTATCTATGTAGAGCAACAGTTCTAAATGAATTAGAAATCCAATTGAATGTATTGGAATTTGTATTTAACCACTTGCCTTCTTTCTGTTATTTTGAAGGGGGTCCCTTTTTCGTGTAAATGTGTTAGATAGTTCTGCTGCAGATATGATTTTTATACAAACATGTTTAAGGTTCACATGTATGTGCTGGTTTAATCAGCTATTGATTTTGTTTACATTTTTAAGAAATAGACAGTTTTAATTATACAGAGGTACCCCCTATTTTCTTATTGCTGTCTGTGTTCTATAGGAAACTTGATTTATTCATTAAATGGCATGTGTTTTCAAATCCTGTTTGATTTTCTGCCGGTGCAATTTGACTTAACCCAGTTCTGTTTAGAAAGTGCAGTTATGGTTTTATCTTGTGGGAACATTTTCAACTCTTTTTACCCTTCTGCTCTGGATGTCTTTGTGGGACTAGAAGGACTTTTCTCTGGGGATTGCTGACCTTTTTAGATGCACCATTTGTCGAGGCTAAGACATTGTTTGTCATTTCTACTCTGTACAACAAAGGACTTGTGTCTTCTGTTAGTTGTAAGTTTGACTATTTGGTATTACACAATTTGATCCAATATTATTGATCGAATGGTACATCTGACCAAATTCAGCCAGTACCATTCGATTTGATTCAATCAAATTGGGTAATAAATACTGAACATGGGGAGCGGGGGTTGTGCGAGTGTCCCCCACTCCCCATGTTCAGTATTTTTTGCCTTGGCGGTTGTGGGTGTGTCTCCTGCTTCCTGAAGATTGGAGGCAGGGACAAAAAAAAACAAGACAATGGTACTCTGTGGCGTCGGATTCAACCCGCTTTAGAGGTACGGAACTGGCGCTACAGGGTCAGGAGAAGCAGCGGATTTGGAAAAGGTAAGTGGGGGGTGTATTGAGGGCTTGGGGGGGGACATAGATTGGGTGAGATTGGCCGTGGTAGAATTGTATTTGCAGTGAAATGGACTACAGTAAATTCTACCATGAGCAATTTTGCCACGGCCAGACAACACAGATCCAATTATTTCTCTGATCTATGTCCAGTGGTTTCAACATCTTCTCCCACCAAATTTCCCTTGCTTGATTTGTGATCTCTGTATGTTGGATCTTCATTTGATGTACACGTCTGTCTTAATGTTGGTGTCTAATGTTTCTCTATTCATGTGTGCTATTTTGTATAACCTTTTTATAAGCTGGTCACATCACTGGTATGATATATACCCTATAATGTGTAGATGTCAAAACCAAAAGAAACAGTGTTCAACTCAAAGTTCTGAGCTTATTCTAGCGTGCAGCTTCCTGTCCGCTCCCCTTCCTCAAGTATAAGAAAGGTCCACGAAAAAGTCTCACGATTACCTTTCTCCACTTCAAGTTCAAAACCTATACCCAGGGATCCCTTCCCCAAGTTCCAAGCACCACAATTCAAAGAAAACTAAAAGGTATTTTTGTTCTCAAAACCACTCATGTAGCTCCTTGTTTTTAAATTCATCATCACAATGTCTTTGGGTTTTCAACATTTTGGGCTTACTGGTCTATGCGCAGTTGTCAGACCAAACGGTCCAGCTATTACAGGTTGCACAACCAGGATCTCTGACTTTCGGCCTCTTGGCTTTTGATGTGCAGATGTGCAACCTATTGGTTTCTCCTTATCAGCCTCTTGGCTCTGCCATTACTATCACACATCCTTTCAAGTCTTTGGCTTTATCACACTACAGGCATTCATAAAAGTTCAGTTTAAGGGTGTTTTGCCTACACCCACCTTCTTGTGTTCTCTGTCACACGTGTGCCCTTTTCTGTAACTTGTTTTCATCTGGGCATTTGGGTCATTCGGGTCATTCACCTTGCTTGCTTGGCCCATGAAAGTTTTCAATCTTTTCAACACTTTGAATGCTTAATTTTAGGGTTTAATTCAGTTCAGTGTTCAACAAGCATTCATGCCGCTTATTTGTAAAGTTCCATTCAGTTAGGTATTTCATAAGCATTGGTTTCTGAGAATGTTAAAGTTTTATTCACTTTGGTATTCAATGTATATTTGCAGGAGTGCTCTGGTGCGTGAGCATTCTTCCCGACACTCAACGGCTTATGGCGTCTCCTATCAGTGGTTCCCTTGGCTTCCCCTTCACCTCTGAATCTAGGAAACTCACCCCCTGCTGTTCCGCTTCCTTGCCACAGGTCTCTCCCTCCATGCCGTCAAGTAGTAAGACTTCTTTCTGGACGCAGCCGGTGCCCTTTATTCTTGGTGCTCTCTCAGAGCTCCTCTGTAATGGAGGCTTCCAGACTTGCAACACTTATACGGCCCACTGACAATGGGCTGTGCCGATCTTCTGCTGGCTTGCTTGCTCTGTCTGGTCCCACCACAGCTGCCTCCTTTGTAGCAAAGTCCTCTGCTGGTCTCTCCCACACAGACCTCCCAGTTGCTCACAGTTCTGCTCCACTGGTTTCTTTTAATACACCTGCAGTCCCTTGACAGGCTGCAGGAGTGGATCTCTAATGAGGCTTGCCGAACCAGCATTAAAGCGACATTCCTGACCCTCATGGCTCCTTATAAGCATATTCCTTTTCCAAGTACTGAAGTGGTGAAAGAGTGTGGTGTTCATTACTCTTAGTCGTCTTTTCTTTGTCTCAGTACTCTCAAATATCATATATGGGGACATGAGGGGAGTAGCTTAAAAATAACCCATAAAGGTAGGAGAAGGTTTTGCTTAATTCTCAATAGATAAAGGGGATAGCATGTCTCTCTTAAATGTATCTCACTACTAGGTCCCGAGGAACCTCCATCCAGGTGATCCTCCCTCGCTTCTCCACCCCCAGGGTTCGGATCCAAGAGCAATGGCCTTTGCCTGGCCACCGGACAAGCGGATCCAGTGCACTCGAGAGTGAGAATACCACTGACTTTCTCACATAAACCATCGCCTTAAGATCACTGTAACCAAGTTTTTTTTTACTGAATTTGAAGAGAGTTTTTATACTATATAATCTGAAGAAGAAACACAAACTGTTATATATTAACATATTTTTATAGTAATTTTGTACTGATATAAAGGAAATAAGGTGTTTCCCCAGGTTTTAAATAATTTTCTTTAAACCATCAATTAAATTGGATTTGAATTTGAAACAAATATTTAAAACCATAATTAACATTTGAATGTATTTACAAAACTATTTTTCCTTAAAGTTTTACATTTTCGCATGGGAGATTTTCCTTGGACGATATACTGTAAAAAAAAAAACAATGTTGATAATTAGCCAATATGAACAAGTCTATGCAAGCTAACTATGGTTAAAACATTTTTTAAATGAACATTACAGCACATCTTTGCGTTCTTTTTTGTACTACAATAGCAATAGTTTAACAATGATATATGTATTCTTTGTATCCAACCAGCTAAAAAAGAAGCTAATGTAAGAGAAAAAAACTCCAATTTTGTATATTAATTACAAAAAGTGATTCCATAATGGATAGTTCCTCACCTATTTTAAACAAACAATTCATGTTAAAGGTAGAGTTGTATATAATAAAATAGAGAAAAATAATAAGATTCATTGTAAAATGTACATTTGTCATTCAAGCATTTCTCCATTTTGTCACATTTTATTTGTTGATGGACACTTTATTTTTAGAATTATTTAATAATGTATTCCGAAAATTATAGTAACAAAGAATCTAAGAATTGGTGTTAACACCAGTTGTATTAAAATATGTGCTTAATATGCACATTGAAACATTCCAAGGGCATTTGGGAAAATACGTCATATTACATAAACAATACATTTTGATGTGTCCTAAAAAATCATTAGAAAGCAGTTATCAAATGCAGAATTATTACACAATGCTGTACAGGGTAACCCTGGCACTTTTATTGAATGTGGCATAAGTTTTTACCAACTATTAAGTTATCAGACATCTGTTCAATTAACTGTCCATGTAAAAACATACATATGTTATATTACAGTTTAAACTATGCATAATACCACATCTTTTACTATTGAAAGATAACAATTGATAATCCTAAAATCATTTCACAGTAAATTAATCTTCAATATACCAATTTTCAAAAGTAGGAGATATAATTTGCTACCTGTAACAATTATTTTTGGAAACTCATCTTTAAATATTAGTGTGTATCCTCTTTCTGAAATCCTTTGTACTTTTAATGATCCTTCCAATTGTATAGTTTTGAATGTATTTAGAAGTTTATAATGAAACTTTCACACTGGGAAAACTCATACTTTCAGTGCACAAAAATATCTGGGGGGTTGAGCAGCAGCAAGAGTTTATGGCAGCAACTTTAAAGACACCAGAGCGAGAGGTACTCTCCCACCTTACATCAACAAATTCACTTGTACGTATAAATGCCATGAATGTTTGAGGGTTAGAATTAACCTCTACCCTTCTAAAGAGATGTCTGAGATTGGAAAACCGCAGGACAAAAGAGACCTCCACTGCAGAGTGTGAAATTGTGACCGGGAAACACTAAAACATCTGATTTTAAACTGCCCAGACATTAAAGATCTCAGTTTCAAATGGCTGGCCAAGCACTTTGGTTTATGTACAACTTTGTCGGACCAGGAATGTTGGGGCTGGTTGATATCTGGCGTACAAACCTCTCTGACTTTAGCCTTGCTGGCATTTGTGAAATAACTTTTCTCTCTAATTGAATCGAAATAAGGGGTAGCTGCCTAAGGAAATAGAGGTGTTTGTATACATCGACCGCGGCTCCCCTGTAGTAGTTCCTGAAGCGTCAGACGGAGATCAAGAGATGTTATGTTAAATCGGACTTAACTGCTTTTCTTTTTTTTTGTGTGTATTGTCTTTGTAGTTAACTAAGGTTTATTATATTGCTTAATACATTTTTTTTAAAACAATCTGCATTTAAGTTATGCTTTACTTTAGATTTTTTGTGCTATTGTAACTTGCATATATTTTTCTCTTTCAAATTTAAAGAACACCTGTGAATGCAGAATTAATGTGACATCTACAAATGCAACGTGAACAGCATTTGGAAATGTGAATGTATGTATTATAATGTACTGTAAGGGTGCAGAAGTAATGGACCAACACTAACGTGTTATGTATTTGGTTATATACTTGTATTATCATGAAAACAAAATGAAAACCCTAGCTATCCTATTGCTAAGATGGGTTTCTTGGCCCTAACTAATAAACCTAAGGGTTGTGTGATGAATTTGATGGTCATCACTCCTTTGCTGGGGGTATATTCTCCCCATAGGGACAGGGGACAGCAGCTGCTACCTGACTCTACAGGCGGCTCTATGAGGAAGGCCCATATGGGGGAGGCGACTCTCAGGGGATGATACAACATCACCATCAACTAAGTCACATATCCCCAATTCCCTTTTTTCCTGATGTTCCCTTCATTTCCCAAGCCCTGATGACATATTGCAACACTCTCCCTCAAACACTTGCCAAGTCTACTTTAAGTATGCCCCAATATTACCCAAGGAACAATCTATTATTTGAGACAAGGAAGAGTCGGGGAACAGTGATGATCATTCCCAATAGGCTCTAACATCTGCTTCCTCAATGTCATACAAGGAACAGCATGACAACCGACCAAGCTCCTGCTTTTTGCCCCACAAGCTAAATCTAAACTCGATCCTTGTTATGCTAACTTCGAGATTGATGGCTGCTCCATTCCTATGCTGAGCAAGGTTAAAACTCTGCGTGCTTACCTGGATTCTTCTTTGAGCTCCGACTCACTAGTAAATGACTTAGTGAAAACTACACATTATCATCTGAACCTTCAGACAAGTAAAGCCCTTTATTTCAAGAAAACAAAAAAAAGGAATCCACATTAATAACAACACAGGCCCCGGAGAACACATCTCCGAGCATAGGAAAAATCTCCACTGGCTGCTCTAGAGTATGCTTTAAGATCCTTTCATTGGTACATAAGTGTGTCCACGGTAAAGACCTCTCCTAGCTGAAAGAGAAACTAAAAAATGACCATCCTCAGAGAATGCTTTGATCTAGCAACTGTTGATTACTGGTGTGCCCAAAGCCCAATGATGCTGGTTGTAACAGAATGTATTTTCCCTATCTTGCTGCTACAGCTTGGAATGCCCTTCCCTTGGCACTCCAGCAAGAACAAGCACTGCAGCCCTTTAGCAAACTAAAAAAACATCCTATTTGAATAAATCACATTCCTGTCTTTTTCTGGGTTGTCCTGTGCCTCTGTTGTCTTCTGTGTGTTTTTGTTCACACACTGATGCTTTGAGAGTTTTCAGCGCTATATAAATAAATGAATAAATAAACAACTGAGACGAGAAAGAGGGACGGAGCAAAGAAGATGACTAAGACTGTTAAACCAACACAGTGGTCTAGTCTAAGGAAGTTAGGCAATCATTCCGGGAAGTTTAAATCTGCAACAGCTGATACCAAGGTGAGAGAACTGCAGAGGCTGCGTTGTACTGCGGCCTGTGCTGTCACCAGACAGGAAGCTGAGGCAAAGGCATGAAGGCAAATGCAGACAGTGTGAAGAGGAACAAGAGTACAGCAAGCCCACCACCTGAGAACACGAGGCAACGGGAACCGTGCACGAGAAAGGATGACACAGTGAAGATACATTAGCTAACGGCACATACTTGGAGTCAGCATATTGAAAAAGGTGGAGACGGAGAAGCACAAGAGACATTTGAAGCAACCGATAAGCCCAAGGAATATGTTCATGTTACCAGGTTGCCTGAAAGTGCATGCCTTTTCAGGCAAGGAACGTGAGAAAGGAAAAGGAAAGCCTGTGAAGTGATTAACACATTTGTGAATCATGCCACGAACGCACCGCTGAGTCCATATTCGTAAAGCTATAAAGTAAATCTGATTGTTTATAAAAAAGCAGCAGAGACCCAGCGTATGAAATAAGGAGCAAATATTTAAATAGAATTTTCTGAAACAAGGGTCAAAATGTCAACATTGGGAAAACGTTATGTTGTGGATAAAAGAGAGTTTCTCCTTGCAAGGCCTGGCAGGAGAGTATATCAGGCAAATCCAAGTGTGTGTAAGAAAGTGAGCGAGATAGCATCTGAGACCTGGCAGTACAGTATACCAGGTGAAGCTAAGTGTTTGTGAAGAAACTGCAAGCCAAGTGTTAAAAGATTGAATAGAAGTCCTGGCAGGAGAGTGTACCAGACAACACCAAGTGTGTATAATCTACAGTTAGAAAGATATCTCAAGAAGATCGATACCCTTGAGATTGTGAATGGAAGTAAAGGTGGCAGGAGAGTTTTCCAGTTGATCTGCTAGACCTGGACCTGCACCCAAATTATAACACAGTGAAAAGAGAATCACCTCAGCCATTGTGCCATCCAACCTGAAACAATCATGGGTACTGCCTCTACTAAAAAAAAACAATCCCTCGACCCCTTCATACCCACCAATTACCGCCCCATAACAGTCCCCTTTCTGCTAAAAATCCTGGACAAGATAGCATACACCCAAATGCCAAAATGTCTACAACAATATAAGCTCCTGCGAACAAGGCAGTCTGGCTTCCGCCCACAACATGGAACCGAGACTGCGCTCATCGACTTGAAGGCCCAAATTGATGAGTTAAGAGACAAAGGCCAAACAGCACTCCTTCTACTTTTGAATCTCTCGGCCACCTTCGACCTTGTAGACCACAAAGTCATCTGCAACCACCTTAACTCTGCAGCTCACTTCTCCAAAGAAGCCATACTATGGGTCGAATCTTTCCTGAATCAAAGGACCATGAGGGTGTTTTCCCCCTCAGATGCAGCGGAACCTATCCCTATCTTGTGCGGTGTTCGCCAAGGCTCCTGCAAATCTCCGAAATTATACAACATATTTACCAAGCCCCTTTTTGATGATCTGGACCTTCTTGGTATCACCTACACTAATTATGCAGATGATACCCAGATCCTCCTCCCATTTTCCGGGGATCACAACAAGGATTTGGCCTTGGTAAATAGGGTGTATCTCATCCAGGCATGGATGGCAACCCATGGTCTATGCCTGAATGATGACAAAACGGAGCTAATCATTCTAGGCACACACTCCACCCTCAAAAAACTAGGCCAGAAATATCATGCCTTCGAGATTGATGGAAACTCTATCAATGTTGCCAAGGAAGTGAAGACTCTTGGCTTCTACCTAGATGCCACCCTCTCCTTCAACAAACAGGTGAATTCTCTGGCCTCAGCCACAGCTTGCACATGTAAGCTTATCAGAGCTGGTAAACACTTCATCTCTGATGAGAACTGTTTGATCCTAGCGAGAGCCCTCATTTTATCCAGACTCGATTATTGTAATGCCCTCTATATTGGGGCTAACAAATGCATCCCACATAGAATACCAACTGTACTAAATAATGCCCTGAGAGCAGCTCTTGGCATCCCTAAACAAACCCACATCCCTAAGACAAGGCGGAATAACAACTGGATGTCGACCCAAGACAAAATCTTACTGAAAGTTGCATCCCTCCCTCACAAAGCCCTGAACAACGTGGCACCACCCTATCTCTCTGATAGATTCATACAAAGAAGATCACCCAGACCCTCCAGAAGCACCTATGCCAATACCCTTATCATTCTGAGATTTAAATTGACTAAGGCCGGAGGTGCTAGCTTCCCCGTCCGGGCGGCCCAAGTATGGAATTCACTGCCCCAAACTATACGTGCTGAGAAATCCTACCTTAAATTCAGAGCCAACTACATCAATCACTTGAAGCAATCGATCATCTAACCATCACCCCCTGCCATCCTCTTGCCTTTAGCATAGATACAGATTGTATACTGTAAACTGCTCTGTACCGTTTTGCCCGATGCTACACCACCGGCAGGCATTATATAAATATAATATCCTGTATATAACTTATTGTATAAATACTGTATAATACCTGTATATAATGTACTGCATTGCTGACTATCCTGTATATAGTATTTTCACCATGTAAAGTGTAACTTGTAACTATTGTAACCCTTGTAAGCTTCACATACCCTGTACCGCTGCGCCCTCTTACCCTCGGGTCTGGTGCGCATTATACATGAATAAAACAAACAAACAAGCAAGGTCACATGCCCTAAGGATTCTGAACTGTCTTGAATGTAAAGAGAAACCGGGGCAATGAAGCAACTTATCTGAGAACCATGAACCCACCTAAAAGGAGAGTCATCCCCTTGGGGTTACAAGGATCTTGCAGTAATATTTGTTGGAACGTTTTGTTTTTTTGAAAGGAATCTGGGGAAGGGAGATATTCCCTGGAACTGTGAACATTGTCCACTTGCAACATTTTACTAGGATGTATCCTTTTGTGTTGGATCTAACCATTTGTGGGTTGAGGTAGGGACATACTTCATAGATTAGGGATAGTGATTCATTTTCCAACCCCTTTATCTTTTAAATAAAAGTTCATGACCACAGTTCTAAGCTCTATGTCGGTGTCTCATTCCTAGCTCTTCACCATTGTCAGAATGTCCAGCAAATCATAAATGTCCACCACTGTGTCAAAACTACTTTTGTCCCTAACACTTGCATTCAACTATGGATAATGTCTCTGAGGTCAAGAAGGATGCTTCTCTAGTTCTAGACAGGAAATCTTGCCAGTTCTTAACATAGTTTGCCAGAGAAAGGGTTTGTCCCCTTGGCTTTCTTACACTGTTTGCAACAAACATAGGGGATGACTCCCCCCCCCTGGTTGTTTCTTCTTCCTTCTGTGCACAAGTATTTAAATATTCACAATTACCAGATGTGATGACTCCCTCCCCTTCCCTTGGTTTATTGTTCTGTGGCACAACTGTGTCGGAAAAGAGCCATTTGTCTAGTCTTGCGTCTTCACTTTCTTCATTGATGGGTTATCTGGGTGGCTTCACTGCCAGGTATTGAAATGATGAACAACCACTTCTTGGCTTGTTCCACCTGGGACACTATCCTGCCAGGTACTGGGACCAAGATGAGCACTTTCAATGTTTTGATATTGTTTTATGGATGTGAGTTACAGACTTGCATTTTCCGCTATTTCGAGTGTTCCAGGTACTGTGACTGTGATGATCACTCTTGATACCTCTGCCTTCCAATATTGTTATTGTCCTGGGGTCCCAGACTCTATATGTGAAGACTTTTGGTGTTTGCCCAATTTTATCCCACTGGCTTGGGCCCTCTGCGTCTCCCCTGCCACCTACATACCTTTTTCTCTGGTCTGTGTTGTTGTCGGGGCCCTTCGAAAGCCAGCTGTCAGCTGTGTGGTTTCCTTGCTGTGGTTCACCTGCTTTGTCTGCTGCGGTTCCGCAGGGTAGAGTTTCTCCCGGTGGCTGAACTTCTGCTTTCTACTCTTTACAACCTCCCAATTTGTTGGGAGGTTCTTCCTCGGCTTCTCCTTCATATTCATTTGACAGTGGACTCTCTCTGGACTCTTTCCCTTCGTGAGACGTTCCAGGCCGTTACCCTTTTCCAGCTTCCAGTTCCTTCTGAGAGGGTGGGTTGACAAAGCCAGTCCGTCCTTTCCTTTTAAAGAGCCCTCTGTGATTAATTGTCCATATTGACTACAGTGCCACTGTTGGCTCTTTGGAGTATTGCTCATCCCTCCGCACATCGTCCTCATTGCAGTTTCCTCACTGCCATGATTCATGAGGTACTGATTGTTCTTTCTCATCTCAGTTTGTCAAGGATTCACATGGGTAGTCCCTACCCTTCCTCATCCCAGTACTTGTTAAAGTAGTAGGAGTGTCTACCTTACACAGGTACATGTTAGTGAGGGGCTATGGGGATCTATGTGGTAAGAGGGTGAGGGAGGATGAGAAGGGGAGGGTCAATACTGTGTTCTCCCTAGTGTCATCCCTCATCCAATAAGAGATGTCCCTCCCCATGTGATCCTCCCAGGGTACACCACCACCATCAGGAGGATTATTGGACTGTGTTCACACCACCCTGGTCCCATGAGAAGGTCCACCCCATGGGAAAATGGATGACATCCAAGGATTCGTCACAGTACCATATATTTTATGTTGACAAAAAAGCAAAATGCAATACTGAAAACAAAATGCAAATACTGAAAGCATGAAATAGCCATTGTCTCACTTATTGAATTGTGTTTATTTGGATGAATCCATCAAACAAGGGCAAAATACATTCGGTCAAAACCTTTGCAAACATGAAAATACAATCGGGCTACATAAAATCAATAAATGTCTGCTAAATGGATACATTTAAATCAAGGAAGGCATGTCAAAACATGATAGATTTTTAACAGAGCTGTTCTCAGATAGATGCATACCCTTTTTCAAAAACATCAATAGGGACCACACCATATAGGATGAATCTGCTGATAAGATAAAACAAGGCAGGGCGACATTGTCTGAAGTTCAACTGCTTAAGCACACAAAGGATTGTAGGTTGTCTAATATGTCTGTATGTTGGCAGAATATCACCATATGCAAGACATCCTCAGGTACGTACCCGCACAACGGGCAACTTCCCTCATCAGGAAAACCTTTCCAGCTGATAGTATTAGCTGTCAACATAAGACAATTAAATCGAACTCCAGTAATCAGCCAGTGGTCGGATTGTCTATGACTCAGGGTGAGGTAAGGCTGAATAGATTACATCTAAGGGCTACAGGCAATATATTTGCATTCATCCTAAATTTTTTGGACTCTCCCTGCTCTTCCACTGCATAGCCAAACAAGCTCTTACAATATGTTTTCTGTGTGATGGACAATAAAACACAAAGGGGAAAAGTACTGATGTATTCAGCTGAGAAGGTTATTTGATTATGAAACCTTGCCAGGGTATTATATGCCAGTCCCCCCCCCCTCCTCTCTAATAAAGCATCCATAATAGGGTGAGTTAGAGCCGCATTGGCATTCAACCACATACGAAGCCATTAAAGGACTGGGGTACAATTCCAATCATCACCCCAAAAAGACAACTCCCAGTTAAGAATGAACAGCAATACTGGGCGCTGAGTTGGGGAGACACAACGACCTTTTAAAACATGTTTTCCAGGATCTGCAGCTCTGCCAAATGTGTGTATCCCCACAGAGAGGCCCCATACAGTGTTGCTGCCCTGGTCTGAGCCTCGTAAACTTTCAAGATCATACCAAGGGGTACTATTTTAAATCTATTTATATGAAGTATAAAGATGAATACATGCTGAGATATGAAGGTTTTTTAAAAATGGAAATAGTGTGCGTCTACAACTTGGCCACATACACACTAATCAAGAACTTTTTTTTTTTGTATTTTTTTTACTAGCGTTATTTTACATATGTTTACACATTATTTTCAACGTGATCATTAAATATTCCTTACACTCCAAAATGTCTTGTAGCATTTGTAGCATAATAAATGTAGGAAAAAGGTAATAAAGGTAGGAACCACAATTCGTACAGATCATGTCAGGGTGAGAATTTGTCACCAGATATGAAAACTGTGTAGTTTCCTGATGTGCTTTTTTTCAAACATGTCTTCATGAAATCATAAAATGAGCAGATGTTCTACTTACCAGATGTTCTACCTACCAGGTGACACTCACTAATAAGTCAAAACTCCACAAGAACAAACTCTGTGCAAGTAGTATGTGCAAAGGTGACAAAACAAGAAATCCTCCAATTGCTCTCTTCATCAGGCAAGTCTCCACTTCAAGTTACATTTTAACATACCTCTTAATTGTATAGAAAGCATCAATACGCATTCTAACTCAGCTGTTTTGAATAAACATTTTTCTGGTTGTATTAAATGTCCTTTTTCTTAAGTATAAGGGCAGTGCATGTCTGTCTAAGGTATGAATAGATTTTAATAAAAAATTGGCGCTAATCACAGAATCAAATTTATTACGAGCTGCAAAAGTAGACCAGGAACAAAACACTCATTATTTTTCTCATGTGCATTCTTCATGATATATCTTTGAAGTTAGTCTACTTTGAAGAGATTTACCATATCACTAATATTCCGTTGGAAATATTCTAGGCATTTCTACGTATTCAATGTCTGCAGACTGCCTTATATTGACAGTAAGTTATTGGTACTGTAAGGAATTCCAAAGAATAATTGGCAATAGATTCTGGAGTATCTTTGAAAGGAAGAGTCTGGAAGACTGGGTGTCCGTTCACAGGAGTTATCTGTAGGTGTTTCTGAAAACCAATACTTGCTTTTCTGCAAATGTATCTGATATTCAGTCTTTAGAAGCTCTTGCATTCTCACATGGACATACATTGGCATAGGATTAGACACCATGCTAACCTTGTCCGCAATCACATTTTCACATTAACTTTCCGGAGCGTATGTCTAAGTTCTTGCAGTGCTTTGGCAGAAAGGTTCCTAAAGGTTCCTGAATTCCAATTTATTATCATACCCCAACAAGCAGTGCAGTGTTACTCCTCCTACGCTACATGCTATCAAAACTTTGAGAGCAGTTCCAAAACAAGAGACTGTGTAGAAAGTTTGTTGCTGGACTGAAGAGCTGAAAGCCTCAATGAGAAAAGTTTCCTCTGACCTGTGCCATCCACGAATATGCAGCAACAAAGGATGAAATGCACACAGGAACAAACATTCACTGCTTTAAACTGTGCACAGATGTGTCTTTAATATCATCGAGGGGATTGTGTCCTCTGAAATATTCCAAATATATTGCAGGTAATGTCCACAGCTGTGCTGCTTTGGAAAAATTTAGGCAGAGGGAGTCCTGCATCGATGGAGTCAATCCAATGTCCCTCGCAGCCCCCGTCGATGGTCGACGTCACCGGATGTTATTTATAGGACGCATGATGCCCGTAGCCTCAGTTCTGTTTTTTCTGCAAACGTGTTTGCTTCGGAATCTCGGCACGCTCGATTCTTCTCTTTGAACAATGTCTTCATCTTCCTCTACTACCCCGAGGCCGGGCTTTAAGAAGTGTCGGGACTGCGCGTTGAAAATGTCCATCACGGACCCTCACAACATATGCCTCTAGTGCCTCGGTGAAAGTCACGTCACCGACAACTGCGAGGACTGACAGTGCCTGACGTCTAAGGCCTTGCGGGAGCATATGGGGAAATTAAAGGTAGGTAGGGGGTCCGAGCCCCATGAATCGAAGCCTGCTGGGCTTTCGACCGATGACTCAAGGGGTGACTCTCTGCGTCAGCAAAAATCCAGGAGGTCTTGGTCTAGGAGTTGTTCCCGCCATTCCTCTGCATTGAGGCATTGTAGGAAGCGCCATCACCGGTTGCCTTCCCCGTCCTTGTCAGAGGATGACTCCACCAGACGGTTGACTTGTCCCACCCAGTCTTCGTCGCCGGCCGAATGGGATTCATTCCGGCAGCAGATGTTAGCGATTTTTTTTCAGTCGCAAGGCACAGTTCTGTCCGCGCCTTCAAAAGAAGCTGGCAAGGAACGGGCTTGGTCCACCACTCGCATGCCTTTGGGCTCAGGAGGTCGGTGTGATCATCGGGAGCTGTCAAGGGCCAGATCGGACAAGGGAGATCACAGGAGCCGTGCTAGGTCCAGGTCCCGGTCCTCAACACCATAGAGACCGTCAAAACCTGTGAAGCCTTCGAAGAAGGCGTCGGCGCCATCGTCCGCATGTCCATCGAGGGACACACTTGAGGCTCCGCCCTTAAAGAAGTCATTGATGCCGTTGGCGCCTCGGTCGACGTCGACGCCAATTCCCTCGGTGCCCTCGACGCCCTTGGTGGAGGACTTGACGGAGGTGCCCCTGAGGCTGTGGAACCTCTGAGGAAGGCTTGCAGTAAGTCTGTGAGGCCTGTTTTTGAGCCCAGGTCTGGTCCTCCTCCTAGGTTGGATTTTTTCCAGCCTTTGCAAGAAATTCAGATCAGGAGATGGGCATGCCTGAGCATCCTGAAGTCCCCGATGACCTTTTGTCTGGGCATAGTCAGATGGAGAAACTCTGTCAGTCATTGCATGACACCAGTGGCATCGACACCTCTCCGGAGGTGGAGTTTGGCTGGCCGGAGCCAGGGGCTCATGCTGAATCTTCTTATCTGCGTCTCATGTTGAGGGTGACTGAGTACTTGGGGTGGTCTGCCCCCCCGTGGCGTTTGATCAAGATGACTTGACAGATCTCCTGGATCAGGGTCCGTCCACTGACCCGGTACTGCCGTTTCACATGGCTTTGAAAAGGAGTTTGGCAGCGGCTTGGAATGCTCCGGAGAGTCTGCAGGCAGCTAACAAGTTGTTTCCCAAAAAATACCGCCCATACAGTAGTGACCCTTGCTACTTGTCGGCGCACCCTACTCCAGAGAGTTTGGTGGTGCAGGCGGCTACGGGCACCTCGAAGCAGGCTGCATACCCTACCGTACCTCCTGATAGGGATGACGAGCACTTCAATGGTTGGGCAAGGAAGATATTTGCTGCGGGGAGTATGGCGTTGAAGTCGGCCAACTCCACTTGTGCCTTGGCAAAGTTTACACACACACTGTGGAACTGTGCGTCTTTGGCGGGTGAGCATGTTCCCGAGGGGGAAGAAAGGGATGGCTTTCTGGCCCTTGTGCAAGATGGCAAGGATGCTATGTGCTAATCCCTTCAATCAGGTTTGGACATGGCAGATAGTGTCAGCCGGTCCATGGATGCAAGCACCGTGATACGCAGGTTTGCGTGGTTGCGGAAGTCAGGTTTTGCCTCGGTTGTGCAATCCCGGCTTCTTGAACATGCCCTTTGACGGCGTTCATTTGTTTTGCAGCAAGGCTGACGAGATCCTTGAGAGGTTGCAGACCTCCAAAGCTGCAGCAAAGTCTTTGAGCGCTGCAGTGCGACAACCTCCGCCTTTTCATCCCAGCGGACAGCAATGGAGGGGAGGTTCCTTTTGGTACTATTCCTCTTTTGGTAGATCGAGAGGGGCTGCCAGTCAAAGAGGGCAGCGAAAAAGTACCCGGGGTGGTCGGGGGACTCGTGGTGCCAAAGCCGCTTGGGCAGTTGTCTCTTTGCCTACAGGCACTGCCGCAAGCCACTACATCTCAGTCATGAGGCCATGTCCCATGGTTCGCCGGTTGGGGGCAGGCTAGCACAGCATCTCGGAGAATGGTGTGCCGTTACTTCAGATGCATGGGATCTGGATACCATAGCCTACGTCTACTGCCTTCCCTTCCTTCAGCGGCCTCATGACAATCCACTGGTGAAGCTCTCTTTGAAGTGTCCGGATCCACTCCTTGCGCAGGAAATCCTATCTCTGTTGGAGAAAGGCACCATAGAACTGGTGCCTGTGGCGGAGAGGAACAAGGTATGGTATTACCCATATTTTTTGATTGCCAAGAAAGATGGAGGGTTGGAACCCATCATGGACTTGCATTGGTTGAACAAACTTCTCAGGAAGGACAAGTTCAAGATGGTCATTCTTTCTCAGGTCCTCCAGGATTGGTTGGTGTCTCTCGACCTCAAGGATGCATTCTTTCATGTGCCGATTCATCCCAAGCTCAGGAAGTACCTGAGGTTTGCAGCTGGCGACTTGCGCTTTCAGTTTCGGATCCTGCCATTAGGTTTGACTTCCACCCCGAGGGTCTTCACCAAGCTCATGGTGGTGGTGGTGGCAGCATACCTCAGGTGAGGGGGGGATTCACGTCTACCCCTGCCTGGACAACTGGCTGATCTGAGCAAGTGTTGGATCATCTCGTTCTCACCTGCCGCACCCTCCACAGGCTGGGCTTCTCTCTGAATTTCAAGAAGTCACATTTGACATCTTCCCAACAGCTCCAGTACATGGTGCTGTGCTAGACATGTCCCTGGGGGAAGTGTTTACCTCCCCAGGTCAGGGCCCATCACATTGTTTCAAAGTGCCCAGTGTCTCCCGGCTTTCGACTTCCTAAGGTTGCTGGGCCTCTTGGCATCCTGCATCTTTCTGTAGCCGGAGGCCAGACTGCAGATGAGATCTCTGCAATGAGCTCTCAAACTGCAGTGGTACCAGTTCTCGGGCAAGATTTAATTTAATTAATTTCCATTTTTAAATCGGTCACACAGCTCGCGGGCATCGAGGCGCTGTTACAGGAATAGTTTGTTTTTTAGTAGCGTAATTGTTTTTTTTTTGTGTGTGCGTGTCTTAATTGAATATTTATAACGCGCTTAAATACCCAGAGGTTTCTAAGCACGGACCTGGGGATCGAACCTGGGTTGCTTCATGTCATCTTGCTTCCAAGGCAAACACGTTGCCACTGAGCTATCCTCCCGGGACAGATGTTGGATCCCGTTCAGATGCCGATCTCGGTCGCACAGGATCTTCTGTGGTGGGCTGACGAAAGGAACCTGCTGAAAGGGGAACCGTTTTGGCAACCATGGCTGGAGGTTACGATTGTGACGGATGCTTCCCTCACAGGATGGGGTGCGCATGCCAACGAGCTGACCGTCAGCAGTCGTTGGTCTCCATCGGAGTCCAGACTCCACATCAATCTGTTGGAGCTGAAGGCTTTTCTGCTGACTGTATAGGGGAAATGTGTTCTGATCATGACGGACAACACAGTGACCTTACATTACCTCAACAAAAAAGGGGGGACATGGTCACTCCCGTTGTGCAGGCAGGCAATGCAGCTCTGGTTCTGGGCCATCGAACAAGGTATTTCGATCTCGGCAATTCCTCTGGCCAGAGTCGAAAACGCGGTGGCGGATGCTCTGAGCAGTCAGAGCGCAGTCTCTCACGAGTGGGAGTTGGCTCAGCAAGTCCTTCTGGAGATATTCACCCTTTGGGGAACCCCACAAGTGGATCTCTTTGCCACCAGTGTCAACCGGAAGTGCAAGAGATTCTGCTCAAGGGAATTTCCTATGAGAGGAGCCTTAGGAGATGCATTTGTGGTGGATTGGTCATTCCCGCTGCTGTACGCGTTTCCTCTAGACCCCGTCATTCCTCAAGTGTTGCAGAGGTAGCGGAGGTTCGGGACCCGCATGATCCTTGTGGCTCCGGATTGGGCCAGGAGAGCGTGGTACCTGGACCTTCTAGAAATGTCCATCTGCCCTCCACGACATCTTCCTTACCGAGAGGATCTGCTCTCGAGGGAGGGGGTTCAGGTTCTCCATCCAGAGGTCAGGACTCTCGACCTTCACACTTGGTATCTGAAAGGTTGAGATACAAGGATTGGGACCTTCCGGATAATGTGATAGAGGTGTTGCTTTCGGCCAGGCGGCCAGCAACAAAGTCCCTGTACCGTTGCTGTAAGTTCTGCGACTGGTGCAGGAAACAGAATGTTGATTCTTTCCAATGTTCCATTCCTATGGTGTTTTGTCTGCTTTCTTTAGCCCACAAGGGCCTTCAGGTGGGTACCATTAAGGGTTACCTGCTGGCGCTGTCCATATTTAAGCGCTCCTCTGAAGAGTGTTCTTACTTTAAGATCCCTTTGATTTCGCAGTTTCTAAAAGGGCTGACTAATGTGTATCCGCCGTCCCCTTTCCAGGTGCCGGTTTGGAATTTGAATTTGGTTTTGAAGTTTCTGATGGGTGCTCCGTTTGAGCCCTCGCAGTCATGTCCTTTGAGACTGTTGTCTTTCAAGACAGTGTTTTTAGTTGTGGTTATGTCTGCTCGCCGAGTGAGTGGGTTGCAGGCACTTTCAGCCAAGCCACCCTTTACTTTTTTCCATAAGGACAGGGTTGTCCTTCGGGTGCAGCCTTCTTTTCTGCCGAGGGTCGTGTCTGAATTTCAGTTAAGGCGTAAGGTTTTTCTTCCAGCTTTTTATACTCTTCCGCATCCTGGCAAGGAAGAGGAGAGGCTCCATAGGTAGGATCCTAGGAGAGCTCTGAGTTTTTATATTTCACGGATGTCCCTGGTCAGAGTGGACAATCTGCTATTTATCGGTAATGCTGAACACCGTTTGGGACAGGCTGTTACCAAACAGACCTTGTCAAGGTGGATTATTCTCGCTATTACGGAGTGTTACCGTCTGGCAGGTAAGGACCCTCCGGTAGGATTACGTGCTCACTCTACTAGGGCAGTGGCTACCTCCACTGCCCTTCAGCGGGGTGTTCCTATTCGGAATATTTGTGAAGCAGCCACATGGGCTTCTCCACATATGTTTGTCAAACATTACGCCCTGGATTCAATCCATGGGCGGGATCTGGCCTTTGGTAAGGCGGTTCTTTAATCCGCCATTTGATTGGGTATTCTGAATTCTTTTCCCACCTCCATAGCCTGGCACTGCTTTGGGAGTCTGTCATAGATATGGAATACGTCAGAGGACACAATCCCCTCGAAGAACAAGTTACTTACCAAATCTGGTAACGTTCTTTCGATGGGATGTTCCTCCGATGTATTCCACAAAACACAAGAGTAACAGGGGATACCAGGAATATCTAAGTACTGTGACCTGGCCCGGATAGAACAATAAAGAGATTAACATAGAAGGTCAGAGTACTGTTGTGTTTATGTGGTGAGTCCCAGTGTAATACACCCGTCTACATAATCATGCTAACTTCACGATGCAGGAAACAGCTATGGAGAAACGTGTCTTTCAAAAAACCAAATCCTGAGATGAAACAAATTGAATTCAACCCAGTAGACGCTCTAACACAATTCAATATTTTTTATTAACATATATGGAACAAATCATTGTAAAAAAACTGATCTCGTAATTATAAAAACACATATCGATGTAAATATCAAAACATTCGTTGATCAATCCATCAAATTCATAATTGGACTGATAAGATACATCATTCCCATCTAAAAGCACAACAAACCACACTTCAACCATAATACATTCATACTCACACAATTCATCAAATCACTCAATTTTAACAAATTTTCATCAATAAAAACAAACATACTAAAACACAATTATACAATTTCTAGTCCATCATGAATATGAACCGTGAGTTTAACACAGCTGAGCCAGTGTCTTGTTTACTTGGTCTAATCTGACTCAGACTGAAATCGCTTAAAACTGTTTACAAATAACAGGACATTCCCCGACCCGACATGTTTCTTTCTGTTTCATTCTTGGTTAACAGAAATTCTTCAGGGGCACTATGGTCCAGCAAGGTCGCGTGGAATGTAGATGGAAAAAAGAGAAAACGTGTATACTACACCAGCAGGGCTCACAACCAATCTTCTGTCGCTTTGTCGAGTAATACCCCTGGTATGCATCAACCCCGGTGGTACATAATCGCCGGTGAACAAAACGGCGCTCGGTACCTAATTAAGTGGAGGAGCCCAATCTCATGGACTCGGTATATGTGTTGTGGCAACTTCTCGCCCACCTTTATCACAAAGGTCTGTCACTATCCAGCATATGCACATATAATAACTGCATCCCAGTAGGAATCTTCCCATAGGGCAGCAACAGAACCGTCATCTGTATTGGTCATGACCATGAGGTTCAACATTACAAGATCCTTGCCTTTTCCTCTCGATCCTTCTTCCTCCGATGTATTCCACATCGCCCACCCAACCTGCCCCTCCGGAGAATTTCCTATGGAATTGCAGCTTACTTTTCCGCAAGGCTATCTGCAGTCAGACTGGCAGGAGATTGGTGCCACACGTTCTGGGGAAAAAAACTACAATGGAGGCTATGGGCGTCGTGCGTCCTATGTATAACATCCGGTGACAGGGGCCTGCGAGGGACATTGGATCGATGCCATTGACGCAGGACGCCCTCTGCTGAAAATTTTCCGAAGCAGCACAGCTGTGGACATTACCTGTCATAGATTTGGAATACATCAGAGGAACATTGCATCAAAAGAACGTTACCAGATTTGGTTAAGTAACTTGTTCCACTCTGTGTTTAGATTAGACACCTACATATCTAGAACAATTTTCTTTGTATGCCTTATAGCATGTTATATTTCTTTTGGCAAGCAGAACATCAGTTTGTACCAGTTTGCCATAGATAACCTTCTGACAACTGCGCAGACACTCTTGGCTTACCTCAGGAGTTTCCTTATGCTATTTGTGCTGCCACTAGTTCCTCTTGATGATTTTCCTCTTATAACATTTCAAGATACTGTAGAAACTTGGGTAAACAAGGCATACTTTATTTTAATTCCTTTCTTTTCTTTACCCCAAAAGTGTCAGAACTATGCAGCTATTCCTGATTATGCCAAGTTAAGAACAAATGTAAAAGGCCAAAGACAGTTCCTATTTCTCAGCAGTTTGGCAAGACCATTTCATGTGATTGATTGACTTTTATGTCTCACCAGTCATTCAGGGCAGCCAATTCATTTAAAATGCCTAGACTGCATGTCACCTTAAACCTTGTGGAATGGGGTAGTGCTCTATCGCTCCTTACAAGCAAATGTCCTCAAAAACACCAGATATCTGTGGATAATAGGTGTCAATCAGATTAGTTCAGAGGATGACTGTACTTGTAGGCAATCTTTCTGCCAATTCTTCCATGGCTTTAATACTTGTTTTCTAGAAATCTTGGGATGACGGCGAAGCACAAGAATGTTCAAGCTCTAAGCCAGTGCTCCAGATAAGATTTTGGCGTGAGGGGATTTTACTCCCAATTTTTAGAATTGGAGAGTAAATCCTATTTCAAGAGACTAACAATTAGTTCCCTTCTTTCCAAGAGAGTAAAATACTGTATTAAAAAAATGTGACAAAAAACTTGTCGATGCGTACTAACCAGCTTCATCTTTGTTCTACTTGGCCCCTAAAACTCTGTTAAGAACTACTACAGATGCCAGCTAGTTACATCATAAATCAAGTCCCTCACTCTGCCAGCATCACTTCTCTGCCTCTCGGGCCTACTGTTGCTTCCTAGTACTACCTGCTTGACAGCCACTCCATTTTTTTGCTCCATCCCTCCTTCCCTTTGCTGCTCTGTTTGCACTGTCTCTCTGATGTTCTGCCTCTCACACTTAAGTGTTGCTATGCTCCCTTTTAAGGTCTGTTGCTCTGTCACCTTTTCTCTCATCTCTGCATTCTATTTTTGCTTTTTCCCTCCTACATTGTGCTGTATCAGTTGATATAACTGTTCTTCCTTTCTCATGTCATTACAATTGCTATATCTGTTGTGGTTGCTATTCCTTTTGATTATTCACTCCTTCTTATGTTATTGGCCTGCCTTTCTCTTCTCTGGATTTTCTATTTCCAGCTCTCCCTGTCTGCTGGTGATCTGTTTTCTTATTTTACTGTGTCTGTCTCTTTTCCTTGTGTCTATCCCTCACTTCTATTGTATGTCCTATTATGTACCTCTCTTTCTCTTCTCACTTTCTTATGTAGCTCATTGGTCTCTCTCCTCCTGTTGCTTGAATATCTGTTTTGGATTGTCTAAAAAGTTCTTTGTTCTCTCTGCCTCCACCCACTTGGTTCTCCTGTATTGCTAAGGTCAAGAGTTGGTCTTCCGCTCCCTTTTGTCTTTTGACATAGCAGAAATAAATGCCACAGATTTACCATTCGGTGTTCCTTTTTAGACGTGTGCAAATCTTCTTTTGGCCATTAGGCTGGCGATGATGGAGTTAGAGGTTTGTCTGACCAGAGGCAGCACTTGCTTGAATGTGTATGTTTTATCGGTACAAATTGGCCTGCCGCCTGCTCCAAAGGCAATACAGACTCTGTCCTCACCAAGAAGAGAGCCCACATCTAAGCCGGCATCTCTGCTTCATCTAACAACTCAGCCGAACTCTTCAAAATATGCAAGGAGCTGGCAAATCCTGCTGCAGTCTCTCTAACTCTCCTGTTCCCTCCCAGGCCCTCTGCACAGCCTTGGCTTCTCATCTCTAAAACTCAGGACATCTGTCGACCCTCTCCTCATCTACCTTCTCTTCCTCATCCTCCACTCCTGGTCCGCCTGTGGCTGTCTCTCCTCCCCCTTTCTCCTCCTTTCCCTTTTCACCCCAGATGATGTTTTTAGTCAAGTCCGATATATGAATGTCTCATCATCCAGAACCATCAAGGACCACATGGACACCCTTGCTCCAGACTTGGTCGATTTCTGCAGTCACTCCTTTGCCACTGGAACCTCCCCTGCCCCCTTAAGCACTCCCTTGTATACCCCCTTCTAAAGAAGCCCTCTGCTGATCCCTCCTCCCTGGCTAATTATCGCCGATCTCCATTACTGCTTATTTGGGCAAACTCTTGGAAAAGCTGGCCATCTTCCAGCTTAATCTTCACACTGTTGGTTGTCTCCATGACCACCATTCAGGCTTCAGAGCTGCCAGAAGCACAAACTGCTCTCCTGAACACCAGTGATGACCTGCTCTCCAACCTGGATTCTAACCTTCCTTCTGTCCTCATTCTCCTCGATCTTTCTTCTTCTTTTGACATGGTCAACCATGCCATCCTGCTCCATCGCCTGCTTGATGAGCTTGGTATCACTTATCAGTCCCTGGCCTGGCTAACCTCCTTTCTCACTGTGATGCTGGAAATGCATCGGAGGGACACGGCCTCCTATCCTTGTCCTTTACTACTTTTTATCATGTGTTCAGTCATGTTTTCCATGCAGGAGTTCATGTGGGACTCCTGCCGGTGCAGCTCTCTCTTTTGGTTTGGTGTACAGACCAATGGGATACCCTTATGTCACCCATGGGTGGGGGTACAACCCTGTTCCCCTAGTGTATGTTTTTGGGCACCTGTGTGTGGCCCACACAGCAGGGTATGGGCTAGTGGCAGCTCCATGCATAATTTGACAGGTGCTCTGAGTATCCTCCATGTTGGGATACCCAGGCCCTGCTATTGGAATCAGTTGATTCCTGATAGAAAACAAGATGGCACCCATGGCCTCTTGCTTTCTATTGCCTGTTACCTTGTTTTCCCAAAGTCCTGGGAAGCCCTGACTCTGTCCCTTCCTCCTGACCAGCTGTTGGGTGGAAGTTCCATATGTGGTGTTGTGAAGTCCAGGCCAGACTGGCTGGAGCCTTCCCAGTGACTCTATGTTGTGGGTACACCCTGTGGGTGGGACCTGGGTGAATGGAATGTGTGACGAATACGCATTCTGTGTTGTGGGTGTCTAGTATCTGATTGTTGTGAGTGTCTGGAGAGGAGTGAATGGCCTGAATGCACTATGCACCTGATTGGATGCCTGCCTGCATGATTGCCCTTCTGACCGATTGGTTGCCTGAGTGTGACCCAGCAGAATGAATGGGAGATCAACTAGTATATCTGGGGGCCTCTCGCTGTTAGAATTCGTGTTCAGAAGCTGAATAGAAACTGGAGTTGAAACTGAAGCTTAATCATGAAGCCCTGCTGGAAGAGAAGAATTGCTGTTGCTCTCCTTCGTCGATCTGAAAGCTGCTGTGTCTCCAAGGACTGACCCAGAGAGGACCTGGTAAGGCGCCATCTTCCCGAGCTACGAGGGACCATCGTGCACCACTGATCTTTGCCAAAGCTCCCTGGTAGACAGATCTACGACAGGCTGCCGACCGGAGACGAGGGACTGCCGTGGAATCCCAAAGAGAAGCACCCGGACTGTTGTCTGCCACGGTCGACGACTGGAGCCGCCGTGCTCCTGTTTGCCTAAGAACTTCATTTGATCCAAGGACGCTCTCATCTGCATTGCTGCCCGCTTTATCCCGCTGGAGAAGGCCCGATCAGCAATGCGCCGAGGAGCATCCGCCGGTGGGTTTCCCGCCCCCTAAAGACCACAGAGACACCGACAACTCAACGCCCTTGCTGGCCCACAGTTCTTCATCATCTCTTTGCGGTCCAGAACTATCAACACTGAGGTGCCCCGCACGCCTCTTCCTTGCAGGATGCCAACGCTCCATCGTTGATGAGCACCGCTTGTAACGAAGCTGCCACTTCACTGCCGTAGTTCACCCTGTTCTCCGTTGGACGTTCGACGACCCGTGACTCCTGCCTTAAAGGGAGGGCGACTCAAGGAGGGCTGTCGATTTCCCGTCGATGAACGCTACAATTTCAGGTACATTGGGGCTCTAGAACCATTGTAGAGGGAAATAAGACTCCTAGAACAATACATGGACTGGGCTTGTGATACATCTTTGCTTTACAGGTTGCCCAGGTGGGGGGATTTCCACTCAGAATTGTCGAGGTGGTAGGGGCCAGCATTCCGCCAATTGTTCAACCATCTTGCTTTCCTTCCTCTCTCTACTGCTGTTTCCTCTTTATTGATCTGTGTGACGTTTTGACAGTATGGTTGATGCATTTTAATGGGATCTGATAATAATTGTGGTGCCACTTTAGAACTGTATATATTTACCATTGTTGATTTACTGAGCACAAAGTGAGTTATTGTGATAGTGTACATAACCTTGAATATTATATAAAGACTGTGTTTTAACTAATACAGCGTGTGGACATTCCTTTGTGGGGGCTTGGGGACTACACTGTACTTAAGAACCAGCCTGCATCACCTCCCGAGAAGCTAGGCCTTGATTGCTCGACCATAGCTACCAAATAGAGAATCTTGTCTGGGGTCCTCTGTGCCTCTCTACCATATAGAGAGCAGAAGTACAGACACCCCCCCACCAGTCTTTACACTCACTGACTGACCCTCTCAGGTCCAACTTGGGGCTTTTCTTTCTCCCTCTCTACTTGTGGTGTACCCCAGGGTCTAGCTTTTCTCCCTGGCTTTCCAACCACTACCTGGCACCTCTTGTCCACTGCATCGTTACTTTGTGCTCCAACTTTGTGTTATGCAGATGACACCCAGCTCTCTTTCAGGCTGCCCTAAGCTGCCTCTTCTCTTTCTCCGATACCAGACTGTCTGACCGCAATCCAGGAATGGTACGCTGCCAATGATCTCTGCCTTAATGCCAATGAAACTAAGATCCTCATTGGAACACCAGATCCCTCCTAACCTCCCTCTCTCTGGCTTCCTACTCTGGTCCCTCTTCCTGTTCCTACCTGTGAGGCTATAACAACCTTGGGGCCTTCTTCAACTCCACCCTCTCCTTCTCTCCTCACATCTCTGACGTCTCTAAGAAGCCAAACTATTAGCTGCACCTCCTCAGAGGTATTCTCCCTTTCCTCACTTTTGCCCAGAAGCTCACGGTCTCGAGAGGTCTGGTTCTTTCTAGGCTGGACCACTGCAGTAGCCTATTTCCAAATATTCCTGCTTCTACTCTCCGACCTCTACAACTTATCCAGAACAGGAATGCGAGACTTGTCCTTGGCCTCAAGCCCAGGTATCATATCTCTCCAGCTCTGAAATCGCTTCACTGCCTCCATGTGGCGGCAAGGATCATGTTCAAGACCCTTTACATTGTTCACAAGGATTTCTGTCACCTGGGACCATACTACCTCCAACTCTCTCTTCCTAAACATCTCCCTTCTCGAGCTCTATGCTCATCCACCTCCAACTCTCTGAGGGTCTGTCGCTTTTCCAAGCAGAGTTGGAGGCAGATCGCTCTCTCTCTTCAGCTGGGTCCTCTGTGAGAAACCTGAAGGTGTCTCACCCGCCAGTCCCTGGGGATCTGTCACCAAGTTTGCCAGGACATGGCTATCGCTTTAGGATCCAGTTCCTGGGGATGGACAAGTGCGGGAGGAACACCTGGATGAGGAGTTATCGGGGAGTGGTGGTTTTGTAATAGTAATGCAGGGGGAGAGAACCCACAGCACCCTCCATCCACCATCTCCACGCTCTTCGTCATTACAGCAGCTCTGTTTAGAAATTCAGGTACTGTCCCAAAACATAACAGTCTTGCTAAGAAATGTGGCATGATGCAATCATCTCTGCTATGAATAATTGACATGCTGTGCCATGACATTTGTATAGCAGCTCTGCTTATAAATGAGGCTACTTTGCCTGAATATATAGAAGTCCTGTCAATAGGTACCTGTACAATCTGTGCCTCTGAAAATATATACAGCACTGCTTCTACTTGCATCCATTATACCTGCTTGCGGTGGGTGGGTTGTCAGAAAGGGAGTTGAAGTGAAGTTCATACTACATGCCCAGCTATTCCAAGCTGTCTAAGATGAAAAACTATACCCTTTCATGCATATGCATGCAAGCACACATATGCAATCTTAAGACTAACAAAACACATCTTCAAATAGAACATCAAAAGCTTTTCCTTTTCACAAATGCCAAACAACTGCTTGCTGGGAGGCTCTCAGAAATACTTAACGACATCCACAACCCCAAGCCATTAAATGCAATTGATGTTTCCTCTGTGATTAAAATAAAACACAGTATGAAATGCCCATGTTGCTGCAACTGTGCTGCCTCTATTAAAGCTGATTAAAATATAAGAACATTGAGCAAAAATGTAGCCCTAGTTTAAGACAATATACATTTTACACAATACTAAATGTGTCCTAAAGCATTGTGAAAAATATGTTCATGGTTCATAGGGCTTTCATAACACTGTAAGCTACAAAGTGAGCTAAACACAAATTCCCTTCTAGATTACTCTAAGTATTATCTTCATAGAATTATTAACAGAGGTGAGTGTTGAAAAAATAAATAGACAAGAACTCATCCCAGTTGGTTCTTTCAGGATCTGTGTGGATTGCTAAAGTAAAGAGTAGATTTGCAAACAGCTGCTGGCCAAGCTGTCAACTGTGACCTCCATAATGTATGGGGGTGCTGCCATAAACAGCCTGTGTAAGCTGTACGCAAGGAAGAATAAAAAGGGCCATATTGACAGGATTTCTGTGCGTAAAAAGGCCTTATCCGCACCTTATCTAGAGGGCTGGTCCTAGCCATACAGTGGTAAGCTAATGAGTCATTCTGGTGCTTTGATTTCAAATCTTAAATGTTTTTGGCTCAAAAAGTGTGTTATGACAAATCAGCCTAAACCTCATTAGGCTTTGCTTTTCTTTTCTCATCTGTTCTGCTTTAGTTAAGTGAGCTGTGAGATAATGAGAAGCTACTGTTGTATTATACTCTGCACATTGCTCATCAATTTTTGCATTTCAAAGCAGAGCAATGACAGGGTTATAGTAATTAAAAAGTCAACACTGTTTAACTATTTTGATATTATATCCATTTTTGGGAGCTTTGCCAGTGACCTTGTGACGGACAGAAGATGGGACACTGTTAGTCGGATCTGCTGTATAATTTGGCTTTGGAAAAATAAACCTAAAGTTTGTATAGAATTTGCTTTTACTCTTATGTTTTTGATAATAGTATTTTATGCAATTATGGCACTATAATCATAGTGCATTTGCCTGTACCTCTGCATTATTAGCTTCTGTAGTAAAAGTGTGTGTCTCATGATTTTCTATAAATTCCATATCAGAGCTCTCAGTATCTTTTACAACCTTTGGAGTACCATTTACACAAAACAGCATATGCATTTTAGGTACACCATGATCCTGGTACTTCCTTCTCCAGAAAGTGTTCAACTACTCCTATAGAACATTTTCAACTATAAGCAAAATGCGGGATTTTAACAGGGTACATAGCACAGGGCTCAGTGACTGTTATCACAAAATGTCTTTGTTTTGGAAACTTTCACCATTTAAATCTTCAAGATCATCAGAGAAATATTCTGCACAACTTTAAAGTGGGAGGACCCAAGTTTTTAGGCTACATCAGACCTCTGAATGTTTTCTCTATTTTTACTCTTTAGTTCTACACATACTGTCAAGCATATTGGTTATATTTGATTATTATGAATCATCAACCTTACTTTGTACGTTTGCTGACATCTCAATGCCAGTAACATTTTGAAAATGTGTCCCTGTTGTAAGAGTATGAGCCACCGCATAGCAAATATGAGTTCATTCATTTTCACATGTGAGTGAAATATACATTCTCTGTTCGTTCCGAATATCGGTTCCTCATAAAAGATTTTGGGCCGTTGTATCCAGAAGAAGAAATAGCAATTTTGTATTCATTCAATATTCCACTCTTTACAATCAGAAAAAGTATTGGAACACCTTGTACCTTTTTTAAACTTTGTTCCCGTACACTGATTGGTGCACATTTTTCATGTAACCTATAATGCAGGTCAAGAGCATCACCCTTGACTGAATAGGAATACAGTTGCAGTAGCTGTATGATGTTAAGTGGCTGCAATTGCCCAATTTTTCCAAAAAGTGCATTAAAGGATAGTTCCGGGACTTTTTTTTTATTGTCCCTACGGGTCGGCCATGTGTTTGTAAGCATAAATCGGTAGATCGTAGGAAACTTTCCTATGGACCTTACCCGACTTTTCGCCCATTATCGCACTCGAAATCAGCCTCCATTTTGTGATAATCCTATCATTCCGCCGCATTGACCTGGCTCACCTGCCTTTGCGGCACTAAATCAAATCCCCCGCCCCTGAGCCTGACATCAGCAGACGCGTACTGCCCATTTCAAGCACGTCTCGTGTCAACAATCGCTGCGCCTCAGCTATTGACGTGTTGCCATGGAAATGGCAGGACGCCTCTTTCCCCAATAAGTATAAACAGACCGTTTCACAACACACAGCAGCAGATTTTCGATTCCATTGCTCTCTCTGTGTTACTTTGAGTATTCTGTGACTCGTTTCAGTGCTCTGGTCAGCTACCTTCGCCGCTTGTAGCCCGTGTGAACACCTGTACCATCTCTGTAAATTATTTTACTATCTTTACCGCACAATGGCCACAATAATGCCGTATATGTACGAGCCCGAGTACACCGAGGAAGAACTACTGGAAAGTCAAGCACGCGAAAACGATGGGGATTCGGACGGCAGTTGGGAGGACCAGTCAACGGATGAAGAGCCTGGACCATGTCGCATGGACGGCGTCTCCACCTGGTGCACGTGCAATCGGTGCGAGCTAATGCCAACTGAGGAGGAGAACTGCTGCTGCCGTGAAAATTCCGGGTGCTTGGCCTACATTTCGGAAAGCGAGCAAAGTCTGCAGGAAGGCGAGCAAAGTCCGCAATGCATCACCGAGCTGCCAGAGTTCAGGGAAGCCTGCCTCTCACGGACCGTGTTGAGGATGATGATGGTGCTTATGCACGAACTTCGCGGCACTGTTCGTCCGCGTAATCCGAGTAACGAGTAAGTATACTCTGTTTGTGATGTCAGTGATGCCACCACTATTTCATGGTCGTCTCCCACATATAAAATTACATTTACATATCATTCGAACGCATGTAAATTTGTTCCATATAGTGCATTTTCTAGATATAATTTTTTTCTAAGAAAAATGACATGTGTTACCTGAATCGACATTGATAAGAAAGTTTGGTCAGTTTAATACAGTTTGCATCTTTTTTTTTCACAGGTGGTACAGGCTGGTGGCCTATCGTTGCTTCACTTGGTGGCTTCACGGGAGGCTCGGACACCGCGTTCGGAGAGTAATACCTGCCTGTGCGGTACTTGCCATTAGACAACATTTCCCCAGTGACAGTGGACAATACCGCGGATTTTCCCTCGATGTGCTGCAACCTCAACTTTACAATGTGTAATGTTTATTATTTATGTTTAATTAAAATCTAAAATAAAGCCCAACATATATTTTAACAATGGTTGTTTTGATTTTTTAAATGAATCTAGTGTATATTCTCCTGGGAGGGTGAGGTATTTATAAACTCACCCCCCTGCATTCCATGTAGTAGATCCTGCAGCCATCCTCTTACATTCAGTTAGATGGCCTCTCCTTGGTGAGGCCCTGCGGCAAACGGGTCTTGTCTGCACGACCACCGCCCCGATCCACCCCCCGCCCTATCAAAGGCAGTTCGCACCGGGGTACTTGTGCTGGCAAGTGGAGCTGTCAGGGAGCGATAAAGGCCAAGAGGTGCCCAAGACCATGTACACTTCAAAGTGGTCTATAGAGCATGGGTTGTTGTTCCCATGTCTACCTCCAGACCCCGTGTCTCCTGCCAAGCATCCCCCCTCACGCTGGACGGCCCCCTGCAATCCACATAAGTGTGTCTCCATTCACGAGTCTTCCTGTGTCTTGTCTGCACGACCACCGCCCCGATCCACCCCCCCGCCCTATCAAAGGCAGTTCGCACCGGGGTACTTGTGCTGGCAAGTGGAGCTGTCAGGGAGCGATAAAGGCCAAGAGGTGCCAAAGACCATGTACACTTCAAAGTGGTCTATAGAGCATGGGTTGTTGTTCCCATGTCTACCTCCAGACCCCGTGTCTCCTGCCAAGCATCCCCCCTCACGCTGGACGGCCCCCTGCAGACCGCATAATGCCACGACATATACACGTCATTCATTCACAAACACACCCCGGTTTCGAATTCTTTATAACCCACTTCATATTTCTAATGAGAACTTCTTTGCGCTTTGCTAGTCAACCCGTGAAGGTGCTGGTTATCTGCTCTTCGTCTCTGTGAACTTCCGTGACCACTTTGAGCAAACTCGTCAGTTTGCAACCTGTGAACTGCTCCCTGTTCTACGACAAGAAACTACTCTGATCCCTGCATCTAACTGTTTGTTCGTCAAGGTAAGTCCATGTACCATAATCATTTTGCGTCCAATTTTTTAATTTATATCTATTTGCTAGTAGTCATCAAATTGCATCCATGTTTTCTTTTCGTTCACGACAGTACATGCAAGGAACTAGTCACATGTTCTGAGTTTAGTCAAATTACTTTTTCTATTTTTTGAAAGTTATTGAAATACTTATCCGCATGTGAATAACATGTATAGTTCCAAGAACCAAAACGGACCTTGCATTGAACCTTTTATGTGTCATTTAATGTTTTAACACATTGGTATTCATAGAGAATTGTTGATCTTTACTTTTCAGAACTTTCCATAATGCCTGCCTGTTCCATTGGCGGTTGCCCTTCGAAGACCCATAACAAATCTGAAGGTACTATAATGCATGTTTTCCCTAAGACAATAGATCAGATAAGAGAATGGGTCCGATATTGCGGATATCCAGCCTCTGAGATAGAAAGTAGAGTCCTAGAAGTCTTTGCGGACAAGAGGGGTGATCGATACCGCATCTGCAGCAGGCACTTTAGCCCAGACATGTACTCCACATCATTGCTAATAAGGACGAAAACACCGCGAGCGAGGCGAAAATTGCTCTCAACCGCTATTCCCACTCTATTCGTCCACATCCCTCCACTGGTGAGTCAAGTTTACGTATTTATCTCTCGGCATTGCGGTAGTGTGTAGCATTAGCTAACAATAATTTCCCCATTTATGTATCCACTCAATATGAAGGCTGAAGATTCTCCATCCGTGTCGTTATTGCAGTCATCAGCCACTTCAAGCGCCTATCGGGTAATCTTACTTAGCTATTCTGACACTGACTTGTTTTAGGCATGTAAATCAATAGTTTTAATTGATCGTGTAATTATTTTACCTAATGGTACACCACAGTACTCGTCCTCTAGTCTTTGTTTTCAGTTATAATTATTGTTATCCAAAATAATGCAAGTACTGTCTTTCAGGGAGATGCTGAGGAGTCCAACGCATTGACGACAACCGTAGATGTCACTCAGATGCTCGAGGTACGTTTCAGGACAGTTCCATCGATGGAGATCATCAGATCTTGCATTCTTGTAGCGTGATTGTTACACACAATGTTTCTTTCGTTTTTAGCCATTGATATGTCCTTCTGTCGTCGCCCTCGTATGTGTCTTCTTTTTTCAATATTGTGTTCATTACTAATGAAAGTCCTATGTTTCAGGGAGTCGATGGAGCATTAGTCCAAGAAGAAGGGGGAGCGTGCAGTTACGGGTCGGCGCAACAGCTTGCAGAAGTGTGCACCGCAGTTACAGCGTCCCTTGATGTTCTTATGCATTTCGAGGTATGGATACTGACAGATCGATCAAGCGAGATCAAATGACGTGATTACATCCGCTATACTTCCTTCTTTATTAACGCAAGTACTATGTTTCAGGGAGCTGACGGAGCTTCTTCAACAAGAACATCACCCCTAGTAGTTGATGCAGATCTCTGGGTGGTGACACTTCCAACGATGGAGCAAATCGAATCATATTTAGATATCCATTATTTATTTTAGACAACTGATCAAAGATTGTGCAGGTCTATTTAGATGAGCTGTTGACGCCTGCACAAAGTTTATGTTCTTTTTAACAAAATAGAAAACCATACTAATGCAATTACTGTGTTTCAGGGAGTTGCTGAAGCGTCATCTTCAATAATATCATCAATGGAAGTCTATGCGGAGCCCGAGGTATGGATCTTGACAGTTCAATCTAACTAGATCAACAATGCGTGAACTATTGTCGTTTGAATGTTCTACACAATGCGTTCATTCGTGTTTTGCTATTGAGATGTACGTATGGGTATTGGTCCCCAAGTACATTTTGTGTTTTCAATATTATTATACATACTAATGAAAGTTCTATGTTTCAGCGAGTCGATGGAGCCTCAGTGAGTGATGGATGTGCTTATCATGAAAGTATAGTCGTTGCAGCGCGAGAGGAAGTGGAGACATGCACACACGAGTCGGAGCAACAGCGTCCAGATGTTGAAGTTCGAGGAAAGAAAGTTTCAAAGAAAAGAAAGCAAAAGAAGGTTAGTGTCCTGTTCACTATATTATGTTGTCTTTCACTGTCAATAGTTCAATACTGTAAGTTGTGTTTAAACTGAACATCCCTTTTCTAATCTGTCCTCTAGTTGCGAGTGGGTGTAAGAACTAGATCTACACAGACAGTGAAGCGAACGAGAGATGTTGCTTGTCAAACCTTTTGGCAGGGACTTGAGACTGGAGATGCATCGTGCCAATGGGAAGAATATGAAGTGATTGACAACGGAGCTATACCACCACCAGCCATTGATGGTGAATGTCCTCCTGGTAGTTTGGATGCAGTCGTAGATCAATTCACAGAATCCACACCCGCAAAAAATAAGAGCACGCGAAAGTTGAAGACATTGTTTTTTTCTCCCATCTCCGGACAAGGAACAGATGTTGCAATGGAAGAGAATGAAGTGGACGACAATGAAACACCATCAATATCACTCAGCATAGCGGAAGACGATATCAGAGATTGTACCTTTCATGCGAGTGACATGTCCTCAACGTTACAGGCCGAACCAGCTGGGATGCAGAGTGACAGTATAAGGAAAGAGGCCAAATTCATTGTATTCGATAGCTGTTTGATGGATATTATTATGATGATGAAATGTGGGCATTGGGTTGGTGGGGAAGTATGTGGGGAGCCATTGATTAATGTGACTCGTGCAATTCGAGGCACTAACCTTAAAATACATGCCACCTGTACACAATATCATCCGTTCGCATGGTCTGCACAACCCATGCTGGGGCAACTGCCAGCAGGCAATCTACTTTGTGCAGCGGCCGCACTTTTTAGTGGTTCAAGTTTTAAAAAGTTACAGTATTTCTTTCAGTTTGTGGGAATCCATTTCATTGCGAAAAGTCAGTTCTACAAATACCAAACCGATTATCTATTTCCAGCCATCAGCGAAGCTTGGAGAATGGAAAAAATGTCAATGGAAAGTACATTCGCGGGCAAACGCTTCAGGCTAGCCGGTGATGGACAATGCGACAGTCCAGGATTTTCAGCCAAGTACTGCACCTACCACTTTCAGGACATGGAAAGTAAGAAAATTGTGAGTTCGGTGGTCGTGCAGGTGTCACAAAGTACATCCTCAGTGGCCATGGAGAAAGTTGGCTTTGTAGCATCATTGCAAGAACTACAATCGCGGGGAATGGTGATCGACCTGATAGCCACGGACAGACACGTTTCAATTGCCAAGACAATGAGAGAACAGTACAAAAATATAAATCACCAATTTGACGTATGGCATCTTGCAAAAACAATCAATAAAAAATTGTCGGCTGCAGGAAAAAAAAAAGATATGCAAGGTATTTCACAGTGGTCCAAGTCAATCAGCAACCATCTTTGGTGGAGCTCAAAAACATGTGAAGGGTCGTTGGAAATTCTACTGGAAAAATGGCGGTCAGTAATGTTGCACTGTAGCAACGTACATCAATGGTCGACAAATGAGCATTTCCACAAATGTGAACATGGCCATTTGTCCACAGAGGAGGCACGGAAGAAGAAGTGGTTGATTCCTTCATCACCCACTCACAAGGCCATTGAAAAGATTGTATTTGATAAAACTATAACAAGAGATTTGAGGGGACTCACCGAATTCTGCCACATAGGAGATTTGGAGGTGTTCCACAATATGTGCCTAAAGTACAGGCCCAAAAGATTGCATTTTGGCATGGAAGGCATGATAAATCGGACTCTTCTAGCGGTCTTGGCACATAACCATAATGTTGGCCGTCAACAAAGTAGGACGACCGGAACTTTAGGGACGCTTCGCTACAATAAGGCCTTCACTAAAAGAAGTAAACAATGGGTGATCAAACCAGTGTTTGAGGATATGCAATATGAGTTTATTGAGAGACTTATCGTAGATGTCCTCGATAGGCACATACATGGAGTGGTGAACGAACCTATGCAGGGGACAACTGCATTGCCACCCAACATTGCCTCTGTTCCATGTCCACCTAAAGCAGAGCTCATTGAGAAATACACATCACGGTTTAAATGATTGTAATTCGATTGTCTGTTCTCTCGAGTCTCCTCATGTTGCAGGCCCATTGCAATTAAACCAAACAGTAATATAAATCATTTTTACAAAAATTATAGAATGTTTCCGTATTACAAACACATGGCCGACCCATAGGGACAATAAAAAAAAAGGCACGCAGACAAGATGCCCTTACACTAACTGGAGCTAACTAGAAATGTGTGCTCGCTCAAAGTGAAGGTCAGCTGCTTTGATGTTTTGCTCGGGTGGCGGAAAGGCCCACGACCCAATATAAGGTTCTATTGTGATTTGACCTTGACAGGCCGGGACCATCCTGAAAGACTAAGAAAAGATAATGAATAAAATTTCAGAAACGAAACGATGAGCCACGTTCATTAGAAGAAGTAACGTCGGCAAAGAAGGAGTGGTGTTTCGGGTCTGCCCTACACAGAGACACAATGGAAAATGCAAATATAATGTAAGTAACTTTTGATGAGTTTATACCGCAATTTCATTACTATACAGTGGCTTTAAAGACGGGTTCAGTTGTACTTGTTCGTTCTATGTGGCATAGTGTTTTCTACCGCGCACTATCTGGAGGAGAACCATCTTCTTTTACTGAAGCACCTCAAAACCTTCCTCTTTGCTTCTGCTTTCTCTCTCCCTCTCCCCTGCTACAACTGGTCCACTGTCTGCGACCTCGGTCCTGGGCCCTTCCACTCTCCACCTGCACTGCCTCCCTGTCAACCCCTGCACTGGGGGACTGTCTCAGTATCCTACAGCCCCCCCTTCCCAGCACTTGTTCTGCACTTACCTTGCACTTGCCACCAGCTGGCCCTATTTATTTATTATTTTATGCTACTTACCTTGTACTCCACTCCCCCCCCCTCCATGCCTCGCCACGCCTTTAAACACTTGTGTACACCCAGTAGCGCTGTCCTCGCTATGAAATGAATAATTTTAATAAGGATCTGATGGTGAGACTAATTTCATTTTTTATGTTTTTAGGTACATCATTCACTACTGTCTGTGTCACGAGTACCAGACACCGGCGGACGGCTTCTACAGCCGCCAGTTGCTTCTCCGCGTGAACAACGTTACCACCCTGACCATTTTATGGGACGATCGCCAAGTACAAGTATGCCCTTACGCGGTACTAACGGTTAGATGCAACATACCTACCGTTGTGGTGGCCTAGTGCCTCGTTGTTGGAACAGCCATGCGATTATCAGTGCGACAGAAGAGCTTATTTTTATCGTAAACCAACACCCTGTGTACTGCACACGAACATCGCTTCCCTCAAGACGAACTAATTTGGATCGAGAGCAAAGAAAAATGCAAATCGCTGAATATTCTCTAAACATTTGATGTCCAATAAACGTACTTTGCCAAATGTCCAATCTTGCCGTTTGCTTTTAAACCACGGTTTCACATTCCGAATTGTGGTGCTGTATTGTGAGATGCTCTAAGACCCTGTGTACAGCAAAGGACCATCGCGTTCCTCAATACGAACTTTTTGGAACATGAGCAAATAAAAATGCAAATCGCTGAATATTCTCTAAACATTTGATGTCAAATAAATGTACTTTACCACATTTACAATCTTGCGGTTTGATTTCAAAGTACAGTTTCATATTCCGAATTGTGGTGCGCTGTATTGTGAGCTGATCTGTGTTGATTTCCGGGGTCTGTGTGGAGTCGCGTAGAAGACGCCTGGGCACGTTTGCCTACGCAGCACAGTCACGTCACGGATAGAGGCGGGGAATATGAATGTTTTGATAAAGTCTGTTTCAGGGGCGGGGGATTTGATTTAGTGCCGCAAAGGCAGGTGAGCCAGGTCGATGCGGCGGAATGATAGGATTATCACAAAATGGAGGCTGATTTCGAGTGCGATAATGGGCGAAAAGTCGGGTAAGGTCCATAGGAAAGTTTCCTACGATCTACCGATTTATGCTTACAAACACATGGCCGACCCGTAGGGACAATAAAAAAAAAGTCCCGGAACTATCCTTTAAGAAGAGAAATCAGTTGCACATTTTGCATATATTGGTAGAGTTCAGTTTCATTTGGCATTATTCCGATGCTCTAATCACTTTCCTAACACTAATGAGCTCTTGGCATCTTTTGTGGAAACTCCATTCACCAAATCAAACAAAGAATCTTCAAGTTGATATGTGACACTCAGACTCTGAACATGTTCCTGCCAATTGTGACAAATGCCCCACTTTTTCTTTTCATCTGTTGAGCCTGCTGCCTAGTCCTTTTTGAGGCAACCTTGAAGATTTACTTTGTATTTTAACTATTACTCGAAATGTATAAAGCTGCAGAGCAATCATACCACACATTGCAATGGTTTTAATCACAGAGGGTATTGCCTCCCTGTCATTTAACATACTCCTTAAAAGACATGGAATCATTTTTTAAGCAATTGAAGCAATCTTTACACATTTTTTGAGTTTCACTAGGATCAAATAATTGTTCTGCAACTAAATAGTAATGGTGGTAATTAAGCATTATCTCTTCCATCATCTGCTTTCAGGGCCATATCCATTTTCTGTACTTGAGATTTTTAGAATGTGTCTCACAAGTACACATAATTTGTCAAACTATTGCCTTGACACACATGTCAAAGATTACTTCCTTTGAAAAGATAGTGTCTTCATGTCCAGCTGCAACATCTGAAATGTTGGTGGGGTAAAACCTGAAATTATTCCAGAAGAGATTCTGCAGTAGACTTCAAAACATCTATGGTAATAATAGTCAGCATTTTTAGGAGTGCACAAAACAAATACGTTTTGCAGTGATATATTTGTAGAAGATGGGACTATTTTGGTATGATGCACAGCCAACTTAATATGGTGGTACTGACCAGCATGTTTTCCTTTTCCCAGGTAAGCCAAGGAATACCTTGTAGTCCTGTAAATGCACACTTTACACTGATTCATTTTTTGTAGCATTTTAATCTTTTTACCCATTTTCATGTTGGGAAAATAAGAGTTAAAAATCGAAACACTTGTGGATAGATTTTGCACAGAAAAGGATCCTTTCACTAACTGAGAGGTTCCTTCATTTCACAGCAAATGTCCGCAAACTCTCCTCCTGTGTTTGCTACACACTTCTGTATTTCCTCGCACTTCGTGGTTACATCATTCTTAACTTCATAGGCTCACACTGACACAATAAAAACAATATTCACATTTCTGGTGTTCTGCTAGCAATCCTCTTTGTCCCCTGGGGTCCTTAAAGTAATACACATCCAAAGAGTTATTAACATTCCCTTAAGTGTTCCTCTCCTCAAGAAAAAGAGGCAAGGAGTTTTTCACTGGTGGTTTAGATGGTTATTTTAGGTGGGGGAGGCTACCCCTATACAGTCGTATTTCCATTTGAGCCACTTGTGAGACCCTTTGGTTAAACTGGGGATTATCACTCCCTAGAACTAATAGGACTGGTATATCAGGTATTATGGCTACCATAATATGCCATTATTTTCCTACAATGGTGATGAGGATTTGTTTGTAGGTGTCTCTCAATGTGGCCATGAACACAACCTACTCTCTCTTGCCCGGTCTGCTTCCATCTCTGGGAATTCTGTTCTTAATACTTCCAGTGTCCAGTTGGGCCCAAATATTCTTTCTTTTTTAGGACAGCAGGGACTCTATAGGTGGATTCATCCCCTGTCTATAGGAAAGCGCTGGATTTTATTTTCCCTTCCTCTTCCCCCCCCCCCCCCCCGAGTAATTACTTCCTCAGACTGAACATGCATGATGTTTGCACAGGTAAAGCCAGTGTTTGGTTCTTTTAGTTCTCCCTGGTGTTTACATTTATGCTCTGATGGTGAGTGGGAGCTTTGTAGTCTATTACAGGAGCAATATTTTGTAGGGTGTCCCAGATTCCACAGAAGAAACACTCCTGATCTAGCGGAAGGTATTTTGCAGGGAATGCAAATTCCACCCATGAGGGATCTGGATCGCCCATACTTTCGATTTTTTATTAAGGCAGTATCTGTATTTCGGTCTTTATCACAGGATTCCTTGGAGTTCCTTAGCTCTTGGGTCTTAGAAGGAGGGTATAACAGGACCAGTTTTTTTTCCCTTTCCTTGTGTCTTAATTTGGTCCCAGGATTGTATATGGGTTCTCTAGTGGAGGATACTAAGTTGACTGTGCGGTGAAGATTTCCCTGTAAAGTATTCCAAATATGGGCTGGAAAATTGACTGGTCATCTTTTTTGGATGGTATGGGCGGGAAATCTATTTTTTTCCAAGTGAAAATGCTTTACCGGATGGCCATCTTCTTTTTACGAGAAACATACCTTCTGACTTAAGGAAGAAGATGAGGAAATAACAGATGGTACAACCTAATTTGCACTCTGTTTGTATGACTTTCAACCCTAGTCCACTACCTCTAGGCTAGTGAGATGTCTCTGATCGATGCAAACCACTGGGGATTTCTGGGGTAGATGGAGGTTTCTCCCTCCCGTGATAGTTTTGGCATGTATTGATTTTAACTAGAGTCAGAATTTAAGTCCATTTGCAGGTACGAATCACAAAAAGAAAACCTTTGATCTGTTCTTGCCTTGGATAGTTTCTCTGGACTCCCTCCATCTCTCTTTCTAATGTTAGATTGAGACAGACGTTCTCACAGGGTTTCATGTTCCAAGAGTCGTATTAGCTCAACCCTCTTAATCTGCATCATATTGTAAGACAAGTTTAAAAGGGCAATTTTTGTTTCCTCCCCATTGAACAATAGAGGCAATGTCTTTAATCTTCCTTTTTGCCTAGTTTCACCCAAGGGCATAAGAGAAATAACTGAGTTGGCAGGGAGTTACACCTTAAGCTCTAGAGAAGTGATTATATTGTCCCTACTGGGAATTTGGTGTTCGTGGGTAAGGGAAAAGGTTATACGTGTTACAAAAATGGCTTGGGAGGTCAAGGGGAGAAACTGGACTCCTCTTCTTTGGCCCAGATGCTAAAGGGGCTCTTGTGATATCTCTATAGGTCTCAGTCCTCTAGTAAAAAACCGGATAGGGTGGATCCTTTTCCAGGAATACACATTGAGGGGCTCAAATCACTCTTGGGTAATTCAAAATATCTTGGGGTACCCCAGCGTGTGTCAACGGGGCCAGATCCCACTACATGAATGAAACTCAGACACAAGGGGTTCATAGTTTTGGTCAAAAACTTTTATTAAATGTAAGGGGTTGGGAAACACCTCTCGGTCCCTACTCTAGCGATGCTTCCCTACCTAAAACCACAATTAAGGGCCTGTCAATTGTCAGAATGTCCAAAGCAAAATGCCCTGCGTTTAAAGTACTATTCTGGCCCTCACAGTCTAATAAAGCAGTCCTAAAGTGAAAAGGGAAAATGTCTTTGGCCTCTAGTGATGTTTAAATCTTCAAAAAGGAAATGCGCAACTCTAACATAGAAAGTTCCAGAAGGATAGAGTCCCTTATACCGAGGGGTGGTTTCTTCCCCTGGATTTCTATTCCCTCTATTGTTTACTCAACAATGTCAGTTCCTTTGGTTTCTCTTGATGTCATGATGCCTACCCCCAGGCATCCGGATTAAGCCCATCAGCCCCGGGAGCAGGCATCCAGACATTTACAAAAAACCCAGCAGCCCCAGCTAGGGGCTGTCTGGGTTCGGTCCTGGCGCCGTAGGCACCAGGCTCATAATAAAAATCAGTCCTGGCGCCATAGGTGCCAGGCTCATAGACATTACTTACCTCATGCAGACCATGCTGCAAATAAATCCAAGCCAACGTGAGGCCTGGATCGGACTATTTTACTACAGGGACTATTTTTTACTCGGGTGTGGTCCTGGGGAACTTCTTTCCTGGGACTACTTTGGAGGCTATTTAAACCACGCCCAAACAGCAGCACATGCTTCGTGTTATTCTGCATCCAGCAGCGTGACTCTCACTGTGCCTGCAGCCAGCATCCAGTCTTCTGCCACGCCCGCCTCGAATCCGGAGCTCCTAGAATAAAGAGGAAGAAAAGGACAAGGTTAGAAAACAAACTTATTTCAAATTCCTCACCTGATTCCGGATCTATTTCATCACCCGACCTGGAAAGTACATCAGTCCTGCACGCGTCGCTTCGCCAGCTCCAGCACGGCGCCATACTCACCAGTTCTCACAGCATCTTTCAATCCGGCACTGTCTCCATCATTTCTTCGCCGTACTCCGGCACCTAGAGGCACAAGAATAACAAGGTGAGCCATAGACTTACCCGATTTACCACCGGTGGTATTATTCTCTATATCTTCATATGCCGCATCTGTAAATAGGGAGAAAAACAACACGTTAACGCATGCAATAGTTACTGGACAGCGTTGGGTAACACAGACTCTTACCTGAACGCCAGCAGCAGCTACGAGACCTTCTTCTCACGAACTCAGTTGCAACTTACGGAAGGAAGGGGACAAGAGTGAACATCGGGCACATTGAACTCTTTGAACTTGATACTTACCAATCCCGCCTGGGACTTTAGAGTCAATGCTTACTGGAACTCTCCCAACGCCTTCAAATCAGTGAAGTAACTGGTATCTACGCGCCCCTGCAAGACACGCAGGATGGAGAGCTCATCTTTTACAAACATAATGTGAGGTTACTAAGGGGATATCGGAGGTGATTAGTGGGGGAGAGTGAGAACAGTTGGGAGGCCATCACTAAAACCCACCGGTGGCTAATCCCTGTCTCCACTTGCAGGAAAATACTTCTTCGGGTCCAGCAGACAAGACTAGGCAGGCCAGTCCAGACAGTCATCTCTGCACTACGCATCACGTTGACGGAGACCGCAGCTGTCCGGGTCCGATCGACACCCCTGTGGGGTCCAGGTGAGCGTAACACTTGATCAACAACACAACCATATACAAAACAACTTGACTCATTGTCTTTATCTTGTTAAGATACCTGGTGTATGCGCCTATAGGTTTTTACACCTCTTCCCTTGCTTAGCAGCACAACTGGTAAACAAAACAACTTGGTTCTGTGTCCTTATCTTGTAAGGATACCTGGTGTACTCTCCTGCCAGGTTTTCACTCATATTCCCTTGGTTATCAGTACAACTAGTAAACCAAAACAATGTGGTTGTAACCCTGTATCTCGGTAGGATGCCAGGTAGACTCCTTTACCAGGTCTCCACTCCTTTTCTCTTGATCAGCAATCAGTAGACCAAACAACTTGGCTGTGAGGTTATGTCTTAATATACCCTTCTCAGGACTAGGATACCTGGGGTACACACAAAACAACTTGCATATTTATCTTTATCTTATTAGGATACCTGGTGTACTGATATGTGTTTATTAGGACTTTATTAAGACCAGATACTTCCTATGCAATGTTCAGCTTATCCTTGTCTGGTATAATTCTTTACCAGGGCTTTCTCTTATTCACATACGTGTGCAACTGCCTGGTATATCCTTCTGCCAGGGCGTTCTTGGATGCACACACATGTAACTGCCTGGTACACTCTCCAATCAGGGCTTTCTAAAAAAGCACTTGCAGCTTTATTCCGGGCACTACTTTCCTGGTCAGGTTATCACATTCAATACAAAGGGATATGTTTCCTCCCTTTCTGCTTGCATACAAACGTTAATACGTTATTTTTCCATTTCTATCCTTATTTGTGATTTATGCAGTTCATTGTAGGGCAAACTGGTATATTGCCTCCTGAGGTTTACCATTTGGTTCTCAGGCATATCTCCCAGCATCCAAACCCTTCAACATTGGTTTCACCAGTTGTGTGACCATCTTTCTGACTCTCCAGCTCTTTGATGAGACACTCAGTGGCTCTTGCGGCATGGCGGTTCACCAACAGCATGTCCCTGCAGCACTTTGGCCTCAGCTCCCTAATCTGGTTTCCTAGCTCAGCCTCATTCACCCACCTTAGCTCCCTTCACCGGGCTGCTTCTCGCCACACGGCCGTAGAGCTTCTGGATTTCCATCTACAGCCTGACCATTAACTTCTCTGTACTGGTTGCTTTTGCTGATGCCCACCCTGCTCAGCAAACTTCCAGCCACAGCCCCCTTCTCTCTCAGCTGTGGCATCTTTAAACTCCTGTCTCTGGGAGGTGAGATTCCTCTGTCCAATCAGGTTTGTTTTACAACTAGACTGCGTGTTTTGGTTTTCAATCAGTTTCCTCGCAGTCCTCTTCTTTGTGTAAGTACTTGATACTTTATTTGATAAAAGTTTGGGAGTTCTGTACCATAAAGGCAGGGGAATTGGTCTCAAAAGAAAAACAAAAAGTACACCATGTTTTATCTGACAATGCCACTCCACCATGTGACCTTCCCACAAAGATCTGCCCCCAAGATTTGGATCAGGAAGAGTCTGCCTCACCCTGGCCACATGAAGGAAGAACCCCCGGTTAAACGGTGATGAATCTGTCAGATGCATCAGAGTCCCTAAACCTTGGTTTCGGGATGTTGCGTTGGTGAGGTTTTTATGTGAGCGTGGATTTATCTAGATCAGTAGAATTGGAAGGTAAAAACTGTCATTGTTTAGTCCATACTGCAAAATATGTGTAGGCTTATCAGTAAGAGAACTTTGCAAATCCAAAGGATGTAATGGGTTGAACATTTGCTTAGGAGAAGGGAACGGGGAGCGGGGTATAGCCTTGAGGATAGCTCTGTGGCAACCCATTTGTCTTGGAAGCAAGACAAAGTGGCCATGTAAAGATTGAGTTGTTGTTCCCATGTGAAAGATTGTGGATTACCGTCAGAAAAATTAGGCTATGGAGGATTTTAATGTTGCCAAAGTGTGTGGGCTCTAGTATTGTTTGTGCAGATATCACTTATCTGGAGTGGGGTTTGGCCAAAATATTCTGCCTCTCTTCTTCAATGTTTTTTTGAAAAAGATGGAATTGGGGTAAATTGAGAACCTTTGGAGGATACATACAATCAGAATGGGAGGTGCTGGGAGTAAAGTGCAGGGCAGCTTCCAGTATAGGAACAAGAGATGTCGGCAACAGTGTATTCATGCACTGAAATAGGTTTGGGTGAGATGTTGTGGCGACAGCACCCGCCCGCAGAACTCAGATGGTGCTGGTAACTTACCAGCACCGTTGTGACCGCACCGGCATACTCCTAATGAGGCCGAATGAAATTAATGCAGGAGTGTGAGGAGTGTGCAGGAAGCTAGCTGAACAGTGCCATGATCCTCTGCTCTCCTTGCTCAAGTAGCCGTTGCATTTGGGTTGTACACCTTTCCAAGTGTTCAGAGCCTGCGGGTATAACTCTGATTGCCCACTGTGCCTCTTGGGGTATCAAGGAAGATAATAGTGCACAGTTGGAAGGGCAAGCAAGTTGAGTGCTCTAAGACTGAACTATAGTTTACAAATAGTCGTGTTAGAAAACTAGAGAAATGTGGTATCGAGCCGAATGGTGATTCAGATATATGCGTGTAAGAGTAGAACTCGAAAATGATGTGCCATAGAGAGAACATATCAGTGCTTAGAACATTTGCATATATGTGTATCGTATGTCAGTTGCTCTCATTCTCCATCCCCATCTACTTAGTTGGCTCAACAGTCATACTCCTTTACTTTAGTCTAGAACATTTCACATTTTCAGGTCAAGTTATACAAAACCTGGGCAGACCGATCAGTAACTGGAACATCACTTGACTTGCATCTTCTTCACCTGCAAGGGACTTGGTGAGTCTCTCTGTGACATTCTAGGTTCCCTACTTCACGCAGAATTACATCTATGCAATATCACCAAAAACCCTCATTAACTAAGAACCAATCTACACCCTAGGATGATGCCTGCCCTCTCCCAACAAACCTATCCAAACTTCACATTCATGCTAAACTCTGCATCGCAAAACTAGTCAGGGTGTTTTCGAGGGAGGATCATGGCTTTCAAGGAACAACATGGTTGACAATGACTGCACCGTTCAATTAAAGAATACCCCTTCTCAAACCACTTGTTTGCACGTTTGTTTCTTCAGCCCCCTAATGTCCCTGGAATCCATTCACCTCAAGAGTGCCTTCTGCCATTCACACCTAGCTGATGCATTGGTGTCACCACAAAACGAGGTGCGCACATCAATTTTCCAAACTTAAATGATAGTTGGAATTCTCAAAGATGTGGTGCCATGCAGGAATTATGGACATACAAGACTTTCCATACAGTTCACTATGTGTTAACCATCTCTTTATTTGCATTCACAGAACCAACATGAATTAAGATAATGCAGTTGTGTTATCATCAATGCTGTATAGGAAGCTAGTCCTCATCCAGTTGGAGTCAGTACAAAGTTTCAAAGCCACACACTCTAACAGAGGGTATATTGGATGTAACAAGTATAGGAGACAGTGGGACCATAGGGCATGGTCTGGCGACCATTATGATGTGTTGTGCTATTTTTGTCTGTCTTGTTATATTGCGGAGCAAAATACCATCACATTCTTTTAAAGCAGACCTTGTTTTTGGTTTTTTTCTTTCATTACTAGGTATATGACCGAGACCTGACCACCGATGACTTCATGGGCTCTGCATGTCTTGCTCTGAGAGACCTTGAACTGAACAAGTAAGAATTTGTTGCATGGCTCTATCCTTTCCTTTGCTAGTGAGACTGAATGAGTATGTTCTATGGCCAACCGTGTACAACAGCTTGGATGAAAACCAGGAGGTTTATGATCTTCCTTATTAACTGCACCAGTTCTATTGTCCTAGCTTCCTGGAACTGAAATCCTCCTCCCGTTCCTATACCGGTCCCTTTCGTTCCATTCCATGTGATCAAACCCCTACAGTGTTTCAGGAACCACATATCCGGCTGTATATCATTAACATTGCACTGATCCGCCTCCTGGTAAGCCAGGGTCGTTGACGGGCGACTACTTCTGGAACTTGCCTGTCCTCCATCGACATGAAGAGAACTGCCACCGATGCTCCCTGTAGACACACGTGCGCTCACCCTTGTGTTCTCATTCATCTGCCACCTCTTCCATCTTGCCACCTCCCTCCCTCCCTCTTTGTCCTTATTCCGGTCTTCAGCTTCCCCTTTATCTTCCACAACTCGTTATTATTTTTTTTCCGGTGCTCCGAAGCAACCGATGGGCCGCTTGGTTGCAACGTAAATAATCACCAATTAGAGAAATCACCCTCATCTTTCTCTCCTTTTTGGCATTGTCTAGCTGAGCACTGATTGCTGCTGTGGCTCATATGTTTATCTCAGCCAATTTGCTAGTCAATTTTGCTACAATTTGGTCAGTTACACCGGTACTTAACCATAGTAATCCTGGTACATATGCTTATATATTGGATGCATAGTTCCCGATTCCCAATATGCATGTGCAACTAAACGAGGGGACCAGCTCCCTCAGCTGCAGCGACCTGTCTGTCAGGTCTGTGGCTTCTTGCCACACCTCATTCAGCTGATGCCACTAAGAGGTGGCAGCACCAATGACAACTGCCTTTCTTGTTTTATAGTTTGTGGACCAAAGCGTGGGAACCATCTTCGTACCTGACTTGATATTTGTTTGTATTGAGTAATCCTGCTCTGTAGGGTTTTCTCGTCATGCATACCTAAAACTAGATCATGGTTATCCAAAAAGTGCCTCTTAAAATGTTTTGGACCATGACTCCCATGATCTCTCACCATTCACTATGAAGAATTGGGCTGATGGGACCGGTAGTCCAAAACACCTGGAGATCCAAAGTTTGCAGACCCCAGCAATAGTTAATTGTTGCAATGTTTTCTAAAGTAATGTTTTCATGCTCAGGCATGATTTTCACAGCCTATGCTGCAGTCTTGTTGGTTGAGTGTAATTGCTCCATTAGCTTTTTATCCAATGCTTCACGTCAATTCGTTTCCACGAGCAGTCTGCTGATAAAGTGGCAAGAAGATGAGTTGATATTAAAGTGCACTGAGCCCTTTGATTGTGATGCAAAAAAGCATATTCAGTGGTTTTTTTACCAACTTGGAGAGCTTCCTGGCTCTTCGTTGGCATGTGCTGAATCAACATCTTTTAGTATAGAAAGCCAGACCATGTATAGAGTAATTGATTTTCATGCTTCCAATAAGAAAAGTATTTCTTCTGCCCATTGCATACTAGAGAATACAAGATGCTGTGTTCGGTGTATTGTCTAAGTTGAGTTAAACTGCTGATTGAAATGGCCTCATCCCTGTTCAGAAATATTACACACGCTTCAAGTCCATACATAGACATATTGAGGAAATTGCATACACTAGAATCCCCTGTTTTTAGTAACATCGAAGGAAGGTCTCACATCATCCATCTATCTCTGCCTAGGTATTTGTGACAAATAATCTGGAAAATGTAATCCTTTTTCCCAGATCGGATCCACTCTTGTGAGACTGGAGAGGAGAACCCACTCTGCAAGCCCCTCCCTAGTGGTCTGGGCAAGTGGGACCTCACAGGGAGTCAATGACTCCAAGTCCAATGAGGACCTCTCTGAAAGGACTATGATTAAGATTGTAAAGAACTGTGCCTCTATTGAACATCCTGCAAAGTCATATGGTCTGATTTATGCAGATGACATTCTGGTGTTCCCTAGGCTAAATTATACAGAGGAGTGTTTTTCACGGGTGAGCTGTGGATGAAGTTAGTAGTTGGATGTCCACTAATTGGCTCTAACTCAATCCAAACAAAGGTCATTCTGTTTGGACCAAAGGACCTATTAGGTGATAATTGATTTCCCCAGCCCCCCTTTCTGCATGGATCAGAGTTGAAGTATGTCAACAGGATTCCAGATCTTGGCTGTGACAGAGTGACCATAGCTGTGAAGGTCAAATTGAGGCTAAAGTGCAGGCAATCTTTTACAAAATGCAGCTGCTACAGCAGGCCCTCACATATGTACTGCAGAAAGGCCATGCAGCAGTGGTAGGACCCCTGGTAAACACCAAAGTGGATTATTGAGATAGCTTTTTTGGCCGAGGCTCCTGCCTAACAAATGTATCGGCTGCAGATGGGTTAAGTCAAGATCCCATCCTTGATATTTTCTAATCATCATGATGTACATTCAGAGAATAAGAACTGTGAATGGATAGAGACTGGAGAAGCCTGCACAACTTCAAGGCTTGGAGGATAGTTCACAGTATGCAGGGGCGAGCCTCTGTAGAGACGTCCTGAAGGGGGCAGAACTACGCACAGATGTGGAGTTAGCGGTGGCAGAGCAGGAGCAAAGCACGCTAGCTGAAGGCTACTCAGTGGGTACGCTGAGTAAGTAGGAGGCTCTGAGCCAGAAAAGAGCCGAGACAGGAGGCAACCCGTCTTTTCTGGTGGCGTGACTATGGAAGAGACTATGAAAGCTCATTAGTGGATTGGGTGCCTAGCAAATGACAATGAAACCAGAAACAAGCAAGGAGCCTTGGTCTCTGATTTATACACAGTGAGTGGAGACCTGTAAGGATATTTGGCGTGTTACAGCACTACTGCACAGGTAGCAATTTTTTTTTATGCAGCACCACCACAAGGGTGCGGTGCATTGCTATATGTGTTACCAGATTAACAAGGAAAGATAGGCTATTCAGTCAAAACGATTTTAACATATAAGATGCAAATCTATTTTTACAGTTAAAAGCACACGTGCACATTCAAAAATGCACACTATTTTTCACCTGAAATGCCTATGGTGCGAGAGACACATTTGAAAATTAATAACTAACATTACTCATAACTAACCTGACTAATGAAACTGAAGTTAACATAATCCACTAATAAAAATGTGTCTCCACTGCAGAAATAGGCCTATTCTGAAAGTGAACTTTTAAACGCACATCCATTTTTTTTTTTTTCATTTTCTCTGCTGCCCTGTCCAGATAATTACAGGAAGCAAAAGAGCTCGAAAGAACAGGAAATCAGTTGGTTACAAAGTATTACTATAAAAATGAGCCATTGTGTAGAGAAGGAGGAGATGGCATGATTGATTCTGATTGGAGCAGCGTCATAGCAAGTATCATGCTAGAGGGAGTGATCAGAGTTTTGCTGGGGGGAGTTTGAGGAGGAGAGTGGAGATTTGGAGAGCTGGGAGAAGGACCTATTTTTTCCTGGTTGGAGCATTTCTGCTGAAAAAGCTGAGAGTTCCAGGCAATGACCCCGGTTTGAGAAGGAAAGGCGCTCCTTTTCACTGGGGTTAATCTTTAAGGGAGCCACATTCAGAAAGAGAACAGCTGAAGAAAACTCGGCCGAACAGATAAGGTAATTACATAAGTGTGGGAGCTGAGTGTGTACGAGAATATTCAGTCAGAGTAGGAAAGGAGATTCCGGTGCCTTAATCACATGTTAATGTTGCAAATTGTGTTCTGTTCTCCGCCACTCTTTTTTCGGTGTTTCACAGGCAATGCTGTTACTGTGCTATTTTATTTATTTCTGTAAAGAGTGAGATCGTGTTTAAATGCAACTTTTATAATACAGAAAAATATTTGAAAGCAGACGGGTGGTGTATTTTATATTTACCAATACAGTGCTGATGATGAGGGGAGATTTTTAAACAATGCAATTGTCATTTTAAGACAGATGTGTGCATGATCATATTCAGTATGGACAGTTGAGAGTGATTGTTTGTAGCATAGCTCGTTGGAGGTACATGAGCCAACGGGAAGAGGGACTCTCTGAACATAGTTCCCTACCGTATATAAGGTAGTGGAAATTACCACAAAATTACCACATATAGCTCTCTGTCGTAAATAAGTCAGTGAGATCGCCCATGGTGGCACACTAACACTGAAAATGTGGTATTCCTAAAATGTAGGTCTGAGGTCTCTCTAGTGATTACACAAAAAATCTAAGCAAAGATAAGGGATTCTGGACATTGGGGCCACAAATAAAACAAGGGAATTATGCTCACCAAAATACCACCAACCACGCATACCAAATATGCATGTCTGGGTGCTGAAATAATGCATGTCCACTGTATTATTGTTGCACATGGCCCAATCTGAATACAAGGAGTGATTATTGCTAAGTTATTTTTCGGCGGTAATAAAATACCGTCAGGCCCCAAATCTCCACAAAATACCCTACATATTTATGGTGCGTTGCAGGCCGGGAAAGTGATCATAGAGTACCTACTGGGCGTGGCAAGCGTGTCTCACACTGCCATTTGCACATTAAAGGGAACCCATTTTATAATAGCAGTGTGCCACTAAAAACGAATTTCAGAATGTCACAAAGGGAAACCACATTCTCAGATCTAGTGCAATATTTAGAGGCAAAGTTGTTTGCACATGGGAATTGGTCGTCAAATAGCACGTTAGAATGGAGTAACCGCATTCAGGGTGAGGTGCAGAAAGAAAAACTAGACAATATTTTTGCAGAAGGCAGCATAATTCAGGTCTGCCTTACAAGATTATTGAATGCAGCCGATAAAAGTGCAGAGAAAGACTGTTTAATACGGCTATGCGGCAAAATATGGTTTATTTTAAACAAGTCCCTGCGAATGCAAGAGAATGATACTCAGCTAATTAACAGGTTAAAGACTGAATTAGATGGGGCAAGTAAAAATCAGGAAATGTTGAGAGCAGAATTGGATGTATGTCTGGATCTGTTGACTTTGTGCAATACGGGGATCAATGGTGAACCCAGAGAAACAATCTAAACTAGACCAACACACCTAAATGGACGTACCAGCCCCTCTGAAGCTGCCTGCTCCAGGCCCCTCCCAGCTAGATGTTGCTGCCCTTAATCATACTCTATTAACCCTCAAAAATAGCATAGACTCCCTTGGCACTGAAATTGAAGCTTGAGTTGGAGATATCAGTGGTGAAAATAGACAAATTATGTGGGCGCATGACTGAAGCAGAGAACAGAATCAATTAGGACGAAGACAATGTTTCGGACTTGCAGAAGGAAGTCTCCCTTCTCCAACAAAATGTCGAGAAAATCACTGCTAAATATGATGAACTAGCAGGAAGGTTGTGATGCCATAGTGCGTGTCTCCTTGGCATACCAGAGTCTTAACCCGTTACGAATATTAAATAATTGTCTTAAACACACTCATGGAGGTGCTAGCCTACCGCCCTGTGTCCAAGATGTTTCTCGTGGAGAGGATGCATCGCTTCCTGGCATCAAGACCTTCACCTGGTGTCCCTCAGCGGCCCATTATTGCACGCATTTTTAATTATTGCGACAGGGATGTTCTGCTCAGGGCGGTGAGGGAAAAGGGTGAGCTCCCTGGGGGTCTGCTCTGATCCAACTATTCCCAGATTTCAGTTCTCGGGTACAAGAGCAGAGAGGACCTTTTAATCGGCAAAGAATATCCTAAGGCAGAAGAACATTTGCTACGCAATGTTATTCCCAGCTAAACTCTGGGTGATTCACATGGGCAAAGCCATATTCTTTACCACTCCAGAGGCGATGAAGCAATTCATAATGGAATTACCGGACCCTCGTCCGGCTCACCATCCCACTTTCTTGACCACCTTTGACCTACAGGTCATGCTTGATAAGAGTAATCAGTTTCTGAAGTTGGAACTTGTAATGATCAGGAAGATGACATTTGGCTTGGTCATGTGCCCGAGCTGCACAGAGGCAGTTGGCTGCCAATGGCACCCCGTTTCCTCAGTTACTGCGGGTATTGTAGTTTTTGATCTTCTAGATAGTTTTATGTGGGGTGATTTGGCCAGTATATTTTGGTTTCTGGCGTAGGCGGTGGGTGGTGTTTGGTTTGTGTTGATGGCGGTCTGGATTGCAAAGTCGGAGCAGAATGGGGAGGTGGACATTTTGGTGTATCAATCCATTGTTCTATCGTATTCTATCGGTATATAATGGATAGGCCTCTATGGGGTGATGAGCTACCAAGGTGGTGCATGACCAGCTCCTTTTGTATAACCATAGGGAATCAATGTCTTCACATAGCGCAAAAGTAGGAAACAACATCTCCCTGTTATCTTGCAATATACAGTGTTTCATGATGCATAAAAAGTCTCCAGACTATGAGCCTCCTAATGTTCCCAGTGCAGTGTACAAAGATATGGCTCTTCCTTCTCCACTCGTTCACAGGGAGTACATTAGATTCTAGCATTCAAACTTCATGAAAAAGTTGAGGACCCAGGGAGGTGTGAGGGGGTTTGCTTGCTTCTGGCGGGGAAAGGCCAGAGTCTCAGGGTTCTTTATAATAAACATAAATGCTGCAAACGTGGACGCTCCAGGTTTTTTTCCAGAGCTGTGCTCACCACCTACATAGATTTCCAGACTATGACATCATATGAAGAGACAATTTTAATTTAGCACTGACGCTACACTTAGACAGATCCACGACACACGAGAATATACTGCCTAAAGTGGCAACAACATGGCTCGACATTCCAGACTACCACAGACTGTTTGATGTTTGGAGAGTGTTGCATCCAAAGTCTAGGGAATACTCTTTTTATTCTGGGGTTCATGCAGCTCGTCCAGGATCGACTATGTCATGGCTACATCAAATCTGCTACGCACTGCCACTGATGCCCAGATCCTGTCCTGTTCCCTTTCGCATCATTCCCCATTAAAGTTCCTATTCACTTGCTCCCCACAGCCTTTGAAATGTATGCAATGGCACGTCAGGGCATGGACACTTGAGGTCTCTCTCTTTCAGGAGAACATCAGGCAGGATATTAGAACCTTTTCTGAAGCCAACGTGGGTTCTGTCCCAGATACAATGATTGTGTGTGTAGCCTTCAAAGTGTTTATTGGGGGCTGCTGCATGTCCAGAGAAGGTGGGGTGTTGAAAACTATATGTAAATCCATCTCCAACAAAGAGCAGGATAATAAAAGACCTTGAGGTACAACTGGGGGCAAGGGATTCCCAATTGACCCGGGAATCTGTTAGGATCAAATGGGAAGAATTGCATCTCCTTATGGAGTGAGAGGAGAGATTCTTGGGGGACCGCCCCAGCCATACTTTAGCATGGGTGATTAATCGGGAACGCCTTCCAGAGGATATTAGAGATTGAATGCCCTGATTGGACCTCAAGAAGGGACCCCATGCAGATTAATGAGATATTCAAAAGCTACTATAAACAACTATACACATCACAACTTCAAGTGGGGTGAGACTCTATATTTCGATATTTGGACCAGGTTGCCCTCTGGTGGCTTGACCCAATACAGGGGTAAAAGCTTAATTCACCTCTGTCTGAGGTGGAAATTCGCAAAACAATCTTTTCTCTCCCCAATGGTAAAGCCCCTGGACTGGACGGGGTCACTATAGAACGATATAAAGAATATGCAGATGTACTAGTTGCAGACACGTGTGGCATGTACGACAAAGCATTCACCCAGGGAAAACTACCCGAATCCACCAAAATGGCCATCATGACGGGGTGGTTGAAACAGGGTAAGGACCCAGTAAAGTGCACTTCATATAGGACCCTATCCCTAATATAATACAATTTTTGCCAAAATCCTCACCGACCGTCTCCTCCCATATGTGTCCTAGCTCATACTCCCAGACCAGGCAGGCTTCATTCCTGGTAGGTCCACATAAAATAACTTGAGGCGGTTATTCACTCTCATGCAATGTGAACCCTGAAATCCCTATAGTTGTTGCCGCTCTGGAGGCTGAAAAAGCTTTCGGCTCAGTGGAGTGGCCCTTTCTTTTTGAAGTCCTCAGATGCTCTGGCTTGGGTGTTTTCTTCCTCTGGTTGGTGTGACTGCTATAGATGCGCCTTGGGCCATGATATATACAGATAAAATTCTGTCTGAATATATCACTCTGTTCCGGGTATGAGACTGAGATGCCCCTTCTCACCTATTCTCTTTGCCCTCGCCATTGAACCCCTTGCACGTTTTCTTAGGGAATATCACATTCACTGCAGGGTCAAGGTCCACTCTCATATCTCCATTATATCACTGTACGCAGATTATATGTTGCTGTACATAAAACATCCTCGGGAAAACCTAATTCCAGTCTTTGTGCCATCCAACAATGTGGGTATATCTCTGGACCGAAGATCAATTTGTCCAAATTGGAGGTACTGCCCCTGACCCCTCTCAGGGCGATGTTGGTGTAGATTTTAAATGGTGCCTTTGGGGCCTGTGTTATCTGTGTATACATATAACCAAATCCCCATCAGATCTATTTGAGAACAACTATGTGATAGTCTTAACAAAACTGGAACACAAAGTGGAGTCATCGATCCTCCTCCCCATGTCACAGACCGCTCATATTTCTTTGGCTGAAATGGTTATCCTGGTGAATTTCCTATATATTTTTAACACCCCAATTTGGCCTTCACCAAGCTTATGGTCCAGGGTACGTAATTGATACATCTGATATGGGGGTGGAAACATGCAAGAATTGCACACTACATGTTAATGGCACTCTGAGTTAGGTGGGCTGGAATACCCAGATTTATAGTGAGACTTTTTAGTTGCACAACTTCAGTAATCATACTGGTGGTGGTCTCCCACAGAGTTCCCTCCATGGGTGTAATTTTAGGGAGCACGGGGGTGTTTGTCCCCCCCAAATTTCATGGCACACCATTTTGTCCCCATTCATTTGGCTGGGGCACCTTTTCTTTCAGATATCATGTCCCCCCCAACATTTTCATCAAGGTTACTCCACTGGTTCCCTCATGTATAATTGGTGAAAGTGGTCAGGTTTCCGGATGTCCTGCGGGGTCTTCTATGGCAGGGTCCAGTCACTGGTAATTGGCTGGAGATGCAACCAATAGAAGTAACCTGTAAAGCATGGAAAAAACTGTCAGTTATTCGTGGTGATGTTAGCCTTCATTCTCAGGCATTTGCTATATATAATGTCTGGGGAATTCCTCTGTCTTACGAAAAGAGTTTTGTACACAATTTGAGACTCTGGGGATTCAGTCTCTGGGGGACCTTGTGGTTGATGGATGCTTGATTACTTGGGGGGGCCCTGAAATCTAGAGGTGCTTGGAATTTGGTGACTATGGGCCTCATTACGACCCAGGCGGTAAGTTACCGCCTGGGTCGTACCTTAACCACCATGGCGTAAACTATGTTTACGCCATAGTGGTTGGCGGACTTACCGCCCCATTCCGAGGTTGGTGGGGCGGTAAGTCCCCAATCCCCATTTACCCTTCCCCATTCCCATTTTTGCCCCATAGGGCATAATGGGAGTGGGGAAGGCGTTAATTACGCCACCGTAAATTACGGTGGCGTAATTAACAACAAGGTCCCTTAGCGCCATGGATTTTAACATCTGCTAAAAGCAGGTGTTAAATCCTCCATGGCGCTAAGGGACCTCGGAATCAGGCGGTAAGGGTCGCCGCTGTTTATGCCGCCGTAAACCCCTTACCGCCTTGGTCCTAATGAGGCCCAATGTTTCTGTACTTCCGCTTTTGGGAGGTACTCAAGACACTCTGGCCTAACTGCCCACATGCCCCGGCGTCCTATTCAATGTTACAGTATATTAGAATATCCCCCATTGCAAAGTCACTGGTATCTACATTATGTAAGGAAATTGACTACAGAGGCCCCTCTCCAATAATAGATCTAGGACCAGGTGGAAGTTGGCGTTGGGGAAAGTATTAACAGATACCCAATGGAAAGGGATTTGCCGACAAACAAAATCTGTGTCCTTGAATAATTGTCTATGCTTAACTCACTACATGTTTATACACCAGGTTTACTACTCGTATGCAAGGCTGCACAGATTCTACCCCAAAAGACTATCTGAGAGCAGCAGATGTGCTCAATAAAAGCAGACTTTTCTACATGTTGCCTGGTCTTGCCGTTGCGTGTGGCCCTTCGGCCCTTCTGGTCAGAGGTTGAAGCAGCTACGGCTACCATGTTGTGTGACCCTTGGCAATACTCTCCGGAACTCTGAATGCTAGTGGCTATGGACTCAGGCTCTAGGTCCTAGAGTCAATTAGCAAGCATGCCATCTGTTGTTGCTAGATTTATTTTGCTAAATTGTGAGGGAAAGCCACTGCCCTGAAATTCTGAGAATGGTTATCTTTCATGACCATGTGCGAAAATAGAGCGACACAATATGTGGCTACCCTCCTGGGCAGTAACACACCGCTGGATAATTGGCCACCATTTTGAAGATATGTATCCAATGCTGATGATGGGCAAACTGTTCTGTTACAAGAAGCCAAAAGTAGAGGTACTGGCACATAGTTTGGACATCCTGAAAGTTGTAAATGTACTGCTGGCCCCTCATTGTATGCATATTGTGGAAACCTCCTATCCCTTAGATGATGCACCGCACTGCCATAATCCACTGGGTGTGGGTGGCGGGCACTATGGCAGGGGATTGGGCTTGTTACCTGTATGTTTTGTTTTTCGCAAACCTAATAAAAAGACGTTACAAAAATTAAATACTTTCACAAACAGTTTGAAGTAAACCTCACCACAGACATGCATGTATTAGTGTTATGAGATTTTGTCCTGGCAGGTGAGTATTCCAAGATGGGGATCTTTTAGTGCTACTCTAGGTAGGTTAGTGGACCAGGAGAAATCATTGAAATAATTATTTGTGATTAAAAGGTGTGGAGAAGAAGTGGCAAGACCACTAAAGTACTTGATAAGTTGTGGTGGAAACATTGTTATTGATAGAGATGAACTGTGAAAGTATTTGTTTTACCTTAAGAAGGAGCTATGTTGAACTTTTGTTTATACTTGGAGAGATGGCCTTTTGACCTGGCTGAGTAAGCCCAAATGAAATACTTTTTGACTAAGAGGAACTGTATGATCCAAATTTGACTGCAGAAACAAGCTTTCTTATTTGAACCTTTAACTGAAAATTCTGCTTTGAATCTGGGGAATGCCCAGTTAATAAGTGTATGTTGAATCTAATTGGTATTTCTGTTAAATTGAATTTACATATATTCCATTTGAGTTTGATGTATGTACTAGTGTGAGGGCCAGAAAATTTGTATTGAAGTACTTTCCTTAAATTTATTTTGACACACAGGGAAATACTTCTTAGGTTAGGGATAGCGAGTAGTTTCTCAAACCCCTTTTTGAGTTAATAAAATTGCTATCTGAGATAAATCTTTACCAAGTTGTCCATCTCACACTTCTGACCCCTCAAAGAGTCCTTGACGCAAGAGAGGAATCACTCGCAGTGTGATCCTACTTTCCCAGACCCCTAGTTAGGGTCTTGCTGATCAGACTCACCTGCCTAGCCTCAAAGGGGGTGACTCCCCTATGGGGACAAGGAAGGAATAATCCCTATGGTCACAAACCCTAGACTGCCAATCTGGTTGTTACAAGGCACATTCTACTATGTTTTATCCTTGGTAACTTTTCACTCTCATATCCTTTAACCCTGTAATTTAGTATAGAACACCCCTCCTGTATCATCAACGTGCTAATATATCATCCAACTCCCATGGGCTTTCCAATCCTAAGTATCATTGATATCCCTCACCCCCTTCTTGTATTTACAACTTGTTGACCCATCTAAAATGGAAAATTCTTTGGATTGCACAAGGAGTGACATTTTTCCTTTTATCATCCATGATAGATTACAAATCGGTAACAGTAGCTTGCAAATACTTGGTTTTTCATTACCAGATGCCTATCGGCTCTTTTAGTGACATTATTACTTTGATATCATATGGATCTGTTGGAGAGATATCATTGTGGGAATTTCTAGGATGAAGTCTAGGTTTTTAAACATGCTAAACTTGATTACAGAGATTATTGCACTACAGTTGTACCTATACATTAAACAGAAATTGTACAATTGTTCTTCTTTAGGCTGCAGGTCGAAAACCTATACAGAATACTTGACCTGTTAGTTGTAAAACTGTATATATGTAAACAAAATAGAAATGGATTCTTCCCTGATCTCCAAGGATGCATTTAGATGTATTGACATGACCCTGTTACTTTTAATCTATGTAATCCAATTCCTTCTTTTCACAGAAATTTCTGAAAGCTAGATTTGTAAAGGGATTTTCACTTGTCTGATTTTGTCAGTTATATGTTTGTCTAAGGTATTTTCTCAGATTGCTATAGAGCATTGTTTCACCTTCTATGATTTGGAGAAGGTGGCATGCACAGTTTTATAATCAATTATGTTTGGTGTTTGTTTTGCACAAAGACATCAGAATAGTTACATTTGCTTTACAAATCTACCTTTCAGAAGACCAAGGAAGTGTTGCTTATACCAGTTAAAAATAGAATGCAGAATTAGAAGTTGTACTAAAAAACACCTATGTTGCAAGGCAAGCATATTTAATGTTTTGGCCTGGAAAAGCTCGCATGAGTGGGACATTCAATGTCTATCGCAGTTTGTAAAAAACATCCAGGATAGAATCTTGTTTTTTTATGTTGTAACTAAGGAAATAAGCATTTTCCTTAGCAAAATTACCACATTTAACTCTATTTTAAATCAATTGCTTAGTTTTGCAGAAACTATGTGTCTATGGATATAGCTTCCAACAATTGTACATTATTCAAATTGAACAGAAGGAAGGATTTTAGTTTTTGTTACATTTATTAAAACATAGTTATTTCATTATTAGGAACAAGTTAAATAGAATGTTTTTTAATTGTTTTCTCTGTTTCTTATTCCATGTTTAATTCACTTTTTGTCAAATAAACTATTGAGACACTGATATTAAATAATCATTTGATCTGTGTGTATATAGATCAGTCTTCACTGTTGACCACATTACTAGGCAAACATTTTGTTTCCAAGAGTTTGAATCTATGTAGAAAATTGGCCAAAACATTATACTTTCTTATACTTTTTTTTTACTAACCAAATAAATGTCGGGTGTGGTGTTAAGGAGATATGAATATAGATTATGTGGCTGCATTCCAGTAATGGAATCATTGTGTTTCTTCATCTCCCCGAAATGGTGGAATTTTTTCTTGCAACCATTTTAGTCTGAAAAATGACCCATTTCAGACAGGGAGTCAACAACCTGCAAGCACTCCCTTTACTAACTTAAATCTGGTGGCCATTCAATCATAATATATTTAGGTGCTCATATTCGGTCCTTCAAAAAAAAGAACTTAACTGATGTGTTTTTCCTTTTCTAAAGAATCTTTTTTTCTATTAACAGGACTACAGAGAAAATATTCAAACTTGAAGATCCAAACAGTTTGGAGGAAGATATGGGAGTGATTGTGATTGACTTCACACTGTCAATCAGGCAAAGGGATCAAAAGAGCAATGTATGTGGTTCTTACTCCAAAACCTTTCTTTGTGTATTCTATAATAAGCTACTTTGCCACTTCTTGCAGCACATACATGGTCATGGTACAAACAAAACAATCCTTTACATGCTTGAGTATGAAAACGATTTGACACTGGCATTTTTTATTCTAAAATGTCATGTTTTTGTGCGGCTGATAGATACTTAATGACATGGTTAACTAAACTAATTCCACAAGAATAGGTCAGCAAATCATATTTTCTCCATCTTGTCTCCATCTTTCTCTGTGCTCCTTGAAATCAGCAAATATTGGATAATGGAACCATTGCTTTAGGAAGAATGTTTTCCAATCAAATGATAGTCTTGATACTTGTGTTGATGCAAATGTAAATGGAAAATCTTAACATGTTGAGAATGGTTTTGTGACCAGTCAACAATGCCCTCTGCTGCAGAGGGTTTGATCTCTAACCAAGTGCATGACTTCCCTATGTTATTGTACCACCTTAACACTAATGGAATTCAATGTCGAAATCTATCCCGTCCGATTGCTTGTTTTATGTTTTCCTCTAAGAGTAGCAATGTTGTCTTGTCCTCTGAAATGTAGTTTCCTGTAACCACTTACCAGCCTTTTATTAACTTTCTTTTTTTATTCTGTATGTGCTTATAATTTACATTAATACTTTCACCTTTTCTTTTTTCCAATACCACTCCCCACCCTTGCCTTCAATGTCACCATGTTGGCATCCAATGAGTAGAGATGGTCATCTCGGAGGCGGTTAGGTAATTTTAAGGTAACTAACCTTTTCTTCTATTGCTTTCCAACTTAAAACTAACTAAACCCCTCTTTAGAGGTGCTTCATCTGAAAATACAGGAGTTTCATGGACATGTTCTTGTTTAGGTAATCATGTTCAGTGTCTATTCAATAATGATAGACACCTTGGGTGGATCATTTTCTGATTAGCAATGCTTGATTGCATTATTAAAACCTGGGTTTTGATCAGGATAAATGGCTCTTCTGGGCGTGCCATCGATTTGTGGCAAGCCAATGAATTTCTTCACTTGTAATAAGCTTAGTGTTCAACACTCACAGGAGATACAATTGTGATTGATGAATAGCATATTAAATATCTTAATATTTTTACTTTACAACGTATCTAGTTGTAGATACCTTTGCCAACACAACTGTTATGACATTTGTAACCTTTAGCTCTAGATAACAATTCAGGGTATTGTAATACATTTTTTATTTAGAATCCATAAATTGAGGCTAAACCGGTATTTGAGCTTGCACTGCCATTTGCAAATTCACTCCCCTCCATATCCCTATCTTTGCATGTTTGTTGAAGCACCACCCACATAAACTCAGCACATTCTTGATCATCCCTTTCACACCTTTGTACTTGGACAGCATGCATGTATCCTCTTTCTGTGCTTGTTTCATCTCCTGCTTAGCTATGTTTCTAGAAATGTTTTTCTGTTTGCAAAAGTTCCTAAAGATACTTATGTAAGATTCAATACATGACCTTCAATATTGCCACTTCAAGACAGCTGTTACTGATAACATCCTCTAAGGGTAACCTATTTCTACAAGGTAATCATTGTTGTAAGCACTATAACAAACTGTGAAAGGTTTAAAGGTTGAAATATAAAAACCGTTTGTGCTGCTATCAGCACTTCAGTCTTCATGGACCTTGTCTGGGTCAAGAAAGAAAGAATTAGAAAATGTATCAGAAGGGCTGCAAATTAGGAGGCCCTCCTCTTACTGAACCATTTGTCACTGCCTAAGTTAAGTTGTCTATGTGTTGGAATTTATGGTTATATACAGTCTCCACTGCCATTCCCCTTGTTGCCTAGATGTGATACAATACGCTTTGGCTTGGCACCTTCTGCATGATGACTTTGCTTCAAGATATGATGTAATTGGTTGTAGTTTAGTGTTGTCCATTTGCAATGCAGTATAAACTCTAACCAGTACAAAAGCCAAGACCAATCCACATTTGCTTAATTTTGGCGTCACTTGCCGTTTCACGCCTATGTTGGGGAGTCTGGATTCTTTGAGGGTGACTGTTTCTCTCTTTGCTCTTGCAATAATGTATGACTCTCTGAATGCTAGTAGGATGTCTTAGGACACGGACTGGCTAAGGTGGCCCTGCAACTCTGCAGTTGATCATTATTCAAGGATGGAAGTCTTGTGACACAGCTTTTGTGGGTAAATAGGCTTTCATCTGAAAGAACAAAGAAATATCAAGACTGAGTACCACAAAGGAAATGCACCAATCACGGGCTAAAAGATTCACAGATATTTTATTACTGTACGGTTTACAAAGCAAAACCTCGCAGTGTGAACCAGATGACAAGTAGAGGTGAGAGAGTGCTGGACATTGAAACATTCTTACTTTTATAGAATTCTGTGTAATATTGTCCAGTCTCTCTACATGTTAATAATATGTGGTCTAGAGTTCGTGCCTAGTTCACATACAGATTATACCATATTATGCAAGGGATTACATAGGTTTGCATTTCCATGAAGGCACAATGGTGATGTATGTTCTCGGATCCCGCGGTAAGCCTTGTTTTACATTAGTTTACAATACAGTTTAGTCAAAACATACATTTGCGGCTTGTTCTTCATTGACCCAATGTTTATACAAGGATGAGGCTTATGTGCGCAGACAACACTTAGATGACAGTTCATATGGCACGCAATGTCTCTTTACCTAGTCTAAACAGTCGGTTCTCAGACAGCCTAAACATCGACAGAACTCAAAGGTCGGAAGGCTTAGTTGCAAGTTGCAAACATAGTCCACCATTGTGGAATGAAGAACACATGAGTGGAAATCAAAATGGCAGATGAATCTTGAAATGGCAGCAAAGTTAACCCAAAAATCAGAACATTTGCAACACGGTTTTCCGTGTAGCGCGAATTGGTTTAGGCCAATATAACTACTAAGGAGGCACTATATAATTACCGTTTAACACATAGAGTGTGGTGATGTATGTCAATTTTGATGGTGCATGGGATGAGCAAGCTACTTGTAAAAGCCATTGACCCTGAAGAATTGGTAAACCTTATCTGTGAGCATTGACTGTGTCTTTGACATGTTGGACCTGCCAGTACCTCTGACCCCCTCACACCATCCATTTATACTGATCTGGGAGCCACAGCCTCTTCTCAGCATTGACCACTGTTTTGATAGAAGCTCCTTGGAGAGTGGTGAACAAGAAGGATTATTCAGGCATCTTGTTTCAAGGATTCTATTTAAAAAACAAATAAAGGAATCAAATGCTTAGCTTGCCCTATTTATTTGAGGGAGGATCTGTACCAAACAAAACAGAAACAAAAGTGGAAGCCATATGCCTGTATATGGAAGATTCACAATAGTCCTCTCTTGATCCAAATGCTGAACCAGTCCAAGAACCCGGGCACTTTATTTTGGGGTAGAACTAATGCTTAAAGAGGATGGACATTCCAAAATGATGGAAGATTGGCTGCAAAACATTAGAAAATTTCATTCAAATATTGGGTTTACAATAGAGCACCCTGTTAATATAGGTGGTGATATTGAATCAATTAAAAATAAAGCAGTAATTTGGGACTGTATCAGGATTGTGGACTATCTAACGAGCACATCTTCCCTGAAGGAATATGTGAAACAGGGGCCCACAATGAGAATTTCTTTTAAATATGTATAGACTATATGCAACACCAAAGTACGTTGTTTCATGATGAGATTACGACTGTGCACCAACTTCCAATTTATAAACGTTGAAAAGCCTGGATTATAATATTTTATGATGCGAGATTGTCAAATTTGTCATGAAGCAATTGAATCCGCGCAACATCTACTTGCATCATGCTGCAAACTAAGGGACTATTATACTAGAGGTTCTCTTAATTATGTGACATGAATCAAGAATATACAGATGATCAGTTTTGGTCATACATTTACTCAGGATATAACCAGAAATTAATGTTTACTACATATCATAATTGTCAAAATATTTTAAGACTATCCTATAATAACTCACAGTTGTTGAATTAATGATTTACGTTTTTATAAATGAGAGATTGAGATATATGTAATACTGTTTTTAACAAAATGTTTTTAGTGGAAGGTTAGGTAAAGATTTTAAATTAGAATGGCTTTTGTTCATTATTATATATGATATTTTTCTGTCTACAAAAGTGATGTTTTTTGGGTTAATAGTAATAACCAATAAACCTAACAAACAAAAACAAAAAATGGAAACTAAGGGTGGATTCGAAGTCCAAATTAAATCTATGTAGTCCAAATCCTATCTAGCTAACTTGTCCTAGCAGCATAGAAAAACCCTAACTAAAAGAAGGAAAAAGGGGAGGCTTGGCACACTAGCATCAGCAAGACTTCTGGCTTGCCAAATTTATAGTTTTCAGTCTTCCAAAGTTCCTATTGTCTAGCAGTATATTATTTTCAGCCTTGATACCAAATTAGGTTTTGCAATCTCTTCATTTAATAAAGAAACATGTTTCTTGATACAAACAATTCCATTCCTCCATATTTGCTTGAGAACACACACAAAAATATGTCTGTCCTTTCCTCCTTCGGGGCGCTGGGACTGCCCAAAGTCCTGTAGTCCTGAGTCAGCTTTTTTCTTCCACACACGTTATTTTCGTTATGATGGTGGTCTGCCCTGGTTGTTCAAAGTTTGCAATCTTTCTGGATGCCTTTGCCTTATTTCAATTATTCTTACATCCTCCTTTCCCCCTTCCATGTGTTCATTGCACACTCAAGTTTCTCTGGCTTTTTCCAGCCGTTATTCAAAATGTTACCACTTTTCTAGTCTCCCTTTCATAGGGGTTTTACTCTCCAGTTTCTCAGGCTTCCATAACCTGAATAGATTTTCCAGCGATTTTTTTCACAATGTTTTTATTGCTCTCATTCCCCCTTTTATTAGGTGTTTGCACACTGAGCTTTCTCAGGCTCTCACAACCTGGACATGTTCCCCAGATATTATTCACAATATCTGTACTATGTATTGGTATGTCTTCCGCTGGGTTTTTTATGCTCCGAAAACCTTGTTGGCTTACCCTGTGGCAAAGTATCTCTGTAGCTACGGTCCAACATATAGCGAGCTTGGGTATCTGTTGCCCCTCAACCTGTTCGGTCTCTGCGTCTGTTACCAACCTCCCAGGCCACCACAAGTCCTGTTTGGTCGTACCACCAGACGAGGCTGGTGTCTTTCCATCTCTGCTCTCGTTCTGACCTGGACTTTTAGGTCAGATAAAACACCAACCTGTAGGTATTTGGTTATCACTTTTCTAGCCCTAATACTTGCGCTGGCAATGCAGACTACCATGGCACCGCCCTTCCAGGACGTCAAGACTGAAGAGGCTTGCCTCTGTGTAGCAGTCCCACTGTGCCTCAGTAGGATTGTCCTGTTGCTTTTCAATCCATCTTCACATCACAGAAACAATTTTATCATTCTTCTTCTTTGTAGACCATGGTATTCAGGTTGTGTTCAACATTACCTGCAGCCATGAGAGATATTTGTATTTGTATTTTATTGAATTTATATAGCCCTTTAATCCAAAGTACATTACATAAGAACAAGAAGAAATACAACAAGCATAAAATGGTAATTGAATCACAACTCAAACAGTATAAGGAACAATTTACAATATTGCATAGGTGAGGAGGGAGTGGAGAGGGACAGAGGAATAAGGGGGAGTGGAGATACAACAACCATAAGATGGTAATTGGAACACAAATTGAAAACAGTATCAGGAACAAATTACTTTATCGGTGAGGAGGGAGTGAAGAGGGACAATGGAATAGGAAGGAGTGGGAGATCCAACAAATAACCGATGGCAATTGAATCACAGCACAAACAATATAAGGAACAGTTTACATTATTGCTGAGCTGAGGAGGGAGTGTAGACGGACAAAGGAATAAGAGGGAATGGGAGGGATGAGTGGAGATGTTAGCAGAATTCAGAAGGGAGGCCAGAGGGTGTGAGGAAGATGAGAGGGAAGAATAAGATTAAGTAAGAGCAGGAGGAAGGATAAAGGGGGAGGGGAGGAGAGGGTGTAGAGGTGGAAGAGTAGGAGGTGAGGCATGGGCAGGGAGAGGTAGAAGAGGAAGTGGGAGGTGTTAGGGGTTATGGAAAAGATAAGATTTTAGAGAAGAGTGAAAGGAAGGGTAGGAGGGAGAAGAGTGGATGGGTAGGGGGAGGTGGTTCCAGTGAAACAGAGCAAGGAGTTGGAAAGAGCGGAAGCGGGAGGAGGTAAGGGGAGGTGGAAGAGGAGCGAGTAGGAAAAGATCAGCGGAGCGAAGAGAATGAGGGGTGAATAGAGAGCAAGAAGGGAATAAAGGTGGGGGGACAAGACCATGGAAGGATTTGAAGACAAGACAGAGGAACTTGAATTTAAGCTGAGAGTGAAAAGAAAGCCAGCCTAGGGAAGTGAGAGAGGAGGAGATGGAGTCAAAAGGTAAAGAATGATCTATTTAAAATACTGTGGTTGCAGGAGACTTTCCATAATCATATATGCAGAGAAGGTGGTGTGGACGAGGAGTTCCCTTCTCGAATGGCAGTCCTTGTTTCTAAGAGGGGAGTCACTCCCAGTGAGGGCCCACTTGCCCAGACCCCTAGGGAGGGACTTGCGTAGTGGGCTCACCTCCCTAGCTTCAAAGGGCATAGCTTCCCTATGGAGAGAAGGGACACATTGTCTGGATTCATCATAAGAGGCAGTCCCCAAATAGATGCCAATCAGAAAGACTGAGTCAAAGACTTCACGTCTGACTCCTTGTCCGTGTAGCCCAATCTACTGGCTGGACATTTCCAGACAAGCATATACAAGTATAGGTGACTGTTTAGACCTGAGTCTTCACAAATAACCCAATCGTAAATCCCATGAGGGAGGTTTCTAAATGGCGTGTTGGAGGCCATTTGTTTGGGTTATTTTCACTATCACAGGAGAAAGTATACCAAGTATTTCAGGAGTAATGTGGCCCTGCTACATTGCTTCCTGTCTGTCTGCCTAGACATACCAGAAGGCCACCTATCTTCAAATAATTCATTAAAACCTCCAACAGAGGGCTCTATTGTGTGATAAGTGATGGCTGTCTAAGTTAGTGGGCTCTAGTTCAAGGCAATGGCCGCTGAGGGTGAAGGTCACCTAACTCATTATGGGGTCTGGTAGTAAAGGCTGTAATGCTTTTTCTGCTTGTTCAGGTTTTAAAAAGGAAACACTCAGCTGGGGCTTTTTGTGACTGAGCTTATCCATGTCGCCTTGTGCAGTGCCCAGTGTCTATGCATCAAAAGGGGAAGCAAAGAATGTAGCATGTGCAGGTGGATGGAGCCTCCTTTCCAAGCTTGCTGATTAGAATAGGTACCTGGAAACAGGAGAACAATAGAATATCATGGAATGCATGCTTCTGTGGTAAGTGCCTGCATTCTATGATTTCTGATTATCTACAGTATGGAATACTTGGTCTAATAATGTGGCGTTAAGCACATGTTCCAAGGGCTGGAATGGGTGGTAGCGGCCCGGCGGCCCAAGTTAAAGACCTGAGCAAAGCCTTTGACTTTAACCTGAGCCACTGGGCCATTTCCACCCTTGGAACGGGGGCCAACATCGAAAGGTTCAACCCGAGTTTCAAGCCTCCTGATTGACTGGCTCCTCTGCCAGGTGTGCTAATAAATGTTGCAGGTCTCTGAGATTAATATATCTGGGAGTGGTAGCTTTTCTTGATAATTTTGCTGGTGTCTTCGATGGCCTCATAACCCTTTTGTGAGATATATATGGGCAGCATTCACCACCCTTTAGTTAAAATAACATCAATTTGCACTGAACTTTCCAAAAATTCTATTGATAATAACTTCTGACTCACTGGACTGATCGCTGGCAGCTGATATGTTTGGTTAAGAAAAAAAAGCAGTTTTCTGCATATGCACATGCATTCTTTCGTAGAGAAAAGAGTTCCTCATTTGAACATAAGTACCAAAAACGTCACTCGGTGGATTTGTGTCAAATTGGAAAGAATTTGGGCACAAAGCTCCACAAATATTTGTTGTTTTTGTTTTGTGTAAATTGACCCAGTAGTTTTGTTTTCCTCAATGCAAGTGCTTCCAATGGTAATCTTGTGTTAAAAGACAAGAGCTCAAAATGATAGTATGAGGGCAAGGAGTGATTCACATCAAAGTATGGAAGGAGAGAGGGTAAGAGGGCCAAATAGTTAGGTGGCCACATTGGGAGGGCTGAAGAGCTTGCTATGAGTCATATGTTCATCTTATAGCAGAATTCCTTTAGGAACACATACAGATGTGGTTGTCAAAAAGGCATGAATAGGAAAGAGTTGGGGAAACTGGATGACAGGAGAGAGGGACAGGAGGGGGCTACAAATGGGAGAGCTGAGAGGACCTAAAATGTAGAAGTGTACATAGAGAGGGACAGTGGGCTACTGAAGATTTTAATGTTCATGCATGTTTCCATTACTTTGGTAATAGGTAGACAGTGCATTAGTGGAGGAAGAATTACTGCAGCAATACAGAGTGTTGCACCGGTGATGGTTGTTATGTTTGTATTGGAGCTTTTCCAGAGAGACTGTTGTGGAAGTAAATCATTTTGGAGAGGTGAGGCCTTGGCCCAGAGACCCATGCTCTCCTAATGTTTGCAAAATGGGCAGTGCCACAGCCAAAGGCCATGGCTAGTGGGATCTAGCTTTCTTATTAGTGAGGGTAAAATCGTCCACAGCTCTATGCAATGGCCAAAGGCCATGGCCCAATGGTCCACATTGTTTTCTCATCATTGTTCCAACATGGACAATGTTCATGACTGAAAGTCATGGGAAGGGTGTTCTGGGGTTCTAGTTAGGTGGTTATGGGCCAAAGCCATAGACTATGTCCAGTAGGCCAGAATAATTTATTGTAATTAATGCTGAGTAGTCCTCACCAAAGGCCATAACCACTGGGTACTTGAGAAGATATACAACAACAAAACACCCGAAATTCAGTGAACATGCTCTATTTAAGGCAGAGTAAGAGAGAGACGTTCGATTGATGTGGGAACTGACAACAATCTTTACTTCAGCCACTTTCATTGCTCAGCTCATGAGCACATATATCAGATCACAACAGGGAACAACAGTGAGACCAAAATTACATCATGGGTGATATTTAAGGGGGTATCTCAAAGTTAATATTGTCATAACTTCCCACATCTGCCGAATTTCATGCCTTTTGTTTCAATGAATTGGGATTGTCTTAACGATCGAGTATCTTTTTTTTTTTTAACACATTTCTATCTATCTATTACAGTGTCTGAGTTAGTGGTCCTGTAGTTATGGTTAAGTTGCTCAAATCCTAGAAAGAGCAATTTTTGGAAGGCTTATAACTTTGCCCCCCCCTGAACGAATCCTCAGCAAACTTTGCAAATAAGGTATATGGCCGCCTTGAATGATTTTGGGAGGTTTGGTGCGGTTTCGTCCTGGGGAGGGAGTGCAAAGTTATCCCAAAAGTTTTGAAATCCTCCTAGACACACTGGAAACACTTTTTGCTCGTGCCTACAGCCCAAACCGCTGGACGGATTTTCACTAAACCTGTGCCATTATCAGCGGCTTGGTCCCAAAAGGGTTCTTTTGTAAATTTGGTGAAAATCCATCCAGTCATTTTTAATACAATTGTCAAAATGTAGGTGATATCTGGTAATGACATTCACTGAAAAAACTTTGGTAAAAGGACGTTATGGTTACAAGTAAAACAGAAAAACCTCAGAAATGTGCCAGTTATGGTAAACCAAGCAACCATAACGCAAGCCACTACTGTGCACTGCTAAGATTAACACCCAGGGCATGAAAGATGACATCACAAATGTCATTGATGACATCACTGACATTACATATTACATTCATTTTAATAAACAGTCCCTTCAAGGGGTTGAGTTTATAATGTTGGAAACAATATGTTAGAGGTGATTGGGGGATCTATCAAGAACTACTTAATGTATTAAAGAATGTACACATGTAAACAAATCATGATATTCTAGTGTTACTGTTGGTAGACTGACCTAATCATACATACATATTGGCAATGGTTGCAGCATGCACCATAGAAAGATAACACATACAACCTTATGAGAGTTTTGAGTAATGTTAAACATGGAATAAATAGGTAACAATTGAAAACTTACCACACACTAAGTAGAAAGAATACATATAAAAACGCACAATGCATACAAATTAGAGGAACATATAGGGAAAATAAAGTAAGGAAGAAAGAAACAGCACCAAAAAATTACAATAACATCAGAGTTAATCATCATGTAAATACATGAATTGTGTGTTTGAGGTGTGCTTATTGCCCCATGTATGTGCACTTTGAGCTCAGATTAAACTCTAAGGAAAATACTTTGAGAACATATAAAGAGGTTAATATGAAGATATAGCACCTTTTTAAAATTTTGGAAATTCTCAGTCAGTAAAAACAAAACCTAGCCTAATCATGTAAGTAAACAAAAGCAAGTGGTCCAGATATGTGATGTCATCAATAACATTTGTGATGTCATCTTTCATGTCCTGGGTGTTAGTCTTAGCAGTGCACGGTTCTGGTGCGACTTATGGTTGCTTTGCTTCCCATAACTGGCGGATTAGGTTTTTCGGTTTTACTTGTAAACATAACGTCCCTTGAACAACGTTTTTTTCAGTGAATATATAAACATCTATATATGCACGCACACACACATGCACAGGTACAGGTCATAGGGTGTACAGAATCAAAATATATTATATACATTTTCCTCATTTGATATTTTATTAATAGGAAGTCTGATAGTATACAACATTTAAATAAGGAGGGGGTGAAGTATTGTAATGGTAGAGACCAAAAATAATGATCTGCACCTACTGATATTTAATTATCCTTCACCAAGAAATACATACTTGCGCCTTGTTGTCCCCCAGGCCTGTCTGTGATTGTTTGTGAAGTACACTGAAGAGCATTCAGAAAAGTAATGAAGGTTCTCAAAATGTTGATTTTCTAGAGGTTTTACTAGTTGGCCAATATTAGGGGGAAGGAGGGTCACCCACCAAAAGATTTCCTTGAATATGAAGCATTTCAAAATATATTGCTTTGATATGTTGAATCAGAATCAAGTTTATCTTTGTCACTAATAATAGGAGTATCTTCAGATTTCTGAAAAACTCTTTTCAGGAACGGACATTGTGTAGCTTCTGACACATATGGTACAATAATCACTCCAACTCACAGATATTGTCTGAGGGTTTTTATTGTCTTATCTTCTATGTGGGCCCTAGGGCCGTCCCTCTTGTTCATCTTGTTTTTAATCACCTAACCCAGATACCCCACTCCCAGGTTCATAGATATTGAATGTTACCCCTGCTGCATAGATTCTGACTTTATCTTATGGTGAGGACCCAAAGGCCACTCAACCTTTTGTGTTCAAGGCTCTCTCTGGGACTTCCTAGCTAATGGCTGGTGCTATAATTGGATTTGGGATAGGGCCTTGCACTTGTTTGATTCCATTTATCCTGTTATGGCCACGCTAATCTCTCCCTTTCTACTCTTACTCCTCCAGTTCTTTTCTTAATCTTCTCACCTTTCTACCTCCCCTTTCAATGTTTGCCTTCCTCAATGTTGCCTCAACCCTTTGATGTCTACTCCTCATGCTACAACAACCAATCTCTTCTTTTCTCTACTACTCTCCCCTCCTACACACTACTAAGCACACACTCATTTTCCACTCTGTACCATTCACTTCACCCACACTTCATATACTAGCCTTTCTGCACACTTGGCCCACGAAAACACACACTTACACTGCAGACCTACTTCCACTCGCTATCCAATATCTCATCTGCTCCATAATTTGCCACCATAGTTCACTGCTCCTTCCTTCCTTCCTTTTGTTGGTGTTTTGGTCATCCTCCACCTCTGACCTCACCTGAATAACTCACACTGCCTACTTTTTGTGCTTCCCTTATATTTCCCCTACTCTGAGGGCATCAGGCTCCTTTCCCAGGCCATTCTGTCCCCTTCTTAACCACTCAGGGTGTGTATGCGTGTTTGAAATGCATAATTAGTGGACTAAGACCTGCCACATTTTTCACGCGCAGTTCGGCCATGGCGTCTCAGCTTGGTGTTTGTTTCCCTGTTGCCAGCATTGATGTTGGGTCTCTCTGTTCTAGTCCATTCTGAGGATGGGTGAAAACTTTTCCCCCCTTCATTGTCTGTTGGCTTAGTGTGGTTTGGGTTCATCTGCGGAGACAATGGCTATCTATGTGGACCTTCTCTGGTGGCCAGTCTGTTCTCAATTTTCCCACTCAAGAAAATGTTCTGGTTTTCTCGCTTAGTTATCTCTGCTTGCCTCCTGGACAAAACATGTGGTCTCTAGAAAAACAGAGGCACTGGCAAGTAATTAGCTGGAGCAAGGGTTGAGAAGACCACATAAAGCACAACAATATAATGGCACAAGGGATAGGGGGGCAGGAATTGGGGTCCTCCTGGCTACCCCCTGGCTACCCCCAAATTTAAGTTGTATCTGGTTCTCTAACCATCCCTGGTTCTGATTTTTTTTCCCTGTTTTGAGAAGGCTCTCTTATAAACCTTTGATTTTCCTTGATCTCATTTACAATATCACAAATATGAACTAGCAACTTTTAACCTATCCTATTTCAGTTCTGGCATCCCAATGTTTTGTTTCCGGTCCTACACTGGTTTTTAAATGTTAAAGGAAATTGCGCATTACCCTATTTTAAGCAGTATACAGTATTAAGCAGTATACAGATCAAATCATATTTGTAATATATATAATTCGATCAGAAGTGGACTACTTAGACATCAAAGTGAAAATAATCAATGACATCATTGCCACGGAATTGCATCGGAAAGACGCCAGTACCAACACTGTCTTACATGCAACCAGTGCACATCTTATATGTCTTAAGAACAGTATTCCCTTTGACGTGTTCCTTCAAATAAAGAGAAATTGTAGAGAAAACTCAGTCTGGGAAAACGACGCCAAAAAAGCAGCAGCCAGATTCTTGGCGAGAGGATATCAAAGGCATACCATAAGCAAAGCATATGATTGCAGTAGCAACAAAACCAGGGAAACGATACTAGCAAAGGAAAATTCTCATATGAAACATATACAAGAGAAAGAAGACAGCACCATTAGATTTATCACCAGCTACAACTCGGGAGCGAAAGAAACTAAGCACATTTTGAATAAATATTGGCACATGCTCAAAAGAGACAAGGATATCAGTCATCATTTGCAACCAAATGCCACAGACACTTATAGAAAACCTTTTCCATGCAAACAAGATTGTCACTCAGTATGCTTCAACCAATGAGCATACAAATAAGAGGAAATTGGTTAATTAAACGTATATTTGATTTTGTAGCATGTGCAAAATGTAAAGCATGCCAGTTTGGATTCAACACTCAAAGGTATATATGTCCTCGGACCAAGATTGTAGTCATAATCCAAGAAGAACTTAGATGCTCTACTCAGTTTGCAATCTGTTATTATATGTACGTGTAGTGTAGCCTGTGGTACATAGGCAGTACAAAATTAGAAGCAAAGCTACCTATCCAATAAGACCCCTTTGACAACTGGAATCCTGATATATAGTGGATTGCAACACTACATTTCCTGCAGGTCACAGTTGAGACGAAGAGCTTTATGTTTTTGTGGGAGACTAAGATGTTTCAACTGAATATTACAAGACTATGAGTGAAATATACATATATTTGAAGACATTTTGGAACTATTTCCCAGTTCAGACTTGACAAAATATGGCTGTTTTGCATTGCATTTTCTCAGTGATAGTTTCTTATATTTTTGTTATTGTTCTCTGTTCAAACAAAATTTCTGGTAATTATTTTTAATGTTTTATTGCTTCTGCACCGTACTAGCACATGTTTTAAGCACTCTGATCCATGTACATAAACGTTTAGAATATAAGAGGATCTGGTATAATGTTTTGCCGCACATGTTATAGAAAATATTTTGTAAGCTGTGAATATTTGATTGCTGGGAGGATAAAAAAGCACATTGCACTTTAAATAGCTAACTTTGCACTTAGGATAAAGTTATACACAGTTTACGAAGCACTAGCGCTCATATATATTATTTGGCTGTACAAGACCTTTCCAACATCTTGGATTTTATCATTTGAGATCTTTTAAATTATATATGTTTACCCTACTTGGGATAATTTGAATATGTCTGCAGAGTATGTTGTAGTTTCATTGACAAACCAGGCACTGGCACCCGCAAGGGTTTACTGCCAGTGACCTGTGGAGGTGCTCATATATACCCTCCATAAATCATTGGTCAATAATCAAGGTCTAATATGCCCATAGCGTTTTGCAAAGGCTGTTTGATCAGCACATAGTTGCATAAATACTATTTATCTGATATGTCATTTTGCTCTCAACATAAACTTTACAGTCGTCACAAGCGTATAGAACTCTGGCGCCCACTAGGGTTAATTACCAGAGCCTTCTGCAGCTACATAGTTTAATGACATTTTTTTGGGACCAAAAGACACCGTGCAAATATTACATATCAGTTATATGTGTATATAAGAGGGACGTAGGTGCCTGCGAGGGTTGCTTACTGCCCTCGTCACTAATACTAACTTTGCAATACATGCTTTTAAAGTAACACATGCACATTGCACTTTACATACTATGACGGCAAATACATAATCTAAATTATCATAAGTATAAACACCTAGAGACATGAGGATCACCCATTAGGGAGTAAGTTGTTTGAGTAAATGGAAAATGCCAATCTGTATACATCAAGTGTCGCTCGTTCAGGACCAACTCATTATGAAGCAAGCGCTGAAAGATTTTGGAGAATACACTTGCAAACTGCATGTTATATAATGACATATCAACTGAATGACACTATTTTAGGGTGTTTTTTATGTACATATTTTTATATGTACATCTTTTCCTCCTATGTCTAATAAACATTGTATAATTTAAATCACTAATGGTTGAAATGTCTCACAATGTTACTTTGCACTTCATGGATATATATTTATATTGCAGAGATATTGATATTAATGTATAATTTGGGACATTCCAAAATGGCAGCATGCATATGTAAAGACTGGAGGGGGTGTCTGTACTCCTGCTCTCTATATGGCAGAGGAGAGGCGCAGAGGACCCCAGCCAAGATTCTCTATAGGGTAGCGCTCGTCGAGCAATCAAGGCCTAGCTTCTCAGGAGGTGATGCAGGCTGGTTCTTAAGTACAGTGCAGTCCCCAAGCCCCACAAAGGAATGTCCACACACTGTATTAGTTAAAACAGTCTTTGTATAATTATTATTAAAGGTTATGTACACTTATCACAATAACTCACTTTGTGCTCAGAAAATCCACAATGGCAAATATAGACAGTTCTAAAGTGGTACCACAATTATTATCAGATCTCATTAAAGTGCATCAACTATACTCTGGTCATATGTCACACAGATCAAGGAATAAAAGTAACCAACAAAAGATATAGGAGGAAAGTAGTTGGTTAGAACAATGGACAGAATATTGACCCCTACCAACTAGGCACAATTATGTGTGGAGATCCCCCCCCCCCCCAACCTGGGCAGCCTGTAAATTAAAGATATATCACAAGCCCAGTCCATATATTGTTCTATAAGTCTTATTTCCTTCTCTAAGGTTTCTACCCCCCAATGTACCTGGTAGAGCAGAGTTCTTCGATGAGGCATCGATGGATCCTTCTTGAGTGACTCCCTTTAAAGCAGGAGCCATGGATCGTCAAGAGGCGTCTAAGAAGGTGAACTTGGCGTCAATGGCGTCGATGAAAAGTTTGATGGTGTCGAGACCATGGCGTAGATCCAGGCGACGCTCGACGGCGACGTCCTGCGAGGATGAGGTGTGCAGGGCACCTCGGTGTTCGTTCAGGACCGCAAAGAGTTTCTGAAGAACTGTGGCCTGACAAGGGCATCGAGTCGTCAAAGTCTTTGTGATCTTCGGGTGGCGGGAAACCCACCGGCGGATGCTCTTCGGGACGTCGATGACCTGGCCTTCTCCAGCGGGAAAAGGCGGGTGGCGGTGCAGATGAGCGCATCCGTGAATTAAAAGTCTTAGGCAAAGGAGCGTGCGGCTCCGGTCGTCGGTGGTATGGCGTCAAACGGTCCCCTCTTCTGGGCAACCCGGCTTCAACGGGCTTCCAGCAGTTACAGCGATACTCCGAACCCTGGTTGACGGCAATGGACTTTGACAGCGTCGATGTCCGGGTGCTTTACTTCGTTCTCCCCGGTGGTCCCTGTCTCCGGTCGGCAGCCTTTCGAGGGTCTGACTTCCAGGGAGCTTCGGCGAAGGTTTAGCGGTGCTCGATGGTTCCTCGGAGCACGGGAAAAGGGCGCCTAACCAGGTCCTCTCTCGGATCAGTCCTTGATGAACTCGCCAGCTTTCGGGTCAAAACAAATGCAGCAGCAGTTCTTCTTCTTACAGCTGGGCGTCAAGGATAAGCAGTTCCAGTTACCCTTCAAGTGTCATCTCAGCTTCTGAACACTTTCCAGTGGTGAGAGGTCCCCCGATATACTATTCTGTCTCTCATCCACACTGCTCGGTCACACTGAGCAGCCAATTATACAGAAGGGCATTATCAGGCCTACAGTGTATTCAGGCCATACTCCTCCCTCTCAGACACTCACAACAAGGAATGTGTATTGGGACAAGTACCCAGCCATTCAACACTACACACTGCATTCATACCAGTTTCTGGCAGGGCTTTCTCCGTCATTGTGCCATACACCAGAAACCAGACATCCACAACAAGAAGTGCATATAGGTCACACACTCCATTCACCCAGGTCCCACCCACAGGGTGTACCCACAACATACAGTCACTGGGAAGGCTCCAGCCAGTCTGGCCTGGACTTCACAACACCATATATGGAACTTCCACCAGCCAGTCAGGGGGAAGGGACAGAGTCAGGGCTTCCCAGGACTTTGGGAAAACAAGGTAACAGGCAATAGAAAGCAAGAGGCCACAGGGGCCATCTTGTTTCCTATCACAAATCAACTGATTCTAATGGCAGGGCCTGGATATCCCAAAATGGAGGATACTCAGAGCTCCTGTCAAATTCAGTATGGAGCTGCCACCAGCCCATACCCTGCTCCGTGGGCCACACACAGGTACCCCAAAACATACACTAGGGGCACAGGGTTGCACCCCCACCCATGGGTGCATAAGGGTATGCCATGAGTCTGTACAGCAAACCAAAAACAGGAAGAGCTTCACTGGCAGGAGTCCCACATGGACTCCTGGGCAGAAAACAATACTGAACACAAATGAAAAAGGACTACAGTACAAGTACAGGGAGGCCCTGTCTCTCCAATGCATTGCCAGCATCACAGTATACATGGAGTATCTCCAATTTAGCATGTGAGCAACCACAACACTAAAACTGCGATGAAGGACTACAATGTAAAATGCTGTTTATAAATGTTTAGTCTTCTTTTTCTCACTTGCACACCAGACAAAACCTGTGTAGGGCAAAACGCGTTGTTCCTGTCCTTTGCTGCTGCCTTCCTTGTCCAAATGTTTTGCAATAAAGGACTATTCTTGCACAGCAAATACTCCTGGGTTATGGATTATTTTTTAACATCCCTATACTGTTTTGCCTGAGTGCCGCTACGCCTAGGACTGTGCCACTGTCCACCCTCTCTTTTTTTCATAAATATATATATATAACAAACGATCGCAGGTCAACATGCATGGCACAGTAGAATCGATGCAATGTTGGGGAAATTATCACTGCCTTGCTGACATGCACCACCCAAGGGTTGCTGCAAATATTTTATAGTATGGAAATGTCGCCTATAAAAACCTTAACGGGTATTCCCAGAGGCCTGCTTCAGGTAAGGCCCTCGGGCATTATCTGACATGGTAATGCCCCCAGGTGAGGGGCTTATTGTAATTGGAACCCCAACAGGTTAGATCAGGGTACTAATAGTGTTCTTTCACTTGCAAGACGCTCCAGCATTTCTCTATTGAAAATAAAAATGGGTGCCACAGAGCGGGAAAATGTGATCCGTTCTCCCTTTCCATGGTGGTAATTAAAAAAAGTAAACAAAGATGGTGGCCAACAAGGAATGGGAGAAAGGACTACAAGTGGTTCCTTCTCGCTTTCCATTGCTGCATGTCGCAGTTCGGGAGCGGATGCACCGGGGACAGAAATGTACCTGGCGTTTCCGCTCCCAATCAGGACCAGAATGAAGAAGGTAAGTGGGGTGGGAGGGTAGAGAGAAAAATTGATGGCAATCCGTAGTAGGTTAGGGAGGTTTTGGGGCACTTACCTTGTTCCCCGGTGAGGGAGATGGAGGCCTCCAGTCATGAGGCGTCTCAGAGCGGCAGGATGACTGCATGGTAATGACCCTGTTCTGATTGGCTTGGAGGACAAAGCCAGGTCTCCACTGCGTACTAATGAACATTAACGATTTTCAGAACAAGAGGAATTGTTACCTCAACAGGGCCTAAGTCTTTTTTTTTATATACCTACAATTGAAATGAATTGCAGCATATGAGATAAAATGGTGCTTACAGGACCACAAAACCAAACCCCAGCAAACATTTCAATGAATTTTGCTCTTACCGAAACACGTCCCCACGTTGGATTTGCCTCGGACCAAATAGGACAAGCCGAACAGAGACAATGAACATATAACACGGAATTTGTTCAAAGGTGGGAATGGCATTTAGTTAATAAACTGATGCATAAAAGAACTGGTAAATTACTCGTGAATGGCTACATTGAAAAACACATCAATAAAGTCTTCATCACATCAACAAACGTGTTTGCAAGTAACTTTACAAGTGGTCAGCTTGGAGATCTGAGGTTTATTATATGCATGTGTAAGTCATAATTGACCTCCACTTAACCAATCGGAATGCTTGCAGTACAGTCAATGACTACTTGTATTGACTCGATTTCAAATATTCTATCTTCAGAATCAGTCAGGGAAAGAACTTTAAGATTTCTATGCATTTATGATACATTAATGTTGCTTCTCAGCAAACATTCATTCAACAAGGTACTCCCCCTCTGGGACAGTCTTTTATTTTCCACTACCTTGAATGTGACAGATGAATAAGCCAAAATGAAAATGGAACAATGTTTTCGCCTTGTTATAAAGAAACTGTTAACTTTGATATTTCACGTATCGCATGCTCATGGTAAAACTGATTCAAATAAAGGCAAATATGGTGTTTAGTACAAAATAAAACCACATTGTATTTACTAACACATTTTGTGTATTAACACTACTCACTATTAAAATACGATTTTCCTTCACCACCTCAACTCCAAAACCTATATTGACATGGTATCAGTTGAATCCTGAAATCTCCAAAAAAACAAAGTGACTCCACTTTGCTAGGAAAGGCGCTTCACAGTTGGCCCCAATTAGGTTGCTTAATATATTCTCTATTGTAATTAGTAACCAAATGTTATTCCAAAAATATTCTGATACTCGTGGGTTTCATAGCAGAAAATGTTTAATGCACATTTCTGTAATGTTTACTGGTAAAATTTATCTGTGTAAATAACACATTGAGTGTTCATCTGAAATTGCCCATAATACTTTGGTGTCAATGCATTTCGGATAAAACCTTCATCAGGGCGGTATTATAGCAAAAAATGATATCTCATAATGCTATTTGTGAACTTTGTTATAAGTATAGTTATGAGATATCATTTTTTGATATAATACCGCCCTGCGAATTTGCGAATGCGCCGAGCGCGATTACAGAGGAACTACAAGGACTATCACTATCGTTTTGGGGTCCCAGGAAAGCCTAGGATCTCAGCTTCCAGATGAAAGTTACTGCAAGTCTCTAGCACAAACGGTCACGGAGATATGAGCGATTAAATAAAGGTTGTTTTTCAGATTTGAAATTTTAAAGTTCAAAAAGACAAGTGCAGCTTGCAACTAGAAAATGACAGGTGACAGTTAGGAGGCAGTTCTACTTAGATTAAAATAGCTTGGATTATATTATTTTAACTAAGAGATTGGTTCTGAACAGTTTTCTAGATACTCACACTATATTCTTGAGTTAAATGGGCCTCGCCACGGATCTGGTCAGGTTTTAGACTGGACTCTGGTCTCTGCACTTCACAGTGATCTGGGTCAGCTCTGCTCTCTCTCTGGTTCTGGAAATTTGATAGATTTGAAGTCTCTATGTCTGCTCTCTGAAGGTTGATGGAGGTAAAGTATGGATTTTCCCGGCAGAGCTTCCAGCTGCAAATGGATTTGAAGGTCCCTATCTGTCCTGTCTGTCTGCTTTTATGTGTTTTCAAAATGGGTGTGTGTGCAGCATCACTAGACCCTACCCCTCTCCACTTATCATTGGCCAAGCTTTCATTTCTCCCCTGATTGGGGGAGCTAAGTTGTGTCAGAGTGATGTCATTTTACAGCCTGCAGAAAGTCCACTCCTCCTGTCAACTTGCACACAAATCTAGATTTGAACCAAATACATATTTGCAGAGGTACATATTGTTTTAAAATCATATGCACCCATCATGCATTACAGGAGGTATACCCTGTTCAAACTCTGCTCTTCCTGAGAGCTTGCATTCAGAAATGGCAATATTTTGCACTTTTTACCTGGTTTGCAATACCGGACATTACCCCAAATTTCCACACATGTGCGCAAGGAGTATGGACATTAGTTGATGAAGTGTCAGATTTTTCACATGCACACATTTTGAGTAATATCCTCTTTTCCGCTAAAACTCCCCTGAACATGCCACCGGTTCTAAAAACCTCTTAAAATGTGGGCAGAAAAATCACAAGAATTATGGTGTCATTTAAATAATTTTCACAAGTCCGTACTACGAGTTATTCATCTTTTTAGAGTTATGTTCTGGCCCCAAAGGGGTGTGGTTTTCCTCCAGCACAAGGTTGAATTTCTGGTTTTTCCAGTTCTGCCAAGCCAGCTTGCTCTCACAGGCAGTGCTCCTCCCCTTTACTTCCAGGAGGAAGCTCCATTTACGACTGCCGCCAATTAAACATTTGCCTGAGTCAGGACAGGGCTTTGTTCAGAGCTCCTGTATTCTGTGGGGGCTCCCCTTAATTCAATTATCAGAGAGATGGCATATCCTTAGTGTGGCCAGCAAAAGGCAGATAGGCCTGGGAACACAGCTGTGACTCAAGTTTCACTCCTGATGGGGGGTAGTTGCCAGGCAAGTTGGAATCTCTTTAAGCCAGTTTTTAGCTACATGTCATTTCTGTTCCCCAGTTTAAGTCGAGACAATTTTTTACATATGCAGCTAGAATGCTGATTGTAAGTTCAAAACTATGACATTTAAACAATTGCAACCTATGTGACACTCAGAAATAGGTCACTCATTTCTTTTAAACATTGAGATTTTTAGTGTCTTTCAGTCCAAATTTACTTAAACTGCTGAAATCCACAGCTCAGCCAGTCTTGTTATAAACCTTCAAGTCACTTCAGAATATGACTTTAGATTGTATCCACCTCTCAGTAAGTCTTTCTTTGGCCTGTTTTGGGTTCATTTATTCAGTTTTGCAAAAAGTAAAATCTGGTGTTGTTTTAAAATGCCGGCTTTTGGATAGTGGTGAGTACTGGTAATGCACCCATTTTTGGGATTTAAGAAATGAATTCCCCACAATTATGGGTTTGCTTTTGGCAATCAGCATTGCCACTCCCAATGGTTTCAGACTACTGCGTGGGTAGTCCAATGGTGGTTTTAGGCAGTGTCCTTCTGTGCCCATAACATCGGCAAAAATGGGTGGCAGCCTCTTCTTCATGCATTTCCCTGTACATTTTCTGGGAAACTCTGGCCATCATGATGTTTTCCATGTCAGTACTGCACAGTTTTGAGGTAGGGCTCGGATGCATGGGTAAATACATCCCACAAACACCAGATCGATAAATATGCACGCCCGGGACAAACACAAACTTATTGTGGCTAACGATTTGGACATACTGTTTCTTATAGAAATTTGGGTCACAGATTCCAGCGGTCCAAGGGCTATTCAATTCTTTGTGGGAATAGAGAATCAGGAAATGGTGGGGGTGTAGCAATTATTGCTAGGAACATTTTTGATCTTCTTCCTCTTCCTCTGCCTGTTCATGGCAGGGATGCCAGATTGTTCTTGCAAAAGTTATTCTCTCTAATCACTTCTGCCTTAATCTCATACTTGTTCACCGACCACCTAACAATATGCCTGATTTCAATGATGAAATGATTCAAATCTTGAATAATCTGGACGGTCCAAACCGTATGACTCTCCTTCTAGAAGATTTCAACTCGGACCCCAAAGCTTTGACTCTAGAAGTTGCTTTAAATAATATTGACTGCCACATTCAAAATAGAGATCCAATGACCGGGAACAACATCATCTTGGACTGGATTGTGACCAAGAACCTTGATGTAAATATTGAACAGACCAAGCCTTGCATATGGTGTGATCACTTCATAATTGATGTTCACATCTGCCCAATTAAACCTCCTATGAAGTCCAGAAATTCGACCAAGAATGTTCGTAGTCACCATTTCAAAAAGGTATTAATACAGGACTATCAAGTGTGTTGTGACTCTATCATGACCAACACCACCTCCAGTAACCCGGTCTGTGATCTGGTGGGTGTATTTAACGGACACTTAGACAATGCTGGATAAATCTAAGCTGGTAAGGGAGAGCCCTGGTCACCAAAAATGGTTTACTCCACAGTTTACAATGCTGAAAAAACAGAAACCTAATTTAGAATCCCGTTGGCTGAAGTACCCTACGGAGGAAAACAAAAATCACCTGGAAGAAGGTGGATAAAACCTATAGACTCTCTTAATTGAACATACTAAAAAATACTTTTTTAATTCCCAGATCGACCACTCAATCGTCTCTCCTATGTGGGGGCAATTGAGTATACTCAGACGTGGAAAATACCTCTTCACATTGTTGGTACATTTCCGGGAGACCGGATATTTGACATAGGGTAGTAACCCCTAGAGTATCGCAACGAGTGGTTTCCAAGGGTATCTTTCGGTGTTCCCCGATACAATGTACTAAACAATACTCGGATCCGAGAAAGAACGAGCCTACTGACCAGTTGATAAATGGATTATGTTGCCTCAGCCAGGGGAGTCTGAGAATTACTGGATGGTGAGCTGCACGGATGCTGTCCAGAGATAGGATCTCCTGATGTGAAGAGATGGACATTAACAAGAGTCCTGTCTGAACCTTGATGGGGCCAGAGACCAAAGGGCTACCATCCATGCTCTCCACTGGGATGGCTTCGGATTTGGGAAAATTAGGAATTTTATGGGCTGAGGCCCACTGATCATCAATGAAGTTCCCGGCGGCTCCGCTGTCTATGAGAGCGGGAACGTCCTGTAGTAAGCGTCCTCCAATAATGAAGGATACTTTCAGAATTTGCATATTCGTGTCTGGTGGACGGGTGCACAGGGTAGTTTGTGTCTTGGTTAAGGAACCTTGTTCTTGCACCTTATCCCGACCCGTGGTTCCTTTCAAGGTCGGGAACTGGTGTTTCCCGAATGACTAGGTGGGGTGATTGGACACTCTTGTACAGAATGCGTATTAGCCCCACAATACATACGGAGACCAAGGGTCCTTCTACAGATGCTTTCCTCAGGAGCTAGGTGACCTCTTGTTGCTGAACCCAGCTGCATAGGTTCCTCTGAAGTATTCACTCTACTGTCACTAGGAGGGTTTGTAAAGGGTCTGGAGAGCCTCCCCATCCTTCGTTCGTTCTGGCGTTCCTTCAGCCGGTAATCAATTTGTGTGAGAGTCAAAAATCAGGTTATTTGTAGTGACCAGCGGGGTGGCCCAGGCCAGAACAGGACCAGTCATCTGTGAGATCCCTGCCAGTATGTAATATGCACCCTTAAACGTAAATTGAATAGCACAGGAGTCTATGAACTCCTTTACCTTGTGGGGATTCCCATCAAACTGCCCACCTGGGAGAGGACCTGGGGGGACTTCAGAACCGTGTGGATTGCGGCTGGCTGCTGCTTGATTGCAGCTTGTTGTGGGTTCTGTCTCAAAGTGGCATTTTCTTGTTTTAGGTGCTGCACCTCAGTAGTGAGGGATTGCACTGCAGCTATTTACTGCTATATCTGCTGATCCATGTTGATCAAGGCTGATGTCTTCTCAAGCTCTGGGTGAACTGAATGAAACCTTTGGCATTGCTATCTGTTATGCTAGGATCCAATACCATTCATAGATTCAAGCAAAGATGTATATAGGAGAAGGATAATCACCTACCCGTACCAAGTTGGCCTCTGCAGACAACAGACAACTAGTGGCTTTGTAGAATTTGAGGTGCTACCTGTAATCCTCTCTGCGACCTAGCCCAAGGCTCGAGCACAGAGAGAACCCCAGGGAAACCCCGAAGGGAGAAAACCCTCTGAAGGGCTGCTAGGGTATGTTGATTCCTATGCGCCGACTTCAATGAAGAAAAGACTGATGACTTGTGGTCCAATAGGGGTTTGGCTAGTTCTAGATCGCTCCGGAAGGCTCAGGAATCAAACTATGCAGAAATTAAGTGTATTTAAAATTATGCCCTGAGTCTACCCTCCAATTATGTCACCCAACCCCCGTTCACTTGCTTACCCCGGGAGCGGAGTGAAAGACTGCTTCCTTTGTCTATAGGCTGGATTGAGGAGGAAGAATAACTGGAGGAAAATGAATGAAAGAATCAGAGAGGTAAGGGTAACCTACAACTCTAACTGGATATTGATCGAACTAACTAAATTCCTACCGAATGAAAGGAGGCGTTCCTTGATCTGAAGCATGTAGGCTTTCCTGATCGCACAGAGCAGAGTGAGATGGAAGTTTGAGGAAGCCGTGCCTGTTTTTTTGTGAGAGAGAGAGAGAGAGAGAGAGAGAGAGAGAGAGAGAGAGAGAGAGAGAGAGAGAGAAAGTAAACAATGCTCTGTAATATGAAACTCGCTGGTTAATGGATTCAGAGGAGGAGGAGCTAATGAAGGAACACCCACTGCAGCGTCTCAAGACTGAATGCGGCGCCAAAGGAGAGAAACGTTCAGATCTGGAACCGAAGGCGCGAACCGGGGAAAGGTCCATGGGAAGTCTTGGGAGTGGAAAGAAAGGTAGACAGTTAGCATACAATGGAATTGGAGAGCTGGAAGCTAAGTTTTACCCCCCAAGGATTTAGAAGATTAAAGCTATACGAACTCACTCAGCGTTGCACAACTCCTAAGAGTGTAGCAACGCAAGAAGCTCCGGGTCCTCCTTTCTGATATCCTGGACTGGAAGGGGGCGTGATCTTCATGACGAGATCCGTTGCAGAAGCAACTAGAGCTCCACCGCAAAGAACGTGGGTCTCCATCTTGAAGTTGTCACATAAAGAGGCAGAGTTGCCGGTCAGTTGGTCTATCGGGGATAGATTTGTCACACCACCAATGATCTTTGTCTGAATGCCAGCAAGACAGAGATCCTCCTCATCGGCACACCATCTCCATCCTTTTCCCCTCTCTCTGGCCTGCCTCAGTTGGCCCCCCTCGTACCCCTATCTGCGAAGCTAAGAACCTTGGGGTCATCTTTGATTCCACACTTTCCTTCTCTGCCCATATCTCTGAGGTCTCTAAATAGTCAAACTTCCTACTGCACCTCCTCAGAGGTGGTCTGCCTTTCCTCTCCTTCCCTCAGAAGCTCACTGTCTACCAAGCTCTGGTTCTCTCTAGATTGGAATATTGTAACAGCCTCTTTCTAAATCTACCTGCCTCCACTCTCCGCCCTCTGCAACTAATCCAGAACAGGACTGTGAGACTTGTCCTTGGCCTCAAGCCCTGCTATCGTATCTCTCCAGCTCTGAAATCTCTCCATTGGCTCGCAGTGGATGCAAGGATTACATTCAAAACCCTCTGCATTGTCCACAAGGTTTTCTTGGGGCCTGGGTCCAAAATACCTTCAGCTATTCCTCCGCAGATACCTCCCCTCTCGAGCTCTTCACTCCTCTACATCTAACTCCCTCCGGGTCAATTGTTTCTCAAAGAAATGAGCTGGGGGGCGATATCTATCTTCGGCTGGGGCCTCCCTCTGGAACAGCCTCCCTGCCACTCTAAAACTTGAGGCAAACCATCTCCGGTTTGGGAAGAACCTCAAGACCTTCCTCTTTGCTTATGCTTTCTCTCCCCCTCTACCCTGCTGACCGGCTCTCTCTTGGCACTGTGCACCTGGCCACCCTCTTTCCCCTGGGTCCAGGTACCTGCTCACCCTGCTGCCCTCATGCACTGCCTCCTGGCCACCCCTTGCACTGGTGGACTATATCTGTACCCATACAGCCCCCCTCTTTTTCTTTTTTTTCTGCACTTATCAGACTTACCAAGTCTGCTGCCATAAACATAGCACTTGCCACTTGCTGCCTGCACTTCCACGTTTATTACCTCTATTTTCTATTTATTTTTATTTATTATTTATTATCTGCTCTCCTCAGCTCCACACTTTCCACTCTCCCACTTCCATGAACTTTTCCCTTTATCCCCTTCCCATGCACTTGCGCGTTCTCAATGTCACTGGGCCTAGTTTTTTTTGTTTTGTTTCTCCCCTGTTCCTCTCCCTTGCTTAGTCGCACTCTGAAACACTTGTGTACGAGTACAATACAAATAATATATCATATCATACGACAGTCAGTTACTCCCTTCCTGAAAAAAAAAAACATTCTTGATCCCAAGGAACCTAATAATCTCAGACCTATTACAAATTATATTTTTTTCCTAAAAAATCCTTGATACGTTTGCCACCTTACAATGTCAGACATTTATTGAACTCCACTCAATTTTACATGACAATCAGGCTTCCAGCCCTCCTTTAGCACTGAGACTGCTCTGGTGGATTTTCAGACACATATGCTGTGAATTATCAATGAGGGAAGACCAGGTCTGCTGATGTTGCTCGACTTGTCGGCAGCGTTCGACTTGGTGGACCACAACCACCTCCTGAGCACTCTGTGATCTGGGCCAATACACAGATGAAGCCATCGGATGCTTTTGCTCCTCCTTACGGATGGAGAATCTAGTGTAAGGTGGGGTCAGGCGTGTTCCCCCCAGCTCCCATACTATGTGGAGTACCACAGGGGGCCTGTCTCTCACCCCTCCTATTTAACCTATATATCAGATCTCTCTGTACGCTCCTGCAACACTTGGGTGTGGTGTTTACAAACTACTCCGATGACGCAGAGGTGTTCATTAAACTAACGGGCTACAGTCACAATCAAAACAATCTATCAAGAGTGTATATAATCACATAGAATCCTGAATGATCATAACTTGGCTCCGTCTGAATAGAAATAAGTCGGAAATCCTGCTGGGGCTCTAATCAGGCTCTCACCAAATTGAGCTCCTGCTATGAAGCTTTTGACCTTGGTAAAAACTCAATCATGGTTTAGAAACCGGTTAAAACCCTAGGTGTACCGATCAAATTCTTCCTCAGTACCGACGTCCATGTCAGCCAGCTGTCTAGTACGTGCAGCTACCATCTGCCTCTACTTCGGATCCTGCGCCATTTTATCTCCAAGAAGAATTGCGCCACGGTTGCCCAAGCTACGTTATTGTCCAGATTGGACTACTGTAACTCCTTGTTGATAGGAGCCTCCTCAAGCAACCTGAGAAAATGTCGAACATTGCAGAATGATGCTCTTCGCATCATAAAAAATATCTCAAGAAGATGCAGCTTTCCAGAACATAGAAGGGCCCTGCACTGGCTTCCAGTGAATGAGCGTTTCATCTTTAAGAGCCTCACTATTGCTCACCAATGTATTTTTGGAACTGCTCCAAAGTATTCAACAACGTGGGTGTCTTTGTTCACCCCAGGCAGAACTCTGCGGTCCTCAACCCACTCTTTGCTTGATTGTCCAACTTTCAAGCGTTCGAGGGGTGGAGGTAAATCATACCCAGTTAGTGTGGCAAGATCCAGGAACTCCCTGTCTCCCGCCCTTCGACTTGAAGTAGATCTAGATTTTTTTAGAAAATCCCTGAAAACCTTCCTGTTCAAGTCATCCTACCTGCGCCTGTTCCTCTGATTAGCTGCTTTTGCTTGTCCTGTCTTTGATGGTCATGTCATGTGTGTAATTGTGCACCCTGATGCCCACGGGCTACCGGCGCAGTATAAATAAATACATTTAAAAAGAAAACCTTAATGGTGATCATTATGGCTCAAGTGGAGAAGGTATCATACTCAGTTTAACAGAGACACTCCAACATGGCACCTCCTTGATGGCATTCATGTCTACACTCTGCAACAGTCTAGTTATTTACGACTGTGTGCAATATATCCTGAGGAAGTGGCTGTGAACAGTGCAACACTTCAACATGCTGTTGTGAAATTGCTACACCGACTTTCCGTTTTCTTCTGTAGCACTGTGCCTCGTGACCGTTCCCTGCGGTCTTCCTCCTTCCCTTGCCTTTTTATTTCCTTGCTCTCTTTGCCCATAGCTTGCTAATCTTCGAGCTTTTTCTCTAGTCATGTAACACCTCTCCGTTCTGACTCCTTGGGCTCCAGTTTCCCTCACGTGACATAGAATTCTCTGCAGCAGTATTCCTCCTTCCTTTGTCGTTTTCTTCCATCTTTTCTTGCTCCTCTGCGTTCCACCATCTTTTTTCTCTTTAATTGCTCCGTAGCCTCTACCTCCTTTGTTTCCCGCTTCTTTGCTTCTTAAATGTCTCTCCTGGTGCTTGCATAACTTACTGATCCTGCTTGCTGCTGATTCAGTATCTCTCCCTCCATCCACTTCTTACCAGGAGACACGTTATCTATAGGACTACAGTTGCTCTGGAATCTACTGACATCATGCTAGTTATGAACATATAATTGACCTTGTTTAGATTTGTGCACCCTCTCCTCCACTAGCCCCCTAGCATCATGCTATATATTAAAATACAATGGGCCATGATTAGATGTGCACCCTTTCCTCCACTAGCCCTCTAGCATCATGCTATATATTAAAATACAATGGACCATGATTGGATGTGAGCCTGCTCTTCCACTAGCCCCAGAGCATCGTGCTACATATTAAAACATAATGCACCTTGTTTTGATGTGCTCATGCTCCTCCACTAGCCCCCTAGCATCATGCTATTTATGAAAACATAATGCACCCTGTTTAGATGTGCCAGCTCCAACACTTGCCCCCTAGCGTCATGCTATATATCCAAATATAATGCTCCCTGTGTAGGTCTGTGCATGCTCCTCCACTCGCACCCTAGAATCATCCTATTTATGACAATATAATGGACCCTACTCTTCCACTAGCCCCCGAGCATCATGCTACATACGAAAATAAAATAAATAATCCCATTTTCTGGTTGACTGTTTAATTTTTGTAAGGTTCTACAGAAAGGCATCAGGCAAAAATAACATCGAATTGAGAATGGCTGTGTGGTACCCATCCACATCTCATTAAAAAGGAAATTACGAAGAGAATTATTTAAGACCACCCCACCCCTCCACCTAGCTACCCATCCATGAGCAGTTGACTTAGAGTCCAACCAACAGTGCCCCCAAAAGCCTTCCAGAATTATATTTGCAAAAGTCTGTTCGATCTCTGGGTGATGTTTGCCAAGGCTTCACCTGCATACGATTCCAAGATATTACATTGCTCTTTGAATCAGGGGAATGTCAGGTTTGTATTTGGTGTGCTCCCATGCAAATGTGGTCTGCTCTTCTGGAAGAAGCCAAAAGGTGGTATTTGTTGGTAGGCATGTGCAACCTACCATTGGAGACCTAAACGCAGCGTTTCAATCACACTGTAATGGGTGCATTAAAATCAGGGCTGCACTTGATGCGAGAACGAACATGGCATACCCACCCTGCCGAACACCGAGAACACAGATGGTGGTGTGAACAGTGGGTACAAACCTCTGAATCCAGAAACTCCTCCGAATAACAAGCTAGAAGAGAGTACCCTGGGAGATAAATCAGAAAAACGACTGTTTACCATGTGTACCAATGATATCACCATTACAGTACACAGTCTTAGGTACTTACCGGAACGGACCACATTAGTAGAACACACCATTCATACTGTATCGGACTGACAGCTTGCAGTCATTCCAGATAATGGAAGGCAAAAGATCCTTAGTCCAACGTGAGATTGAAGAAATGGTGAAATTGGATGTACTAGAATTCTCCAAAAGCCCTTGGTGTTCCACTATTGTGTTGGTTCTAAAACATGACGGCACTATTAGATTCTGTATGGACTTCCGACAACTCAGCAACATATTAGCATACGAAGCGTACCCATGCCAAGAGTCGATAAATTGATAGAGAAATTTAGCTCTGCACAATATCTTTGTGAGTCCCCACAGCCTATCTCATTTCAAAGTATTACCATTTGGGTTACATGGGGCACCATTGACATTCCAAAGTCTAATAGATAGAATTCTGAAACCTCATGAACCATATGCATCCACCTATCTTGACGACCTAATCATTTTCAGCGGGTCCTGTGATGAACAACTAGGCCACTTACGAAATGTGGTGAAAACATTGGAAATTGCTGGGTTGAATATCAACCTGTAAAAACAGCTTTGGGAGCCCCCGTAAACCAAATACCTGGAATACACCATGGGAGAGGGTGAAATCTGTCCTCCGGTCGATAAGGTGGAGGCCATCAAGAACATACCTGTGCCTTCCCAAAAAAAATGAATCGGACTTTCCTAGGTTTTTTGGGATATTACCACCAGTTTATACCACACTTTTCAGCAAAAGCAACCCCCTTGATGGTTGCTCTAAAGTGTCATACCTTGGGTTCATGGTTGGGGGCATCTGTGCATGCCCATTTAATACCTGGAGACTGCCCTGGCGTCTCTTGCAGCTCTGCTCGGTTCATAGGGCTTATCAGACTACAAATCCCATCAATCATCCCTCCATCAGTCATGTGATGTGCACGCAATGTGCTTTCACGGCCGTGCCCGACTCGCGTATTTAGTTCCTCATATTGCAGTAACAGGCACTCCTAAACTAGTTACGAGTGTTTTTGTATCCTGTTATTTCCTGTGAAACCTGATTACTTCGACCCAGTTTGTTCTTAAGGACTATTCTACTGCCTCTGCCCTTCAATTGTGTCCCGACGCCTGGCTACCTCTACTGTCCCCCTCGGTTGCCGAACTCGGATTTCTGTATCTTTGACATTCACTGGTTAAAACCTTACTGTTGTGACGTCACAGATTTTTGAACCTTGCATTCTGCAGGAACCACACTTTGGAGTTTTATAGCGTTACAAACTCCGGTTCCAGTCCATTTGTATTTCTTCCTATCACCACCCCCCCTCCTTCACATAACTCACTGACTTACCTCCCGACTCCTTGGGACGCTCTCCTGCTTCATACCAGGGATATTTGAACACATCCACGTTCTTGTGGATGCTCTCCCGTTTACCTGATCACTGGGTGGATTGTTTCATCTACTTTTGGGATGCTTTGCTGATTTTTTTTCCTTTGGATTATTACTGGACTTCCACTTAGATTGAGCGCTTGTGCCGTTCTGGTCAGGTGGCTTCCCACATTCTTCATGGATTTTGGACCATCTTCTTCACCATTCACAATCGTCACCTTGATACACTGATTACAAGTAGGTTGCTGGTCTTCCTCTTTACAAAGCAGGTAAGAGTGGGACATCGTGGGTGGGGATTGCTACACACCGGCATTTCCAGCTGGTTTTCTAAACTATTATATTGTTTTTTGTTCCTTTAGCTCTGTTGCTGCTCCTGCATTTTCACTGAAGCACTCAGCCTGTCAGGTGATTTTAGTTCCTGCAGGCTGTGATCTTGGAGGGAAAGTCTTTATTTACATTGCATTCAAGACATCTCCTCAGAGTGAAGGAACTCCCAGATAGGGGAGTTACATATCTATCACTTCAGGTTGTGACAGATTTAGGATCCTATTATTGCCTGTTGGTTATGGAGCCTGGGGCTGATCCAATGGCTGCTTTAATACAGGCCTTTTCTGCCTCACGGACCGACCTGGCATCTGCCCATGCGACATTGCACCAACGCATGGATGTGTTGCAGAGCTTTGTGCAGCCCTACCTCACGACGAGGAGTTTGGTGATGCTGTGGCTGCAGTCCCTCCTCCTGTACCCCAAGCACAACCTCCTGCTCCAGCACCGGTCGTTCTCCTCGGGCCTTTTCCCTTGGCTCCACCGGAAAGATTTTCGGGTGATCCCAAAGCTTACCGAACGTTTGTGAATCAATGCTGCCTGCATTTCCTATGTCGACCTTTGGCTTTTCCTGATGCCACCACCAAAGCAGCATTTGTTCTTTCTCATTTGGGAGGAATAGCAGCGGCATGGGCTAATCCGTTGCTAGAAGCAAATGACCCAGCCTTGTATGATTTTGATGCTTTAATCCAAGCAATGAACAGTGTTTTCGATATGCGGTATAAGGCACAAACCTCAGATCTAGAATTCCTAGCTATCATCCAAGGTAAGGCTGATCTCTTGAACTACCTTGCTCGATTCAACCAATTAGCTGCTGAGACCACATGGCCAGATCAAAAGGCAGCGGCCTTATTCTATAAGGGACAATCCGATGAGTTAAAAGATGCCCTATCCGTAGTACCTGCTATTCCATGTGGTTTCCCTGAATTGTTGGACCTGGTCTTACAGGTCAATGCTCGGCTCCGGAAAAGACGCAGTGAATGTCGAATACCCGACACCCGGTTCTCAACCAAATCGGATGGGCCTGCTCCTTCTTTATTAGGGGATTCTGAACCCATGCAAATAGGGGCAACCTGTGGACAACTAACAAAAGCTGAACGTGAAAGGCATATGGTCAACAATTTATGCTTTTATTGCAGCCAGTCAGGCCATTACATACGTGTGTGTCCCAAGAACCTGTAAAAATGGGGGTAAACGCCTGGACTCGTCCTTAATCCGGGCCTATAGGACGAGTCAACAGATAGATGGCTCAGACGGTTATTTTCCATTCTCACACATCTTCCTTGTTAGGTGCTTTACTACTCCTGGTGTTGAACCATTTACCACCCCGGTTATGATTGACTCAGGAGCTAGTGGTAATTATATGGATTTATAAGTAGCCAAACAACATGGGCTGCCTGTATTTATTAAGGCAACACCCGAAGAAGTACATGTGGTAGATGGATCACGCCTGGTATCTGGGCAGGTAACGGATCAGACGGGTCGCCTTCAGATGTCTACATCAGAAGGCCACATTGAACAAATCACTTTTGATCTGATCTCCGCCCCCCAGTTCGGGATCATTCTTGGTCTATCCTGGCTACGCACCCATAATCCCGTCATTGACTGGGTTGAACAGATGGTAAGGTTCTTTCTGCCTTTTGCAACCAAAGGTGTCTTCGATCTCCAGGATGTGGTGTGTAAGAGGATTCAATCCACCACTAGAGCTAAGTCAATGCCTAGTCTGGGATACTGAATGGAAACCCTTATTGATATATCTTTATGTCCAGTTCATGAGTTCTGGATGACTACCCCTATATAACACCCCTCTCTTGGAATCCCCCTGACCCCAGAAGTAGTTCTGTTTTGCAAGTTTAAAAAGTTTATTTGAGAATTTAAACAATATATATATATATATCACACTTTTATAATGAATTAATAATTGAATATCACACTTAATCTGAGCAGTAATCAATAATGGATAGTCTGGCACTAGCACGCTTGTGAATAGGAACAGAAGAATAAGGTGGTAGAGAATGCTTTATATAAGTTCAGATGGAAGCAATGTTGAATGAAAGGCATTACAGAAAATACTCAATATGATTTCAACAAAACAATGTAATCACTTTTCTCTGGCAATCCACTCCCCCCCCCTTATGCAATGCAAAGAAAAGGAAGGAAAGCACACAGTTCTCAGAAATGCAATCAAATGTAAGTCAGTTCACCCCAGCAAGCTTAGACTACAGAAGTTTGAAACACAGGCCCAAAATGCTTTTATATGTGCTGGCAATGAAGTGAGGAATATGCTGAAAATGGTTTTAATTCCCTTTAGGAGGTTCAGGGTAAGTGAAATATACTTGGGATGAGTTCAGGCTCACTTTAGCAAGGATCTAGGAGTAACTAGCAGGTTAAACGAATTTTTGGCAAAGGAAAGCAAGGAAGCTGCTGTTTTCACACGTGGCTGGATTTTTAACCAAATCGCGAATCGCGGCAAAATTCGCGAATGCGTGAATCACGATTACTGCAAAAGTATAAGGAGTAGCAAGTCGGTCCTAAGCTTGTTGAAAAGCTGAGATTCTAAGCTTTCAGAAGAAAGTTAAACCAAGTTCCTAGCCCAACCGGTTCCAGAGAGACGGACGATTAAATAAAGGTAGTTTTTCAGATTTTAAATTTTAAAAGTTCAAAGCGACAGGTTACAGCTAGAAAATGACAGGTGACAGCTTTGCAAATGACAGGTGACAGGAGGCAGTTCTGGTTAGATTAAAATAGATTGAATTATATTATTTTAACTAAGAGATTGGTTCTGCACAGTTCTGCTAGGTACTCACAATATATTTTGAAATAGGCCTCCCCACGGATCTGGTCAGGTTTTGGACTGGACTCCGTTTCTGGTCTCGGCACTTCACAGTGATCTGGGTCAGCTCTCTGGTTCTGCTAACAGCGGTCTGGGTCACTCTGGATCTCTGGATGTGAAGTTGTCGGTCAGCATGCTCCGCAGCAAATGGAATTGAATGTCCCTACCTGTCCCAGCAGTCTCTTTTTATGTGTTTTGAAAGTGGGTGGAGAGGCTAGCTTTCTAGGCCCAACCCCTTCAGAGTTCTGATAGGTTGGAGAATTCTTTGCGTTCTCACTGGAGAGCAGGATTGTGTGTCAGAATGATGTCATTTAATGGCTTGCAGAAAGGACACTCCCCTGTCAAATTGCACACAAATCTATATTTGATCAAAATACACACTTCTCAAATACATAGTGGTTTGTCATTGCATGTACATATTACCTATCAGATGAGGTATACTCTGTTCAAACTCTGCTCTTCCTGAGGGCTTGCATTAAAAAATGGCAACTTATTTTCGATTTTAATGGGTTATGCAACCTTGGTTCTTCATTAAAAATTATACACATATACACGGCCTGTCCTTACATACTCCAGTAAATTCCCATGTCTCTAGCTTAAACACAGAGTCTGTAGTATCCATAAATAGCGGGGTTTTGCCCCAGAACATCACACAAATTCCCAACGCGTCTTAAAACGTGCACAGAAAATTCACAAGAATTATGGTATCATTTAAATAATTTTGACAAGTCCGCACTGTGAGTTATACATCTTTCTTAGAATCATATTCTGGTCAACAGGGGTGTGTCTTTTCAGGTCACATGGTGTAGAAACCAGTTTATCCAGTTTCTGCCAAGCTCAGAGACCCTGCCCCTCCCAGCTTCTGCCAAGAGGAAGCTATTTTACGGTCCCCCTAATAAACCATCTGCCTGGGCCCTGGAAGGCCCATTGTTCAAGAGGAAGCCATTTATGGCCTCCCCCCAATAAACCCTCTGCCTGGGTCCTTTGTTTAGTCTCTAGCAGTCCCTTGGTAATTCAATCAGAGAGGGGTAACCTCCCCTCAGAATGCAGCCAGGCCTGAGAACTGCTGTGGATCCAGTTTCACTCCAATTGGGAGGAAGTTGTCGGGCAGAATCCAGTTCCTTAAGCCAGGCCCCAGCTACTGTCACTTTTAGTTACCCAGTTTTCTGCATTCAAATAAAACTAACAATTTTTACACATGCAGCTGGAATGCTGATTCTAAGTTCAAAACTATGACATTTTAACAGTGACAAACTATGTGGCAGTCACAAGTCTGTCCCTCAGTTTATTTACACATTTCGATTTTTGGTAATTTTAAATCCAGTTTCAGTTTAAGTCGCTGCAGACCTGCAGAGCTCAGCCAGTCTGGTTATAAACCTTCAAGTCACTTCAGAATATAACTTTACATTGTATCCACCTCTTAGTAAGTCTTTCTTTGGCCTGCTTTGGGTTCATTTATTCAGTTTTACACAAATGTCTGGTGGTGTTTTAAAACGCCAGCTTTCTGATAGTGTTGAGTACTGGTAATGCAATCATTTTTGGGATTTAAGAAAATGAATTCCCCACAGTTCTAGGTTGCTTTTGGCAATCAGCATTGCCATTCCCTATGGTTTCAGGCTACTGTGTGGGTAGCCCATGGCGGTTTTAGGCAGTGCCCTTCTGTGCCCATAACATCGGCAAACATGGGTGACAGCCTATTCTTCATGCATTTCCCTTGGCATTTTCTGGGAAGCTCTGGCCATCATGATGTTTTCAATGCCAGTAATGCACAAGTTTTTTTTTTTGGTAGGGCTCGGATGCATGGGTAAAAACATCCCACAGGTGGGGTTATCTCCTTGTCAGGCAATGGTGGCCAACGTTCCTTCGATTAATGCCACAATAGGGGTTCCTACTCCTTTACTCCCATCAGAATATCGAGAGTTCTCCGATGTGTTTGACATGGGACTATCGGAGAGGCTCCCCCCACATCGGTGTTATGACTGCCCCATTGATTTAATACCCGGAGCGATTGTACCACATGGTCGTGTTTACTCTCTCACTCAGAAGGAGGAAGACCATCTGAGAGAATATGTGGACAATGCATTGCGCTTGGGGCACATACGTCCGTCCCACTCCCCTGCTGCCTCCCCTATTTTCTTTGTACCGAAGAAAGAGGGGGACCTACGTCCTTTTGTGGACTACTGGGCCCTAAACAAAGTCACAGTTAAAAACCACTATCCGCTACCCCTCATAACGGAACTCCTCGACAAAATGACATCCTCCACCGTCTTCACCAAGTTAGATTCAAGAGGTGCATATAACTTGGTGAGGATGCGGAGCAGGGATGAGTGGAAAACCGCGTTCAAGACAAAGTTTGGGATTTTTGAGTATTGTGTGATGCCTTTCGGGCTTTGTAATGCCACGGCTTCTTTTCAGCATTTTGTTAATGACATCTTTAGAGACATGCTGGACTGTTATGTTGTAATATATCTGGATGATATCCTGATATTCTCGGATTCCATCCCACAACACATCCAACTTGTCCGTTCTGTTCTATTACGCCTTTGTGAACACTCTCTATACGCAAAATTAGAGAAATGCGTGTTCCATGCCTCCTCCGTGGAGTTCCTGGGGTTTCAGATCTCCAAAAAGGAGGTACTCTTATACTTCCAAGGTCCAGGCAGTATTAGACTGGTCTGTTCCGAACTCAGTAAAAGCCCTTCAGCCCTTCTTGGGCTTTTGGAACTTTTACAGGTGTTTCATCGCCTCTTTCTCCGAAATAGTAGCCCCGCTCACTCGTCTTACCAGTCCTAACGTACCATTCATTTGGGACCACAAAGCACAATTTGCTTTTCAAGCCTTAAAAGAGGCCTTCACTACGGCTTCTGTTCTACAGCATCCTAATCTTGCCCTTCCCTTTATAGTGGAAGCAGATGCCTGCCCTATTGCAGTTGGGGCCATCCTTTCTCAGATATGCCCATCTACTCCCCGGTTACATCCAGTGGCTTACCATTCCCGGAAACTGTCATCCGCTGAGCGCAACTATACAATAATGGAAAGAGATCTCCTGGCAATCTGAGTGGCATTCAAGGAATGGAGACATCATCTCTTAGGGGCAAGACACCCTGTGACGGTGTAAACAGACCACCAGAACCTACAAGCTGTGTCTCATGTAAAATGCACCAACGCTCGGCAAATACACTGGCATCTGTTTTTTACATTGTTTGATTTCACAGTGACCTATCGTCCTGGCCCTCTACGTGGAAAGCCAGACGCCCTATCCTGCATCGGCACCGCTTTGGACACCACAAAACCTGTAACTCCTATACTACCCTCTGGTGCAGTTGTTTGTGTTTATTCCGTTTCTCCGTCCCTCCTGGACAGGCTGACGCAATGGGCCAGGGACCATGTGTCTATTCTGGATGATTTGGGCGCTAAGCTAGTTGCGGGTCTTCCCTATATTCATGGATTGTCATACCTCCCTGACAACCAAACCCGATGGAAATCCCTCAAATGGACACATGATGTTCCGTTGGCTGCACATCCTGGTCAAGCCAAAACATACGACCTATTGCATCGATGGTGCTGGTGGCCTGGTATGAAGAGGGATTTTGAATAGTATGTCTCTAGGTGTGCTATATGTACACGATGTAAGAGGCAACCGGGAAGACCCGTAGGTCTTTTGATGAGTATGCCTTTGCCACCACAATCATGGCACACCGTCACTCTTGACTTTGTGGTAGAGCTTCCCTTGGTCAAGGGCATGTCAACTATCCTTGTGGTAGTCGACGTGTTCACGAAAATGGCGCTATTTATAACATGTTCAGGCATACCAAATGCTCCCACACTGGCTAAATTGTATTCTATGGTACGATACTTTGGTCTGCCCACAATCATGGTATCCGACTGGGGGTCTCAGTTTAGCTTGCATTTCTGGCGTGCTCTCACTATTTCACAGGGTATCGATGCACGTTTGTCCTCAGCCTGTCATCCACAGACCGATGGTCAGACCGAGCATACCAATGGCACCATGGAACAGTACCTCTGTTGCCTGTGCCTACAGCATCAAACGAATTGGTTGTCAGTGTTGGGAACTGCCGAATTCGCCTACAATAACTCCAGGCACTCGTCAATTGGTTGTTCTACGCCTTGTATGGCCTCCATCCAAGAGTACTCCCACCTATTCTGCCTTCCTTACAATAGGTCCCTGCAGCGAAAGCCACGAGAGATGGTCTTGTCACTGTTCCTGAATCGGTCGTGGCCCATCTTCAGGCTGCACAACACCGTACTAAACTACAGGCGGACAAACGTTCACCGGCTCCCTCCTATGCTCATGGTGATCACGTTTGGCTTTCCACCAAGCACCTCTCTATACGGGGTAAGCGGAAGCTGTTATCTTATCATTGTCTTAACCCTGTTGCTTTCTGGCTGGGCATACCTACTCATTGGCGAACCCATCCCGTATTCCACGTCTCCATGCTCCGTCCTTTTATTCCCGGTACCCGGCTCTGGTTGCCCCGGCCCCAATCTCTGTGAAGGGTGAGGAGGAATATGAGGTGCATGCCATATTGGACACTCGTCTTCGCAACGGGATATGGTCCTACTTGATTGATTGGAAAGGATATGGCCCGGAGGACTGGACCTGGGAACCAGCCTCCAATCTGCATGCTCCCCGGCTTTTATGTGCCTTTTGGTTGGAACATGTGTGTCGCCAGGAGATGCCGCCCTTTGTGGGGGGGTACTCTCATACCTTGGGTTCATGGTTGGTGGCGTCTGGGCATGCCCATTAAAACCTGGAGACTGTCCTGGCATCTCTCGCAGCTCCGCTCGGTTCGTAGGGCTCATTGGACTACAAATCCCATCAATCATCCAGCAGTCACGTGACGCGCACGCAACGTGACTCGCATATTTAGTTTCTGGTATTGCAGTAACAGGCGCTCCTAAAGTAGATTATTTACGAGTGTTTTTGTATCCTGTTATTTCCTGTGACACCTGATTACTTCGACCTGGTTTGTTCTTAAGGACTATTTTACTCTCTCTGCCCTTCAAATTGTGTCCCGATGCCTGGCTACCTCTACTGTCCCCCTCGGTTGCCGAACTCGGATTTCTGCATCTTTGACATTCGCGGGTTAAAACCTTACTGTTGTGACGTCCCGGCTTTTTGAACCTCCCATTCTGCAGGAACAATGATTTGGAGTTTTATAGCGTTACAAACCCCAGTTCCAGTCCATTTGTATTTCTTCCTATCACCATCCCCCCTCCTTCACATAACTCACTATCTTACCTCCGGACTCCTTGCTACGCTCTCCTGCTTCATACCAGGTATATTTGAACACATCAGTCCACTTAGATTGCGCCCTCGTGCCGTTCGGGTCAGGTGGCTTCACACATTCTTCATGGATTTTGGACTATCTTCTTCACCATTCACAATCCTCAACTTGATAATGACTACAAGTAGGTTGCCGGTCTTTCTCTTTACAAAGCAGGTAAGAGTGGGACATTGTGGGTGGGGATTGTTGCACACCGGCATTTCCAGCTGGTTTTCTGAACTATTGTCTTGTTTTTTGTTCCTTTAGCTCTGTGTTGCTGCTCCTGCCTTTTCACTCAAGCACTCGGCCTGTCAGGTAATTTTAGTTCCTGCAGGCTGTGATCTTGGAGGGAACGTCTTTATTTATATTGCGTTCCAGACATCTCCTCAGAGTGAAGGAACTCCCAGATAGGGGAGGTACATCTGTATCACTTCAGGTTGTGACATGGAGTCTGCGCAGAACAGTGACCTTTCACATGACGCTGAAGCCCAATTTGCTTTCAACCAGTAGAAGGCCTTTACATCGACACAGCCTATACTATGTTTTCCTGACTTCTCGGATCCCTTCCTGGACGGCTACTTTTCAAGTGGTGGCCAACTACTTGTCCCGGGATTGTTACCTGCCAGAGTGGCAGGAGCTTTTTAGGGGGGTATGTGAGAATGAACACATGATACCCACCCTGCAGAACACCAAGACCACAGACAGTGGTACGAACAGCAGATAAAATTCTCTGAAACCAGGAACCCCTCCGAATAACAAGATAGAAGAGAACAGTCTGGAGGATACATCACCAAAACAATTGGGTTTGCTGTGTGTACCAATGCCCTCACTATTACGGTACAGGGTCTTTCCTGCAGCACCGTGGATGAGGGGGACAACAGCAGGAACAGCAAGGCAATAGTAGGTTATCCTCAGTGGGGAGGAGGTCTACCCCGGAGCAGCAAAGGTCCAGGAAGGTGTCATGGCGGCCAAGAAAGGGTCCAGGTGTAAGGGGAAAGGGGGTGGGGACTCGAGCATAAGCAAAATGGAAGAGGGAAAAGATCCTTTGTTCTGTGATTCGCTACAAACAACCTCTTGCTCTATGAATACAGGTGATTGTTACATTGTGTCAATCTGACTTCTATCATTGGAGGAGGGCACCGCTGACAGAGAGTGAGCCCATGCTACTCCTGGGCAATGTTTTCTATGAGGCAGGTGAAGACAAGGTTAAGGCTTTTTCCATAGAGTTGGAGGACTTTCTTGTCTCCAGTTTCATAACCACATATGCTCCGTTGGTTTGTGGATGATAACCTGATGAGAGAGCGCGTTGGATCCCTAGAATATGACACAGATGTTTCCAGAATTGTGAGATGTATTGAGGTCCTCGGTCCGATATGATCTTGGAAGGAAGTCCATGAAGACAGAAAATATGTTCCAGGAAGATTCCAGCAAGTTCTGAGGAGGATGGTAGTTTATACAAATGTGTAAAATGAGCCATATGAGTGAACAAGTCTATGGTTACTATGATGGTCGTGTATCCTCGGGAAGGTGGTAATTCCACAATGAAGTCTGTAACAATAAACTCCCATGGTCTTGTTGGCAGCAATGGTTGCAGTAGAAGACCCGCCCATCTCTTGTTATCATGTTTGTTTTGACTGCAGATGGCACAAGCCTTGACGTAGTGTTGTATGTCTGTCTTCATTCGAGACCACCAAAACTGTCTTTGTATAAGACGGAGGGTGTTAGTTATACCACGATGACCGGAGTGAAGGGTATCATGGCAGAGGTTTATTATCTTTTGTTGTAATTTCTGCGTAGGAATGACCAGTGCATTGTCCTTGAATAGATATTCTTCCTTAACTCTTAGATTCCATGGATTCTTCCTTGAAATATCCTTCCAGAGGTCAGAGGACTGGGTTTGCACTCGGATTTCTTCCAGGAGGTTGATTGCTTGAGCTACAAAGCTAGTGTGGGGAAACATCTTACGATAGGCCTTGTCCTCAGTGGCTGCGTATTTGGGACGTCTAGATAAGGCGTCAGCAATCATGTTTTGTGATCCGGGAACATGAGTGATTTGGAATTGGTACTGGGCAAAGAAGTAGGCCCAACGCGCCTGACTACTGTTCCTGCACTCCAACGACTGTAGAATTTGGAGATTCCGATGGTCTGTGCGGACCTGAACTGGATTTCTAGCACCCAGAAGTAGGTGTCGCCATTCAGTGAAGGCTTGGCGGATGGCCAACAGTTCCTTCTCCAGGACGGAATAGTGTGTCTCGCTGGGAGTCAGGGTTCGTGAAAGGTAAGCAATGGGGTGTTCCAGTCCATCCTCAAGTTTCTGTTTCAAGACCGCCCCCATGGCGTAGTTGGAGGCATCCGTTTCCACTAGGAATGGCCGATTTTATGTCGGGCTGGGTCAGGATGGGGGCTTGCGTGAACTCTGTCTTCAATCGTTGGAATGCTTTATCTTGCGGCATAGACCAGATAAAGGGGGTGTCTTTCTTCAATAGAGCAATGATCGGCTGAACGATCTCGGAAAAGGTAGAAATAAACTTCTGGTAGAAGTTGGAGAGCCCCAGGAAGGATTGAACTTGTTTCACAGATGTGGGAGCGGGCCAAACAAGTATGACCTTTACCTTTGAATGGTCCATACCAATTCCTTCTGGGCTAAGGATGAATCCTAGTTAGTGAACAGAAGTGAAACAAGCATTTTTCGGGGTTGGCTAACCCTTTGTGTTCACGAAGTCGTTGTAGTACTGCCTTTACATGTTCATGTTTTAGAGGATCCTTGGAAAAAATCAATATGTCATCCAGATAGACAATGACGAAGAGGAACAGCATATCGGAGAACACCCTATCCATAAAATGCTGAAAGACTGCGGGAGCATTGGCTAGTCCAAAGGGCATGACTAGGTATTCATAGTGACCAAAGGGTATTCTAAAGGCTGTTTTCCATTCGTCTCCTTCCCGGACACGGATTAAGTGGTAGGCACCCCGGAGATCCAACTTCGTGAATATTACGCCGCCTCTCACAGCTTCCAGGATATCCGAGATCAGGGGCAGTGGGTACCAATCTTTGAGGGTGCATTGATTTAAGCCTCAATAGTCGAGGCAAGGTCTGAGTTCCTTGGTATCCTTCTTGGGAACGAAGAACAACGAAGCACCCGCTGGAGATTTCGAGGGTCTTATGGTGCCGTTTTCAAGATTGGTGTCTAGGTATTCCTGAAGGGCCTTTTTAACAGGTTCGGAAAGGATGAACATTCTGCCGAAGGGAATTACAGCTGAGGGATCTGTATCTATGGCACAGTCTTCGGGCCTGTGACGGGGTAAGGCTTGGACTATGGCAGTAGAAAATACATCAGCATATCCCTGATGGGCCTCTGGAACTTGTATGATATTGGAAACCATGAGTGATGTTTCTCTTTCTTTTGGTGGTTCTTTAGGAGTTATCGAGGAGGGATCCAGGGATAGACAGTGAGACATACAGAACTCTGGGCCCAGGAATAATGATCCTGCTGTCCAATTGATATACGGATTGTGCTTTTGTAACCAGGGCATACCCAAAACCATGGGGTAATGGGCTGACTTAATGATGTTGAATGTAATCCGCTCTTGATGATGGTTTATGGAAAGTTGGATCTCTTTGGTCTGCAGGCTTATGGGTCCTAAAGAGAGGGGTCTTCCGTCAATTTCTTCCACCGGCTGCATGGTGTTTCGTGTCTCGTACGGAATATGATAACGAACAACCCAGTCTTGATCAAGGAAAATTCCCATAGCTCCGCAGTCCACCAAGCCCAGAATGGGATAGGTCTTGTCTTTGGAGGGCGACAGGAAGGCCTGTAGTATCACAAAATTGTTTTGTCCAGGAGAGTTCAAGGATGGAATTGATGTGGAGCAAACATCTCTCTCCCGTCACCTCGGTCCATCTAGGATCAGGAGCTGGCGTTTCCCGAACGCCGTGGAGGGGCTAGAGGGCATTCTCTAACAAGGTGTTTATCCGAGGCACAATACATGCACAGGTCTATGTGGATCCTTCTCATCCTTTCTTGAGGGGAAATAGGCCCACCGAAGGCTCCTATTTGCATGGGTTATGGATCTATGTCAGGGCTTTGGGCAGATTCGGTTTTAACAGAGGTCTCAAGGGAATTCTTTTGAAAGGGTGTCTGGTTCTTTCTTCTTTCAGCCTTTCTTTCCTGGATTTGGAAGTCTATTTGCATGGCTAGATCCATAAGACCCTGGAATGAACTAGGACGAGCCACCCTGGCTAATTCATCCTTAATGTCCTCGTTTAGACCCCTGCGAAATAGAGTGAAACTTGCTTCTGAGGACCAATCCGCTTCCTTGGCCAGTTGCATAAATCTAGTAACGTACGTTAGCATATCCAGAGTACCCTGTCGGAAATCAAGTAACCGTTCCTGAGCACTAAAAACCGGTTCTGGGCGGTCGAACATAGTCTTGAGTGCCTGAATGAATCCATCATAATCATCCAGGAGGGCATCCCCCTGTATTGACTAAGGGAGTGGCCCCGGTCAACGCGTTCCCTGTGAGGTGCGAGATTATGAAGCCCACCTTCGCCCTAGAAGTTGAAAAATAATAGGGCTTAAAAGTAAAATGCACCAAGCGGGAATCTAGGAATCCACATAAGGATTTTTCCGAGCCATCATATTTGTCTACCACTCCACCCAGTAACACACTTTCCTTGTTAGCGGGGTCGCGAGACAAAACAAGCTGCCATAACTCAGCATTCTCAGCTTTTAAGTTCTGTACTTCAGTTGCGAGCTCTTGCATGCCACGCATAAGGTCCTGGACTGATTTCTCCATAGCAGTATCAGTGTCGGTCGTTTGGCTTCTCAAACCGTCGTAAATCTCCCCCCGTCTCACCTGGGATCGCTTCTTGCTCTGTTCCGTGGGAGGATTCCTCTTGTAGACGGATCGGGACTTGTATAGACTCGCTCGAGTCTCGTCCGGTTGCAGAGCGCGTTCAGAGTTCCGGGAAGGCCGCTGTTCCAGGATGTCCAGGAAAAGGGTAGCGTTCGCTAGGAATGAGGATTCCTGGAGCAGATTAGAAGGAAGGGGTGAAAGGAAGGAAGGAAGGAAGGAAGGAAGGAAGGAAGGAAGGAAGGAAGGAAGGAAGGAAGGAAGGAAGGAAGGAAGGAAGGAAGGAAGGAAGGAAGGAAGGAAGGAAGGAAGGAAGGAAGGAAGGAAGGAAGGAAGGAAGGAAGGAAGGAAGGAAGGAACCAGGAACTAGGATTAGTGGATTCGCCGAACTTCACGCACACGTCAAGTCACTACCTAATGATAGCGTTGAGACGCGCGGGGGCGTGGCCTATTTATAGAACGTGCCGTGTGCAACGTGAAGGCTGGTGCAAGGCAAGTCACTTGGCGCGGCCATGTTGGGAGTAACGGAGAATACAATCCCTGTCGCGATAAGGACCAGGAAGTCCAGAAAGGGCAAGTTCTATGGGTCATGACAGCCTGATGAAATACTCTGATCCAAAAACAAAGGTGGGGACCCCTACATGGGCATCTGGGGTGAGTTCAATATATACTAAATAGCACATTTATAATGGTGGACTGTCAAAGTAGGAAGATTACTACTGTAAAAGTTATTTAGAATGTCTCTGTACAAATGATATTTGATTGTGAAGATGAATGGTAGAATGGTGTGTTAGTGATATACACATAGGAGAAATGTTTACACAAAAATGTGATATTTGCACAAAAAAACTTTTGTTCTCAAACATATATGTTGATTGGAAATGAATTGTTGACTTAACTGTTCAAAAATGATGTTTTTTTATGACATTGTAACAGAATAAAATGATATCTTTTTATTAAGAGCACACTCTCTGGTCCTCAGCATGTGTTTTCTGAAACACATTTATTGAATTTTTCAGCACATAGGGCATCCTCTCTGTTTAGTATATGATGAAATACTCTGCCCACTTTAATAATGTTTCCCTTCACAGTTTTTAGACATTGATGAACATCTCTGCAAGCTTCAGTGTTCATCTCAAATGGTGACATGGATTCTGTGTACCGGGCCTGAGTCTGACCTCAAGGTCACTGGTTCAAATCCCAGAAGGCCTACTCAGCCCTTCAGCTTTCTGAGGTTGATATGAGTGCCATTGAGTTAGATAACTATAAACGATAACATATCTGTTAATAGCGCCAAGATACATCTCTGTGGTCTAACGTGCACTCTACAAATACACCTGTTATGGACCGCAAGTTGTGTTGCCTGCTTGGAAAGTTTGGCCTCGGCTATTCTGGAACTCACAAGGGTCTGCAGGGCCACTGTCTAAACAGAGCGAGCATGTCGGGCAGCATGCTGCGCTAACAGCGGGAAACTGACGCAAGCAGCAGAATACCAACCTTACACATGTTACGTTGATTTATGCCGCGCACCGCTACCACCTATAGGCAGTCTCCAGACATGTGAAAGAAAATGTTCTGAAATTGAGAATATTGCCTGGTAATATTGCTCGGACATGTCAAAGTCGCTCTGATGGCAATGCACATATTTAGATGTGGCGTGCTGTCTGCTAGACCTCTGTTACTGGCAACGTAGACCGGAAATACTTGCATTACTGCTGTATCTGACTTCTTTATGCAGTCTGCGGTTTGCATTGGTGGGTCTTGCTCTGTGCGTGGTGTGGTGGCGTCCCCAGGGTGGTTCCCGGGGGTCCGGGCTGCTCCTCTGAAATCCTGGGCCCCCCCTTGTACTGCTCCCCTTACCTCAGCTGGGATACTCTCTCTGCAGAGTCTGCAGGGCTGCTTCCGCCCAAACATCTCACGAACTCTCTCCAGCGTGATGTCGATCCAAACAAGACCTGCCTGGAGATCGGATCCCATTTTGATCAGATTCATATTTTTGAATACACAGTCGCAATATTTGATTAGGGGTGAAAGAGCTTCCCGGTTTAAGCTTTGGTGGCTTAAACCGGGAACGGTTAAATTCAGCAGTGGCTCGAGAAGATAGTCAAGAATTTTAACATTTATTCACTGCAGGAAAATAAGCATGAAAGTACATGAACGAGCCATTCGAATGGCTAAAAAAGTAAACACTGTCACTGCTCATATTTACATGATGTAAAGATTGTTAGGTGAGAGGGCATTGGAGGATGCCAGAGTGCAAGGTAGGATACAAAAACATACAATCTCAATGAAAGATGCAACTGTCCAGTTATGGACAGTCCAATAGTGTGTGTGGCACAGTCGAAGTAGAGTGCGTCTAAGCCAATTGCAGTTTTCATAACGGGACTTTTAGGTACTCGCGTTACTAAGTGAAAGGTTAAACTACAAATCCCAGAATGCAAATTGGAATAAGATATCAGGCTGGTTAAAGGTGTCAAAATCATGGCACCAGCAAAGGTGGGGTTAGTGTGACTGCATGCGACAGCCACCTAGCAAAATTAGGTGGAGATAAACGCATGAAATATAAGTAAAACAATCCAGGATAGCAGCGGGTATGTGTGCCATTCAGCCTTCTTTGGAGTCTACCTGGAGTATACCACTAAGTCCGGCCGGTGTAGGTTGTTGGGATAAACTGTTCCTGTGTCTATTTTATCACAAACAGGTGAGTTGGGGGCTTCATGGACAAGTATGTGGTGCATTAGACAGGCTGCTGGCGTGGCATAAGGATGTCCCTGGAAAGGGACCAGCAAAGCAACCCAGGGGAGGTGCACTGGGGGGTGCTAGTTGGTGTGCACAGGAGCATGCACTAGTGCTTGGCATGTCACACATTGCCCCTACTTTTGTCTGTGGCCACCCTCCTTTTGTCTTTGGCCAGGGGTGGACAGGCCTATAGGGAACTCTGGAGATGCCTGGGTAGGCCCCTGAACCCTGGGCCTCTTTTGTGTGATATTTAATATGAAAAGGGCTGGGCTTGCTGAAAATGTGGAATAAGGGGCCACTTTGAAAATGATTTCCAGGTCCTCTTTTGGTTTCTGGTCAACCCCTGTCTGTGCCCCCTCTTCTATCCCCCCTAAAGTTGCTTCCTGGCGACGCCACTGGTGTGCTGTAGGTAAAACTAGCCTTAAACATGCCTTCTCCTGTGCTCTCTGCTCTCCTAAGGCTTGTGGACAGCAAGCATCTGCTTACTTTCATTTAGTTTATCGATCGGCAGATTATACTTGCTGTCTACAGCTTTTGTTGGCAACTGACCATGCCGCTTGGAACAAACACACGACGTGCCTTAAGATTCTAGGACTTTAACATTAGGCAATAAAAACCTAGTAAATCACGAAATAAATAATACACACCCGTTAATAGTTGGATTCACATGCAACAGGAATGTTAACATAACGCATGCACCAATGACTACAACTCGAATTGGAGGAAACCGGCCAGTCTCGCCAATTGTACATGACATTGTCCACACGTCTCACTGTTTCTTTTAAAGAAGTTGATTTTATCTTTCTTTTTTTAAGCGTAGATATTTTGTATAACTTGACAGGTCATTGAGTTGCCAATGCTGTGGCTAAGAGTCTTTACATGTGTTTGGGAATTAATTCCAAAGGATTGTTGCCATGTTATTGGAACAAGGGCAGGGTTTTGGCTGCATTGCGTATTGATATCCTTCAGGGGGCAGTAGAGCACTGCTAAAAAAAAAAACGAAAAAAACATTCCAGTCCTTTCCAATGGAAGCTTGCGTGTGAGAAGTGGCAGGCAGTAAAACCGTTCCCAGAATGCTCTGGCGATCCTGACAAACAGCAGTATGCTCTAGTTTATTGATTCAGCTACTGCACTAAAACAGCAGTACATCAATAACCATCTTTAGTTAGGAAACTCTGGTCTGCGGAGCAATACTTGCAGTTTGGGAAAACAACATTAAGCCTGGAGAGAAACATTGTGAGTTTGGGGCATATTGGCGCCAGGGGAAGGGAAGGGGTGAGCGTTTCTATGGCAGAGGAGCGAGAAGGCGGCGTCGGCCTTGCGTTAAAAGCGCGGATCCCTTCTAAGCCGCTGTGCACGCGCAGTGCCGGCGCTTAGAAGTGCTGACAGCCAGCGCTACAGATCGCGGTGACAAACGCGCGTTGAAACTGGAATGCTGCAAAAAAGTATTGAGAATTCGTGTCACCACACGGCCGTGTGGGCCCCGGGCGATGGGCTGTGTTGGCGCGTGCATGCGTCGGCTGGCATTTATGGGCACGTGTTGTCGATATTCTCAGAATTCAGAACTATCGAAATGACAGCCTGGATTAATGGCGGCATGTTTTCTTTTCATCTTGTCATGTTTTTATTTTTTTCTGTCCACATGTGTGAACATTTCAACCGGCCCTTAAGCCATATTTCTTTTCCCATCTGTGAGAATCATATCGGCATTTGTTGATGGGATTGAGAACACGTTGAGCTTCTTTTTTTGGATATGGAATGTTCCATTTGAGACAAATTGTGCGTGGCACAGCGCCACCGAGTAGCCACCGCTGGAAGTTCTGCTCCAGTACAGATCCACATCAGCAGGAAGCGTGCTACTCTCGACGGTCAATCACCTGGAGTGAGCTGATGAGGCCTCAACAAGTAGCAATTTAGTAGTCATGGGTATGGCGCGGTAAAAGGTGCATTTGTCAGGTGAAGCAAACTAAGGTTAACATGCACCAAATGCTTCTGTTTAGTGTAGAACCTATGGCTGGATGCGCTATACAATTGCAAGGTAGCACATTTCTATGTAAATGTACCTAAGCATATTGTACTAAGTCATTTCTGCTGGGCCCCATTCCTGTAACCTTGAATCAAGCCTGCTTACACCCCTTCATAGCGCCTTGATGCCTTTGGGCTGTAGTGCGCTCTATAAACCCAATAAATAAATGAAAATAAACAAATGCATGGCACCCTAACATGGTAATTCATTGCACTTTCATATAGACATCATGTGATATAACTAACATCTGTAACGCATGTCCGAGGTCGATAAATGAGCACCACACACCGTGGGTAATAATAAGCAGCGCTCAGATACCTGAGGGTTCGTAGCGCTATATAAATGCCAAATTATTATTATTATAAGCAACGTCTGTAACCTACTACCCATACAAGCCAATAATGCACTGGCTGTAACCGATTACCTTTGCAAGCAACTACTGTAACCGACCCTCTTAAGTAAAAAGCGCCTAGATGCCTCTGGGCTATGTGCGCTATACAAATGGCAAGTAAATCATGTATGTGTGGTGTATATCACAGTGCACCGTTATGACTATATGTGGCCTTTCTGATCATGTGCCCCTGATGTTCAGAGACGATGAACTGAACACAGAGAGCCAATCCGAACAGCTCAGGCTAGGGCAGTGGTCTCCAAACTGTGATATGAACACTCTCCAAAATAAATGATATGAACACTCCGGATTGAGCGTGTTATTAGTGTTTTAACCGGTTTCCTGCTCTGGCTTGCTTTGGTGGTAATGGTGTGCAGTGCTTGGCCCTACTAGGGTTTGGGCTGGCAGGATGTTGGCGCAAACATCCACCCCAAAAGGAGGCAGGTAATCCTACTTTACTGCTGATTGTGATACCATCTTGCTGCTGCCCTAGCCAGTACAAAGCAGAATTGCATCTGCCACGAAAGCACTTCTTAATTATAGGTTTGCCTGAATTTGACTCTTTTTCTATGCTGTATGTGACGATTTACAGCCCAATGCGTCTTGAGAAAGCATTGAGTTTCAAATGGTACACTGTTAATTTAGTGCACTGCAAGAGAGGAGTACAGAAAACCTGTCTGTCTGCATGCAACCACAAAACATCTGTTATGGTGTGCATTTAATATTTGTTTGAGGCAAATTACAAACTACATTTTGGTTTACCCAAATAGCAAAGCACAACTGTCTAAAATAAAGGAATGCCCAAACAAGGCTCCTTAAAACTACATAATTTAAATAAAAACACCATATGCAAAAATAACAAAAAAGAGTACACTCTAAAATCCTAACCCTGCCAAAAGAACACAGAATATGCAAGAGCTAGAAAGATGCAGCACTGAAATAGGGGTGAAAGGCATTCAAAATCCACAATGTTTGTAAAAGGTTATGTTCATGTGCGAGACAAGTCAATAAGGGTGATCTAACAAGTCTCTAGGCCCAAAGATGGACCAGGGGGTCAAAAATAGCTAATTGCTGTTCTTGCCGAACCAGGCTTCTTGACACTGTATGAGTGGTTGAAATCTGCTTCGGATTCGGTGAGATGCAGTGATCCAGTTGGCGAGCTGACATCGAGTCTGGTTCCAAGTGAGGTACACAGCGCTCCAAATTTCTCTGGGGAAAGGATGTGCTAAACTGGTGCAGTGCAGTGGCAAACTGGTTTCAGGATGCAGCAACAATGGTCTGAAGATTTTTAAGAAGTGCCAAAGGCAGCACCACAGGTTCTGTTGGTTTAAATGTGTTTGGACATGGTTGAAATGCAGGAGACCACATTCTTGGCTTCTTCAGTAGTTGCTCAGAGTCCCAATCAAGAGTCGGGGACAAGATAGGTCCTTAGTCTAGTTCTAATACACATGAGGGAGTATGGCAAACACCTGCAGGGGTCCTTCACCTCCAGTGATGTCCTGATTACTGGGGTAGCTGGCAGAGATGAAGTTTTTGCACCAGCAGCAGGTCACACCCAATGATGTGCCCTGGGGATGGGTAGGGGGCAGAGCATGCCTTCTACCTTGGACCACCTGTGTTCGCCTCCCAACTGGAGAGCTTTGGAAAGGACTGCTCTCCCAACAGGCTCCAAACACATTCTTCTTGAAGTCCAGAGAGAAATCAATAAAGGCATGGGAGACTCCCTCTTTGATGGACAAAGGCCCAATGAATCATGCTTTAAGAGGTATACGTTTCCTGTTCTGTCCTTGAGACAAGTGTTCTTTGCCTTCTGACATCGCACCTACTGTGCTCTGTGCTAAAGGAAATGTATGAGACAGGAAGAAAAGATGGACTTGCAGAGAAAAACAATGGCGGACTCTTCCTCCAACTGTGCTGAGTTCCCACCATCTACACTAACTCCACCTCCTTTCGTTGTGCAAGGCAGCAAAGGCCATGTTGGCGTGCACCATCCTGGTTTCAGGCTAGTCATTGCGGTGCGCTCTATGATCCCCGTTTTCCAGGATGGCTCAGTACGGCTTCTTCTGGGAGGCCATTCGGCTGGAGACAAGTGTTACTAGACCTCACAAAGGATGGAAGGACGGGCACAGTTATTCAGTCTCCTGCACTGCCGGCTGGCCGGGCCAGGCTGTCTGATCAGCATGCACACAATCCTTCCATAGCTGGTCTGCACTCACATTGCTGACACATGTATGAGACAAATCAGATGTGCATTCTTGGATATTTGAATTACTATTGACCATACCGTATACTGGGGTATGGCTTTAAAAAGATCAAACTGCCACCAGAAGAACCTCTACTTATTACTATGTGCTTTGAAACCGAGTTGCAGATTTTAAATGCGGCCTCTGGGCTGAAGTGATTTGGCTGTCATAGAAGCTGCCAAAAGGACACCTGTGACCTCTGAACTGCTCTGTGCCACTGGAGAGCAGGCGCTGCAGATCAGGAGACTGATGCAACAGGGCACATGGCACTTTGTTTTTGGCATGAAACTTACGAGAGGGTGGTCTGGTTAGCAGATCCCGCTCTGAGATGGAATTACCTGCATCATTGTTGTAATACAAATAAAAAATGTCCGAATGTCAGGGTGTCTACACCCTTGCCAGTCAGCAATTCCTCAAACTTACTCTCCAACCTCCAGCCCCCTTTCTCTTCTCCTGCCAAGTACAACTGCGCTCCTGCTCTTTTCGTCAAACATCCAATCAGAAATGCTTCATTTTTATACCATGTTGCTCTGTCCCCCAGGCTTGTTCCTGGTGGGAATGGACGCACCTGCGGCTGCTTAGGCTTCCTTTTTCTTAATGTAATTCCTAATTTCTGGCGTGTGCCTTTCCTAGCTGTCCCACTGTGTAGTTAGTTTCAAGAGGGCTCGTTTAAAATCGGCGGCCATCTTAAAAATCTTTCCCACGGGATACTGTGAAAGGACTCTTCTGAAGTGAGACCAAAGTAGTGTGGGCAGCATTCTCGTGTCGCACCATGCTGCTCACTTCCCATGTCACAGTAGGGTTTTGTTTCTTCTGGGAGGCTCGGCATATTAGGGCCGGGATCTATTTTCTTGTAAAATATATTGCATCCTGCCAGGAACATTCAGCCTGCCATTCTCATCAATCCAGCCTTCTGCTTACAGCATGACAGTGTCATCCTGGAGGGAGTCAAGCAACAATGGTGCCTCAAGGTTGGAGTGGTCAAAGTGGGAGGGAGCGTGCCTCCTCTACTTTTTTAAATGATGTTTAACTGTTCCTGAATGGTTTTGTTTTAAAATAAAAGTGTAGGAAGCAGTTGGAACGTGCACTGCACTGAACGTTACACTGCACCCGCATTTGTCTGGGGGTTTGTAGTGTGCGTGGGAGAGGATGTGGTGGTGGGATCCATGGGAGGAGGGAAGGCCAGCAGGGGACAGAGTTCCACTACTTCTTTTCATGCACTTCGGCCACTGCATGCTTGACTAACCTAATGTTTTCTTTACGACATGCTCACTATTCTGTGCAATGTGGCAAGACCCTGCCTCCCACCCATGGCATGGGGTGGACAGCCAGGGGATACTCCTCATGCCATCCCCAGGCACAGTATCGCACAGCAGGTGGTGCCGTCCAGCCTCCTTGGCTATCCCACCATGCACACTTGGAGTCAGGCAGGGGACTTTGTTACAGCATGTGACCAGAACACAGCTTGATCCAGCTGACGTTTTATTGTGTCCAACTAACCCCGTTTTTCTTTCCTGGGACATGACCGTTCTGGGGAGTCTGCAGATGCACTGTTATGGGTAAGTAATGTGTGGCACTGGAGAGTCTCCCAAGATCACACAATGTGTCACAGTTTAAAAAAAAAAGGGACGAGTTTGCCATTTGTGGAGGCCAGTGAATTTACCGCTAGACTACTCTTCCTCTCAGTAGGCGCTATGAATTGAAAAGTTAGAACTGAGGGGTGCGTGAACCAAGGTATAACAAAGAATAAATAGGGAACTGCTCTTTTAAATGTTAAAGTGAACTTTCCAAAGGATAACGTATTCCAATGCAACTGTTTATTCCATCTATGTTTTGGGTTTCTACTTGAAAAAGCAGCAAAAGTGTGGGCTTGAAGCTGCAAGCGTAACACTTGCACCGCGCGACCGAATTAACTGCTCAAATGTTCCGCGCGCGGCCGAGCTAGATGGCGGCTTTGATGGGAAGTGGATATTTCCCAGGGACATTACAAGCAATAATCCAGATGTTCTGGTGTAATGCAACGAGTGTCCATGGATAGATCTGGAGCTCCCGCCAAGCCGCGCCTGCTGTAGGCCTCAGCCCTCCACTCTCATGCTGTTCCGCCATATGGAAGCCATCTCCAGGCCCCTTTAATAGCCAGCTTCGGATTCCATTTTCACAGGGCTCACAGAGCTAAGTGGAGCTGTTTTATGGATAAGTTAGATAGAAGCCTTTCCAAGATAAACATTCAATTTGAAATTAGGACACAGTGAGCCACAAAATTATTTTTGGGCATATTTCATGGAAGCGCTGCCATTTTTCTTCAGCCAGTTGCCAGACAGTGGGGGAGATGCCCTTTGGTCCCCAGCTGACATTACTCCGAGTTTTCTAAAAAGGATTTTGAAATACTCGCAGTGTTTTAGGGAGGCATATATCTGCCGGGACTTTGAAGCAGTGCCTTGGGAACAATCAGGCTTTAACTCCCTGGCCTCAAAGTCGTAGAAAAAAGGGGGACAAGTTGCAGCTGGATTTATGAATCGACGTCTAATTTTATATTTTGGTGGCGCAGCAGTGTAGCTGCAGAGATGGCGGGCGTGTGGAAGGTCAGCGCCGAAGGGTGATTGACATGTGCGCATGCGTGCGTGCGCAGAACGGCCATACGTCATCGGAAACGGGCACGCTCAGGTGCTGTGCATCCAAATCTGTTCCGCGCTTCCTATGGCATGCTTTTTAAGTAGTCGAGTTCCAGCTGTTAACAAGACTGCTTTCAAAAGTACTATTGGGTAACTCGATGCTCGGTGGTTTGCAGGGTCGTTTACTCCTTTAACCCCAGCCCTAATCATTCAAGTGTATGAACTGGCCTGTCTGTGGTCTCCCTTTACCAAACAATAAATGACTGCTTTTGTTTTATGTTATCTTGCATGTCTAGAGCAACCTCCTGCCATGGGTTATGGCGTCAAAGCGCTTTGTCAGAGAGGCAAAGCAGGACTGTGATAACACATGCAGGAGTGTTGGGGAGCAGGCAAGTCGAGTAGATAGTTGGGATAAGGGCAGAGGCTAGATCCATCAGACAGCCTCCTTCTGACATCTGCAAATGCTGGAAACGTATCAAAAGCTTGTTTTCTCTCTGACGGTCTGTTTCTACACATGTGCATGAAGTTATCACACCTATGTGGGTTTCCTGCATCAGTTAAGAAACACCTTCTGCTGGAGGGGTGAGGTGTTTATTCCCCCCCCCCCCGACCGGTGAATTACATGAATTGTGACGGTATCATTTGCACCATATACAGCCTGCTCAAGTCCTTGGGCAAATGGCAGCAACCATGTTTCAAGTGGCCATAGTCATTGCGGGTCCATCAGTCACTTGCGTGAATGATGGAAATCACTGTGAAAGCACTCCCTTGTGCACCCTCTTCTCAAGAAACCCTCTTCCGACCCCTCCTGCCCGGCTAACTATCGCCCTATCTCCATCACTCCCTTCCTGGGCAAGCTCCTGGAGAAACTGGCCATCTCCCAGCTTAACCTCCATGCTGAATCTGTTGGTAGTCTTCATGACCATCAATCTGGTTTCAGAGCTGCCAGAAGCACGGAAACTGCTCTCCTGAACATCCGTGAAGACCTGCTCTTGAACCTCGATTCCAACACTCCGTGTGTTCTCATTCTGCTCGATCTCTCCTCTGCCTTTGACACTGTCAACCATGCCATCCTGCTCAACCGTCTCCGTGAAAACCTGGGTATCACTGGTCAGGCTCTGGCGTGGCTGACCTCTTTCCTTTCAAATCGACCCTCCCAGGTCCAACTGGGGTCCTTCCTCTCCGACATCTTTTTCTCCACCTGTGGTGTCCCCCAGGGATCTAATCTCTCTCCCTGGCTGTTCAACCAGTATCTGGCACTCCTTGCCCACCGCATCGCCGCTCTCTGCCCTAATTTCCAGTGCTATGCGGACGATACCCAGCTCATTTTCAGGCTACCCTCAGCCTCCCCCTCTCCTTCCCTCATCTCTGACTGTCTGTCTGCTATCCAGGAATGGTGTGCCGCCAATGATCTCTGCCTTAATGCCAGTAAGACTGAGATTCTACTCATCGGTACACCCACTCCCTCCTTCCCTGCAGCTCTCTGGCCTGCCTCCCTTGGCCCCCTCCCTGCTCCTACCTGCAATGCAAAAAACCTTGGGGTCATCTTCGACTCCACACTCTCCTTCTCTCCTCATATTTCTGACGTCGCTAAGAAGTCACACTACCAGCTGCACCTCCTCAGAGGTATTCTTCCCTTCCTCTCCTTCCCCCAGAAGCTCACTGTCTCCCGAGCCCTGGTTCTCTCGAAGCTGGATTACTGTAACAGCCTCTATCTTAATCTGCCTGCCTCCACTCTCCGCCCTCTGCAACTCATCCAGAACAGAACTGCGAGACTTGTCCTTGGCCTCAAGCCCAGGGACCGTATCTCTCCAGGACTGAAATCTCTACACTGGCTCCCAGTGGCTGCGAGGATAAAGTTCAAAACCCTCTGCATTGTCCACAAGGCCTTCTGGGGCCTTGGTCCTAAATACCTTCAACTCTCTCTTCCCAAATATCTTCCTTCCCGAGCCCTTCGCTCATCCGCCTCCAACTCCCTCAGGGTCAGCCGCTTCCCGAAGCAACGAGCTGGGGGTAGATCACTCTCCACGGCAGGAGCCTCCCTCTGGAACAGCCTTCCTGCCTCCCTGAAACTTGAGGAGAACCATCTCCGGTTCCGGAAGCACCTCAAAACCTTCCTCTTTGCTTCTGCTTTCTCTCTCCCTCTCCCCTGCTGAACAGCTAATATTCTTCACTGAAACTGCACTGATTCTGCAACTGGACCACTCTTAACGGCCTCGGTCCTGGGCCCAGCCACTCTCCACTTGCACTGATGCCCTGGAATCCCCTCTGCACTGCGGGACTGTCTCTGTATCCCTACAGCCCCCCCCCTTTCCAGCACTTGTTCTGCACTTACCTTGCACTTGCCACCAGCTGGCCCTATTTATTTATTACTTTAAGCCACTTACCTTGTACTGCACTTCCCCCCTCCCCTTCCCCTTGCACTTTTCCCCCTCCCCCACCCCTGCACTTGCGCGATCTGAATGACACCTGGCCTAGTAAGATCGTTGTCTGTCTCCCCTTGTTTCCTCCCCTCCCTGCCTCGTCGCGCCTTGAAACACCTGTGTATAGGCGCGTTACAAATGCCATATCATATCATATATCAATGGTCACAACGTTTTGATGAAGTGTGACAATTCCTAGGTAGATAACTGTGTTCCCAGGCCCGGCTTAAGATGTGTGCGGGCCCATTTCAACATGATGTTGGGGGGAGGGGGCACCGGTAAGAGCGAAAACAGTCTTGGGGACCCCCCTGTGGTGTATATATAACACTGGTGACAAAGATGAGGTTAATAGTAGGGATCTTAAACGCTAAATGGCCACTAGGAGCTCTAAACCCTTCTTTGTCAGCAAGTGGCTGATGTGTTGGAAGCAGTGTTGTATGGCAATTAGGTGATGACACTTCTGTATGTCCCTTGGTAATTGACGGCCGGAAGTTCTCCAGGAAACCCAGCTTGTTATGCGATGAGCGCTGCAAAGCACACATTTTAAGCCCCAGAAAATACGGAAAAGAATATATTGCCCTGTTACAAGACTGCTGACTGCCAACATGGAGGCAGTTGTAGGGGCCCCTTTAATTTGAAACAGTTGAAAGGCCCTGACGCTGTCCCTGTGTGTTCCTCACCATCCGTCCATCTCTTCGGTGTGGTGAGTGGTGAAATGGATCTTGGCTGAACGGAAAGTCTGATGCCTTGACGTGCAGTTAGTTGGGCTCCTCCCTGCTGTTTGGCAATGTAATCAAAATGAGATGCTTGGAAGAGAGGCCATAATATGTATGGTCATGAAATGTGAAGTACCCTTGTACCATGCATAGCATGGTGGACACATGCTGGGCTTTGGAGTGGCCATGTTAAAGGCTTACCCATCCACTGCCTGTTTTGTACATGTCCAATCATGGATACCTACATACGGTTTGCTTGTCCTGAACTTCACTTAGTTCCTACATGATATAATTTTTCATTGATGATTAATACTGCATCAAACAATGGAAAACTCTACCTTCAAGCCACCAAATGCATTGAGGGTAATGTTAGAGTTATTACTAAAGGAGGGCAGGAAGAGGGGTGCCAAACGGTGGTGTCAGGAAAGTGGGTACATCAGCCGTTGCAGGTTAGAGACATATCTAAATATTCATGCAGTCCTAAGTGCATAAAGTGTCATAAGTGTGCACAGTTCATCTTTCATGTTGAGATGGTAGAATTAGGCAACAAGTCGAAGATTGGGTAAATATTGGCCCTGGATATGCAACCAGGGTGTCCTTTTGAAAGATTGATTGAATTTGATTCAGTATATTGTAGATATTATCCAGCAGGATGTTCCAAAAGTCTGAACCTTGTGTTGACAGTAGTTTCGACTTTATTCTAATTGTTGTGCCACTTGTCATTCATGTCATGCACTGCTGACATGTCATGCTCTCCAGGTGCTGTGGTAGACCTGAAGGAGAGGGACATGGGAAAGGTGTGCAGGGAGAGCGACAACATGCCTAGCTTTCCTGATGCATGCAGACCGTAAATACCCTGAGCTCTGCGCGCAGTCTGTTTCAGGCTGTCCTTTGGCGAGTGCGTGAAGGTATTTGTGACATAGGGGACACTTCTGCATGTGGTGCTAGGATGCCTTGGCCAAGACTATGATATGTAAGTTAATTGTTGAGGCATAACATTCTGGTTCATGTCTGTTAGCAAGGTGTATTCAGTTGCCTAGTGTGGGTGACTTAATAGATATGCATGTTGTTTGTTTGAATGTAGAGCAAGATCATGATTGTGCAGGGAGGTTGGTGGAGCACCCAGTGGGCAGCTTGAAGCATCTGTATGGTGTTGCCTCAGCAACGGCTCAGTAATGTGCCCAATTGCATGACTCCCCTTTTCGGTGTTCATTTGATCGAAAGAACGAAAAGCCAATAAAATAGCAAGGCCTCAGTGTGCAAACTGCAGTCCCACATTCAAATCCTGGCAGGATTTCTCAGGTCAAAAGGAACAATTGACTTTGGTAATCCTTGAAACCTATAACACCCTGTACTTACAGCGTGTAAAAGCACAAGTAATCGGACACAACGCTGTTATAGGCTATTTATTTCCCCATGTAGAAAATGTATCGAGGGCTATCCTGATCCAGTGTAAGAAGCATGAAGAGGTGGCCATTTAGCACTGACCACAGGGGACACACTCTTTTTTTGCCTGTCGCTCCAGCCTTGGACATTTTTGGTTAATTAATGTGAGCTCAAGAGGTCCATCGTTTTTAATCGTACCATTTTTAGTTTGGGCTACTAGGTGAGACACCTATAAGCCGAAACTATTGGATTAGAGTACAGATAGGGAGAACAGGCTTATGAGGAGGGGCACACAGCTTGTGAGTTTTTGATTATTTTTCCACCCGTTGACTGCCCATGGCCATTATAATCCCTATGACCATTCTCACCCAGTTCCTGCCCTTGCCCCCCCAAACACCTTGTCAAGGGAAATCTTTGAGCTTGTTTTAATCAAGCCTTACCATAAACTTTGCTGAGTGCCTTCCAGTGTTTTTTCAAAGCAATCTTTCAAGAGGCAATGATTTAACTGGAGCTATATGCACACAACTAGTGTATCAAAAAGGTCTTCACCAGGTCTACCTTCAGCCACTTGATTTATAAGCACTCTGCGTGTCCTTCACGGAAGTCCTGTTAAAACAAGCATTGTCAAATCTAACAGTTTTGGCTTGTATAGAAGTATGAAGCATTTGCCAGGCCCAGGTAATCACACCTTTTTACTCCTGCTACCATCAATGGGCAGTTAATACTACTAAAGTTGTACCTGGCAAGTGCCTTTGCCGTGCCTATACAAAAGCCCAAACTGTTGGTATTTTTCTGGTGCTTGTTAGTTGTGTGCTCCAGCACCTCTCTTCCACCTCATGGGTCAACTAAAATATCAACCCATAAAAGGATGTGTTGTGAAGTGTCTTAATGTTTCAATGAGCCGGAAGGGTTGGTACGTGGCAGATGGAGCACGAGTTGCTCTGTATGCAATTTAGTGGCATAGATGCAAGTAAAACATAGTATCCCCCACTCACAGCCCCATTAGTAAATCCACGACTTGAGCGAACGTTGATATTCCATTGGTATTTGATTAAGTTTCTTGTTTGTCCTTAAAATGTCCTTATTCATGCCTGATGCTAACATGTGCTTTATGCCACAGGCTCTTTCTCAATTCAGCTGGGCACCCATATCTCTCAATTGTGCCTCTTATTTCAAGATTAAGCCCTGGCAGACATTTTGATGTTAGCCATACAGATATGTGATGGCTGGAAGGTTTTGAATTAATCATAACCATGGGCTCAGCTTTGGGCAACCCTCCAGACCATCGTTTTTCAGCCTGCTAAGCCATTACAGAAGGGAAAAGACCATATGCAAATCAGGCTTGGTCCTACCCCTAAAGGGGCAGTCCAGCCCGAACTGCTAGGTCACATCCCTTCTGCACGTGACCACAAGCATCCCCAGACATGTTTCAGCCTTGTTGGCCGGCAACAGTGAGGAGTAGCTTGGGTCTCTGGGCCCGGCAGACTCAGGACCCACGTCTGGGCATACCCATCCCACTCACGGTGACTTTAGCAAAACAGAACAGTGATGTCTGGAAGGTTATGAATTAATCATAACCACGTGACATGACGTTTGCCTGAGTTCTACCAATCCACCATACTTAGGATGGAAATCACCCCCTATTGCGTAGCCTATCGGGACATACCAATGAGTAAACCTTAGTGTGTGTACTCGTTATCCATACACTGTCTGTTCACTATGCCAGAGGCCATGTAGCTATGTAGTATTGAAGTTTGAACCCTTAATGATATTTATGTGTTAAAACAACATGAGGTCCTTTTGTCCACTCCCCCTTGCTTGCAATAATCAGCATCACATTTTCCCACCTCATAATTTAAAAAAAATAAATTCTCCATCTATATTAGGCAACAGGGTCCAGTGAAGCCAATTAGATTGCTTGAAATGCAGGAACAGCCACTGATATTTACAGTGTCCAGTGATAGTTGCCTTGGAAATGGCTGCCAGGGGGCGACATTTCCCCAAAATTTTCTTGGATTGGAGTTTATAATATAAAATTATACCCCTCCTGGAATATTCGGGGGAAGTATTTTAGGGGTCAGGAAAAAAAAAGTCCCCTACCTGGCGACTTTTTCCAGGCGACATGATCACCTGGAACCCTATTTGCCACCTCCTGTAGTGTGAGCCAGCTCTGTGACGCTGTACACCTCATGTGCTCACCTATGTGTGCTTTCCTTAACTTCACTCCCCAGTGGGAGGTGCCTGCTCTTCTTTCATTCGGTTTCCTACCTTCTCAGTGCCTGGTGCACCCCTACTTGTCGTTCCGCAATGGGATTGGCTAGGGAGTGCCACCTTTTCTTATGGATACTTTGTTTCGCTTTCCATTGTAGCATGCTTAGCTGTTCTTTGTGAGCTGACAGTTCACCGATAATCTAGTATTAGTTCTGTCATCTTTTGCATTTCTGCAATTAAGCCATAGGGACATGTTGCCAGGTGCTCCTAGCTATAAAGCTTGATGCAGTGGCTGTACCGGAGTGAATGGTCCTGGAAACGGCATTAAGGCATTGTTCTCGGGTTGATAATGTCATGTTAACGCCATGTTGCAAGGCCTGGAATGGGGCTAACAGCACGGCAGCCCAAGTTAACTGCCCGAGTGAAGCGAGGGCAGGTAACAAGTTCTCTGGGCCGTTACCCCTTTCCAGGCCATCAATCTGCCACCCCCGCACACACATTCCCCCATGCACATGCACTCCCCACACACAAACCCCACGACACACCCTCCACACTACATGCACACCCCCCTACACACATCCCACCCACCCACATACATACACTCCTGTCCACACACACTCCTGCCCATATACACACACTCCCCACCCCCACACTCCCCACACACTCCCCACCCCCCCACACACACTCCCTTCATGCACATTCTCCCCGATACACACCCTCCCCCTACATACCCTCCACCACACACATTCTTCACACACCCACCCCCTCACTCGACACACACGCACTCTCTCACACACAATTCCACACCCAATACCAAACACAAACAAGCATTGGCAATGCCAATAGTTTTGGCGTTTACTGCTGTTCTTTGCATTTTGCATATATAGGCACCTGTATTGAAAAGCTTCAAAGGAGGATGTGCTAAGTGGCGCGGGTGTGCAAGAGAATGAGAAGGAAGGAGAATAGAGCAAGGGAGAAACAATTGAGAGAGGTTGCCATCGATGATGAACAAGAGGTAATATGAATGAGAAATGTTGAGAGTGCGAGTGTCAGAAATAAAGCGAGTGTGTGAGCGGAATGATCAGAGAGGGTAGAGAGCGGAGGAGGGGTGGTTGAGTGGGTTGTGGCAAGAGTTGGGTGGGTGGGGGTAAATAGAATGTGGGAAGAGAGTGGGCATAGGGTGAGTGGGGTAGCGAGAGTGGGGGTACGGTGGGTGGGGGTAGAGAGTGTGAAGGTATGCTGGATGTGTGGGGGTAGAGAAAGTGGAGGGAGGGTGGGTGGGGGTAGAGAGTGGAGATAAGGTGGGGGTAGAGAGTGGAGGTACTTTGGGGGTAGAGAGGGAGGAGGTAGGCTGGGGGCAGAGAGAATGGTGGTAGGGTGGGTTGCGGTAGAGAATGGGAGTAGGGTGGGTAAGTGGGGTTAGAGAGAGTTGGGTTAGGACGATTGGGGTAAGGTGGGTAGGGGTTGAGAGGGAGAAGGTTGTCTGGGTGGGGCTGGTAGAAAGAGTGGGGGTAAGGTGGATGGAGTAGAGGGATTGGGATTGGGTGGGAGTGGAGAGAGTGGGGGGGTAGGGTGGGTTTGTGGGGGTAGATAGAGTGGGGGTTGGGTAGGTGGGGGTAGACATTTCAGAGTTGGGGTGGATGATGGCACAGAGCAGGGGTAGGGTGGGTGGGTGCAGAGTGAGTGGGGGTGGGTATGGGTAGAGAGAGTGGGTATAGGGTGGGAAGGTGGGGTTAGAGTGGGCCTAGGGTTGGTGTGTGTGGAGATAGTGAGGGCGGGTGTGGGTAGAGAGACTGGGGATAGGGTAGGTAGGTGGTGTTAGAGAGAGCAGGGTTATGGTGAGTGGGGGTATAGAGGGGGCCATGAGGGTAGGGTGGGTGTGGGTAGAGAGTGGGGATAGGGTGGGTAGGTGGGGTTAGAGAGAGTGGGGGTAAGCTGGGTGGAGCAAGTTAATCCCCCGCTACCTATAATTAAAGAAACATATATTTACCAATGTGTTGCCAGGATTCTGATTGATTGCCCATCGAAATTTCATAAAATAATAGCATACTTATAATGCCCAGCCTATCTGGTTAAGATCATTTAAATGGAGTTACATACAAAATATACAGATGCCAGATTTGTCCATCAGCGTTTAAAGAAAAAAGCCAAAAATTGACATAAACATATGCTTGTGCCACTGCCACAGACATTTGCCAAAAATAAAAGCCATTTTCAGATGCGGGACGGCAAAGTGTAATCCAGAATCAAGTTTGCTCCGACCCCTTCTTAGTACCATTAGTTCCTCATAGGTCAGTCTCTTGCCTCTGCTTTTTATTTTCTGTTTGTAATCATTGGGCAATTTGGCTGTGAAGCATGGAGATGGTGGGTATCAGTACACTGATGATACTCCGCTATCCAAAAATATCTTCTGAAAGTGATATGTTGAAGCTTGGTGTTTGCCTACTGGACATTGAAGCTTGGGTGGCCTCTCATGCTTTGAAATCGAATACTACCAAAGGTTTAATTTCTCTTGTTTGTTTCTATTTTCAGGCTGGTTTGTAGGGGCAAATAGTCATGAGGCCTATTTGGAATGTTCCCCTTTGGGAAATCGTTGGGCTTCACCTTGCTTTCCAGATTGTCTTTGACACCACATATTAACTCGGTGATTACATCTGCAAATGTCCCTGCTTTTACTTTCAGATCTGTGACACCCTTTATGCCAGTTGCACACTATTGTTATTGATGCCATCTCTGGTTTTATTTCTGATAGATTTGAGCAACTCTATTTTATAAGGCTTTCCCCAATCTTCTTTGGCTATATTAAAAACAGTTGCTTAGTCTGCCGCTGGCTTAATTCATGGAGCGAACAGGTTTGATCAGGTAACTCCTATTCTAACGACTCTTAGGGCCTCATTACGAGCTTGCCGGTCCGGATACGACGTTACCGGTAAACTTGCCAGTACTGTTGTATCCGGACCAGCAAAATCCGAGTCTGACCTGGCGGAATGAAAGGCACCGGCGAGCACAGCATGTCTGTAGCATCACAACCATTATGAATAGTGCCAGTGCTACAGGCTTCCCCATTCCCATTTAGCCCCACGCAAGGGCAATTACTGGGTCCGGTGCAGCCGGAATACCCTGGTAATTGCCCATTCGTGGGTGCCGGACTTTCTTGCAAGTTTGGGGATAGCCTGCCAGTTTTACCGGCAAGGCTACCTCCAACCTTGTAATGAGGCCCATAGTCTGTTACTGTTGTATGTTAGGCGTTTGATTAAACTGTTATGTATTGTACACAAAGCCATTCACTTTCAGACACCCCCCTATTTGGCTAAAGAATTGACGATTTCTGGGGTTCTAGAGGCCTCCGCAGCTGTGAATCTTTTCACCCCGAAGTTCATAAATTCAAACACGTGTTTTCTAAGATTTACCATAAAATACTGGATTATCTGAAATTTAGGCAAAGGCTTGAAATCATGGTTTTGGAACGTTGTGTTTCATTCCTGCTTTACACCTTTCTGGGTCTATTATATCTTATATTTCTGTTTGTTTTCTTGAGTTATTGTTTTATTTTGTATGTTTTTGTTTAAAATTGTATATTTTTAAGTTTTTTGCAGCGCACTGATGCAGTTCTGACACGTTCACACAAAATAAACATTTTAAATAAATAAAGGGGAGAGTAACATTAAGTCCAAACACAACTGATTTCTCTAGGACGTCTTAGTACAAAAATATTCCTTCATAGTAACACAAGCCATGCTAACATGTGTTTGATTTAATCAATTCTCCAGGCTGAAATTTCACGCGCATGCCATTCTTCAAGGGTTATCTGACTACCACCTCTGCGCGTGCAGTGGTTGAGAGAACTCTGCTTGGCCTCCTTAGAGACGTGAGCGCGTAGCACTGATTTGCTTTGGACTAAGAATCATTTGTGAATGACAACTGGACTAATAACCTGGCCACAGTATATGGGCTGAAATGACCCCATGGGCTGGCTGAGCTTGTCCTTAGAACCTGCCTCTGGCGAGGACATCTCCTCTTCCCTATGTGTAAACCACAGTGGAGTCCTTTTGTTGCACCGTTCGATTCCCCTCTAACATCACACGCATAGATTTCAGGGAAGAACAAGGGCGGCTTGCAGTCGCACCTGTGATCACTCGCCCCTTTGCATCACACACCATCCTACACACCATCGCTGAAGACCAGGGGTGGACTGGGAACTAAGAGGCCCTGGAAATAATTACTGGAGACCAAAAGAGGTTCTGGAAATAATTTTGAAAGTGGACCCTTATGACACATTTTCAGCAAGCTCAATGCTTTTCCTATGAGAACATTTGGAAATACTGCACAAAAGAGGCCCAGGGTGCAGAGGCCCACCTGGAAATATCCAGAGTTCCCTATAGGCCAGTCCACCCGTGCTGAAGACCTTTGGGGTGTTGGGCATGTGGAGTGCATTCTATGCGTTGCAAGTGTCTCCTGTTTCCTAAAGGGAGGGCCGTGTAGGGTGAATACATGGGGGCTGGGGTCCTCATTTGTGGACACACGTTGCCTTTGGACAAGCTGTGGTCTTCTTTGATAATTAACCGATGAGCAACCACTAAGGGACACAGGTGCCACATTCCCAATCAAGGAAGCAGCACAGAAAGAAGGAAACAATACATTAATGTACTTTCATTTTAACCTAGAGGCATATATTAACACCAATGTAACTTAACATTCAAATGCCTTGGGTTGGTGCTGCTTATACATTACACTGACTTTCAATGTTTATCTGAGCAAAAGGTTTGCTTGGATACATGGCTGTAATTTTAAGTGGATGTTTATACGAGAGATACAGCTACTGTCTGTGGTGTAGGCAGAAAACTAGATCCCGTCCCTACGCAATTTGGCATTTCAGTTGAAGTGACTTTTTTTAGTTTCGGTCCCCGCTATGGACACTCCCTCTTTACTCTCCGTGCCCCCAATTGACAAGGAAATAAGCATATTTGAATGGCTCTGTTGGCACATACTTGTACTTAAAGAAAGATGACCCCCCCCCCTCTGCTCAATAAATGTATCGGACTTTTTGCCTAAGCCATCTGAACCAGAAGAATCAGGCCCTGGCAACAGCAGACCGGTGAGAAATTCATGCGTCAGCCTCCATCCCGGGGGTAATGTTAGGCTTCGTTTCTCTTTGACAAACACACCAAGGCGCCCTGTTTTTCTCATTTCGCCGCAACGACCGTGCCGGCCCTTGTGTACGCATCTTACGATACGAGTGCATTTTTGGTTAGACTGAATTTAAATGTTTGCCTATTGACCTATAAACAAACTCATTTCTCTGTGGCCACAGTCTGCAGTATTTATACTATGCATTTGTTTTGTCAGGCAAGTTCTCTTCAAAGTCTTAAACTGTCTGAGTCCTTGGGCAAGAACCAATTGTGGAATGGGACGATCCGCGTCACCTTGCTGGAAGGGAGGAATATCCCGGAAGGGGGCACCCCTGCTACCTTTGTGAGGTTCAGACTGGGAGAGCAGAAGTATAGAAGTAAGGTATGTGCCTAGTCGATGTACACCATTTTATGGAAATCAATCTGGTAGTATTATCAATTTAATTTTAATTTTGGAATTTTCTTTTGCTATTTTGTGTGTGTGTGTGTGCGTGTGTGTGTTTGTGTGTGAGTGTGACTGTGTTTTACCAGTTTTTACAAAAATGTCTTTTGCTATAAACTTTCAACCTGCCCCTACATTGTGCCATGAACGATCAAAGGTGGCTGATTTGTGGTATCGTCCAGCCTTATTAAGGGGAATTGGTGGTATTCCACCACCAAACAATGTACACAGTTTCTGTTCAGTGATTTTTCTTTCTATTACAAAATACTGTTCAGAGCAGCGTGGATAGCCTTGCCAGTGGAATGCCCTCATTGCTGGAGCACACCGCTCAACTCCATAACGGAATGGTGTCATGGCACCAGAGGGCTAGACAGGGAAGGACCTGAGCGGGGAAGGCCCTCCCGAAACCAGTAAATGACCACTCATAAGCAATGTGTGGGCATTAACAGATGTTAATGTCACTGCGGTGGGCCCGACTACATTAGCTGCATGGCATACACAAATGTAGCCCTCTGTCTTTCAGCACTCAAAGCCACCTTGGTAATCTGACCCATTGGTGGGGAAAGGGGACCACACCATGCTCCAGATAAGATTTGAAAGTGGGAGTATTTTACTTACTATTTTTTAAAGCTGGGAGTAAAATGATTTTTTAAGGAGTTAAAATGTATATCAAATTCCCAATGAAAGTATTTCATAAGCGTTTTAACTAGAAAACAGATATCTTTAATGAGTCTCGGGAGGATCGCTCAGGGGCAATGTGCTCGCCTTGGAAGCAAGACGACACGAAGGAACACCGGTTCGATCCCCGGGTCCACGCTTCAAAACCTCTGGGTATTAAGCGCGTTATTAATAACCTATCATATCAATAATAATTTCTTTGCACCTAGTTATGCATGTACTTAAAAAGATCCATGTTTACTTTCTCCAATCAGTCAGTTAGAATAGTAGTTTCTTTGTAAGGTACTACATGCAGTACTGGTTCAAACATATCCATGGACCTGTGTGCGTGAAGGAAGGGGCACACAGTTCTACGTGTCAGTTTCCTCTTTTTTTTGTTGGGTGTATTTTTACTTCCTATTTTTATTTTTGAAGAGTTTTTGCCTATTTTTTAAAGTAAAAGTGGCTGATAGACCGTTTATCTGTAGGGCTGGAACCACCTATCTCAAATTGACCATTATTGGGCTGGAATTTCCTGGGAGGTCTTTTTGGTGGGATCTGTGGTTCTTCAAGACCTGTTGTGATTAATGTAGACTCCTTCCCATCCAACCTTTTGCTGGGCAGCAGTGAACTACCCACGCTGTGCATTTCTCTGCAAACCCGGGCAGAAGTAAACTGATCAGTGTAATTGTGCCCATCCCCAGTTACCCAGTATTAAAGAAGTGCTGGATTTCCTGTTGGGCAGTATTGCCACTGTATTATGGGCCATGACAACTGGGTGTTGTGACATTCAAGACTCCTCTTGATTGGACTGCACAGCAAAGATGATCCGTTGAGAGTGTTGTCTAAATCATAACCTTTGCTTCTGTGAGATGAAGGCCAATCAGAAGACATTGTTTTTGTGTTGCACTGAAGCTTTGCTCTTGGCTCCAGTACACAAAGCGTTGAAGCTATTCTTGAAAGGTTTGCATTGCAGGCCCGAGTAGCTATCGTCTAGGAAACAAGACGACGCAGAGCAACACCGGTTCGAATCACGGGTCCGCACTTAGAAACCTCTTCGGTATTAAGCGCGTTATAAATGACCAGTTATGCTTTTGTGTAAGTGTCATTTCTTCTTTGACACTAAAATTACTAATGGGGAAAAAGTGTCTTACGATCATCCCAATACAGCTATCATGGGTCCTGTAATTGAAGTGCTACCCAACGTCAGCATCTGCCACTTAAACTATCAATTCCATCGTGGAACCTTGTGATCTTGCATTGAGGTGCCCAGCATATCTAATGCAGACGAATGTAAATACATTCTGTTTAGTTAGATGTGTCTAGGGGTATGACCTCTTAGTTGCACTCTTTAGAAGTACTGCATTCCTTTTGGGGTATTTGGGGAAAGACTTGTGCATTTAGGGCAGCGTGACCAGACATGCATTTTTCTATCCGATCGAGTGAGAGTGGCAGAGATTTCCATAGTGTCGGGGCAAGAATAGAAAAGGCACAGCTCCAATGCTTTTTGTTGCTCTGTATGTGTTTGGAGGAAAGACCGAACTGGGATTGTACGGCTGGAGCCAGGCACAAAGAGAACTATTGAAATCTATGGTTACTCTAAACTAACAAGGATAATACTAATATTGAAGGTATTGCATGCATATGTGTTGGTAAAATACACAGTTTGCTCCATGTTCCCTTTCTTGTGATCCGCTGCTGTTTCATTGTGTTTATTGTGTTCCTGCCTCTCGGGTTCAGGATTGTGTGGTGATTTCAGCTAATAGTGTCAGTCTTAATTTCTTCCAATTTTAATCATCACATTTCCTCCACTGGGTCAGATAGTCGTACAGGACTTACAACTCTTCTGTTGTGTGTATGGAGCATGTTCTGCCCAGTAGGCAACATCTCGGTTTCGGTCGGCAGCGCCACTCCTGAAGTCACTGTGCGCCTTCAATTGGGTACGGCTGTGCCGGCCCCTAACATTCACTGCAACGAAAGAAGGACTTAAACTGGCAATCAAGCAACAAAATACAGTTATGATTGGTTTGGTTCTTCAGTTTCCAAAACGGCAGCTGTGCACCCAAAAGATTATCAAACTTCATATAACTAAACAAAGATAAGGAAATAATTCTAAGTATTCTTTTATACTGTGCGGGATCGGGATTCAAACCTGTGTTGCACTGCCTCCAAGACAACTGGGCTGCCCCTGAGCTATGCTTCCTGCCCTAACAGTTCAGAAATCATTCAGGCACAGTAATTTAAAATTATATATTTTAAAAAATGCAGATGCTGTTTGGCTATCACTTCTGTGCACCTGTAGTAATCATGACACCATCCACCCCCCCCTAGAAAAAGACTACAACGTGTGTATATATAATTACATAAACATCTTGGGGCCCGCCTGCAGCCGATTAAAGTTTCCAAATGAACTTCAAAATCAAACTTAAATTTGTTCCCATGACTTGATAATTGAGATGCTTTTCTTTATTGTTTGTAGTGCGATGGTATGTTGAGATTTGATGTCCTTCAATAAGACATGAAATGAAGTGTATTAATGTTTTAAAAGTTCTGAGGATGAGTATGCTGGTCCTATTTGCATAGACATGCATAATAGCACAGCAGTTAAGGGGTTTTAAATCTGATCCCCTCTCTGCAATCCTCTGGGTTATCTCATCGAGGCTGTGTGTCTCTTAGTGGCTTACAATACAAACTTCCTTGGGATTTTGTTCAGGCCCTCCTTACTAAACTGCTTTTTGGAGTTTCTTTCTCATGTGCTACCTACTGTTGTTGTATGCTGTGCTATGTTAATGCGGACATGAGCACCGCCAATAAACTCTACCTGCATGTTTTCTAGACACAGTATAAGGGCACAAATCCCCAGTGGCGGGAACGCTTTGACTTTCACTACTTCTCTGGCAGGATGGGCATCTTGGACATCGAGGTGTGCGGGATGGAAAACAAGAGGCACGAAGAAGTCTTGGGGACGTAAGTATCCGATGGCTACGGCACAACTGTAACTCTCCCTTACTCTATACGCACACACACATTGAAAACCAAGGCAGGACACGCGGGAAGGGTGGCCTAAACGTACTGATGACTATTGTTGGGAACAGAAGTCTAGCCTTGGCATGTCTCACTGGGATCAACAATTCGGGTATTCGTTAATCTACATCAGCGGATCAGTTAAGCCCTTTTTAGGCACTTCAGTCCAGAGGAAAACCAGGAACTCCCTAAAAGTTGGTGACATGGAGTAATGTAACATGCATTTTATACGACGCCTGTTACCACTATAGTGAACTCCGTGCCACTACTATAGGTGTGTTCGACTGGATATTGAATAATATGACCACCTGCTATACTTGATCCGATTCTGGATAATGTCTTCACTTGTCCTGGTAACTTCAGTAATATTTACCATGTAGTAGGGTTAACATATAAAACAAGTTGTGTTGATCTAATGTTTGAGTGGTAAGAATTGATATAGTAAAAAATGACTCTACAAGAATGTTTCTTTTTTAAAAACAAATGTTGATATATCTAATAGTCTTAGTCTCAAATTTGATTCCAAGAACAATACAAAAAACATGTCATGTAATTGCTGTAAAATGACAGAAAACATATCATTGTGTTAGCCTTCTTATATCCTGACTACTTCTCAATGCACCAATGTGTGTATGTGTGGGAAACTGAACAATATACTGATCAACGATTTACATATATCACATCCTTTAAAGATTGACCCAATAAATGTTTCTACTTATGTATATTCATAATCTTGTTCCAATAGTCGGGATATAAAAGGGGGTAGTACACTTATGTGTTGTATCCTAAATTATTACCTTAACTTTGATTTCTATTTTTCTCAAAGAAGTGTGGCGAATTGGGGGAATCTGTCAATTCCTCCAAGAGGGGAGCCCCTTCCTGTGCTGTGAGGCTAGGGAGTGGAGCCCGCTATGCAATATTCCCCCTAGGGGTGGCAGTAAGCAAGACCTCACAGGGCGGTACACCCCCCTTAGGGGTAAGGACTCCCTTTTTTCGATGAGGAACTCCCTTCTCATTATACTCAAAAAATCAGTATAATGCTATTAGTTGACAGACAACTATCTTACATATGTCATTGTGCTATAATGACAGAAGACAAGTATCAGCCTAGTACTGTGAATAATCAGAACATAGGAGTGATAAAGAATGCCTGTCTGTCAATCACTGAGACGAAGCAGCCCAAAGGAGTTATGATGAACATGGCCCAGGAGTTTCCTGAGAAGCCCCAGCAGTGTATAATAAAAAGAGGAGATGGACAAGACAACCAAGCAGTGAGTCCTGGGAGTTTTAAACCGGTTGGATCGAGGAGGCTCGAAACCAGAGGGAGACACTGTTTTAGTCACCAGGAATCAGCTACAGAGCAGAAGCATTAGCAGTACGAACAACAGAATGGAGAAAGTCTATCAGAGTCCCATTAGGGACACACAAACAGGACTGGAGAGGAGCCCTAACGTTGGCTTGCTGGCTCTGTTCACGGAAATGAGAACCCAAGGAGAGTACGGAAGGAGAGAGTTGTTGATGTGGCGGCATAAACGAGTGAAGAACACTTTCATTGCCGACACCACCGTAGGACACTGTAGCATGGTGGAAAAGTGGCAAGAGAAAAGCCAGTAGAACCGCCCTGACTGAATACAAAGAAGAGAAAGAAAATGCCAACCCGTTGATGCCCACTTGTCCCAGTGAATGGTGAGATTACCAGAAGAGTGAGAATCATTCAGGGACTCTTACTCATCCCTGTGAATGGCATATCTGTCTACATATTTCATTGTGAAGATAAATAACAAAAGGAAAGAGGATTGGTCCAAGAACTTTTGTCTGCATCCTAACAAAGAAAGAAAGTAGGGTGGTGTAACACCACTCCTATTCAGAGACTCGGTCAAGAACCAGAGACAGCCCAGAAAAGAGTCTAAAAAGTCCAGCGAATCAATATATAGAGGCCCGGAAAAGCCCCAATGAACGAACTAAAGGAACTTTTCCAAGAGAACAAGATACTATTTGAAGACCCCCATAATGAGGAGAACTTTGCTGAGAAGCATTCCAGGGAAAGGGAGTCATTCTCCTTTTTTCTTTTTGTTCTGCATTGATTGTGGTAGTCACCCTAGGTAAGATTCAGACGGAGGACATACTTTTGATTTTGGACTTGGGTACTGATGACAAGCACCCTAGTTTAGTTGTGTTAGGTAGGGAAACCCTTAGAATAGGGAACGTTAGGCATTTTGTTTATTATTTTCCAATAGGCCTTTTGAAAATGGCACATATTGGTTGGTCTCCTTCTTCTGACCTACCACAGAAGCCATTTAGCCAAACCAGTTTACACATGGGAGTATTAGGACTTCTACTTTTTAGGCCTTGGATTTTATGACTTTGTCTGTCTAAATATGTACCGAAGCTCGCTTCTGCATAGAGTGTAGGGAAGTGGGTGAATTTAAGATGTGGTGTATGTATGGCCCGAAGTATTGTATGAGCTACATCGACTTTGTCACCAGGATCACCCATGATGCTACGACAGCCTGCCTTTGGGTCACAGCTATACCCCTTTGCAGTGGTTTTAAAATTGACCAATACAACCAGTTCCTGGTAGGAAATCATAGATGTGAAATCTGTGGGAGATGGATCATATCATCAGAAAGAACATAACTGGAGCTGGATAATGTATTTCTCTTGACCTTTAGTGGGTGAGCATTAATTGCAGAGGGCCTTTAACTGCCTAATCAATGGAACATGAGGTTTCAAAACTAAAAAACGGTATGTTTTAGTTCTATGGTCATTCTAGGTTTGCCTTTACCACAGATGGTTAAGTAGTTACTTCTCCCCCTCTGGAATGTACCTCTCCCCCTACCCATTAAAGCTACTTCTTGTACCTCTGCATACTTATTTTAATCCCTGGGGTGTCCACATATTTGCAGCACTCAGTTGCTTCACAGCTTGCTTTAACCTTTATAAATCCCATATATAATTGCATACTATGATAAACTAACCATAAGCACATCAGTTCATGGAATGCTCTTTCTATCACAGGCCCTGGCATCGGCCATATTGTGACTCTAGAGGACACTTTAGCTGGTCCCCTTCCCTGAGGGAAAGGGACCACATGTAGGAGATCATAAGAATTGTCATGTAATGTTTAGGACTCATCACCCAGAAATATCCATTGTGTCAAGGTCATCCTTTATACAGTAACGTCTCTGATTAGTTTTCTTTTGTTGCCATTTATTGGCCGGGAACCTCGTTTCGTAAACCAACAGGCTTATCTGCCATAATGCAACGTTGGGACCTTATTTTGGCTTGTCTGTTACCCCCATCTCCCTATCCTGGATAGAAAAGCTTGTAATCACAGAGAGTGACTGCTGTGCTTGGAACCTTTGCTTTGGTCTTTGGGTGATGGGACAGGTGGTGGTAAAATACACCTTCCAATGGAGCAAGACGGGGGTCTGCAATATAGAAAGTTGAAGCACACCCATATGGAGTAGATTGGTGGTTTGGTAAATGGGTGCCAACAATGATTGAAGTCCTTGACTGCGTGCAATCCATTTTCTACCAAGAACCCTCATGCAGATCACAACACCCTACTCTTTTGAAGCACGCGTCTGCAACCGGAAGCTTGCTAGACAATTTGGACTATGAGACCCTTGATTGCTCACCATTGCCTGTGGGTGGGTATGGCTAATTGGGGTGTTAGCCCAAAACGTATAAGTTTGCCTGTCCCAAAACTATGACCGACATTAAAACCACTCCCTAAAAAAGCATTTAGTTGGTCTACATCTACATTTGTTCTCGGGAGGATAGCTCAGGGGCAGCAAGATGATACGGAGCAACACAGTTTTGATCCCTGAGTCTGCGCTTAGAAACCTCTGGGTATTAAGCACATTATGAATAACCAATTACAATGCATAGCTGCAGAATCCTTTCATGGAATTTGGTGTATCCCTGATTTCATGAAAAGTGAGTGTTCCTGCAAACTTGGGTAATCAATGAAGAGAGGCCTGCTGCAACAAGGAAACCTGGATGTTTCTAAATGTTTCCTTCTCGTGCTGTGTCAGTTTCCTGATGGCTGCATCCAGGCCTGAGACTCTGCTCCTCTTTGCTGCAGACGTGGCGGGGATTTCTAATGTGCCCGCTTCCAGGGCTCCTTCCTGTGCCTTGGAGGATTGGTGTCAGGACGCACATCCTAGCGTCGGCAGCTTCATGCCTGCAGACTCTCCTCTGAAAAGCAAGAAACTGAAAAGAATTTGTTTCCTGACTCGGTCTTTACCGGCCCAGCGGGAATGTTTCACTTCTGTACCGATGACCCTTTCTTTTCTGCCAAATTCCACGCACTCTTAGAAAAAGGATTTTCACTCCACAATGGAAATGCTTGTAGTTTTCCTTTTTTTTTTTCTTTTTCTTTTCACATCTTTAACAAAATGGAAAAATGCTATGCACCTCCACCAAGGGTGAATCTAAAATATTTTCCGGAGGGTTGGAGAGCAAAGAGTGCCGATCCCTCCCCGCGTGGTGATTCTGTTTAAAACACTTGATTCTCCCCGTTAGCATGGTCTGTAGATTAATCACTTCTTCGCTGACTCCCGGGCCTTGCCTTTTTTTTTTTTATCCTGCTCTTCAATTGTTCGTATCCTTTTTTCTCCAATGGCTCTCTTTGGTTTTGTGAAGTGTTGCCCTTTCCTTTTTCTGCTCAGTTGGGGTTCCACATGGCGCTGGCGGGGTCTTCTTCTTTTTCCCTTTGCCCATCTTTTATCGGAAATGATCTTTCCTTTCATGGTCCAGAGTATCATCTACACACGGATGCAGCGCGGCTCTGTTGCTCTTTTGCTTTTGTTCCCTCCGCGCACAATCCGGTGTCGAATTGTCTTATTTCTGTCTCCTCTTAGATTAAATACAGTTACTTTAAAGGAGATGTGACAAAAGACCCAATTCCTGTCCTTTCCCCTCCGTTCAATCGACTCTTACTTTTCTCTGGCTTTTTTCGCTTGATGATGATTTCGCAGTTTTGGTCGGGGTGGTGGCAGCCCGTGGCATACCTATTGAATAAAATATCCCTGACTGCTTGAAATTTGCAGATGTCTGCTTTTTTTTAATGTGATCTGATCTTCAGTTTCCGATCCGGGTTCCGGCAAGGTCCTTCTCCTTCCTTGTTTGAATATGGTCTTGTCCTAGTTTGTTTCTTGATGGCCCTAATTAAATCTGAGCTAGCGCTTAACCTCTAGAATCTGTTGAAAAATATGCAGACATCTGAGGTCTCTTGTACTGCTCAAGTCACCCAGGAGTTTGCATGTTACACACTTTTTTCACACTGCTCTACTTTCCAAAGTCTCTTCTACTTTGTGACTCGTCCTCTTGTAGCCTGAATTGCTCCATCCACTTTTCTGCTCCACTGCAGTGTTTAACTTGATTATTATTTTTTTTTTATTTATTTAAGGTGGTACATATTGGTTGTACATTTTTGACAACCTTTGACCATCATGGTCCTGAAGACAGAGAAAAAGAACATATATTGGGTCAAGACACAAGGAAAGAATATATCTGAAGAAAAGCAACTTGATTTTATTTTGAGGGTTTTTTTTTTTAACCATACAGCAAAATTGATTGCTAACTTGCCAGCCTTATAGTACATTTGCAGAACTTTTTTTTACCGCCTGGATACTACTGTTCACCCTGTTCTTTGCTGAATTTGGGGGCATGCATTGCTATAGGGTTTCTTCTGTAATATTTGACCACCTATGAGTCGTGTGAGCATGACAGCAAAGGGCCCAAAAGTGTATATTACTTAAAAATACTCACAAAGGGAGGAAATTACCAGTGCAGTTTTCCCTGAGTATCCCATCGGTGAGACACTTTTATGGGTTAAATAAACAGTTCTTTTGAGGCTGGTTGACGTATAAGACGCAGCCTAATGAGGGGACGCTCATTTTCTGTCACGGCCGCACGGTTGTGGAATTCTCTTCCTCTGCCTCTCCGTTTTACGGAGGATCATCGCAGTTTTAGGCAGGCTGTGAAAACATGGCTTTTTGCTGCCTAACTTTTGGATTTGGTTTTTGGCTTTCCTTTTTCTGTCTTTGCATAGGTCTGCCATAGTGCCATGAAGCCCCTCGGGGTGAGAGTATGCGCTTTATAAATGATTTAATATAACTACTGTACTAAGGCATCTACTTTCTATGTAAATATAAATTTATTATGACAAATTTAGCAGCATAATCGTATTGTCTGGTACCTTATTAACTGGCATTTCCTGTTGCCTCCATTGCCATGAATTTGTTAAAATACGATGCCAGTTAGTAAATTTTTCCAGACGGATAACGTAGTGTGCGGATGGTGGGGTGTCAGTAAATTGAAGGCAAGGATTTCCTCATTTTTCCTGCTGTCTGCTACCAGGATAACCGGCTTTCAGTCAGCTGACATATTTGATTAACCAGCATTATTGGGTTTGAGGTAATGCAGTGTAACAGACCCACATCACTATGCTCTTATTTTTAACCCTTGCAGGACCTGAGTTGATGACCAGGGGCGTTGCTAGGGGGGGGCTAAGGGGGCTATAGCCCCTGATCTTTTGGTTGTAGCCCCGGATAGAATCTCAGTAGCTACAGCCAAAAGTCTAGCTAGCCCCCAGTCCCAACAGTACCGACATTAGCTTAGCCCTGGGTCTTTTCCAGACCTAGCAACTCCCCTGTTGATGACATTGGCAAGAGCCAAAGCCGCCGTTGTCACAGCACACGTTGGGCTGTCCTGAAACACTATAGAGGCACACAGGAATGGTACTGCTTTTGTAAATGCTGCGTAAAGCCCCGGCCTGCACCTGGCACAGCATGCGAGTGCTGCACTTTGTAAATGCTGCATAACCTTGCCTCCAACTGCCGGAGCATGTCTGTGCTGTACTTTGCAAATGTTTCTTAAAGTCCAAGGCTTTACCTGGCACAGCATGTGGGTTCTGGACTTCCTAAACGCTGTGTAAAGCTCCAGCTGCACCTGGCACAGTATGCGGGTGCTGCACTTTGTAAATGCTGCATACAGCTCTGGCCTGGACCTGGCATCAACATGCCGGTCTTGCACTTCCTAAACGCTGTCTAAAGCTCCAGCTGCACCTGGACCAACATGTGGGTGCTGCACTTTCTAAATGCTGCGTAAAGACCCGGCCTGCACCTGGCACATCATGCAGGTGCTGCACTTTGTAAATGTTGCATAATTCCCCAGTCTGCACCTGGCCCAGCATGTGGGTGCTGCACTTTCTAAACGCTGCGTAAAGCCCCGGCCTGCACTTGGCACTGCGTGTGGCGCTGCACTTTGTAAATGTTGCTTAATTCTCTGTCTGCATCTGGACCAGCGTGTGGGTGCTGCACTTTCTAAACGCTGCGTAAAGCCCCGGCTTGCACTTGGCACTGCGTGTGGCGCTGCACTTTGTAAATGTTGCTTAATTCCCCGTTTGCATCTGGACCAGCATGTGGGTGCTGCACTTTGTAAACGCTGCGTAAAGCCCCGGCTTGCACTTGGCACTGCGTGTGGTGCTGCACTTTGTAAATGCTGCGTAAAGCACCAGTCTGCACCTCACACACCATGTGTGGGTGCTGCGCTCGTGGCAGCCGAGGGCTTGCCAAATTCGGTCAATATTATCCAGTTTTGTGGCAAGCTTCATTCATGCCCTTCAAGGCAAAGGACGATCATCAAAGTGCTGCCCATTCATTGGCAGATTAGGCTTGTAAAGTACTTTAAACAAATGTGCAGAGCGTAGGTAAATGCAAATAAATGTTGGGCAGTCAGTGCTAGTATGCCAATATTGCTATTGGATAATAATTCAGTTTTATATATTCGATATTACCCAACACATTCATGGACTATGACTTGGTCCATTAAGGTCACCGTAATGACCTTCGTGAACGCTTTCTGTTTCCCAAAATAAACACAGAAAGGGCCGTTCTAATGCTGCTTGGATGTAACCCGCTCACCGCCGCTCTATTCTACAGGCTGCAGCACGAGCCTATGATAACTGAGAATACATTAACATAGTGGGAACGGACAAGGGGTGCATCTTAACATCAGTAATATTTTCCTGATTTAAATACCCACTGGTAAATGGGCTAGGACGAGTAATAACGGGGCACAACTGGACAGTAAGGGCGCTTAGGTGGTTAATCGAGATTAGGTCCAATTTGATTATTGGGATAGCTGCAGACCAGTGAACAGTAAAGCTTTAGCCCCTAAATATCTTAATATGTACAAGGTTTAAACACTTTCCTGATATTGCGCTTGGCCTTCAAATAATTTCCCACATACGTTAGTCCTGTAGTCTTTTCCATAGACGGGAGGATAGCTCAACGGCAAAGTGCTCGCCTTGGAAACAAGACGACACAAAGCACCACAGGTTTGATCCCCAGGTTCGCGCTTAGAAACCTCTGGGCATTAAGCGTGTTATAAATACGCAACTAAGACATATTCCTGTATGCCCCCCGTCTGTGTGAGCGCTTTAAAAATGCAAAATAAATAAATAAATAGAAAAACGATCCCCATACCGTATTTAATGTTTACTAAATTCTGTTTCGACATGTTGGTCGTCTTCAAGGCAGAGATTTCATAGGACTCTGCCTTTGGCACGCCCCTTTCACAATCTATTCCACAAAGTGGCATGCCAATCGGGTTTGACATGGGTGCCTTACTGAAATAACTAGTGCCCAGTTGCCATCTCTGATAGACTGAAAGACCTATGTGGGCCAGCACAAGCCTCCCATGTCTGCATTGCCCGGGCTCACCTTGAGAGCCAATGCAAGCAGTTTGTGTGATTTCAAAACAGAGTTCCTTGAATGTGTATTTTATCTTTGATTTTATTTATATTAACGGAGGAGACATTTTCTTTTGATCCCAAAAGAAAGTTCAATAGATGAGAAATAAGATTTTCTCAGGAGGATAGCTCAGGGGCAACATGCTCGCCTTGGAAGCGAGACGACACAGCGGAACATTGGTTGGAACCCCGAGTCCGGCTTAGAAATCTCTGGGTATTAAGCATGTTATAAATAACCTATTATTTATATTGAACAGGAAGCAGTGAGCTCCTTATAATGATGTGGGTTTGAGTGACATTCTGACCAGGGGCTAGATTTTCAAACATTTGCACGAGTTCTAAAAAGTGAGCAAATGCTTTGATAATATAGAATGGAGCATTAAGGTTTTGTCACAATCCATATTATCTGAAAACATTTGTACCGGGTCAAAAATAAATCGCACTGTTTTTTTGTGTACTTTTTTTGCTGCATAAGAAATCGACAACGTTTCTTTTCGTGTTACTCATGAAGCATAGTAAACAAAGCGGTCTACTTCCTTGTTGCCCCTGTAAACACATTTTTAGATAATACAAATTGGGGTTAAATCGGTTTGCTCCATTCCCAATGATCTAATCAGAACAAATCATTTCTAAATTAATGTGCTGCATTTGTTTGCACTAGTGCACACCTTGCCCCGGTTGTGGAGGGGAGAATCGGGCCCTTTTATTTGACAACCCATTTCAGCGGCATTCGATCGGGGATTCACTCCTGATGCACTATTCCCAGACAGGCATTCGGCATTGCCATGCTTTTGGCTATAATCGGAGAAAGTCTTTAAAAATGATTCTTCGCTCTGTTAATTTTGCACCTGTTGTGCGCTTTGCTGTGTTCAGGTGCTTGCTGTGGGGTTGTCTTTGATGCACACAACGTGTAATATGTATTCTAGGTAGATCACAAGTAGTTCTACTGAAATTCATAATTTAGAACAAAAATTTAGAAACGGACATTATTTACGACTATATTCTAAAATGTGTTATGCTATGGAATGGACGGCTCATTCTTAAATCAGTGCCTGGAATCGCAGGGAATGTGGGAGCAGTAACTTGTCAGAGTAATAGTCTGACATAGCATAGCCAGGGATATAGTGAGGCGATATGCCCCAAGGTGACAGGCAGACCCTGTAGGTAACGACCCAGCAACAAAGTTAAGGGCCCAAGCACAGTTAGTGTCCCTTTACAAGGGTGGTGGACCTGTTGCCGAAAGGGTCGGCACAACACCGAGAGGCATATCGCCATAAGCACTCGTGTGGTTCTCTACACATGTGGCGAGGGGGTCTTTTTTTAAATGGAAAAAAAGGAAACCTACCTTTACGGCGTGGCAGAGCGCTGTGCAACGCTTGTGTGCTGGAAGTCCGTTTTCAATGTTGATGACAAAATTGGAAATTAATTTCAAGGACGCCAGCACTGCAAGGTGCCCGGCTGCGCTGTACAGGTATGTTTATATTTTTTCGATTTTTTTATTTTTATTTTTTTTTTTTTTTTTTAAATAACGCTGTGAGCACCCATTTAGGAAACTGCACAGGTGCTAACATGAGGGGGAAGAGAGAGCAGGGAAGGGGACACTGGCTAACCATGGTGCTCGGAACACGGGATGGTACCTTATGCAGCCCGCGGTCTGAGCATCCTGATTGGTCAGCACCCTCCGCCCAAACTCCTCACCCCTCTCCCCCCCAAAACGCCTCACCCCCAGGGTGTTGATGCTTGGAACGTGAGGGTTTCGTATGGTCGGTATGGTCGTGCATCTCATTCTTAGCGTGGTGGCATTTAAGACGTCCTTTAGGATCTTCTGTCCCTGCAGTTCCCATATCTCTAGAAATTGTTTGTTATAAGAGGATAAACGCCTTCAACTCAATGCTGTCCCTTGGCCTCAGTCATTCGATAACGTTCACAAGGTAATTTCTCTTGAATAAGCCTGCAGAACCACTTCATACATTCACAGGCAAGAGCAAGCAATTAGAAGTAATATTCCATCACTTTATTTGATGCTGATCGTGTTTTTATAGTGCTTCACGGCGCGTTTCTCTCACTTCCAAGCACTGTGATGATTGGTGTTACTATCACATATTTTAATATCACACTCGTTGTCACTCTTGAAAGCCTTCTGACTTGCAAAGTGCAGTCTAGGTTCTCATATCTCAAGAACCGGCTTGCCTAGTTGGCAATCCACTTGGACCCGGATGCCGAAGGATGCAAGATAGACATGGGCTTCGACTATAGAGCTAATCGGTTTAACTCACATTTTCACCACAGAGAAAATGTGTTCTCAAATCCTAAAAAAAGACCTTGAGTGACGTGAAAAGTAGCAAGACATGCGTGGTGGTTGATGCTACGTTTCTTCATTACATTGTTTTATTAAATGTAGCTTATACTTTTTTCTTTGCAGTTGTTGGGTATGCTTGGTCCTTGGACAACAAAGACCAGGTCAGCACTGTGCATTAGTTGTGTCTGGAATAGCAGAGCTGCTAACATCCCTTGCCATCTCTGGGTACCTTTTCAGTGCTCCATCCTAGGACACATATGATGGGGCCTTTTATAAAACCAAGTGCAACTCATTTGAGAGTGAAAGGAGGTTTTTTTTTTTTACTAACATATCAACTTTCACAGAGCTATACAATGCCGCATTTGAGTGTGAGCACATCTTCTATGTCTCGTCTGCGGTAGAATGTCCACATTCATGCATCAGTGTGGAACGGTAAGGATGTAATGTTTGTGCTTCGTGGGAGTCTGTGTGCTATGGGCCATGTACTTACAGAAGATCCATGGGTCGCCAGCTGCAAGGACTTCCCCTGTGTACCTGAATATAGACATGTACACCTTACACAGTGTCTTGGATATATCTGACTCGTACAAGCTCTCCACATACACTTTTGTTAAGAAAACATAATATCCGAGAAATGTGTATGTTTTTTCAGAAGGATTGCAGTTGAGCACATGTGTAGAGAGTAGGTTCAACTAGGAATATTGATCTTCTTTCAACATACAAACATTGCAGTGGTTCTGAAATGTATCATTTCACTTGGATACATACAGTAGTTTGTCCCATGCATTGAGAATATATTTGGTCCAGCGTGGAGGAGGGATTGGAGAAATTGCCAACTTTGTTTAGAGGTTGTACAGCTTTTTTAGATGTAGCCATGAGCAAATACTATTGAGGGTGCAACTGAGGTCACACTTTGTGAAGCCATAGGCATGTGCACCATTGGTCCATCACAATCGGAAATTAAGAATGAGATGATCAGATGTCAGTGAGCTGTTGTCCATATTTACATTTTAAGCATGTATTAATCATCTGTTATGTGGCAAGAACTTGCTACAAGACAGCTTAGTCTTTTCATTTGTGCAAATAGCCACCCACTGGTGAATCTCTTGGCTTTTGCCTAGACTCCAATCTTCACATACAATCCAATATTAAAACCCTCATAAAAGTGGCCGATGTCCATCACTTTCCATTGCCAACGTTGACACTTATCGTATGCGTCTCAGTCTTATACAAAACAGCCAAGGCACGGGTCTGCAACCAGTGACTCTCCAGGTGTGTTGGGCTTTGCTTTGCATGATCCCCACCACTGACCGTGCTGGCTGGAACTGATGGGTGCTGTACTCCCAAACATCTGGAGAGGAAAGGGTTGCCGATCAATGAGTTCAGGCATTTGTGATCTTAGGAAATGAGACAGTTTGTCCTTGCCTTCCCAATGCTACCCTTGGCATGCTGAATCTGGTGCGTGCTGTGGTTGCCAGAATGTCATCCGGTCTCCAAGGTTTGAGTGCGTCATCCTTGTGTTGAGCCATACTATTTAACTATCTGATGAGCACTCATTTGACGTCCCTTTGCACTCTTGCTGACACCTTAAGCAAGTCTTTCCGCTCCATGGATTTGAGGCGCAAGGCTGTCTTCCAATTGGTAACACCACAATTCTTGAAATGCAAGACTTTGGCCGAGAATTTCTGTCTGAAACCAATTTCAGCACATGTTCAGGCTCCTACCGACTTTTCTTGCATTTTGTAAAGAGTTGAAGATCTAACTGAACCTCTTATTTTTTTTTTATTTTATGTGTGGAGTAATACTCGGTTCTATTCGGAAAACACACTTTCTGCTCTAACTGGAACACAGTTGTGAAATGTTTGAATGCTAAAACAGCACAAAAATAAATGCAGTATTTAGTCCTGCAAGAAACTGCATCAAGGCAGTCGGCCTTGCAGGCAAGGTCAGACTGGAACATAAAATGAGTCCAGGCACCAATGAAAAAGTGGTCGACAATCGGACATTACAAATCATTTCTATCCAGAACAGCTTGTGTGAGTACTACCCATGGGGATGGTCTTGGTAACCTGTTTACCTAGTAACATTGTTTAAAACCAGTGCAGTAATGAAACTGATTATATCTGGCCCACACTAGAATCATGGGCACTTATTGAATTGAGGATCATACCTTATACAATGGTACAGTAAGCATGAGACATGCACACGCATGGTAGAGGCAAGCTAGGATGAATGAATTGCTGTACCCGTCAATACTCTCTGATTCTCCTTAGCGTTTCTGTTTTGCAATTGTATTGCAGAACGTTGATTCGTCCGTTTCATTATCTCTGAAGTCCATTGAAACTAACAACCCTTTGTTGCAGAAGGTTTTTGTCAAGTTCTTAGTTTTTCTTAGGGGGAGAGCAAATGTAAAAACACACTAAGCACACTACAGTATTTTTATTGCATTCCAAGACCATGTTTGAATAATTTCCCAACATGTTAATTTCGCATCGACTATGTGCGCATCAAGTCGAGTTTAAACATATATTATTTCCTTTCAGGTGCAAACTAGATCTTGCAGCCCTGCCATTGGAGGAAAGCAACCGCTTGGAGTTACCGCTGGAAAATGGGCAGGGGTCCATCATGATGTTGGTAAAGCTCACACTCTGCTCGGGGGTCTCCATTTCTGACCTTTGTGTTTGCCCCCTGGGAGAACCCAGCGAAAGAGAGCAGACTTACCAACGATATGTGAGTTCTTGAAAGTGTTTTTTTTTCTTCTCCTTTTTAGCTGGCATTTAAAATATGAGGTGACCGAAGGCCTGCGGAAAAGCCAAGGAAGAAAAATTCTTCCATAGAAAGATGAAAACATTGCTTTCCATTAACCGGAAGATCAATCAATACCACGAGGCTCTATTAAGCCTTATGTTGTAAATTGTCTCTCAGTGCTTAGTTAAAATTTCTTAAAGATCATGAGTTTGTTGACATGTTATTTACGCGTTTTCTTAATTTGTCTATTACGTTTTACATATGACCTCTTCTTAAATAATCAGTCATAAAATGATTGTAAATATCAGAATGATTATGCATCATTAGAAATTGTGTGATGAAATTTGAAGACAAATGTTCAGAATCTAAATCACTGAAGGGGTTTGGGATCACCGTATGGATAACCAGCTGATATTTGGCCGATCCGTGTTCATTCCTGGTGGAGTCTGTGTTCTGGTTGATATAGCAGGGTAACCTCTGGGTGTTATCGGAGCACAGACAGCCGTGTGAGGAGCTCAAGTTAGTGATGGGACAAGGATACTGGTGATGACACAGGTGGCCTCATTACGGTTCCGGCGGCAACCGTGCTGATGATACCGACGGGTTTCCACCGCACCCGTAAATATTTATCGGGGCCTAACTTCTCGGTGTCACCAGGGGATTACAACCCCGGCGGGCCGGAAAATCGGGTGCCGGCAAATTATAAGTCCTATTCCCATAGAGTCCCTACGGTCAGACTTGTCAGGCACAGCGGCTCTGGAAGGCAAACCCATAGTTTGGCAGTTTGGAAACAACAGTGTCAATAAGCTTACCAGCAACGTTGTTTCCGGACCGTCAAACATAGAATGAGGCACAGGGTTTCATTTCCATGAAGTATTTCAATAGCAAGCTAGTATCCTTCGAATGTTCCTACATCCTTAAACACTGTTCTCCCACCCAATGGACAGCTCATCGTCTGCTGTCATTAAAATGCTCTGGGGAACTCCTATTCAGAACAACATTGTGAGGGATAAGCAATGCGTTTGATTTCAAGCCACACAAAAGAGTGTGCAAGAGCTCCAGGTGTGAGTAATCGCTGTGTCAGTGTGGAGGGATGCAGACCAACCACTATTATCAAAGCAGTGCCATCGTAAACGCAGAGCTTTTAGACAGTGAGACTAACATTTGAGAGAGGCCGCTCAGAGTTACGAGATTCGCCTACTGGACACCAGAGAAGCACATATCATGCGTTAATTTTGGGACCAGGCAAATGTGAAAGAAATTCAGCATGTAGCCTTTCATGGATTTCCCGGATTCAAATCTCTCTGGCCACCTGCAGGGAGACGTTGTTTTTACTATGGCAGACTCTAATGGGAGAATGTGACCATACCTACCTATCGACCCATGCGTGAAAGGAAGAGCTGACCCTTAGGGGACTTTTGGATCTACTTCGTTTATCAAATGAACAGAGTTGAGGTGACGTGGTTCAAACTTCAGCCAACCGGGTAGCTGGGAATGCAAGCCTCATCTCATGGTGTGGGCTGACAATATGAGTTGTCTAATGAGCTCGCTGCTGCCATCTCCACTGATGAATGCTTGCCTGACTGCTATTCTCATTGTCCCATCAATCCCCCATTCCCCAAAGACTTCCCCTTCTGCCTCCTGGCTCGGAAGGATAGCACAGGGGCAACGTGCTCTCCTTGGAAGCAAGACGACACGGGGCAACACAGGTTTGATCCCCGGGTCCGCGCTTAGAAACCCCTGGGTATTAAGCACGTTATAAATAACCTACCATATCCTTCTCTCCTCTCTGCCTCAGTGCTCACCCCACTAAACTCACTGCATTCCCTGAGGTGCCCTTTGACCTGGATGTACTATTCCCTTCTCCCAATCATATCAGATAGCTGCCATCATTTTCTCTTGGTGCCCACTTTATTTTGTATTTGTTTTCACTTGTGGACTAGCTGCTGTGCCATTTCGTAACGTAAGAAAAAAAAAACTATTGGCCCTCCAGATGACATGGCTGGGTGATGATGGCTATACCCAACTGGGCTTTAATGCCCGGTAAAGGTGCGAGAGACTAGGACACTCATTTCCTTTGCAGTTCTCCTTTTGTGGCCGGCTATAAACCACACTCCGAGCCATCTCTGTGGAATTTGTAATTTACTCCATTGGACATTAGAAACAATGATTGTCCTATTCGCCTATGAAAAAATAAGACCGTTCCCATGTTTTCCAACTAGTGTGTACTCTTGGATCTCATGTCCCCCAGATCGGAATGCACAAGAACCAGGTCTGGAGCGAGTTGGACACGCCTTTCTTTATTTGCACCTTGTATGATAAAGGTCCAATAAGGAGCAGGAGAAATTTGAGCAAATCTATTTTTTCACTGACCATTTGATTAATTCGAAACCTATTGTGGGATTCGCCCTGTTGGTCAGTGTAAACGTATTTTTGTTTTAATGTCTTTCTTTGGCCTCTAATATTTTGCAGTGTTCCATACGCTACATGAGGTAAAATGGATGCCCAACCCTTCATCTGCCAACCAGGTAGCGGTCGCATCTAGTCAATGTCGGTGTAAGTTCCTCTCATAACACCTCAAATCCCACTTCTCTCTGCTTCTATATCTTTTCTTCAGCTTTTCTCTCGATCATGATTTTGCGGTTGTGGTCAAGGTGGCTGCAGCCCTCAGCATACCTATTGCATAAAATATCTGTGGCTGCTTGAAATTTGCAGACGCGTGCATTTTTTATTGTGATCTTCCGTTTCCGATCCAGGGTCTGGTAAGGTCCCTTGTTGGAATATGGTCTCGTCCTAGTTCGTTTCTTAATGGTCCTAATTAAATCTGACGAAGCGCTTAAACTCTCGAGCTATTAAAAGAAAATATGCAGACAACTGTCTCTCTAGGTCTCTTGTACTGGTCAAGGCACCCAGTATTTTGAATGTTGGAAATGTTTTCTTTTCTCACTGGTCTACTTTTCAAAGTCTCTTCTACTTTGTGAGCTGTCCTCTTGTAACCTGAATCCCTTCCTTCACTTTTCTGCCCCACTGCAATGTCTTCCTTGATTTTTTTTTTCTGTTTGTATTTGATTTTTGATTCCACTTTGTCAGTCTGCTATGCCTCAACAATGCCCTAGATTGATTGGTCAATTTTTCTATCACCTGTCGCTCTTTGGATTTGTTGTGGTGTCCTTATCCCGCCTCACCACAAGAATCACATGAGCTAAACATCCCTTACTGGCATAGCATGACGGACGGCCCACGAGAACATTTTTGAAGTGCGAGTGTCAATAAGTAGTACTTTTTCACAGGGAGTGCAACATTCCCCTTTCTCAGGACCGTATTGATCTGAGGCCTCAAGGTTGAGCATTTCAACATTGGGCAGAAGAGAATGAGCTACTGTAGCACAAGAGAACCGCCTCGGAAAGAGACAATGAGGCAAAGCAATGAATGCATTGGAGGTGCACTCCCAGGCCCAATTATATAGAATTGTAAATCTGGGAAAAGAGCAAAACCCCTGGAAAGAAGGCTGGAGCACTCAGAGATAGAAGTTGAAGGTCCGTCCAGTGGTGTCCATGTCGGGGACCCGACATTGTAGAGGTGGACGGTACTGTACTGGAAAAAGAGAGGAAAAGAGGGAGACAGCACAGGAAAGTTGGAGACCTCAGGATCCATAACTAAATGGGAAATTGCTGGAAGGCCGCAACTGTATGGGGAAAGGGAAATACTGTGGTGGTGGTAGGGCCAATTCTGCATATCTAGGTAATACTAGGGCATTCCAGTCTGCTGGCTTAGGTTTCCAGTCAGAGAATAGGTCTCACAGGGGCTACAAGTCAGAAGCAAATACGGCCGAGTGCATTCTGCTAAACTGTCTCACTAAAGTGCCTATTGACTGATTTCTTTTAAATAGTAGTTTTAATTTAACAATTAATGTGATTTAGTTTATATAATAAACTTTACACATACTATATAAAACCAAAACAAAATAATATCGTAATATACATAACATCATAAAATCAAATACTAGACCCGCACCTGCGATGGGAAAGTCTGTGGCGACGATGCAGAGACCGCTACTGCAGTGGTAAGTGCTTTGTGGGATTACATCTCGCAATGTTACTCAGGGCTTTGGAAGCGTCTCCCACCAGTTGGTATAGAGGAACCCTGAGTCCTGAACTGAGAATGTGTGTTCTAACCTTTGTTGCTCCAAATAGCCCCCAGTAATGTGCAAGAGCGCGAGAGGAGGGAAACATTTAGTGTGATTTTTTTATTTAAATGTATATATACACACGCCAATAAAGATTATGAACTCGGATGCTGCTCCAGAGCTTTTCAAATGAGTTCATTAAAACAGGGTTGTATGGCCAGTTACACGATATAGGCCAATATGCAGGGTCCTGTGAGGGCGGTGGGGGTGGGTTGATGGGTGCGGGGTTGAAAGTTTATTTGTGAAACCACGTGATTGTTGTGAAAGCGAACATGTTTCTTAGCAAATAATTTCCCTTACCTGCATTTACCAGCCATCAGAGTTGCCAGACGTGGATTGAACCCCAAACTGAATACATCTGTTGATTTTTACTCGTGTCTCTTGTATTTTTTATGTTTTTCAGTCCATCAAAAAGTCCTTTCAAAATATCAGGGACATTGGCTTCTTGCAAGTGAAAGTTTTAAAAGCGGAAGACCTGATGGCGGCTGATTTTTCAGGTGACCCTTCTTTCTGTCCACCCTTCTTCCTTTGTTGCGAAGTCTGCATTCATTGTTGTCAGGCCATTCTCAATGCATTGCTTACATGGATCTGCGCTGTAGAGCGTCGCAATGTGAGTCCATGCTGCACGCGACAGTGTCCCTCGCCCCGCCAGAAACACTTTGGTCTTGGTTCATAGTGCAGTTTCCTATGGGACTGCGTCATATTAAAACACTTCTGTGAATCAGGCCCATTATTTTCCATCACTTCCCCGCCACAACAATGGCCGCCATGGAAGGGGACAGAGACTACATGTTGTTCCCCTTTCCCTTCCCCCAAAGCAGTCCTTTTGTCATTGTCCTAAGTGGTGGAGAAACTACAACCACAGTGCTTCTCCATTTAAATAAAAACAACACCACTGTTAGTACCAAGCAAAGCATGCCGGGGTACTAACAGCAATGTACCCCTCGATGGAAGGGCATTACCAGTCAGGTACGTTAAGGCCCTCGGGATACCCTCCCACATCGTGGTATATTGCTTATATAATATTGAGTGTTGTAACTATTGATAAACTAGCACTTGTTTTCTAATGCAGTCGTGAGGTGCAGCTGAAGCTTGTGAAACATTACAGCACATATTAATTGCAACCTATACATAACCTTTGTCCGACTGCCATAATGAAACCAGAGCTTGCTTATGGTTTTATATTGTAGTGTCGCAGTCGCTGCTCTGTAGTTAAGGGGATTACATTGATCCATTGGAAATCCCAAAATTCTTTTGACTTGCATGACGGATTTGGGCGTTTTTTTTTTTTTTTGTTTTTAAAAAAAAAAAAAAAATTCTCCAAAGAAAACGTCTGTCACGCGCTCCCTCCACCCCAAACTGGACATTTTGGGAATGATTCATACAAAACTGAAAACGTTATTAAGAATGCAAACTAAAGCTGTTTTTGACCTACTCCCATTCATTTTTCCATAGAGAAAAAATCAAATTTGGATTGCACCGAAGCACAAAAAACACTGCAAGTAATAGGACCAAATAAGAAACAACTTTGGGCACGAAGCATTGACTCAATTGCCAGGGCAGGTTTGGGGTTATTCTGTCCAGTATTTTTTAAAATATTTGACGGGGTAGGGGTTGCCCCCCCTTTCCTAAAATGTTAGCTATATCTTCCATGTTGCTTTGCAGCAAAGAGGTTTTCCAGAAATGAAAAAGCTGTTATTTTTTGTATGTTCTCGAAGCAAGCGATGCCTGAGGTTATTGGGGGGGGGTTATTCCAAAACGAAAAGTGAAAGAAATACTATTTGGAGGAGGAAAATGATGAAATTGCATCAGGCCAGAAGTGGGAATGGGGAAAGAGGATACCATGTGAAATTGGGGAGTTTGGGGTGGTCTCTAGACCGAGTTACAGTTAAAACGTTTTAGAATTTTCATTGGTAATTGTGTGGGCATCCTGCGAGATTACCACGGCTACAAGAAAAGACTGGATCGGGAGTGAAAGTGCCTAACCCAAAATAAAGAGTGATTGGGGTAACGAGAGAGGGCTAGCGAGGGATAAGCGCCTGATGGTATTGGGGGGCCATGGAAAGCGAAGTTGGGCACTTGGTGAATGTCTGAATAGACTAGGAAGATTTTGGGATTTTCTAGCGTTTTCAGATGCCTGCGGGAATACAGACGGATAACCATGGTCAGTTCATTGCGGCTGTATATATAGTTCATTGCTATTATCGGGGGAATATCTGGGGATGACCGTGGGCATGGGAAAAGAGTTACAAAAATAAGAAGACATTTTGCAGCTACAATGAGCCGGGGTTAATGGGTTTCTCTGCCACTGCCCATGGCCATGGCTAGTGGGTGCCTTTTAAGAAACCTATTGGGGCAACATGTACAGGGCCAAAGGCCAGGGCTAGCGGGCCACGTTGAAACCTATTGGTACGACATGTACAGAGTCCACGGAAAGTGGCCCCGAAGAAAGTATAGTATAACGAAACCCTTGAGATTCAATGAAAAAACCATTGATTAAAAGATAGTTAAGGTGAGCAGATTTAACACGCAAAACCCCTGAAATTTAAAATCGCATTTTGATCAAGTCCACCTTAACTATACACCCCGTGTTGCACAGCATATGACCACAATGATGACGTACCTCAGCAACATTCAGGAATGCTCATCTGATTCACGTGTGCAAGGTTAAATCCTACAGGTAATTACCAGGATGTTGCAGCAAGGAATTATGGTTCCTGTAGTTCAGAGCCAGCGGGATACAACAATCCCCCATTATTTAGTATTTGCCCTCAGTGGGGCGGGGTAGAGTTGCCAACAGTGTGGCACTCCAGCATCAGGCAGGGACATGCTGGGTGCAGCCCCTCTGGAGGGGTAACAGGGTTGCACTGAAAAGTGTGCTTGGAGGAGCACATCAATGAACTTTTGAGTTAATTGCAGCTGGGACCCAGAGACGCGCCCAAGCCACTGATCATTTGTTTGCGCATATACATATATTCATGGGAAAAATCTTAGTTAAAGGGCAGTTAAGCTGTGCAGATTTAATGCAACAAAACCTTTGAAATGTGTACCTGTTGATGTCCCCCATAATCCCATTGTGTATGTCATTGTCAGTTGCTTCTCTTATAATATGGATGTGCTCCTGGGTTTTGCAACGGGAATGAGCCGAGTTAAGCTGGTCATGAATTCCCACAGCTGCTAAATTCCAAGTGCTTTGTTGCTTTAAATCTGCACATCTTAACTACACCGTAACTAAAGTTGTTTCAGTAAATTTGAAGGGTTTTGGTATATCAGTAATTTTTTTTTCATTTTACAGGCCACTAGCCATGCCCTTCGGCTGTGTCCACTGTACACGTTTCCCCAATGTTTCTTTTGGACCCAGTAGGGGGCCATGGCCACAGACTGTGACCGCTCTACTTGTCTTTCAGGACTACTAGCCCGGGCCTTCAGCTCTGGACCGTGAGCATGACCTCCGTTCATGCCCACTGCATCTTTTAAAACACTACCTTTCTTTCCATGGCCCCTTTAACAGGTTGCCCCAATATCTTCCTCCAAGTCCGACTAGTCATGGCCAGTTCCAACGGCCATCGTCTGTCACCACTGTACATATTGCACCAATAGCTTTACTAAACGGGCCCACTAGCCATAGCCTTCAGCCATGGCTCTGGCCATGACCTTTCGCCATGGTCCCTTGACATGTTGCCCCAATAGGTTTCCTTGGGGCCCACTACTCATTGCCTTCGGCCGTGTCCACTTTCCATATTGCACTTCTCGGTTCCTTAAAGTAACCCAGTAGACATAGTTTTCGGCCACATCTATTACACCCCCCCCCCCTCTCTGTAGCTGCAACATTCCACTTTTCTTATGTATTAACCTCATTCTTTTAACTCCATGTATTCCAAACCGCATGTAGTATAACCCTGATAATAGTAATGCACTACAAATAACTGTGGTTATCCATAAAATAACCCTGTTTTTTCTTAAAATAACCATGGTTTTTCGTGTGACGCACTTTCGTTCCTGATCACATTTTCGACTATAGACCTGTTTATGCAAGAAAAAAAAGGTTATGTGCAAATATTCAAGCTGAACGTGGTCCCCAGCCCTCCTCCCCTCCCCCCCAAGCTCTCTAATTTCACATGGTGTCCTCTTTCCACCTCTCCATCTCTACCCTGATGCCATTTCGTCCCTTTTCCTCCTCCAAATGGCATTTTTTCCACTTTCTGTTTTTTCGGCTAGGCTAACCCCGGTTATTCATGTAATAGCCCAGGTTATCTCTCACAGCGAGCAAAAAAAACACAATGGTGTCTTTTTCATTTCTGAAAAGCCTCTCAGCATAGCACCATGCAAGATATTGCTATCATTTTGGGAGAAGGGGGCACCCACTTCTCCATCAAATATATGAACTACTGGACAGAATACCCACAGACCCCTCCCATAAATCAAGTCAACTCTTCGTGCCAAAGATGTTTCATACCTGTTCCAATTCGGTCCAGTGTTTTTTGTTTTGTTGTGTTTGTTTGGAGGAACATTGGACCAATTCTCTATGTGCAAATGAATGGGAATTGACCGGGAAAAGCGTTTTTGCTTCCTTAATAACTTTTTCGTTTTTTAACAAATCTTTCCCAAAATATCCAGTCTGAAGGGGGAGGGGGCGGGGGCGGTTCCTTTGGTTTTGGTGTTCAAAAAATCTTCCAAATCAGCCATGCAAGTCAAAATGTGTTAGCAATTCATTTTTCGGGTTTCCTCTGGAACTTTATACTCCACTATAGTGCAGTGACCACCGCACTCTGATATAATATATTGATCTATGTATTTATGGATCCTATCATCCAGTACCTTTTGATCACAGCAGTGATGGGAACCTGAATAGCCATATAAACCATACTTCTCTTCCCTGTTCTAGATATATTTCACTTAGCAAATTGTTCCAACGTAAGAGCAAAGAACCCTGGGGGTCAGCACACAGAACCGCTTGTACATGCCACCCAGATACAGGAAGAAAAGGCTGATTGTGATCATTGATTTCAGACAAAGCTCACTTCCGTGATCTATGGAAAAGGCAGCTGCATTTTAATTGTAAACACCATTCATCATTCTCTGCTGAGGAGATGTTGTTTCAAGCTGCAGCCTGATTTTAGATTAGTTTCAAATGAGTGCAAAAGTACTGGAGGCATTCTGGATTATGTGGGAACCTGGAGATTGCCAGCAATGGGAATGACTTGGTTCAATTCCAACAGACCTTTCAGTAGCGCAGACCTTCTGGAAAGGCTGCGGATCCACCTGTCTCCAAAGGGCAGCCTCTTCCTCTCTCAGGCCCGGCTCAGAGATCATTAGATGAACACTAACGTTCATTGGGCAGTCGCATTTGCAAATCCTTGCCCTTAACAAGGATTGGTTTCCAAAGGTTTACCAATCCATAGTTGGGGACCTTCCCCTTCCTTTAAATAATATTGCAGCTGGACCATTATCGCAGCAAATGTTTTCTTACCTTCTTTTAAATAGGGACATGCAGTTCTGCCAAAGGGCATTAATGTCCCCTAATTTGGGGACACCTGCACAGTAGTTAACACCCAGATGCGGTTCAATGTCTTCACCCCAAGGGTTGGAATGGGGCATAAAATTGTTTCGTGCATCAATTAAAAAGTGGCCCACAGTTTGGAATGGCAATTCATTCCTTTTGTGACAGACTGTGTAATACCCATGGGGGAGTTTTTTGATAAAATGTTATGCAAATTGTGCATTATATAGTATATGGATTGAGTAACAATGGTCAAAGCTACTAGCCGCATAGTGAAGTAACTCATCAAACTGGCCCACTTTGACCCAAAAAACTGGCCCACACTAGCATTTTGCATTTGTGTTCGGGCATTGCACTATAGGCCAATCCGAACCTGTGTAAACTGCATTAACATGCTAGTCAATATATTGCTTCAAAATTGGGCACATTCGAGAGTATTCTATTTTAAGTCACCTAAATCAAGTTGTACTCATCACTGCTACATGAAGGCAAAGCAATAGATGGATTATCAAACTCCTAAAAATGTTACTATTTTTGCAGCAGGTCTAGCGGGTGTTTTTGTAATTTTCCACTAGTATAAATGGAAAGATGGGGGTGGGAGGGGGTCCCCGCTGCCCATTTCCTTTCCTTTTTTTTGTCTGTAGATTTGAAGAGACTTGCAAAGGTGCGTGGAAAGCCATTTGCCCATCTCTTGCATGTGGCGACTATGACAGGGCATTTTCTGTTTAATGATACCCTTCGCCCCCCTTCCCCGTCCCTGCGCGGGTTCCGCGCGACGCGCTGCTATTGAGATGGTGATGGGCCGGGTAATAGTTTTGTCAATGTGGAATGACTTTTTTGCCTCATTGAATAGTTGTTATACATATGAATGTTATTCGCAAGAGATTGCATTTGCTCACTGACCAAAAGCCGTGTTCAGAACATAAAATTACAGGGTGGAATCGTTTTTGTCATATACCACTTTGCATTTTTAGTAGGGGTGGCCGCCATTATTTTTGCGTGAGTCTGGTTCCGGGCCTAGGTGTGGTTTACATGCACACGTGAGCGCCCTCCGAGTAAATGCACCTTTTTTTTTTATTATTATGCATGACTGAAATCAGACTTTCAGATTCCGGTTTAGATTTGAGAGTTACCTTTGCAGAAGATATTGTTTTTTTGCGCGAATGCACGCACCAGCTAGCATTGGGTGGCGGGAACAGTAGATCTGTTTCAGGGAGAGGGGCGCATGAGCACGGTTCACATCCTTGCTTTTATTCTTGCAGGCAAAAGCGACCCTTTCTGCGTCTTGGAGGTGGGCAATGACAGACTTCAGACGCACACCGTTTACAAAAACCTCAACCCGGAGTGGAACAAAGTTTTCACTTTGTAAGTGAGCAGAATATTTAACCACGTCGCATAAACACTCGTCTGTGAGCGTGCTGCTGGTCTGATTGCATGTTTATTGAGTATCTGGCCAGCCTGCTTTGGGGTGGCAGAAATGGTTTGCCCATCTAATACTTGGTAGTTACAAATGTAATCCGGTAGCCGGTCTATGCCAGTATCACAGCACCTCACTGACAGAATATCTGTGTGAATGGCTCGCCCCATCTATTTTTGTAAAGTGTTTAGTTTGCTACCCTTAAGTTAGCTTACAAACCTACAAGTATTGCAAATGTCAATGTCATGTTCATTACAAACAGTCTACAGAAGGTCCATGCACTACAAATCCGACTTGAACTCGCACTACGTTAGTACCTCACAACATTAACTTGAGCTACAGTAATGTGTGCTACCCAATATTTGTATTGGGATTTGTCAAGTGGTGTTATATTTTTAGTTATGGCTTAAGGTATGTGTGTCTGTACTAATCTTAATGTTCACATTTCCTTTTCATACAAGTTATACTTTTTGTAAACAGCACCTTGTTTAAAACAAAAATTAAAACCAAGTTTTTTAGTAAGTTTGTCGGCAACTGTATTCACATGTCCATATATTTGTGTGTGTGTGTATTTGCGGAATCTGTGAACATGTTTGGAGAATCTGGTTGTTCCTAGAATGTTTGTGTGTCTATTTGTGCATTCGTAATCTAAGTCATTAATGCGCACATGGGACAATGTTTAGCAACATTGCGTGTGTGTGTATGTGTGTGTGTATGTCTGTGCGTGCGGGGGGTGGGGGGGGTGATGAGGAGCGCATGGTTTTATTTTGGGTGCCGATTCTGGGAGCCGGATTTTCCCCCGAGCGGATGCGATTTACTGTGTTCGTGTGTGTGTGTGTGTGTGTGTGTGTGATAGCATTGCAGAAGCAGATGTGTGTCATGGGAATTTAATGTATATATTCATGTGTGTGATGATATGGATTCTGTATGAAATGTTGCGTTGTGATTGTGGAACCTGTAGACATAACTGTCCAACCTTTCCAAATGGCAGATGAATTTGGTTGGCATTGCCCACCCTAGTGGTTTTCTGTTTTCGCTTGACTTGAACACAATATAATCAAGGTGCAATATATGCTGTGTTTGAGTTATGTGCACGCGGCTTGCAACTGGCCTATACAGTCTTGGGTAGGTATCTTGCACCCAAGGATGGACAGCTACATGGGTGAACTATTGGTCTCTAACATGATGGCAGCTCTCACTTCACAAGCTTGAATCCTCTGGCAGAGCCGATGCAGCCTTCCATCCTTCTAAGGTCAACAAGTCAAGTACCATTCAAATTGGGGGAATAACAAAAACCTGCTGTTACCATGCTTAAGATCTATTGTGATTTGATTTTCCTGAAACATGTTTTCTGACAGTAGTATTTTGTTGCATATTTTTGGTCGAAAAAAACTCATTGGTTTAAAAAATATATATACATATTTTATAGGGTTACCCCCACGTCCTCCCTTCCCTTTTATCTAGTCCCTATTCCTCACAACTCCCACTCCTCACCCCCCCACACCTGTTGTTTTTTTTTTTGCTGAGAATTTTCAGCAAAAATCTCTGAGAAAAATAAGCCTGGAAATGTAACAACGTTGTACCTTCTTGTTACATGTCGCCCCACAGATTTTGACGCATAATGAATATCAATTGTAACTTTCAAGAATACATTTTTGTCAACACATCTTTCCAGGGGTCATCAACATCGAGTTATGTGAAATTACATCCACTGAAACACATAACAACTTTGACTTAATCCAAAACCATTTTTAAATAACGAATGCAGTGTTCACAGAAGCACACACTGTTTCCTTTCTCCTGCCTGTAGCTACTTGTACCAGGTATGATGGAGGATTTGGGATCGCCTGTTCTACTCAATTTTTAAATTTTATAGTATCGTAAATAGTAGAAATTGTATTGTATACACACAGGGAATTCTTACTACATCGTACATCAATTGTCTTTCCACTCCAGTCCCATTAAAGATATCCACGATTTGCTGGAAGTGACTGTCTTTGATGACGACGCTGATCGGCCGCCTGATTTTCTTGGGAAGGTTGCCATCCCTTTGTTGTCGGTAAGTGAATAATTCTCCTATGGCCAAAATATAGTCCATAAGCCGCTCATTGATGGTTTAATTGAAGCTCAGACACATCTCTTTTATTTATTTTACTGAACTTTGAAATGATCTGAATAATATGGCATTGTAACTCTTAGTGGAAGATAAAAGCAGACAATTTGTAAGATAATTCTGAAGACATTCACATATCATACATTTCAAGCAGTCAAGCAAGGACATACCTTAGGGGTAGTGCGAGTTAGAAGTTGCTACTCCTGGCTTTCTTTTTGCTACCGCTGACACTGCCACGACAACTCCTGGGTCAGAGACGGCAGGAGCAGTGCGATGGACAGAAGGCAGACACGGTCTCCCGTGTATTGAATGACTTGACTTTGCAGCATTGAATGAAGACAAACCTCAGGACCATCTTCCACACTGGCCTGAGAGATTCCAAAATGGAAGTAATGCATCTTTGAGTCTGTCCACTTCACCAGCCATCCTCTTAGTCTGGGATGAGCCTCCTCCATAAGGCACCCGATGTGGGCTGCTGAGTTATTGCCATCTGTAGTAGCCACGATAGTGCAGAATTGATGAATGCGTTACAATAAGCAAATAAGGAGACAGTGTTTGAAAAAGTGTTACAAGAAGGCAATGGTGTGTGCATTGTTTGAAATGATAAAATGTTAGGCATATTTGCTTGAACTGTGTGATTTGCAATGAACAAATAATCTCCATCTTTCTGAATATGGATCATTTGATGTATGACGTTTCTCCAGAGTGATGGTGTGACCTTGTAAATACACTGGGAAGATGAAATTGGGATTTTTTTCATAACTATTCTAAACCTCAAAGAGCAGCACTGTTCATGTAACCGACTCTAGAATGGAGACATTATTTTACTTACACTGATAAAAGAATCTGCAGTTGTTCTTCTAGGGATGAATAATTCACACCGTCCCGTGTTTTGTGTTTGCATTCTAGTACTCTTAAGTCTGCATTTATGACTGAAAAGAACTGCAAGGGCCATAATTGAGAGAAACGACAAGAATAGGATGAACATGTGAGACATGATGCCAGACAACATGCGATTGCTCCCTAATACCTGAATTTTGCCTGCTTTGCTTCTGCTCACCTTACTCACTGTCTCCCAGTCTTTCTTCCTTTCCCTTCCCTTACTTTCTCTCCCGTCCCCCCATTCCCTCACTATAATCTATGCACTTGCTCTATCAGAAATGTCGTCAGGCCTAGTACGATAGTCACAGTTTAGCCATCCTCCCTCCTTTCCCTCAGCTACTGTCTATGTCCATGACCATCAGAAATGTTGTCAGGCCTAGTACGATAGTCACTGCTTGTTCCTCTCCTTGCCCCTCCCCCCCCTTCTCCCTCCTTTCCCCAACACTCTCAATGTCCATGCATCATCAGAAATGTTGTCGGAGAACGATAGTCATTGTTTGTTTCTCTCCTTGCCCCCCCCCCCGCCCACTCCTTCCGTCAATCATTGTCAATGCTTTTGCACTATCGGAAATGTTGTCAGGCCTAGTACGATAATATATTACTCATTCTTAATGTCTCAAGGCCTTGTAAGAATGTAATCGTATTTTCCCTTGCTCCCTCCCCTGCCCTGAAGCGCTTTGAACGACATAGTTTATTTGCATAGCGCCTATACACAATCAAACCTATATACTGACGTAAGACGTAGAGAGAATACTTAAGTCACTGTACGACTTTCCAACCATTCTTCTTTTTTAATGGATTCTTAAAGTAGATCTGCAAGAGTAAAAATAAAGGTGGGACTTATCAGCTGGTAGATAAAAAAAATGCACCGAAACAGAGAATGGAGACATTCTCACTCTGCTACCGACATAACACGGGTGCACTGCAATAAACACATATAAATGGTTATGACCGATTAACGGGCATGCGATATGAGATTTTCAAAGCCTGTAAAGTTTGACTTTACATTTTATTTGGGTGTCCATGGTAAATAGGCCTATGTGTAATGCACTGTTATGTCTTACCGTATGTCCTTGTCACCCTTGCATGCAAGGTGCAATATTATTATAGATGCATAGTGGGTTCATACACAAATGGCAGCTTGTCTCGGGCAGATAGCTCAGTGGCAACGTGCTCGCTTCGACACGGAGCAACACAGGTTCGATCCCCGGGTCTGCGCTTAGAAACCTCCGGGTATTAAGCGCGTTATAAATAACCTATCATATCATATCATTGTATATCTTGCACACCTTTTCAACCTGTACATCAGACCACTCTGTAGCCTTCCTCGAGAGACTGGGATTCTTTTTCACCAATTATGCTGACGATACCTAACTGATACTAGAAATCAGCGGGGAGTATGATACTGACAGTTCAATTCTCCAACTCATATAGAGTATGATTGAATTTTGAATGATCGCGAGCTGGGTGTTCCTGAATGGAGGAAAGACTGAGCTAATGATCTTCGTATCCTCTTCAGCTAGGGCGATTGTGAATACCATCTACTCCACATTTAAAATCGAGGACGGCAGCATCCTGGTCCTAGGGAAAGTCAAGACCCTAGGTGTCTAACTTGAATCCTTCGTTAGTGTTGATGCATGTGTTAACCATATCTCCGGAATCTGCCAACACTACCCGAGATTGTAAAAAAACCTCATACCCCTCATTTTTGAAAGGAATTGCCTCAGGTTAACACGGGCCATCATACTATCACCAATTGATGACTGCAATGCTCTATTGATGGGCACAAACAATAGTTTGCAAAAAGTTAAAATCATCCAAAATGACACAATTCACATCATTAAGGGCATCTCCCGGTGAGAGCATATCTCGACCAGCAGGCAGGCCTTGCACTAGCTCCAATTCTCTACCCGGGTACAGTTCAAGTCAGCCACCCTTGTTCACAAATGCCTGTATGGGAAAGCACCTGCTCACTTGAAACCCCACCTGCCTAGATACAAGCCTACAATAACCTTACATTTATCTTATATGGCATTGGATGGTTGCTCTAGGTTCAAATGTTCTAATGGCCTTGGTAAATATTTCGCTAACTTAGCAGAACAACAGTTTCTAAATAAAATCTATGTACTAATCACTGCATCCTGACCTCCCTTATGCTGCCGATTGAGGACTACACAGCTGTGTGGATACAGGACCGCTTTCTGGCAAATGTACTGTGGGATCGGCCTGCTGCCTGTGTGGGCTCACAGTCAGAGGATGCTGCATTGGGAGTTCGCCTCGAAGCCTTTCCCAAGCATCTCTTCAGCGAGCAGGATCAAGGGTGTGGGCGCGGGCAGAGGCAGTTCATTTAGGATTCATTTTCATCCCCCTACTTATGTGTTTTTGCAAGCCTTTCTTATTTTGTCTGAAGGGGACTACAAACATTCAGAGATATATGAATGGCAACTTAAGTGTATACAGGCACAGTTTGTGATGACTTTTTTTTGTTGTTGTGCATACTGTGGTGCCAAGAGTGTGCTGTGTAAGTGTATTTTACTTCATGTAGGTTCACCTCAAATTATTGTGTGTGTGTGTGTGTATGTATATATATATATATATATATTACATAGCCACAGTAGTGGCCTTGTAGTTATGGTTAAGTTGCTGTTTCCATAGGAAGAGCACTTTTTGGGCGATATATATATATATATATATATGTGTGTGTGGGGCGGGTGGAGGCAAAGGGCACAGTTATATTGGAGTGCCATTGCAAGGTTGTCATTGTAGGTGTATGCGCCCAGGAGGAACAGACATGCGAACCTTCTGTCTGTGTGTGCTTGTGTCCTGGTGATTTCTAATCCATGCGGGCCGCATCTTTACACACCTGATCTGTTTGTCACGGATAATCTAGGCGGTACCCTTAGGTCCAGTGTTAGTTCATTTCTTTTCATGTGCCATCATAATTTGAATTGTCCCATAAAGTAAGTAGATTGAGCGTATTGCAACACCCAAAGATGGATTTCCTTGTTCGTTCCCACAATCTTTGCCTTACCTAATGTCAAATCTACCTTCGTAAAACCTCATTACTCGTAGGGGGGCGAAGGTAATGCAGCTTGCCCCCCCACACGCCCCCTAGTGGTTCTTTTAAGAGCCAGATCGGGACAATGAGGGTATCTAGCAGGAGCATGATGTTCCTGCTCAGCACCCACCTTTCCATTCGTATGACAGTTCAAGCAGCAGAGCGACTCTCACAGGAAACTGACACGTTGCTCTTTCTCAACAGAGCATTACAATGGGAGCCATTAGGTACTGATCAGAGGGAGGGGGACTGTTAAGAGGGACTTTTGTCCCTTAAGAAATGTGAATGGGCGTGATCAGACTTGTGAAGATGCACAAGGCTGCATACTTAATCTGCATGATACTATTGTGACTTTGCATGCAGGTTGAGGAGAATAATATTAAAGACAAACTCTTATTGCTCAACATAGTTATATATATAATATTAATAAATATATATATTAGTGTAAAGTGATTTAATTATGAAAGGCTTGTATATTATGTAATGTGGTTTGCTTCCAAGGCATTGCTATAAATAAAGTACTATATAACGACATGCAATGCAAACTAACCCTTAATATAAACTAAACCTGTGAAGATGTTTTCAGTTGCTTAAATTGTTCACATCCCGGTTTCATCATTTAACCAAAGTGTGTGATCCTAGGCAAATCATTTAATCGCATTGCGTCTCATCTACAGTCGAGTAAGTGATTCATTTCATAGCTTATGTTAACATATCATGCTGCTATTAAAAAAAAAAAAATCTCTGACTATAGATTTGCTCCATATATAATAATAGGGCAATTTAGGTATTTTGCACCACAGTTATTTGCCACTTGGCTTACTTATGACGACTTATTCTAAAGTCACTTGTATGGTTCCTCTAAGTATCAAGGACTGATGAGGCTCCTTGCAATGTCCTTCTGTTGGTTCAATCTGTATGCTAATTTGGAGCTTTGCATGTTCTTACTTGGCTAGACTGGCATTTTGGGGAAGCCAGTCTAGCCCTTTCTTACTGTGGCATGACTTTTATTTTCTGGGCATCCTGTTAGGGGTAGCAGTATTCCATATGATCTTGCTCTGCACCGTCCATGCACAATAGGGGGCATAGAAGGAACACGCTCTGTGTCCCACTGCAGGCCGTTGACTGCATTGCAGGCCCAATACGGGGCAGCACCAGATGCAGAGCAGAAGCACACAGCTCCATGGCCCACTTTTGTCCGAATGTTGCAGGGAGAGAGTTTGGAGTCAAGTCATCATATGGGGGCAGCAATGATTGTGTGTCACTTTAGCATTGATTTTTCAAGGTGCATTTGGGAGGCAAAAGTAGCAGGATTTGTTTGTGGCTCGCCCCTGCCGCCACTCTTGCAATGCTGGATACTCCCCACGTCCCTCTCCTGTACACTTTTTACCCCATCCCATTAACCCTTTGGCTCATTAGTTATTACTCTTGCTGTTTGTATGTCTACCTGTGCATCTTCAGATTTCTGCAAACGCAATAAAAACATGATTTTTTTTTTTAAAACAATGCTCCATCTTAAACGATGTGCCATGCGGGAAATGATATGTCTGAATCATTGTCATGTCGTGTCATAAATTGGGGCATCAACATATCAATAGTAATGGCAAAGAATTACATTTATACAAATGTGTTCACACAAATAATTGTGCCAATTAAAAACTATGATCAAATGCATATAGTACAGGTTTAAAAAAAATGTATTTAATTGTTTTTTTTAGAATGCACCTAATACCATACCCGAGTTCGGTTTCTAAGCACAGATCCTGGATTCGAACCTTTGCTCTGCGTGGTCTTGCTTCCAAGACCAGCGCGTTGCCCCTGTGCTATCCTCTCGAAACATGGTGCCATAAATAAAATGGCCTTTAAACTCTATGCACGTTCAAGCTGACCATCCCATTAGTGTGGCAGTAAGGAGGTTGCCTCTTTTTTTTTTTGTAAGTGGGGAGGGGTATACCTATCACCAATGGTGTGTCATGAGAAATGATGTCCCTCACAATGATGCACCAAGATAAACACTGGCCCTCAAAATAGTGTGGCATTGTTCTGCTGTCTATCAGAAAATATCTGAGGGGGGATCGGGGTGTAGTGTAGCAAGGCCCTGCCAATAGCGTGACTCTGATTACCAGGGTGAAAGCGACACTGGAAACCCTTCTAGTATGAACAGTGAACTTCACAATAGTGTGGCCATCTAGTCTACAGAGCTGGAGAAGTAGGACCACTGCCCCCCGTTTGCATACACGTAGTGTTTAAAGTAACACGTGTCATCCTTCCCCGAGCAGGGTGCTAGAGAAAGTACTACTGTGTGTGTTCTGATATGATAGGTTATTTATAACGCGCTTAATACCCAGAGGTTTCTAAGCGCGGACCCGAGGATCGAACCTGTGGTGCTTCATGTCGTCTTGCTTCCAAGGCGAGCACGTTACCCCTGAACTATCCTCCCGAGACAGTTGAGTTTGTATGCCTCCCAAAAACCAGGGAATAAGTGGCCTTTTCAGTTCAAAATTGTGCCCTCCCCCCTGCGACCTGAATGGCCATGAGCTGGTGACGGCTTTGAATGACTACTTGGACATGCCTTCGTTAAGTCATGTTTTCAATTCCTTCTTACCCCCCCTGCCCCCTTTCTCTTACGTGTGGAAGCACCTCCAAGTAACTCCTTCACAAGTGCATGGTCCTCTCACTGACCACCCCGACTGGTGGAATCCGATCAGCTTGGACCACCCCTACTGTTTGAATTATTTGGCCAGCTCCCTGCTTGCCTCACTGGGTTTAAATATTTTGATGTATGGCCGTTCAGCTGCTAGCCAAGTTCTGTTCATTGCCGGGTCATCGTTTTATTTTCACAAATCAATGCAGTGAACCCGGTCTAATTGTTATGCGGCGCGTCCTATTAATCGTTGTCTTGGCTATTAAAATTCAGCGTCTGCGGCTGTCAATAAGTCTGTTGCCTAATAGATTTACCATTGGCTATGTCAATATGATGTTGAGTCACTTTTGTTTTACCTCCGACATGTGTAAATAATTAAGAAAGCCCATTAATTAACTACAAAATTAGTTTCTTCTCCACGTGCAGTCTGGAATCGACAAGTTAATGAGCCCATCAAGGTGAGATTTTCGTGACCACCAACCTTTAAGGGCGATAGTACACGTCTTCTGGAGGTAATGGTACAGGGGGTGCTTTCGTTTACAGCAGAGTCTGGGAGAAGTTGCTGTGCAGGGCAGGGGTGTTGGTAGGTCTGGAAAAGATCCGGGACTATGCGAATGTCCGGACTCTGGCCTAGCTATCCCATTGGTTGTAGCCCCTGAGCTTCTATCTGGGGTCTGCAACCAAAAGACCCGGCTTATCGCTCCACTAGCCTCTCCCTAGCGACACCTCTGGGGCACGTCTCGCTCTACTTTTGTTCTACTTGTACTTTTTGGGAGGGATGGCAGAAATGGCCCTCCAGTCCTGGGAAAGGGCACTTTAAATGAAGTCATGTTCCTCTTTGTACGTATCATTACCCCGCCTTGATCAGTATTATATATGCCCAGTCGCGCCCCTTTACCACCTTTCTCCCTCCCCCCCCTGCTTCTTCATTTTCTTTTCATCATCATTCCCTGCTGCCTCTCATTCTCTTTGCCGGATTGCTTGCTACCTTTTAACCTCCAGCCTTTTATCTTGCCCTATTGAGGGGGGTGGCAGGGGAGGAAAGGAGGCTTTCCCTTCCTTCCTTTCCTTCCTGCCCTGCCTTGGGTAACCGGCCTGCACACATGGACCAGGTAGTCCCGCTTCTTCTTTTTACCGCCAAACCATACGTTCAAACAAACCTATATAACCTTCAACCCTTAACTTGTTAAGTTCTTCCTCTCTTTCTTCAAACCTTACGTAACGATAAACCACTTCAGCGGGACACTGATGAAGTGCTGGACAGACAAGCAAAGAGACAACTGCTGCAATCAGATGCCCTGACTGCCCTTCCCCCACTCGTCCCATGCAACCTTACCATAATAACACCAAATGGCGAGTGTAGGAGACATTTTTCTTGCTTTCTGTATCCCAAAAGGCTGGAGCCCTTCTTCTGAGGCCTTCACCGATGCAGGGGGCTTTCCTCCACTGGTGAAGCTCAATAGATGGCCTGTCTTTTTGCTCTGTCCATCGCGTGATCACGTGCCCCTGTGGGCCAGAAGAGGTGGCATATTTTCAAAACAACGATTCACTCCAACCTCTCCCCAGATGTTTTTTTTAAAAAAAAAACTTTATTAAGCTTGACATTGCAACAGGGAGAACAAACAACATAGTCAATCGGTAAGTGTACTTACCATAATACATAGACTGGAAGGAAATCATACAGAACAGTAGAACACCCGTCAGGGTTACAATAACCAGAGATACAAGCATTACTATGTCAGTAGACACATATAGGTTAAATGGGATTGGGGGCCCGCGAAATCCGGTTGCTGGTGTCGTCTTCTGTGTCAATGTCTAAGGAAGATAAATAGGAGCGAAATGGAGTCCAAATACTCCTGGGCCTAGATACTACTGGCAGCAGGCTTGCCCAGCACACTTCGGTATCGGAAGCCCTACGCAGATGCTTTTAAATCCGAATCTGTCAGTCCGATCTTTGGTCGGTTTTATGTTCTTTCATCCGGTTATTTTTTCGATGATTTTTTCCGAAAATATTTGAACTCATGGATTTCATTTTTATTTTATATTTGGGGGTTGCCCCAAGACCGCCTCTATTTTTTACTCCCTATTCCCCAAACCTGCTACCCCTTACATCCCCCTATATTTTTCGATGAGTTTTGCATTGAAAAAATGTGTGGCAAAAAACGAATTGAAAAATATATTGGTGATGTAACAACCTGGTACCCTTTGGTCACATCGCCTGTTGTAATCCCATATTCTAAAGGATGTATCCATGCCCCAGAAAGTCCCTTGTGGGGTGAACATGTAAGGAACAACACAACTGCACCCCATTTTGCCTATGCAATGGAAACTGGATCGGGCACAGATGAAAAATGCTATGCTCAATTTAAAATTCAACCTAAGTACTTCTACTTGCCTATGGGATACATGCAACTGGACCATAGCGTCCTGATGCTGTGTGCGCTGTATGAATGCAAAAATAAATAAATAAAATGCTGGAAAAATGGAACTTTTTTAGCATATTTTTATTTGAATTAAACCGAGGCCACTGTTAGCGAGAATGGATGTTCATAATGTAATGCCAGATCTGCTCAATGAAAACCAAGTATGGGTGGTGGACCCCCACCCTTAAAGTTAGTGATCATATCATTCCTGACCATAGGGAATTAGATAGTAGCAAAAGAAAAATCGAGTTTTATGCCAGAAGAGATATCGTCATATGTGCTTAAGGGCACGAGAGCATCCTAGAGCCATGCTAGGAAAGAGAATCACAAAGCTGGTCACCAATGCCCATCTAGATACGAGAAAAAGGTATTGTAATGTAGTTGGATCAAGATGTTTTTTTTAAAATATGATCAAGAAGACAATTGCCCCATCCATTGAACAGTCCTCATGCCCCCCCCCCCGGAAATGGTAACCTGACTTGATTAAATGGATCCAGGTGGGTGAAATAAACATATTTACAAGTCATGCAATAGGTAGCTAAACATTAGAAAGATTGACTCCTGTTTTCATCTGCTAGGTAGGTGCAAAGCCCACGGTTAGTCCAATTATCTGAAACACATATCCATTTGTTTCACAGATTTACGGAGCGCACCTTGCATCCTCAATGTTATTTTTGTGCACTCTGCCCAGGATTAGCTCACGGATTAATACAGCGTTATCCTGATATGTTGAGTTAGTTGCATAGCTGATGGGAGCGGCCCATCCTTCTTGTTGAGGGTTAGGTGGTTTGGTACAGAGGGAGGGGCAATGCTTTGGTCAGGCTGCCACCCTTTATTGGAGGACTGCTCTGACCTGTTATTGGGAGGGTGCAGAGTTCTCATCTCACTAGTCAACAAGCCATTGCCTGGAAAGGAAAATATTTACCTGATCCTTTGGTGGCTCACTCGAGATCACTGGGACCCTTCACTGTTTTTTTTAAGTGAATTTCTTACCTTGTTTCCAGTTCTTATGTGACTATTTCTTTTAAACCTCAGATTCACATGGCCGGACATGGCTTCTGGCAGGTGTAATGGATTTTATGACACGGCACACAGCAGCCAGGACTTCTTCCACTGACCATGAATGTGGCGAACAATAAAAAACACCTTTTTATTTTTATTTGAACACTGGGCTCTTTCTTGAGAAGGCACCCAACCCTTCTCACACCCACCTTAACAAATAACCTGTGTCGCAATGGACCATGAACCAGGCCGGTGTGTAACAATGAAATATTTTTTTTTATTTTTAGAATTCCAATGAAAAATCAGAGCAAAACAAAATTTAGGGCAGCAGCCACCAGGGTGTAGCTGTACAAATTCAAAATCTTAGAACACAGTTAATTCCACTTCTAACACAAGATACATTCACCTTAAATAGAACTGGAAACAAAATTACTTTTCTTCACAATCACAGATGGCACATAGGTTAAGCACTCCCCCTGCAACACTTCCCCCACACACCTGCTGACTATATTCTGTGTGGATGGAAAGCAGTGGCAAGGAGTCAGAAAGAAGAGGGAAAAATTGCATTGAAAATTCAGCCCACCACCCCAGAATGGGAAGCCAGAAACGAAATGAAAACCCTCAAAATGAGCAAAATGGCAGGCTCAGATTTGACTTGTTACTTCTAAATCAGTTTACACTTACAGGATAGCTAGGACAGAAATGCGTGTGGCTGCACCAAAGAGACAAGGAAGCTTACAGACTACTGAGCAGGGCACTAAAGCAACATGAACATAGGTGAGAATATCAATTTTGAGAGGAAAACAATGCACAGGAAAACACACGCGGCAGGATTGCAATTTCTTATTTCACATGGGCTTTAAACTGGCAAACGGCTAAGGAAATGGGCTTAGCGGTCAAAATCGGAAATCGGTTTTTGGGATGAGGAACTAAGGCACAGAACAGATAAGATACTGAGGGGAAGGGATGACTCTTTATAGGGTTTTTCTATGACAAATCGAAATCGGATTTTTAAAGAAAACCAAAAAACGTGGGCAAATTCGGTTTTGTTAGCACACTGAATAGTTCTACTGAGACTATAAATCTAGAACTATAATTATTAAAGAAATGCACTTATCATGAGGTGGTTGATTTTGAATTGCAACCAGCTCACAGTGAATTTCTTTATAGGGGAATTAATGTATTTATTTCAAATGACACTAGGGACTTACACAGATAACTGAAAGAATTAGGAAAGAAATATGCTAACAGATTTAGGCTAACATAGATTCTTCTAGGGAAAGGCTAAACAGAGGATACTGGCAATTTGGGAAATGACTAGGGTTTTTATGGGATTTTAATAGGATTTGAACAGGATGCAAGGTAAAAGAGTGGGATATGAAGCTTTTGGGTACTTGGTGATGTGATACTTAAGGTATGCTTGAGGTTTGTAATTTAGACAGCCAGCAATGTCTTTGGAAAGCAGAGTCAAGGATATGGTCACTGGGACAGCTGGGCTCTCAGGAATGGGAACGGCTGGGCAAGGTCTGGTCACTGTGGAGGGCGGGATGGGTCAGCTGGGCAAGGTCTGGTCACTGGACTCTCCTAAAGGGGATCAGTTGCCTTTCCTCCTTTCTCCCTGTATTATTGGGTATGCCTGGGTCTGGATGGTCCTGCCTGGATGGAATCGGCTGCCTCTGGACCTGGTTCTTGAGTCTTTGAATCTGGAATCTTGAATATCCCTTGTGTCTCTCCTTCTCCTGCTTAAATAGCCAGAGGGACATCATAGATTTTTATTATCTGGGGGGGGGGGGAGTAATCCGGACGTACCTCTCGAATGGGATAGGCCATGCTACTGATTTCCCCTCCTCCAAAAGCTGGAGGATCTAGCTTCCCAACATTTGCTGCCAAGCATTGGAACCGACTCCCACCCACTCTCTGGGCTGAAATGCCTTAGTGGACCTTCAGGACAGCACAAAAAACTCTGCTGTTCATCTAACTCCAACTAACATTGTTACTTCCCTTGCGAGGGCATGTCAAAAAGAATGTCCATCGATTCCTATATTCATACCATGTTTCCTTGACCTGGATGATGCTCACATGTGTAACTGGTTTATGTAAAAGCACCTTGATGCCCAGGGGCTTAGCGTGCTTTATAAATGGATATATATATATATATATATATATATATATATATATATTTCTGAGGCTTGTGGAATCTGCTTAGATCACATGCTGTGCACAGGATGACATCTAGTGGAAGCTACGGAGTATTACAATTTGTTTTTCGAAACTCGAAAAGGGCGTTGACACAGGGCGTGCCAGTAATACTATCCCTAGTGTGACGTCACTGTACCCATGATCCCTCACGCGTCTAGGACCCTCGGATTGTTTTTTTCCGCCATACTGGTCGGAAGCATTTCGCGGAGTTCCCTGGCACTAGCCATACTTTTGCTAAATATTGTTTAATTTACCCATTTCTCCAACCCAACGTCGAGTCACCGAACTTCCACACTCGACGCCGGCCCGGAGAAGAATTCGACCGTCGACAGCTGCACGACGGATTTGTGCCTCGGAAGGCCGCTGGCCTCAGCCCTGCAAGTAGGGAGAGTGGGGGGTGGACATATCTACACTCTTTTGGTATATAGGTACATTCTTATATATTCCTACACTTACAAGCTCGCTGCCACAAGGTGCGTATGGAGGGTACCCCTTTCCAATTCTGCCCCAAGTGCAACCGCAAGTACCCTTGGGTCGACAGGCACGCCAGTGCAATCTCTGCTTGCCGAGGGACCACCCCGAAACAAACTGCAGAGCGTGTAGTGGGTTTAAACCCAAAACACTTAAGGACCGTTCGATCAAGCGTTGGGCCCACCATGCCAGGCGTCAAGAGGCCATGGCAGTGGAGGGCGCCTTCAGCGATGGCAACGACGCTGTGCTTTCAGACGGCGAGGGCATTATGGCATCGAAAGACAGCCGAGCGCAAGTCCCCGACCTCGGAAGGTCGTCCGGCAGGGCGGCTATGGGGAAGAACCCCGGCGACACAAGCGCTTCCCACAGCACTTCCACAAAATACATGAAGTCCAACCGGGACTCGACGCGCACGTCGAGTTCTCGGAAAGAGGCACACAGAGAACGGTCCGAATCGGCGTCTTCTGGGCGTTTTCGATCAAGATCGCCGCATGACTCCAGGCAATCATCCACTGTTGCCAAGAGTGCCTTGCTCCCCAAGGTAACAGAAGTTCGATCGTCGGAGGACGAAGCCGACTTCCATCCCCAGACCGCACTTCAGGAGTCGGCGCCCGCAGACCGCGTTACGGCGGCTCCCGAGCCCCTACCTCCACACTCGAAGGATAGGGACACTACCCCTGAACCTCAACGCCAGGTGTCAAAAGGCTCCGAAGGGGCGAAAAAACAGGGAAAACACTCTTCCACTCAAGGGGAGGGGGAAAAACAACAAAGGAAGCAGCATCTGCCTACTTCCACACCTTTAAAACACTCCACTCCTATAAACAGACAGACAAGTCCAGGTCTTCTGCTATCACAAAGACCCCTGCTCAGACCACCAAGTCTAGTCAGAATAAGTCAGAAAGAGTCATTCCCAGTTCTAGAGAATGATCTAGTGATGACATAGACAGGGTCATGTCAAGGATGTCATCGGCAGATTTTTACGCAAAAAACCCTGAACACTTTCTCTCTTATACTCCCGATGGGTCAGCACCCTCAGGCTCTAAGGATCCTATAGCTCCAAGTAAAAAGTCCCGGTTTGAAACACCAACACAGTCTTCGGACCCCTTCTATGTACAGCCCTACTCTCAGTATCAAGGAGAGACATCCTTTTGTGAGGATCCAGATTTGGGCATGTTGGAAGAACAAACTGGTACGGGCTACTATGGGGATGATGAGGACCAAGAAGAGGATGAGGACGACCCAGAAACCTACAGAGTAGATTTCCCCAGTAGAGAAGGAACCCCCGGTTACCTACTCCCCTGTCGACAACCAACCTCTCCTGAATGAAGTTCTGTCTCGAGCAGCTGAACATTTCCACATTGACACCCAGGGTGCTCAAGAGGAGAGGGACTTTGCCGAGGAGTTGGTGGGAGAAAGGAGGCCTGTTGCTCAGGCCATCCCTATCCTGAAGTCTATTCAGAGAAGAATGGACCCTTCACTTGTAAATCCTAACCTCACCAGAGCAGTGAACCCCTGGATTGAGAAACTTTTCAGAGCAGCCCAATCAGACCCACTGTATATAAGGGGGCATCTGAAGCCGGACTCCATGGTTGTTACAAACACCCATAAGAGGGCTGGAACACCCTTGTCATCGTCCGAAGCTCCTCCCGACAAGGAGAGCAAGTAACTATATGGGTTGGGCAGGAAAGTAGCCTCCACTTCCGCCCTCCAGGCAAGGATTGCCAACTCCACCACCCTGTTGGCCAGCTACAACACCATCAGTGGGAAGAAGTCGCGGCACTCATAGACTCTGCCCCAGAACCCTTAAAGAGCCAGTTGGCACGAGTTTCGGCGGAGGGAAGAGCCATGTCCGGTTGCATTTTAAAAGCAACCTTTGATGCCGTGGATAACGCCGGCAGATTGATAGCAGAAGGAACTGTTATCAAAAGACACGCTTGGTTAAGGCAGTCTGGATTCAAAGCTGAAACCCAAGCATCATTGTTAGATAAACCGGTGGAGCCGGATCTGTTGTTTGGTAAGGTGGTCAAGGATGCGCTGAAAAATGCCAAGGACGAGTATGAAACACTCAAATCCCTAGGCCAACTAACCAATAAACCCCCTAATCATAGAGGGAACGGCAATTTTCGGCAGCCAAAATTCCCAGAGAGGATCTAACTATTCCCAGGGGCAGGGTACACCGTGGAGCAATAATAACCAACAGTCTACCCAGGGTTACGGCAGGGGTAATAAAAGAGGACGTGGAAAAGGTAGAGGCAGCCCCAGTAGAGGAGGCGGCACGCCTCCACCAAAACAGTGATGCTCCGTTCAGGGTCCCTTCTCACGCAACCCCAGTAGGGGGACACATTTCCAACTTTACCCAAGCTTGGGAAGGGATCGCATCAGACAGATGGGTGCTGTCCACAGTATCCGCAGGGTACTGCATAGAACTGTTAGAGCGTCCCAGAAACCATCCTCCACGACAAAAAATACATTCTTTGGACCACCAGAAAATCCTCCTCGAGGAGATCATCAATCTGCTAGCAAAGGACGCGATAGAACTCGTCCCGGGACACCAGGTAAACAAGGGTATTTATTCAACTTACTTCCTTGTGCCAAAAAAAAAATTGACAATGCGCCCAGTATTGGACTTACGGCCTGCAAACAAGTATGTCAAGCTCCAAAAGTTGTGCATGACTACTCTCCAGGAGGTAATCCCCCTCCAAAAAAAGGGGGATTACATGGCAACATTGGACATGAAAGATGCCTATTTTCATATTTCCATGTTCCCAGCGCACAGAAAGTACTTGCGCTTCAACGTGGACAGTCGGCACTACCAGTTCAAGGTACTGCCCTTTGGGATAGCTTCGGCTCCAAGGGTATTCACCAAGGTACTGGCGGTGGAGGCAGCACACCTATGCAGGGAGGCAATCCCGGTTTACCCTTACCTTGACGACTGGCTCATCACGGGGGAGACCCCAGTAATTTGCAGAGCAAATATTCAAAGGACTATCGACCTCCTCTTCGAATTGGGCTTCTCAAGAAACGAGAAAAAGTCAAGTCTGGTGCCAAGCACATCCAAACAGTTCCTAGGAGCTATCCTAGACACTCAAGAGGGGTTGATCTTTCCTTCTGATGAAAGAATTTGGAATATACTGCTTCAAATTCTGCAATATCAGTCCGGTCACCAGATAACGGTACGCAAAGCAATGCGTTTGCTGGGCATGATGGCGTCATGTTTTTTACCTGGTCCCCCACGCGCGCCTGCACATGCGTCCCATGCAGGAATGGTTGGCGAAACAGTGATCTCAGGCAAGTGGTCAGTGGGACGATCTAGTGGTCGTTTCGCCAACACTTGTACAAAGCCTTCACTGGTGGACAAGAGAGAATCTGTCCAAGGGGAAACCCTTTTACGATCCCGAGATACAGGCGGTAGTCGCAACTGATGTATGCCTGACGGGGTGGGGAGCTCACCATCTCCACCACACAGCTCAGGGTCTCTGGTCGCACTCAGTGGCCAAGAATCACATCAACCTGTTAGAGCTTCTGGCAGTATTCAGAGCACTTCAAGCGTTTGAGCCCTACCTGTTAAATCTGTCGGTGCAAATCCGGAAAGACAGCATTACAGCCATGTTACACCTGAACAAGCAAGGACGGACTTGGTCGCCAAATCTGTCCAAGCTTGCCCAGAAAATCTGGATATGGGCACTCAGACGGAACATCTTCCTGTCATCGCAACATGTTCCAGGGGATCTCAATTCCCTAGCGGATGCTCTGAGCAGAGACCCCCTCCCAGAGGAACATGAATGGTGTCTACACAGAGAAGTCGCAGAAGATATCTTCTCTCAGTGGGGTTTCCCCAATATAGACCTATTCGCCACAAGCGAAAACAGACAATGCCCAGGATTTGCATCCAAGTTCCCCCAACCAGACTCCCAGGGGAACGCCCTGTGGATGAACTGGTCAGGGATGTTTGCATATGCTTTTCCACCAACTCCTCTAATCAGGAAGGTGGCCAACAAGATGAACAGAGAATCGATGACGCTCGTCCTAGTTGCTCCCATGTTGGCAAGACAACCGTGGTTCCCACACTTACGCAGATTGGCGGTGTGCGAACCCATCAAACTTCCGGGCTGGTACAACCTACTGTCCCAGCACCAAGGTCAAACAGTGCATACTCAACCCAACTCAATGAACCTAACAGCATGGCTCCTGAGGTCATAGAGTTTGGACATCTCAATTTACCACAGAGGTGTATGGACATCCTAAAGGAATCTAGGAAACCTAACACGAGGCACTGCTACTTTGACAAATGGAAGAGATGTTATCTGGTGCCAGAATAAACAAATTAACCCAGTTGATTGCACTCCTTCCACTATTGTTACATACATGCTCCACCTGCTGGATGCAGGACTGGTTTTTAACTCACTGAAGGTACACCTGGCAGCCCTGTCAGCATACACCACTTCCCATAACAGGGTGTCGTGGTGGAAAGTACCAGTAGTTAAAGCCTTCATGGAAGGAGTAAAGAGACTTCACCCTCCTATTTCAAACCCACCACCAGGATGGGACCTTAGCGTGGTTCTATCTAAGCTCATGGGCCCCCCATTCGGGCCCATGCACAAAAGCAGTCTCAAACACCTGACTTACAAAACAGCCTTCTTAGTAGCAATTACATCTATAAGAAGAGTCGGTGAAATTCAGGCTCTGTCAATGCAAGATCCCTTCTTTACTGTCCATAAAGATAAACTGGTTTTATGCACACACCCTAGGTTCTCACCCAAGTTTATTTCAAAATTCCACATGAACCAGTCCATCAAGCTTTCGGCTTTCTTCCAAGACCCACAAAGCTCGGCTGAGGTGAAACTACACACACTAGATGTGCGTAGGGCGGACCTCTACTATGTAAACAAGACCAGACCGCTAAGGAAAACAGATCAGCTGTTTGTCTCCGTAGCTACAGGCAGAGAGGGGGATCACGTCTCTAAAGGTGCCATCTCTAAGTGGATTATTAACTGTATCCAGCTGTGTTATTCACTTTCTGAAAAAACTCTGCCTTTCACGCCTCGGGCCCACTCTACAAGAGGCATTGGGGGCCACTCTGGCTTTCATTGCAAATGTACCCCTTGACACCATTTGCAAAGCAGCTACTTGGAGCTCTATTCACACTTTTACTCAGCACTACTGCATTGACACTCATTCCAAGACAGATACCCAAGTGGGACAAGCGGTTCTAAGACATTTATTTGCTCATGACCCTTCTCCATCCCACCTCCTTCAGGCACTGCTCGCTAATCTATGCACATCATGTGATCTAAGCAGATTCCACAAGCCTCCGAAGGGATACATTACTCACCGTAATCGTATTTCTGATGCTTGTATCTGCTTAGATTCACATGTGACCCACCCTTCCTCCCCTCTGAGAGAAGGCGCATGGATGCTTATAGTCTTACCTTTGTATCTATCTGCTTGGATTATCTGTACTCGCGCTACTCCTCATGCTACCTCATGTCAGAAAAAATACAATCTGAGGGTCCTAGACGCGTGAGGGATCATGGGTATAGTGGACGTTGCACTAGGGATAGTATTACTGGCACGCCCTGTGTCGACGCCCTTTTCGAGTTTCGAAAAACAAACTGTAATACTCCGCTGCTTCCACTAGATGTCGGCCTATTCACAGCATGTGAATCTAAGCAGATACAAGCATCAGAAATACGATTACGGTGAGTAATGTATCATATATATATATATATATATATATATATATATATATATATATATATCTGTGTCTGCTTAAGTGTGCGTATGAATAACTGTTCTCGGTGTGTATGGTGTGTTTGTATGGGTATGTTAGTGCACGTGAATGAGAAAGAAGTGTACATTTTCTGAGTGCATGTGCAGAGAAGTTAGTGTGAATGTTTTGGATGCACTTATGAAGCATGTCGTGTGAATATTCTGGGTGAGTGACTGGGGGTGAGTGTGTGTGCGTGTGTGTGTGCGTGTGTGTGCGCGCTCCTGCAAGGCTAGCACCAGGACAACATTGGAACAGGGCACTGTCCCTAAAGTGACATGGTTTGTTTTACTGATATTTTGGGCAAATCCATCTTTGGGTGTTCTTTGGGTGAGGGAGATGTTCCAATGGGGCAGGTAGCCTTGGCGTGACCTTTCCTTACTTTGGCATGGCATTGCATTTTTAAATCTCAATAAGGGGAAGGCCAACACCATGTGTATTCTTGCCAGTGGTGGGGGGTACATTTATGTAGCCAGCAAAGCCAAAATGTGTGTTCCTACATTTGGGGAAGAGTCATTTATACAGCCAGCAAGGGTATGTTGTTTCCTTGGGCATGTTTCTTAACTGGCATCGAGCGCATGGTTAACTGCAGTGTGTTCTTACCTGGGTAATAGTTAATAAGGGTGCCTTTAAATCAACCGCTTCTTCAGGCAAAACACAATTGTAAATCAAAACACGCAAACCGTGATTATGGAGGCTGGATAACCACTAAACTCAAATACTAATTATCACAAAATATACATTTATTTTTTACCTAGATTATTCACAAACACATAAAATATGCCATTTCTTATAGGCAATTGAAAATCATTACCCACGAAACCAAAAGAAACATAGCACAGCAACTATTCCATCATTCATATACAGTCACACCAGCAAATGTCCACTTACACACACACATCTCAAATGGAGATAAGGACGGTCAGATCTCATAAAGACCCCCTTATCGCTCAATACAAAATATTTACACAGTTGAAAGTATAACCCAAATTAATCTACAGTTTATACCCTAGTCCACATATAGTTCATGTAGGCTTGTCAATTGCCATGGCAATATAAACTCTTTTGTTCAGGACATTGGGGTGGAGGTACTGGATACTGATGTAGATGATGGCAGGGATGGTGGGTGAATGGTGTTGAAGGGACACTTGTCTTTAGCTATTAATAACATTGCAAGTATGTTCTATACATGATCATTGCAGGAGCTTCCAATGTAAAGACTATAGCAACCAAATATGCTCTTTTGCTGGACTTCATTTAGTAATGACACAAAAGTTATCATGCTTCGTGTCTGACACGTCTGTGTTAGCTTCTGGACATATTATCCGAGCCAAACTTCATTGATGATTCTGGAATGGTGGTCCCGATTAACATAATTTTACTAACTCTGAAAACTCACATCCAGCAACCAATGGAGCAATCTTTGTTGCATTGACTCTCTACAATACTCTATCAAGGTGATGATGTCCCGATTAAAATTCTTTACTTTCTGATCCATCCGACCCTGATCTTCTACCCGTTTTTCTCCTTACGTGTTTTGTCTTGTTTTGTTTCTTGTGCGCCCTGAGGCCTGCAGGCGTGTGGCGCGATATATAAGAATTCAAATAAATAAACGAATGCATGATTCCGTACCAAGAACACAGAATGCCGTGCGATAAGGGCTTGCTTTTACGAAGGCCTTTAAACAGTGCATTGTCAAGAAACTAGGCCTAATTCCTTGCTTTCATCAATTTTCCATTTACAGCATTTAAGCAGAGGTCTTGCCCTTTCCACGGCTTGAAGTGCCAACTCAATAGATATTAGCAGAACTGTAAAAGAGTCATCCATCATGTGTATCTGTTTCCAGACCTACCTCTACATATTCAAGCTGTATTGAACACGTCTCTGCAATCAGATAAACATTCCCACTGACATTATAGGACTATTGAGCCAATGAATGCAAGCACCTGCCCCACAGGTAGCCACGTGGATTGAACACACGTTCACGCTATAAGGCTCTTATTTCTATAACGCAGCCTTCGTGTTTGGGTGTTTTTAGAACATGATGGCCTAGGAACTGGAAACAGTGAATGATGTTTTAAGATCAGCGCTCGACATTAAACAGTCCATCTAACATTGGAATCTTCTTTTCTAAATGGAGTTTCTGAGGTTTAATGTAATGATTATATGAATACAGCAACCGGACCGTGCATGTTGCACTACCATGTGCAGCTTCACAGCTCCTCAAAGCAGCTTTGTGGCGCTCGAAGGCAAGTGGCCTCTGTTTTATATATATTGCCTGTTGTATGTCCATCACATCTCGTCCATGCCCTATCAATCGATCCTTCAAAACAGCTGACCCCTACCACCCTGATCGCATTTCCCATCCCCACCCCAATCTGCCACTTCCCATCATTCACTCTAGCATGAGTCCCCCTCCCCCCAGCACGTTCTCCACCCTCTATCCATAGCACAGTACACCATCCTCATCCCTAGAATCCTATTCCCTCGTCAGGAATAACATACATGTGTAAGGGCAGTCATGCAAGCCAGAGTGGGGATTTGATAGCGGCACACAAGGAGAGCTGGTAAAATGGCGGACGGGTGTTTGGATTTTAATGCATAATGAGTAGCCTGTCTCCATGTACAGCTGGTGGGAAAGGTTGTTGCAAGGCTCTGTGGCATGCCACGGACGCTGAACCCCTATTGGAGCATCTCTCCACATGTACTGTCTCCCTTCAAGTCAAGGAAATACCTCGGCAGCTCTTAAGCAAACCTTTACGCAGTTGACCTGAGTGGCTCTTGATTGGGAAAGTTACCTCAATGTCAAATAAAGTGTTGGGTAATATGTGTTTACGTCTTATTTTGTAGATCAAAAATGGACAGCAAACAGGCTATGTGTTGAAAAATAAGGAACTTGGGAAAGCATTAAAAGGAGTCATCTACTTGGAGTTGGACGTCATTTTCAATCCAGTGAGTCTTGTTTTTGTTGGTCAAAATGTAAATGAGTCTCTAGCCACTAACATGCAAGGCATTGACCTGTTTTCTTTTTCTTCTTTTGTTTCCAGGTAAGAGCAAGTGTCAGGACATTTGAGCCAAGGGAGGTGCGATTTCAGGAAGACAACCCAAAGTTTTCGAAAAAGGTTTGCTCACAACAAGGCGAAAGGTTTTTTGTTTCCTGGTCCCTAATTAAGCTATTGCCCCAGAATTCACTGTGTAACTAAGTCTATGCCCCCGATTCATCAGATTTTGCAGAATGATGTGGCAGGTGAGGATGTGAGAAGTTGGACAGTTTCCAGGAGCACTCCAAAGAAATAGTCGCAACACTATGTAACTATAGTGTTCTTGTGTAGCGCAGTGGCTACAATTAGAGCCAACTTCATGTCCCTAGTTATTTTGCAATGGAGTGGGTGCTGAGTTGTTGTAAGGTTATAGTTGTCATAGTCTCAGGAGGATAGCTTAGGGGCAACGCACTCGCCTTGGAAACAAGACGATGCAGAGCAACATAGGTTCGATCCCGGGTCCCCCTTCAAAATCTCTGGGTATTAAGCATGTTATAAATAACCAATTACAAATACAGGTCATATAGCAAAGTCCTTATGGAGGAGTATGTGAGGTGCCATGATCAATTTGTCGGTATGTTGATTATTGGCAATGTCTTAAGGAGGCATGGGTATGAGGCTGCAATTGCTCTTTAACAACAATCGGGAGCCATGTGTTAGAGGAAGCTGTCGACTAACAGTTCTGGAGTGTTTTAGTGGTCTCAGACCTGCCTTTTTGGACGGTCTGTGGGCAGGACTATTGGAGACATTGTTGGGTACCATCTCTGGATGTCCCCAAATGCAGGTAAGGATGGGAAAATTGACATTGTAACCAAGGTTGAGCAATTGCTGAATTTTATTAAAAAGGGAGAATAAAAGTGTGACATATGGAATATTGCAGACTTTATAAGATTTGGGCAATGTTCAGATAACTTTAATGTATTTATGTGGAGTTGATTTTGGTATCCCTACTTCCATCCCTCCGGCAGATTCTATCAAGGAACGTTGACCGTGTAAGGAAAATTATGCTTGCAATATGGAACACCCTCCAGTTCATCAAAAGCTGTTTTCAGTGGGAGTCCAGGAAAAGGAGTCTGATTGCATTCTTGGTAAGTGACGGATGTGTGTGCCCTGACCATGGGTTGGTATTCCTGAAGCTGGGCCGAAGGTGCCATACAGCAATGCGTTGAATATTTCCATGCAGTTTGAGACTCGGGAGGAGAGCTCAGGGGCAATGAGCTCGCCTTGGAAGCAAGACGGCACGAAGCAACACAGGTTCGATCCCCTGGTCTGCGCTTAGAAATCTCTGGGTATTAAGCACGTTGCAAATAACCTGTAATATCAATCAGTGTTACCGGATATGTAAATTCTAAGCACGCTGGCTATATTGTGTTCTTAGTTGAACTGGTGAACTGGCAATGGCTGTGGAGAAAGCAGACCCTAACGTAATTCGGAAACAAAAACAAATTAAAGGACCGCATTAGTGGGTAGAATCCACGTGTAACAAGCACCGTTGAAAAATCACAATCTGCACTACCTTACATAATGTAACTAGTTTTTAAGAAAAACTATATTTGGTGTACAGTGTTCCAGCAATTCAACTGTGCATTGGGTAGTCCCCAACAGCAATGTGCATCTTCACTTAGTTGGATCCTGTTTGGTCTTTAAGGCACTTGCTTTAGGATATCCCTCTTGGTTGTTCCTGCTTTGACCTTCCCCAAAGTGCTGCTGCAGCCTTCCCCCCTACTCTCTATTTCTCGGGGTATCTCACTAAGCAGTAACAAGGGTTTTGAAGGTCGGTGTAACCCTTTCATTACTGTCTATTACCGCCTTGCAGTCACGGTTGGAATTAAGAAGTTTGCAGGTAGGCCATTTACTGAACAGTTCTCAACATTGCACTATTCACTCGAGTTCTAGGATAGGACCTCGCCAAATCCACTGCCATACTCATGAAATGCAAATGTCTCCTGAACAACTAGCAAGCAGGGTCACCAAAATTTGATCGGATTTCAATTGTACACAATCAGCAAAACCTAGTGATTTGTCTTCAACTTTTTTATTCCAGTCGATGTTATGTTAATAATCTTTTGTGCTGCACACACCACCACTTTAGCACCCTTGAAGTGCCGAGCCTTGTTTGCATAGAGGTGAATTATGCCTGTGATGAATCAACTTCCGGGGCAACAGTGGTCAAGGGATGAATATCGGTTTCCAAACCATCAATCAGCCCTACACATCTAGTACACCGAAAGGGATCTGCACAGATTGGAAACACAAGCAAATTATAATCCTCCTTGTCAAATTTTGGTAACGTGGGCCGAATGGCAGGTTTATCTGCCAAAATTCGTGGATCATTGTTTAGTTGCAACCCAGCACAAATACAATTATTACCCAATGATAAAAGGGATTGTTCAATCAAGTTTGTATAAAAATATCTACTTTATTATTATCACAACAGACAATTCTAGCCCACTATGACATACAACCTACCCTGTCTAGGAATGCAGAGGACGGCCAGTTTCAAAGAACTAAAAGGGATGTACTCTGGATACTGACAGGAGGGTAGTCAGTATAGTAAATAATCACAACAGTTCAAGGATATTTGGTTTCAGCACAGAGGGAGCACAGGGTTGTAAAATATCTCTAGGGGCCTTCGGAGAAGGACCAGGGGGACAGAACCACAATGCACCTTGTGTTGTAGGTGTGGTTGGTGCTCGAGGGGGTCGAGTCCGTTTCAGGACGCTTTGCAGCTTATGCGACAGAGTTCAATATGGGAGACCGCTGCGGGTATCAGGTGGCAAACACTTTGGCGTGTGAAGCTGGATGGACAGCTGCAGGCTTTCATATATGGTGGGTCGGGTTCAGGGATCATTGTCTCACTGCTGGTCAGCAGTTCTGAAACACTGGTCGAGGCATCCTGTTAGAGCTGAAGGGGGTGTTACCCCTCTCTTGAACCTCTCATTTCATGCCGTCTTTCTTCCCTTGTTCAACTGCCAACTCAAAACTGCTGTTCCTTTGTGTGTTTTGCCTCTTTCAGGGAGTGCTCTTGTGCTCCGCCTTTTATCAGTGTGGGGAAGTGTAAAGGAAGTCAGGTGTGAGTGATTGTCGATAATTGCCTGACCACAGTTTTGGGGCAGGTGATGTACATGGCTTGGGTGTGAGTTATTCTCCCAGAGCAGACTATCCCTGAGAATGTGTTCATGCAGGAAAAGAGGGGGTGGGAGGTGTGGGTAATGAGTTTCTAAATATCCCACCAGATAGGATGGGATAAAGGTGTTACAGGGATGAGAGGAATACCACGTCTCACCTTCCGGTCTCCCACTCCCTGAGGACCTCTCACCTAGGTGATCCCCACCCTCACTGGTCCATGCCCAGGGTCTGGATCCAAAAGAAATGGTCACGGCCAGGACACCTGAGAGTGAGACCTGCAGGGACTAGCAGTGAGACACCTCAGGTTTTCCCCAGAAGGGTGAGGTGGTGGACAAAATACAGGCCGATGGGTCTTCTGCGAGAGATGGAAAGCCAAGACCACCTTTAGGAGAAAGGAGGGTCTCACACTTAATGTCACCTTCATTTTGGAAAAAAAACATACAGTGAGATAAACATACAATGCTTGGAGCTCACTCACCTGTCTCATGTAAGTTATGGCAACCTGAAAAATCACCTTAAGGGTGAGCAATCTAACGCAACAGGAATGAAGGAGCTGAAACAGAGCGACCATAAGAAATGACGAAACTAAATTCAAATCCCAGGCCAGAACCACAAACTGGTGGGGAGGAAACACAAACTGCATAACAGTGCGGTTTGTTAATAAAGAGCCCTGTCTGGGAACCTCTTCAATATCAAAATAGCGGTGAGGTAACTCTACATAGTGCCAATCTGCAGTGCCACCTAAACAAGGATCCAACACGGGATAGAGGAAAGGCTAAAGGAACAAGTGTCCTCTCCCGGCACCAAATAAAACATTTACGCCACCTGCAGGAATAAAGGGATTTTATTACGGGCCTGCGAGCTGAAAGGAGCACATCAAGGATATTGTCTGACAAGTCCTTTTCCTTGTATCTCTGTCTGTCATCAGCCAAGCATAAAGATTCAGACTGCTGAGGTTCAGGTGGGGGAACCACTCTCCTCGGAATGTTCCAGGTAGGGTAGAGGAACATGACCATCAGCTCCAGACCACGTTCTCTGGGCCCATTGTGGGACAATGAGGATCATAATGGTTCCGAACAGGCGCAATCTCCTTCGATCTCAGAAGCAATCTCCAGTGGAATAACAGGGATCGGCGGGAAGCATATAGGAGGTTGAAAGTCCACTTGACCATCAGCATGTTTCCCCAGAGCTCCCTGATGGGGGAATTCCCCCGAGCAGAACAGCTTGCACTTCCTGTTCACAAAGGAAGCAAATAAATCTTGAGGAGTTTCCTAAAAGTAGAAGATCTCGTCCATGACTCTCCTCTGTAACTTCCTAACAGAGCTTCCACTCGTGGAAGGCTGAAGTCTGTCTGCTCAAGGGATCTGCTGTTACATTGTCTTTTCTAGCTGTATGAGCTGCCATCAGAGACACACTGTTCTCTAGATCTGAGCTACAGTCGCATTGCTACTCTGCAAAGCGAGGACCCCACATGTTTGTTAAGGTAATGCATGGCCTCTGTGTTGTCTGTCATGATACGCATAGTCTTACATTTCACAGAGGGAAAGAAAGCGACCAGGGCCTGCCTGATTGCGCTCATCTTCAGCAAGTTGATGTGTTCCAGAGACTCAGTGGGAGACCACAGTCCACTCACATTTGGGCTGGACAGGTGAGTGCCACCAACCAGTCAGAGATGCGTCTGTAACCACTGTGACCTGGGGCCAAGGCCGTCGAAGTACGCCTTTCAGCAAGTTGTCTTGCACGGCCATCCACACAAGATTGTGGTCCGACACCTTTTAAGGGTCCAATAAGTTTCCCTGGAACTTCGAACTTAGGCGACAGAGAAGCAACTGAAGCAATCCAATGCACAGCCTTGCCTCTGGCACACTAGGATGCACAAGGCCCAGAAGGCTGAGGTATGAACTTGTCTGTTGGATTTGAGCACATTGACCTTTCGGAAAGATGTTCAACACTCGATCCTTGGGCGGGAAGGCCCTGTCCAGGCAATTGTCCAAGTCTGCACCAATGAATCAGAGGGACACTGATGGCAAAACCAGAGACATTTTGAAGTTCAGGGAAAGGCCCAGGATGTACTCCAACACTCGATCTGGGTAGTGAGCTCATATGAGGCAGTCCAGCTAAGGAAAGACATGACTGCCCTCCCTCTTGTGGTAAATCACCACAGCAGCTTGGTGAAAACTCAGGAGGCAAATAAAGCAGAACCATGAACTGGTAATGGTGTTGACCCAGCAAGAACCTCAGGAACTTCCTGTGCTTTGGAAGAATCGACACGTGGCAGTAGGTATTGTGAAGGTCCAGGGAAACCAACCAGTCCTGCAGATCGAAAGCTTGTAAAATCTAGGCTAGAGTAACCATCTTGAATGTGCCTTTGTGAAGGAACAAGTTCAACAGCCACATGTCCAAGCCACAGATTCAGGATGGGACTCAAGACCCTGCCTCCTTCAGCACCAGAAAATAGGTAGTGTAAGACCCCTTCCCACGTTCTGAGCGCAGGACTAGCTTGATTGTGCTTTTCAACAGAAGCCGACAGACCTTCTCCAGCAGTAATGTGGTACGGAGACAAATGTGCGGCCGCAGGGCTGTGGTCATTGAGGCACTGAAGAATGCAAGGCAATATCTCTGCCAGATGATCTGTAAGGGCCAAGCGTCGGACATGGTCTTTGACCTTTCTGAGCTGGATGAGGAAAGCCTCCCCAACCGATAATGAATGGCAAAGCCTGTCACTGAGTTTTGGCACAACTCCTTTCTCCTTCATGGATGTGCTTGGCTGCTTTGGTCAGCACTGTCAAAAAGACGAAGGAGAACTATGCCATGGTGCAGCAGGCATTCATGGTCTGCAGTGCAAGACTGCTTGACGTAAACAACTTCTTGCTCCATGTGTCAACGATCTCACGTTCCCTGTCCGGCTGAATGGACAGGAAGGTAGATGTCTTCAGGCTAGCCGTCACAGCCTGAACCACCAAGCTCTCAGGTGAAGAATGCGGGAAAAGAAAGGCCTGGTCTGATGGAGCAAGGGCGTGTTTCGTTGCCTGATACCGGTCCACTGCCAGAACAGAGACAGGTTTCTCCCACACCTCCAATACTGGTCTCTCCATTGCCACATTGAAAGGTAGGAGAGGTTTTTTTTTTTTTTTGTAGTTTTTTTTTTTTGCGGGCATCTGAAATAGCACAAACTTCGTACTGCACCTTAGACCTGCATGGAGCAAAAAGCCCCGTAGTACTGCCCACTTTAGCCATCAAGTGCTGGAAGGTAGTGCAAGGCTTTCCTGGGGTTGGAGCTGGCAAAAAAGTCTTTCTGCCGGGGGCTGTCAAGGCCTCTGAACCCTCTCCCCCCCCGGAGGACCTCTCCCAGGCCCAGCATGTCCTCAACTTTACTGTAGAATTCTCCCGGGATGGAGCTCACAGAGGATGCGGGTGCTGCAACACCACCCTTGTGGAAATTGTAGCACATGTGCCCTTACCACTACAGCCACTGCATTTGTGCATGGGACCTTTCATTGGTGCATTACAAAATGTATAAACTATAACTCTTTAAATATAATTTATATCATTAGATGCCGATGTGGCCTGTGGTATGTCATAATGACTACCTGCAAGATATCTGTTTGCATCAACGAACACCGTAGCTGAATACATAACGGCACGGCTACAGCACCTCTTGTCCAGCACATTTTAGAAAAACGTGGCCCAGCAGATTTTGATTGGCTGGTCATTGATCAACTTAAACCTGACCGTAATAATTATTCCACAAAGAAACCCCATGTGTGGATTCACTGTTTGAGGGCACATGTGCAGGGCTTGAATGAGGAGTTACATTGGGCATCCCTATTGAATTGAGCAGGGAGGTGGTCTTCTACTCTTGAGGCAACATATTTTGGAATGTAGATTAATGTTGGTGGTACGGTAATGTTTATTTGTAAAGCGCCTATACACAAGGCAAGTGTTTTAATGCACTCAAGGAAGGAGGGGACAAGGGGGAAAAAACACTTTTCTGAGCCCTTGAATTTCTGAACAACACAAGTCTTCACAGGCAGAGGAAGTGCATGTAATACAATTAAGTGTAGATAACGGCAAATAGGTCTGACGATCTGTAGTTTTTCTAAGTGGATTGAGGCACCACTATGCAAGGAGAGGAGACTGGGAAGATGGACGATCTACACGGCATGGCACGTTTAGATCATACAAGTGCACAGATGGTACAGGAGAGTGGAGGGGTGAAGAACACATGCAGGGGGGGAGGAGGGAGTCAAGTGTGCCCAAATCAGTCAGAAGTTTGGGTCAGTGCTGGGAGATGCCACTCTCATGGATCATTGACCAAGTGCAGTAGCAATAAGGCAAGTACAGGCCGAGAGGCTCGTGCGAGAGGATTGGCAAGTGTGCTAGGGACCTGTGAGATTCTGAGGTGCACCTGGCAGCCAGTCAGAAAGCTGTGTGGAAAAGGAGGGAGAGAGGGATAGAGCGGAGAGAGAGGGTAGCAGGGTAGAGGGAGAAGGAAGAGGAGAAAAGGAATGTCTTAAGGAGTTTCTGAAAATGAAGGCGATCAGGCTCAAGACGGAGGGCGGCAGGGAGGCTATTCCAGAAGGAGACGTCTGCTGAGGATAATGATCTCCCTCCAAATCTCTGCTTGGAGAACGAGCTCACTCGCAAAAGATTGGAGGTAGATGAGCAGAGGGCTTGGCAAGGACAGCATTTAGGTAGGCTTGTTGCAAATATGTAGATCCCAGGCCCCAGAAAGCCTTGTGGGCAATGCAGAGGGTTTTGAACTTGATCCTTGCAGCCAAGGGGATCCAGTGGAGGGATTTCATTGCCAGGGAGATGCGGATAAGTCTTGCGGCTCTGTTCTGGACAAGTTGCAGAAGGCGCAAAGCAGAGGTCGGGAGGTTGAGAAAGAGACTGTTGCAGTGGTCCAGCCTTGATAGAACCAGGGCTCTGGAAACAGTGACTAGGGGAAGGTGAGAAAAGGAAGCATACCTTTGAGGAGGTGCCATTGGCAGTTGGACTATTTAGAAATGTCCTAAATGTGAGTGGAGTCGAAGATGACCTCAAGGTTTTCTTCCCTCCCAGGTGGTGCAGGCCCAAGAGATGACAGCCAGATGAGAGAGGGAAAGCAGGAGCAGGAGTCCCAAAGTGAACAATCTCAGTCTTACCGGGGTTGAGGCAGTGTAACGCTCACCTGGTATCCACGGGGATGTCACTCAGCCTGTTCTGACCTCTTACGACCTCTAACCCTTCCCTGGAGTCTACTCGACTGGAGACTGGGCCTGAAACACAGGATTGGTAGAGTTTATCTCCCTGTTGTCTCTGCGTGCTTGAACCCCTTCTTCCCTGGGGTCCAACCCTTCCCTTTGATCCACAGCTCACCGTGTTTTCTTGGAAAGTGTGCTCTCCATCCTGCTTTCAGCACAGGGGCACGTTGATTGATGTGGGCTCGTTGCTGCCTGTTCACTGGCAAGAGTCCGACAGGTAAGTATAATGAGTCTTTTGAACAGTTCTCTAACTTTATTCCTTTGCTTCCTGAGATGATGGCCGGCGTCCGGGGATGGCGACGTGCTGCTCAGATGAGTAGTGCTGAAGGTGAGTGAGAGCGTGATGCAACCCTTTTGTATTGAACGGAGTTATTTTTCTGTGTCTTTTATGTGACGCAACGTTTTCAGCGTGGATGCTGTTAGGGAGAATTCTCTAAGGCTAATTTCCCAAACGTAGTGAGTCCCCCAGCAGCTTTGATGGATTTTTTGGGGTTTATTTTTTTTTCTCTCCTGCTAAGAGTGAGATTCTTTTGCTCCCACTCATGATTTGAGGTGTTCCTTTAACTTCCCATGTGTTTTATGGGCTATGGGGTCTATTACTCCATAGGGTCTCATGTGTTTTTTTGATGTGGGTTACACAGCACCCTCCGTGCCGTAACCCAGGCGTGTCGTAGCAACCCCCCAACATAGACCCCATACCCTGGGACTGACTACTGTCTCCCAGGGCATGTAAAGTCACCATTGGCTTTGCTAGTCTCAAATTATGAACAGAAACCACTACAAACCATCATATTGTGGACGTACTGGTTGGGGCAATTCGATTGCCCCGTTGTCTGTTGTTCGAGGGGGCACGTCTCCATCCCCCCTGATCGAATTTTGGCTGGTGGCAGTGGATACTACTTTTTATATTCGACCGCGAATATACCTCTATGGGATTTTCCCATTGTTCGAGGCTACCAACTTTAATTATTTCATTCTTATAGCCTCGAACATACCGCCGGTTTATTTATTTAATATTAATTCACCGTTTGGTATTTTTTGCCAGAACTCGATTCTAAAATGGCGTTTGTGTTCTCTTCTGTGACTCCACCCCAAGTCGAGCCATTTGTTCCACTTTTTGGCGGGCTTCTCCACAGAAGCCTCCAAAAGTGGTGCCACTCTGTCTGGGTACCACAGGGGGTGTGGGAGGGGTTTTAGGCACCCTGGACTGAGTTACTTTGGTAACTCAAGTCGCACTCTTGTAGTGAATGGGGGTGTGCTGCATAAAAGCAGGGCTCTGGGGACTGGAACTTCAGAAGTCGCCACAGGACCTAACAATCCGAGGAGAGAGAAGCTGAGCCGACCTGCAACGACGACACCACCGGTGGAGCCCTGCTGAACCGTCTCGCCACTTTTCCCGACGACAGAGATCATCTCCAGTCCGGAGAGTCTTCTTCATTTGACTGGTGGGGATAACCAGTTTTGCCGCCTTTTCACCTTCCTGGAGCATCTCGTGGCCGCCTTGCCCGTGCCAAGCGCCCAGGCAACCGGAATACCACGGTTTACCACTACCGCGAAGAGAAGGGTAGTGCCTTTTTAACCGGAGAACTCCGCGGCTGGTTTCTTCCCTGGCAGTGCAACAACCTTCATCTTTCCTCCACGGTGAGACCTCTTCTTCCTCTGGACGAAACACCGACTTGCACCTGCTGCCAGGAACAACTGCCCCCGCTGGAGCTTCCTTCACACTTAAGGTACTGTGTCCCGCCTGGCTTCCCTTGCAACAGATCGTTCGGGGTGACAGTAAAGCCTCGACGTTCTAACCTGGGCTGGCCTGGGACAGCCTAGCTAACTTTGCCTGACTTTAATTTCATCCTTTTTGTGCGAACTATCTACAAGACTCTTTGGGCATACCCCCACTGTGTGAACCTGGACCCCTTCTGCTTGCTCTCTCCAAGAGTGGGCCTTGCAATTGACTTCCTTGCTCTCCAGTAGAACTCTGCCTATCCTGCCTTACTGTGGTTCTTTGAAAAAGTATTGAAACTTGTGTGCTTCTTTAACTCTGCCTTTTTCCCTGGCTTTCTTTATAACTTATTAGAGTGTCATCTTATGTTAAGCGCTCCGCTCTGTCTGAAAATAAGTGGTGTTTCTCACTAAAACCAGTCTAATAAGTGCATAGGGTTATATATATATATGATAGTGACTGTGTGTTGAATTTACTTACCTCGTTTTTGCTAGTGTAAATCACAAGTGTGTTTTTAAATAAATAATTATATACTTTTACACCAAATCTCTGGTCAGTGTTTGTACTACTGTGTCTCTGTACCTATTGTGTATACTCGGCATACTGTCTAACTCTTCTTGAGGGAAGTCTGACTGCTCAGCCACAGCTACCAAGTGAATCTGTGTGGTACAGACTGCTACCAAGTGGATTTACTGCCAAACACCTGTAGTCTTAAATCTTTTGCAGTGGTCCCTAAGGGAACTGCACAGGTTTCTGCCTAACAGATGCCGGTTATGAAGAAGAAATGCGGTGAATAAGCGCGGTATGCGGCGCCTCTAGATGTTTCCACGCTAACCTGGAGTGTCTTTTCCGTCTTGCAGATGGATGAGAAGTTCCGGAGACATTGGCTGAATGCTTACTAATGCCTTTTTTCTGTTCTTTTCCCTTTCCCTTTTCCTTAGGAAGCGGCGTCCCGGGATGGGAATGACACCGCCGAAGATGCCCGCAGAACAGAAGAAGCGATGAATGATGGGCAGAAGTGCCGCAAGGTAAGGCTGCTCCTAACGGTGTTCTTGTTCTTGCAGGAGCTGAGCGCAGAAGAAAGATGCAGGCCTACTGGAGACCGATCCGAACACAGTGAGTGTCACGCTGCAGGTACAGAAAACACAGAGCATGTTTCTCAGCCTGGGCGTGGCTTAAATAGTCTCTGGGTATCCCAGGTGTCTCTGGGCTGAACCACACCCAAAAGACTAGACTGCACATGCAGTTCTGGGAACCGAAATATGTGGGGGCATCCATCTTGTCCCCATCAATGCACTACAAGTCCAATCCCCAATGTTATCCTATGGGAGTGAGTAAGTCTGGTGCCACAAGCGCCAAGTCTGACTCCAAGTGGGTCTTTGGAGGGATGGAGAGGCCCTTGAGGGCCACGTAGGTGATTGTGGCCTGGCTCCAGCCTGACATCTTGGAGGGCTGGGGACATGAGGGGCAGGAATTATGACAGGCAGAGGTTGTTTGCAGCACACCATGACTGAATTGCAGACTGTCAGATATGAATGAGGTAGAGGAGGTGGCTGAGGGTAGCCTGAAGGAGAGATGAATGTCATCCGCATAACATTGGAAGTTAGAGGTGAAAGTGGCAATCAAACATGCCAAGGCAGCCATGTAGACTCTGATGAATCAGGGGGATAGGTGAGAACACTGGGGAACATCACAGGTTGAAAGAGTGATGGAGAGAAAATAACCAACTTCCACCTGGGATGGGCGGTCGGAAAGGAAGGAGTTTAACCATGACTGAGCCTGACCCTTGATTCCCAGGGTTCGATCTGGATGTTGTGATTTACCGTGTCGAAGGCAGAGAAGAGTTCAAGAAGAATGAGGACAGAGGGAGTGTTAGTGTCTAGATTTGAGAACAGGTTTTCACTGGTGCCTATGGATTCTCTAAAGCTAGACTGATGGTTGTGGAGGCCACCATCAGATTCAGTGTGGAGGCTGAGAGATGGCCAGATTCGCCAGGAGTTTTCCGAGGAAACGAGTGATAGAGATGGGGTGGTAGTTTGCCAGGATGAAGGGGTCAGCAGAGGGTTTCTTAAGCAGAGGGTGCACAAGGGAATGCTTAAGAGAAGTTTGGATAACTCCAGTATCAAAAGAGTGATGCAGAGATAAGCCAAGGCTGGAGCGAGAGAGTCAATGTTGTCCTTTAATGGTTTTGGAGGGACAGGGGTCCACTTGTTTTGATGAGGCCTTCATAAACTGGACTTGTCTGACAACCTCATCCGGTGTGATGAGAGTGAGAGAAGAGAGAAGAGAGAAGGGGTTGGAGGGGACCAAGGGAGACTCCAGTGATTGTGGTGTGTGTGTGGAAGTGAGAGAGGAAGGGATGTCTTGGGTTTTTGCGATGGTGTGCAGCCAGGGCCAGGCAAAGTTCCTGGGTGGGTGTGACAGAAGAGGAGGCTGCTGCAGGATTGGCCAGTTCCTTACAGACTTTGAAAAGTTTTGACATGATGTTTGATGCTGTGGAGATGCAGGCTTGAATAAAGACTCTTTTCTTGGTGTGGATGCAGAGTCAATATTGCCTTTGAAGGAGGCGGAAGGCCAGTTTGTCAGGAGTATCCGCCTGGCGAATTCCATTTCTGATCAGCTACTCTACACTTGCATTGAAGGGCAGCTGGATCAGAGTCATACCAAGAGTTGCACTTTTTGGTAGGCTTCAGTTGAACCCTCATGACAGGGGCAAGAGTATCAGGAGTGTTAGAGATGGAGAGTTTGAAGTTGGCAAGGGCTGTGTAAGGGTGGGAGTCGGCCACAGGTGTAGGAGGCAGAGAGTAGGTGAAGGCAAATGTAGCCAATGTCACTCTTTTCATGGGTCTGGTGATTTTGGAACCAAGTGGCCGCACCAGGTGTGCCGATGAAAGATGAGACGAGATTTTCAAGTGTGAAGAGAGTGGTCCGTCCAAGAGAAGGAGGTAGGTAGAGGGATAGAAAGAGGGATATCGGTAGAGATGAGAGCATCCAAAGTGTGGCCCGCTGTGTGCGTGGAGCCAGAAGGGAAGATGCAGAGGGAGAGAGAATCGCATAGGTTGCGGAAAGGTCCTGAGGACTCAGGAGAGTCCAGATGGAGGTCACCCAGCAGGAGGAGTTGAGAGGAGGAGGAGGATGAGGAGGAGAGTACAGAGGAGCCCAGGTCAACCCATTCTGAGAGGAAGAGAGTGGACTTTCCTGCTGGCCGATAGAAGGTGGCCATAAGGAGACAAGATTTAGGAGACAGTGAGAGTCTGCAGACTAGGCACTCAAAGTAGGTGAAGGACTGAGTGGGTTTGATGTACACAGGTATCCATTCTGGGAGGATCAGCACCACTTCCCCTCCTAACCCCCTGGGCCTAGGCACAGAGAGGATCTTGCATCTTTCAGGCAGGTATGTATCAAAGCTTGTGATAGAGCTGTCTTTGAACCATGTCACTGTGATTGTGATCACATCTAGATCCATGCGATCTAGGAGGTTGCAGATGTCAGACAAGTGTTTGGCAGCAGAGACAGAGTTAGGCGTGGCAATATGGAGCAGCTTGCCATCTTCCATGCACTTGAGTAGTTACTTTTTTTTCACTCCAGCGGTCGATTTGGTATCCTACGTGGTGATTTTATAACTTTCACACATTTGTGCATAGACACGCAGCCGGTAGCATACCTTTTTGCCACTCACAACACGGCTGCCATTATGAGCCATGTGTGAGCAGGCTTTGTTGAGACAGGCACCAAGCACAGCCTTCTAGTGTTAGCCACATAGTGCATGCACAACTGTGGTGCAAAACAATATAAATGGCCGTAGGTGGCGAGGCAAGTCAAGTGGATGACAGCTACTGGCATTCACGCCAGATTCGGAGCATTCAGTGATAGTTATGACTGATATATACACACATTGGGGACGTTCACAGAGGAGCTGGTGCTCACAATTCTCTTGCGCTTAGTATAGAGGAGTTGAGGTATGATTGACCGTCTGACATCAGTTTGTACTGTTGTTTTTAGGACACGTTTGATGAACGATGGAGGTGTTGCAGGTTCAGCCATTAGTTGCCCTGGAAGAAGAGTGTGTGCATTGGTTTAGCCAGTCTTTGCTATGCATCTACGGTAAGAATGCAGAGTATTCATTGAATTTGGATTCAGTTTGTGGCAGTTGATGCCCTTTTAATGTGGTAGTTGGTGCTGTAGAAAAAGACATTCAGGACTCAATGCCGTGCTTGTGTGTGCAGGTCCTGAACAGTGTTGCACCTGGGAGTTGTCAGCAGTGAACCCACATGTTGATTGGAAGATTCTTTCATCTTAAGGTTTCTACACCTAGAATACATAGTTAGTCAGCATTAGTTGTATGATGACAGCATTTTCAACAGCATCTATGTGGTCTTTAGTAATTGTGCATTTTGGTTTATTTTTACAGATATGTTTAAATTATGTCACACTGTTACATAAATAATTGATGCTGCCCTGCAAAAGGCTGTGTTGTTGCATAAATTAAACTCTGTGAACCGAAACTCTAGTAGGCAATGCACTTTTGATGCTGTCCTTTACTGACATGTTCACGTATATATCTTGTATTATTGTTTTAGCCCCAGGCATCAGATTCATCTACTGTTTGGCATTATCCAATAGTGGCAGATGGGATGTTTAGTTGACAGTGCCAGACTATATTCAGTACCAGTTGTGTTTTTATTTTGAACACAATTTTTGTTACACTCAGATTGCTCTTTCGCACCAATATTTGGATGTTATGGCTAGGATGATGGTGTGTTTTCTTCATGGAATGAGTGGGACAGTGTTGTATGCATGAATTTTTGTTGAGGCATTGTTTCGGTAAAGATGCATTTCACATGCTGCAATTGTATTTTTACTTGACCTGACAGACCTCTGTCTCCATCTGGTCCAGGCCTGAGCACTTAGGCATGCAGGAGAGGTCCCAGGGGTACCTTGCCGGTCACAGTTGGGGCAGTCTGACCCTGTAGCAGTGGAGCTGATGGGGCCATAGTCTTTGCCTTGGCGAAGATGTCGAACCTCTTCAGACAGAAGTTCTCCCATTCCTCCCGCGTGGAGGACTGGGTAGGAAAAGGTACCTGTGCTGGATGCTCAGGGGACTTCCTGGAGTGATGGCTCATCTATGAAGAGGAATGTCAGTATGATGACTCACTCAAGGAGTGGGACCTCTTCCAATGCTGCTGCTGCTTCTTGTCGTTTTCCTTGCATGGAGCTGCTTGCTACTTGGAGCGTTGTTTTGCACTGTGCAACCCTGACCAAGTCTGCAGGGCCTCACCCTTCACTTTGTGGGCAAATGTGAAGATCTTTGCTGCCCTCTCCCGGAGGGCCTTCGGATGCATGGACGGCATGACCCACAGTCATGAGTGTCATGCTCCACACCCAAGCAATACAAACCAATCTGGTGCGGATCCAAGACGGACACCTGCTGGCCACATTCTGCCCACGGCTTGATGTCTGAGGCCTTGGAATAGAGTAGGCATGGCGTATTCGAAAAAATAGGTACACTTGATGAGTGTGTTTGATCAGCAAACAAACTGTGTTCAAAAGAGCAACTGAGGTGGAGCGGTGCCACTTCATATACTCCCCCCGATATGTCCAGTGCATAGAGGCATTGGATGGTTCCAATGCAGAGCCACACTGCACTCCCCAGTGGCGGAAAAATGTCCAGAGAACAGCTGCGCTGCTGTATAGGGTTATCCTAGATGAGGAATCCGTGGGAGGAAACAATCAATGGGAAGAGTGTTTGTCTACCGAATCAGCACAATAGATGCCTTTCAGTTAGTACTTCATAATGACTTTAGAAAGGAAACCATTTTAATGTGGTTTTGGTCAGCAATACAATAATTTCAATCCAAGTGTGCCGATACCAGCGCAGATGCTCTCAAGGCATTACAGTTCAAACAGCACGTTGGCTACTTGCTTGCTAGACAACATAGTCTGGATTGAGAGACAACAGAGTACAGGTTGTCAATCTGAGGATAACTACAGAAGGACAGTCATTGCTTGCAAAAACAAAATGTCCCAAGCTGTGCTCCACTTGAAAGTTTCCTCAAGGAAAATTGGCCATTCCGATATTCAACATAAAACTTGCTCAGCCAGTTGAGTTACATGTACTGAGAACGTTCATCATGGTAAGGGTCTTTGTGAAGGCACATTTGTTTCCCAGTCTTGATGATTCTCAGTTAGTCATGAGTTGAACAGGTGTCTCTCTCTGGTCTTCCCACCTTGTTTATATCCCGTCTACCAATTCAATTTCATGTACTTATTTGATGTTCCACTCATGATCCTTTCAAGGCCATTTTGCAATGTTTGCTTCAATGTAACCATAAATAAATCATTGAAGAACTGTTGTTCTTTGAGCAGAGTTTCTGACATGACTGCATGTTATAGCACCCTAATGTAGTAGAGAAGACCTTGAGTAGCCTTAGGTTTTGCGCCCCAAATTGTATTTGTTGATTTTTCGCTCGAAGAAAGTCAATTGGCATGTGCAATTGTTATTCGATTATTGAATTTTTATTTTCCACTTCAATTTGGGTAGTGGAATATTACTTCACATTAAACCTTCCACTGATTAACATTCATGTCGATTTCCAATTTGATATGACATGACTGCATGTTATAGCACCCAAATGGCCTGTGAAGTAAATAAATCAGCCGAGGTCCTTCGTCCGACCCTTGACTTGGAATGTTTACATTCACACTGTGTTTTAAATTGTATATGTTCAATTCCCTGGAGTTGCACTCTTGGCTCTGGAGACAAAAACTCCTCTGCTCCATTGCATCAGTAGCACTTCAATTGACAGAATGTAAATAGATCAATTAGGATAAGGATCTCCTCATGGTTTCCCTAAGCATGCCTGGTCTCCTAGAGCAGGCAGCGGCGTGGATAATGCAGTTTTTACATCTCAAAAACTATAATATGGATGTCTCCCATAAAAGAGCACTGTCGCTTAATTCCTCATACATAATTTTAGCATCAATATTTCGGTTTGGGTATGTTATAAAATGGTTAGGTCTATGTATTAAATACAATTCGGTATGAAGTTGGTTCCCAGAATGGCAGAATGTTAAAATCCATTCAAATATGAATTTTCTTATTTATACATACATTTGTATTGATATTATCTAATGGTCAGTGATACTGCTGTAACAGCTTTAGTATGTGGTAACATGTTCTTCAATCTAAAGAACATGTGCATGTTCAAATAAATCAAACGTGTGCATAATGTAATATGAATGATATATGCTTCTAGAAGTCAAAATATGGGCAAGGTACAACACTTATTTATTTATAAAGCGTGCCAAGCCCGGAGGCAGCTAGGCACTGTTACAAGCTTAAGGATATGGTTACAGTTTTTGGATCATAGTGTCATGGTTGGCCAAAAACAATTTTACATAATCTGCAAACCAAATTTATATACATTTATATACACAAGATTCGCAGGTGTTGGGCCGGGGTCTAAGCGGCTATTGTAAGAGGTCTCTTCTGTAGAGTACAGTTTTTAAGTGTCTTCTAAACGACCAGAAGGAGGTGTCATTTCTGATATGAGTAGAAAGGGAATTCCACAATTTGGGGGCCATAGTCTGGAAACTAGCTCCTCCTGCTTTCTGTCTTTTGTATTTAGGGGTACTTAGGAGGTCGGTGTATGAGGAGTGAGTTGGTCTTTTGGATCGGACTTTGTGGATGGCAGAAAGGCATGAGGACAGAGGCATGAAGAGAATTCTTTGGTTTGTGTCGAAAAGGTGGTAGCATGCTGGGCAACATTCCACGAACCATGTCATGAGACATGTTCACACTTACATCATAAGAAAAGTGGAGTCTGCATAGTCTAGATTGGTATTGGTTGGTGTATTTATTTGCATTTTTAAACTGCTCACACAGCCCGGGGCCATCGAGGCGCTGTTACAGGAATATGTTTTATTTGTGTATTTATAACAGGCTTAATATCCAGAGGTTTCTAAGCATAGACCCGGGGATCGAACCTGTGTTGCTTCGTGTCATCTTGTTTCTAAGGTGAGCTAGTTGCCGCTGTGCAACAGGGGATACGCCGTAAAATACGTACATCATTGTACAATCCGAGAACCAGAGACATGTGGACTGATCGGGATTGGACACAAATATTGTATATAAAAGACAGAATGCACAAATTGTGTGCATTCAGTCTAGTATAAAATACCTACTACCAAAATTCCGAACTAAGCAAGCGGGGATGCGGGGTGTCCCCTACTTCCCTAGTACAGCATTATGGTCTGTGGGAGTTGCAGGGGTGTCCCCCGCACACAATACATGTGTTGCGGGGGACCGAAAAAAAAGTTTGAATTACAAAATGCGGACTACTGGGGTCGATGATTTTGTAATTCATTCTTGTTGTTTTTGTATTTATAATGTACATTCAGACTGTTCATACAAATATTATGGAAAATATGAATGACTCTCAATGTTAGTATTGAGAAAATTGAATATATAGCCAAAATATCGGACAACTAGTAATCAAAATTAAGTAGCACCAGTGTGGAAGTAAGGACTGGTATTGGGAGCACGGCGTTGGTGGTAGTTTCTGTTACTAGGTTTTATACTGTACATCAGTGATATTAATCTGTCACCTTTGACACTGTCGATCACCCCACACTACTCTCCGATCTTACTATACTTGGGTTTTCTAGCTCGATCACTCATTGGTCCCGCTCCTATCTCTCCAATCACTCTTCTTCTGTGTTGTGTGCTGGTCACACTTCTGCCCACTCTCCCTATGATACTGTGTCCTGCAAGGCTCTGTACTTGGCCCCCTGCTCTTCTCCATATGCAATGTTCCACTTGACTTCATCATTGCATCTTTCAAGCTTTCCTCACACTTTTATGCTGATGACTCTCAAATCTTTTTATCCTTTTCTACATCTCCCATTCTCTTCATGCCTCTGTCCTCGTGGCTTTCTGCAATACAGGTTTGGATGCTGTCCTGCTTTCTTCATCTGGATTATTAAAAAACTCTTCTTTTCACCAACCTCCCCTTCTCCCCTTCTCCCCCTGGTCCCGCCCACTGTTCTACCTTTTTCTTCCTCTTCTGGCAATCTTGGTGTCATCTTTTATTCTGTTCTTTCCTTTTCCAGTCATCTCTCCTTAACGGCCCTTACATGTCGCTTTTTTCTCTTTAAAATTTGTACATTTTGCCCTTTTATGCTGCAAAACATCTTTTCACTTCTTCAATCATTTCCTGCTTGGATTGTTCATTGGACTACCATCCTCCCATTTTACTCCTCTTTGCTCTGTATTCAGCTCTATTATCTGTCTTCTGTATTCATTCCCTCCTCAGTCATCTCTCCCTCCCTTCTTTCTATTTCTTTTCTCCCTTACAAATCTCATCTTTCCACTTCCTTTGATCTGTTTTCAAATGTTATTATGATCTTGCCCCCTTTGCTCCCAGCATCTTCATTTGCTTACTACCCGTATGCCTCCTTGTGCCCTCTCTCGCTTTTGTTAATTCTCTCTTTTGGCTCCTAAACTTTGGAACACCCCGTCTCCTAATATCTGCTCCTCCACCTCGCTTCAGATTTTTCATTCCCATCTTAATTCTCATCTTTTGACCTCTCTCTCTCCTCTACTTAAATGTGTCATACTCTCCCTCCACTGATAACCTAACCATTGTCATCAGTTCAGATTTCTTTTACTGTTGTTTTGCTACTCCATTAAGTACAGCACCTCAGTTGAAAGTGCTTTTTTAATTGCAATATAATATAAACAAAACACAAAATGCAAAGATTTGGATGATGGCTTTCGGGTATGAACAGAGAGACGGTAACGTCTAAGAATGCATTGCTATCTATTCTATTTAACTGTGGTACATGTTATCCAAGACATCCACCTGCCTGGAATCTCCAGGAACACACATCACATTTGGTCTTGCACTCTCAGCCATTTTGAAATTGAAGCAACGTGCCAGATGTACCTAAGAGGGACCCACTGATGAGCCTGGGGGTGGGGGGAACCGATGGCCATAGACTTGTAGTAGAATATAATTACATTAGTTCAATTAAGGACTACATCAAATATTTCTGTGCTCAACATCGTCTGATTACTATGGTTATCAACATCGTCTGATTACTATGGGTTTATATTTTTATTATGCATAAAGCCACGTGACTAAGAACACGAATACTTGGCCAATGCTGGTATTCCAAAGCAATAAGCTCAAATATTAGGCGGCTTTACTTTCAATATCTCTTAGCCCTCTCCCTGCACTCATTCGATCTCATAAGCTCATCTGCTACAAATATGCAGACGACACCCAGATCAAACGCAAGATCCTTTAATTGCCAGCCTCCAACCCCCCCCCCAAACTCTCCTGCCTTTCTGATATCGTCCACTGGATGACAATCAAACACCTTGCACTCAACCCTGGAAAAACATAACTCCTAGTATGCGGCAAACCTGCTCACCTTCCCCAACCTATTCCCTGGCCACAAGCCCTAATACCTCCCCCTCCACCCACAGGATCCTCCACACACCTGTCCCCCCAGCAACATACACACATGAAAACACCTAGGATACACATTGGACTCAAATCTATCCTTCTCCCAACACACCGGAACCTGCTTCTTTCCACCTATGCATTTTCAGGCGCATCTTCCCGTACTTCACCTACCCACACCAAATCTCTACTATCGTTGCACTCATCCTTTCCAACATAGACTATGCAAAGTCCCTTTACCTAGATGCTCCCGCATTCCAGCTCTGGAAACTCCAAAGAATCCAAATGTGGCTACCCGCCTCCTCTTTGGCCTCTCACCAAGAGAACATTTTGGCCTCACACTCCGAGTCCTACACTGGCTCCCTATCAGTCGACGGACTAACTTTGAAGCCATTTGCATCTCTCACTGTGCCCTCCACATGGGGCACAAATTCCTGGGATAAACTCATATGCCATCGACCTCAGGTCTAGTTCTGCTCTTCTCCTCATTATCCACCTCTACAACTCCACCAGCTTGGGAAGATCCTCTTTCTCCAATCAAGCTCCTGCCACCTGGAACTCGCTTTGTCTCCTCATTGATAACCACCTCGCTTCCATAAAGGCCCTCAAAACTTGGCTATTCCATATGACAACCTGAAACCCTCTTCCCCCACCCTATTTCCATCACCTCAGCCTCATTTGCAAGCACTAGCCTCACTCAAGCAAGTCATGTTTGCAGCAGATGCCGGCTGATGTCGTGGCGGCCTGCCCTAAACCCATCAAAACGCTAATATCCCTTTTGTACATGAACCCACAACCTGGATGCTGGCTGTTGTCATTGCGACCCACACTAATCACTCAACATACAGATCACTCACTGTACACAAACACACTTCAGCCCGCCTTCATTTTAACTGGCGCGTTCAGGCTACCCTTATACAACTCTTCAGTCTGACGGTAGACGGTACGTTACCAAAGAAAAGTATTGGGATAGCCTCTCAGGGCATGAAATATGCCCTGGATTATCTGTCCTTACACCCCACCTCAGATCTATACCTAGGGGACCCATACTGGTGGCCCTTGTAGTGTGAAATATCAAGAGGATTGCCAACAAGCGCTCAGAATGTGCTTGAAATTGTGACTCACAAGCTCATAGTCGACAACCTGTCTATTACAATTACAAGATGTATTGCTCTAGCATGCCCTGTTCCATTCTAGTGATCATGCAGCCTTACAGATGACCTTAGCACCAACTACTTCAAAGTCAATGGTACATTAAGAAATGTGAGGACCTGCACAGGTACGGCTCCAAAGGAGATTGGGATGGTTAGCACAAGTTTCTTACTTAGATGGACTTAGACGGATTAAGGGGTGAGCTAGGTGCTACACCCGGATAGATCTGCGAGTGGACCCTTTGGCGGCCCCTTATGTTTATCCCAGTGATGGCGCTAGAAGATTTATGATGGAAATCTATACTTTGAACTCTGTAGATCTGTAAATCAGCCACTGAATCTCATAATGTTATGCCGGTTTCCTTGATACTGCATTAAAGAGGCAGATGTTAGCCTATTATGCAACTCAGAAGCTACAGAGTAAGACTATTAGGTTAGCCTGTCTACTGTGCTAGAAAATCCTATGACTCTAGATCCTATGGCAGTTTGGCTTCCATGATTAGAAGACGGTATAAGATAGCCGGTCTATTTGCACTTAAGTTAGCCTGCCTATAGTGCCTAGAGTTGGTATATGACTCTGTTCTCAACCGAAGTGCCACACCGCACGCTCTCATTTTTAATTTGCTGTGATGCATTGCACTCTTATAGTGTGGAACTCCATGTGTGAAGCCGCATCTGGTGTTCTGTCTCTCCTAGCGTCTCTCTCCTCAATGTGCGCTGCAACATAAACTCATCGAGCTACATGGATACTCCTTCCCGATTGGTTCCTCGCCAGACGTGACATGAGGAGATTGGTTTTTAGGTTGGTCTTCTGTTTTTCCTAAAGATGATAAAAGGAAGTTTGGGGTCAGAAGCCGATCTAGCGATTGTTAAAGGGTCCTCACACATCCTAGTTCCCGTATACCCCATAACAGTGTTAGTTTCAGGAGGGGAAGGATTGTGACTTGAGTCTCACCCTGGGGTTGTCCTGCCCGCTAAGGGGGAGTCACCTCCAGACAGATTCCGCGTACCCTTTCTTGTCGGGGGTGTTAAGCGTATCGGGCTCACCTCCCTAATCCCAAATGGAGTGGCTCCCCCTAAGAAAGAGGTGACAACTTCATTCCAGTGCCTAATAGAAGGCCATACAACATTATAAGATGAAAATGTATACCATGGAAACGAGAGAATATGTATTTTTATTTTCGTTAATACGGACCTTGCATAAGTGCACTCTCACACAAAGCATAACCGCCACGTTAACTTTAGAATGTCATAAAACAGGAGTTTGAAGGAGACACTTACAAATGCACTTCACAATTAATCCAAATAAAATAAAATGACATCCCGTATACATGTATCAGTGTAAAACCATCCTAAAGGGGTAAAGACGGCTTAAGGCCTAAGAGATGAACACACTTGCAAGCTTTGCCAAATAATAGTAATTTAGAGTTAGAGGAGAAGTCTGATCACGTCATGCTCTTAGTTCCATTGCCTTGGAGCTCCCCCTGAGAGGGCCAGAGCATCAAAATATAGGGATGGTCAGTTTGCCCACATCCCGACTTTAAGTAAGTCTTTCAACCTCTCAGCCAAATACCCATGGATTCCCAAAACCAATGCCATGCCTTGATGGAGATGCAACAATAATCAGTCCCTTTTCTCTGCTTATTTATTTATTTTCCGGTGCTCTCATTGAATTGGGGCTCAATGAATCTAGGTGCAAAGTGGGCTCTATGTTGAACTTTGTCACCCATGCCTTTTCTCATGTCAGTGCTTTGTCAATTTGGTCCCCAAAAGTCTGCTTGCGATATTTCCCATTGATTTGTTAAAAAAGAACACACAAGTGCGAAACGTAAATGAACACTAAAGTGACTGTAAATAGTTCACTGTATTCCCTTGTTTGGTTGTGACATATTTCAAAAACATCACTCATCACTTCAAATTCCAGCTAATTTGATGCCCCCCTTTGGCATAACGTTTAGTTTTTTTATATTTATGTTTGAGCCTTTGTCCGTCTTTTATTTCTCTGTTGTCCTGTTGCTAGGCTCCTTCACTGATACTTTGGGCTCCCATCAGGTGGTGTGCGTTCTCTATTGTCTGCCTTGTATTGGCAACATGTCAGTCCTTTTTTTTCTTCCTACGCGGACGCGCTTCCAGTAATTATACCACCACAGGCGACGGACACAAGAGCGCTTCGATAATCATTTCAGAGGCCTGAGCTGATGTATATTAAGAGGAACTCTCCTTATGGTCTGTTAAGAGTTTACTGCTGTGCATTGTACTTTGTCTGCTTGTTTGATTTTCAAGTATTTGACCAGTGATGAGATATCTCGTTCAGACGTTTATCCCTGCAAAGCAGAGGCGTTGCTAGGGGGTCGGGGAGAGGTGGGAGGGGGGTGCTAAGGGGGCTATGGACCCTGGGCTTTTCGTTGTAGCCCCGGATAGAATCTCAGGAGCTAAATCCAAAAGGCTATCTAGCCCCCAGTCGCGAGAGTTCCGAAATTAGCATTGCCCCAGGTCTTTTCCAGACCTAGCAACACCCCTGCTGCAAAGCCCATATGTGAACCCCCCTTTGAAGAAAGGTTGGGTTGTTTGTGCTTGGTGGCATATAATGGCATCCAAAGTGTTTTTTTTCTCTCTCTTTCTGTTAAAGATAGACAACTAGGAGCTGGATGTGATTCTATATTGAGTTAGCTGGAGTGGGAGGTTGTTCTGTTAGTTTGTAGCTTTCAATCTTAAGTCAATAGAAGGCAGCTGCGTCCTGTTTTGGTACACACAATGTTCTCTTAAAAGTTGACATTTTAAGCATGCAAAATCTGTGACTATTAGTCCGCCCACTGAGTGTGGAATTCTGGTGGGCGGCGTAGGCTTTTCTTTATTGTTATTAGGTCACAAAATCACATATCCATTAAAAAATATCCATTTATAAAATCATATGTCGGGATTCGTTCTGGCATCACGGCCACCCCATTCCATACTTAATGTGATCGTACATTATGTGAAAAAGAACAAGTACACTAGCAGATCTTTGTGGTACCTTTGCTTTAATAGCAAACGGAGGATAGCACAAGGCGCAACGCGCCGTTCTTGAAAGCAAGATCATGCAGAGCAACAGAGGTTCGAATCCCAGATCTGCGCTTGGGCACCAAACTCCGGTATTAAGCAAATTCTAAAAAAAACAATTAAATAAATAACAACTGTTAGTCAGATGCAGGTGGCCAATAAAAGCAAAGAGACAATTTGAAGGTATAGTTCACAGTTAACACTTAAAAGGCAAAGACATATGTTGCACTGTGACACCACAAGACCGCCAACTGTGCCCACAAGTCTCTGATGAAATATCTTAACCCTTCCCTACAATCTCTCAAGAAAGAACATGGTGTGCAAGGAACACTGCCTACCTAAACCACCAAAGAAATGTCCTAGCTTCCCTTCACCAAGTCAAATATTTGTGAAGAATATGTCAAGCAAAGGACTCCTAACTGGATTTCTTTGGGTTGCTTGCTTAGCTCACTAAAACCTGATTTTCTGGCACTACAAGTAGTCTTGCCTTCGAGCAAACCGCCTCTACTTTTCTAAACGAATGCATGTTAAATGCAGATAAACAGCTCCACACCTGAAGACCATACCACAAATCGTAGTTCCTAAAGTGATTTGCCTGTCACCTGTCCATGGTTGTGCCCCATTACCCCCTAATGATGAAAACATTTTAGACACTATTGTCCAAAGCAATACCTCTGATTCGAGCACTCTTGACTTTTGACCATTGTTGTTTGTTAAATCCTTTAAAGCCTTCCAGCTTCTGATCACCCTTTCCTAGACGTTGACAACCACTCGCTCACACTGTCATTGCAACCAGTACATTTCTAATGTGGTGGGGCATACTTTTTCCCCCATATTTCCAGCACATCTTACAGGTTTTCCCACACAAATGTATTATTTTGAGAAATGTTTCAAAATGGTGAAGCTGGATAAATGGATACAAGCTATAGCATTTGATTTGAAGGTAGTTTGTCATCATAAGCTTCATTCTCACAGAGGTAAGTTTCGAGGTGAGTTTATTTAATTAAGTTTATAAGCTCATTCATTCTGGTGCCTCACAGTACAGGTTGTTACATACAATCACAGGCCAGCCACCCTTGCCCAGGCTAACTGCTCCCACAATACAAACCTCTGTATTCTGACTCCCAATCGGATACTCCACAACCTCCACACTCACATGATTGCATGCATACTACTTGAATGCACATCACTAACATGCAGATTATAACATATCCCCTTCCTTCGTTATTGAAGACAAAACTTCTTATAGCATTCTAATACCATTCCATATTAGCACTGGGGCAAACTTTTCCCTGATGCAAAAATACTGTGAAATCCATCTTTTTCTCTGTAGGACAATGTTTGCCCTGGTACCACAACCAGACCGAATTACAGTTGTCATGGTGCAATGGTTTTCTAATCTGTCCCGCCGTTTTTAGAAATAGTGCATACTGTGCTGTATTGCTGATACTGTGCCACTTTGCACTTGCACTGGTGCACGATTTATGTAATCTGGCCCCCTCACTGTGCCATGTTATTCCTGTAATGCATCACGTTTGCTTGATTCACTCGTGCTCATAGGCACGTGTAGTGTACTGTTGACACTCTGTTAAGCTGTTCCTTCCCCCACTATATATACCAAGCACTTTGATGTGCACTTATCTCTAGTGAACTAGCCAGCACTTCTCCACACTCATCTTTTGCACTTCACTGATCTGTCTGTTCATTGAAACTTTTAAAGATCTGTTTCCCCTCGCCTGTTCCTTTGATCAGGGAGCACTACAAAATGGCTGCGTCCATTGTTGGTGCCGTCTAACAACAAAATAAAATAAAGTGGTTCTGAAAGCGTACTTTCATTGCATTTTGTTTAGCATAATATTAGTTTGTTAATCACACGCCATAGGGGTATGGTGACCATATAAACAAAAAAACAGGACAGGCCGTAGACATAGAAGTAGGACTACAGTGAACACAAACAGGACTCAGATAAAACGGTAGTCCTACTTCTATGTCACTGGCCTGTTGCAGGGATGTGTTCAGACACACTCCTCTCATTGGAGTAGAGCGGCCAGGGAGGGGAAGGGGGAGGAAATGAGGGCGTGAAAAGCCTTCAAGTGCAGGAAGAGTCCTGCCGGGCCCTCGGTTTCAGGATTTCTCAATCGGTTTTTGTCAAAAAACTGGGACAAGCAGCCACCTGCCCATCCAATCTTAGGACAGGGTTTATTAAATTTTAAAAAAACCTTGGAACCGAGGATGATTTCCCCGGACTGTGCCAGGAAAACCGGGCCTTCTGGTCACCCTAGATATAGGAAGCACTACATCTTCAATCTAGCAGATATCCAAGGATATGATATGGCATTTGTAATGCGCCTATACACAAGTGTTTCAAGGCGCGACGAGGCGGGGGGAACAAAAGGAGACAGACAATGATCCTACTAGGCCAGGTGTCATTCAGATCGTGCAAGTGCAGGAGTAGGGGGTTGCTGGGAAAAGTGCAGGGGAAGGGGAGAGGGGAAGTGCAGTACATGGTTAGTAGAATACAAGATAAATAATCGGGCCAGCTGGTGGCAAGTGCAAAGGTAAGTGCCGGGAGAAGGGGCTGTAGGATACAGAGACAGTCCCGTAGTGCATGTAGGCAGTGCAAGGAAGAGTGGCTGGGCCAGGACATGAGATCGGTGAGTGGCCCAGTTGCAGATTCAGTGCAGGTTCAGTGATTTTAGCAGGGGAGAGCGGGAGAGAAAGCGGAGGCAAAGAGGAAGGTTTTGAGGTGCTTCCGGAACCAGAGATGGTTCTCCTCAAGTTTCAGGGAGGCAGGAAGGCTGTTCCAGAAGGAGGCCCCTGCTGCGGCGAGAGATCTACAACCAGCTCGTTGCTTGGAGAAGCGGCTGACCCTGAGGTAGTTGGAGGTGGATGAGCGAAGGGCTCGAGAAGGAAGATATTTAGGAAGAGAGAGTTGCAGGTATTTTGGCCCAAGGCCCCAGAAGGCCTTGTGGACAATGCAGAGGGTTTTGATCTTAATCCTTGTAGCCACTGGGAGCCAGTGTAGTGATTTCAGTCCTGGAGAGATACGGTCCCTGGGCTTGAGGCCAAGGACAAGTCTCGCAGTCCTGTTCTGGATGAGTTGCAAAGGGCGGAGAGTAGAGGCAGGAAGATTTAGATAGAGGCTGTTACAGTAGTCCAGCCTAGAGAGAACCAAAGCTTTGGAGACGGTGAGCTTCGAGGGGAAGGAGAGAAAAGGAAGGATACCTCTGAGGAGGTGTAGCTGGTAGTGTGACTTCTTAGAAACGTCAGAGATGTGAGGAGAGAAGGAGAGTGTGGAGTCGAAGATGACCCCGAGGTTTTTTGCTGTGCAGGTAGGAGCAGGAAGAGGGCCAAGGGAGGCCGGCCAGAGAGCTGCAGGGAAGGAGGGCGTGGGGGTGCCGATAAGTAGAATCTCAGTCTTACTGGCATTAAGGCAGAGGTCGTTGACTGCACACCATTCCTGGATAGCAGAAAGACAGTCAGAGATGAGGGAAGTGGAAGAGAAGGCCGAGGGTAGCCTGAAAATGAGCTGGGTATCATCCGCGTAGCACTGAAAGTTGGGACAGAGAGCGGTGATGCGGTGAGCAAGAAGTGCCAGATACTGGTTGAACAGCCAGGGGGAGAAGTTAGATCCCAGGGGGACACCACAGGTAGAGAAAAAGATGTCAGAGAGGAAGGAACCCAGTTGGACCTGGGAGGGTCGATTGGAGAGGAAGGACAGCCACGCCAGAGCTTGACCAGTGATACCTAGGTTATCACGGAGACGGTTGAGCAGGATGGTGTGGTTAACAGTGTCAAAGGCAGAAGAGAGGTCGAGCAAGATGAGAACACAAGGGGTGTTAGAGTCAAGGTTTGAGAGCAGGTCCTCACAGATGTTCAGGAGAGCAGTTTCTGTGCTTCTGGCAGCTCTGAAGCCAGACTGATGGTCATGAAGACTACCAACAGATTCAGCATGGAGATTAAGCTGGGAGATGGCCAGTTTCTCCAGGAGCTTGCCCTGGAAGGGAGTGATAGAGATTGGGCGATAGTTAGCTGGGCAGGAGGGGTCGGAGGAGGGTTTCTTAAGAAGGGGGTGCACAAGGGAGTGCTTGAGGGGGGCTGGGAAGACTCCAGAGGCGAAAGAGTGATTGGAGAAGTCAGCCAAGGCAGGCGCCAGGGAGTCAATGTGATTCTTGATAGTTTTGGAGGAACAGGGGCGGACCTGTTTTGACGAGACTCTCATAGATCGGACTTGTCTCGAAACCTCATCAGCAGAAAAAAGGGGAAAGGCAGAGAAGGAGGGAGGAGGGGTGGCTGCCGAAAGGCCAGAGGGAGAACAGGGAATAGGGAAGGGGAGGTGATAGGAGGAGAGTGAGGAAAGGATGTCTGGAGTTTTTGAAATGAAGTGAGAGGCCAATGCCGTGCAGAGGGCCTGGGAGGGGACAGGAGAGGTGGAGACTGTGGTTCATAGTCATAATGTCGAATTCAATAATTGCGAAAGTCAAAAAGTCGAATCCAAATCCAAAAAGTCGAAAACAAAAATGTCGAATTTTTTTATTTGGTTGCTTTTTTTTCGAAATGGGGGTCCCCCCAACCCCCCTTTTTTACATTTTTTTTTTTTGTTTTACCCCTTTTTTTTACCACCGGAACCCAAAAAAAACATATAAATAAAAAAATTAAAAATTCGACATTTTTGTTTTCAACTTTTTGGATTCGACTTTTTTGTAATTCGACTAATTTCATTCGATATTGACTGGACACCGGAGACTGCAGCAGGGTTGGCCAGCTCCTTGCAGATTTTAAAGAGTTCGGCCAAATTGTTCAAATTGTTAGATGCCGCAGAGATGCGGGCTTGGATAAGGACTCTTTTCTTAGTGAGAACGGAGAGCCGGTATTGCCTTTGGAGCAGGCGGCAGGCCAGTTTGTCAGAGGATGAAAATGAAGCACGCCATTTCCTCTCTGCCACCCTCCACTTGCGTTTAAGGGTGACGAGATCCGAGTCATACCAGGAGTTACATTTGGCTTTGAGCTTCAGGCGGATTCTCATGACAGGGGCAAGGATATCAAGGGTATCGCATATAACAGAGTGGAGAGTGGAGAGGGCTGTATCAGGGTGGGAGTCAGCCGAAGGGGGAGAGGGGGTGAGAAGGTGGTAGCGAAAGCCTCAACTGACACACGCTTCATGGGTCGGATGACCGCGAAGGTGGGTGGCAGTGATAAGGGTGGCGTTGCCTGTGGGGTAGGGAGGGTGAGGTGGGAGGATAGGAGAAAGTGATCACTCCTGGAGAGAGGAGTGGAGAGAGGGACAGAGAGGGGAAGGTCAGAAGAGATCATAGCATCAAGAGAGTGCCCTGCAGAATGAGTCAGCCCAGACGGGAGAACAGAGAGTGAGTGAGAGAGAGTTGCAGAGGTCGCGAAAGAGTCTAGAGCGAGGACAGGAGGCATCAAGGTGGATATTGAAGTCTCCAAGAAAGAGGAGTTGAGTGGTTAAGGACAGGAGTGAGGAGGAGAGGTCAGCCCACTCAGAGAGGAAGGAGGAAATTTGACCAGGTGGCCGATAGATAGTAGCCACGGTAAGGGAATGGCTAGGAGAGAGAGAGTCGGCAGACAAGGCATTCAAAGGAGGAGTAGGTCTGCGTAGGAGTGACAGTGGCAGGAATCCACTCGGAAGATGAGGGCCACACCCCCCCAGCACGGTTGGGCCTGGGCAAGGAGAGGATCTTGTAACCGTCAGGTAGGAGTGTGTCAAAGCTGGCGACAGAGCTGGCCGTGAACCATGTCTCAGTGAGACCGAGGATGTCAAGGCCCAGTTCCTCAAGAAGGCGACAGATATCAGAGGAATGTTTGACGGCAGAGCGAGAGTTGAGAGTGGCAATGTGGAGTAGGTTGCCATCCTTGAAGGACTTCCGGGGAGAGGTGCAGATCAGAGGTACGCCCTGTGGAGGTGAAGGAGTCGTCAGAGAGAGGGCAGGGTGAGAGGGTGGAGGCCAGGTAGCCGAGGACAGAGAAGAGGGGACAGCAGGAGAGGAAAGGAAGTTGATGAGGCACGGGAAGCGTCTATCAAAGAGGTGGAGGTTGGCCTGAGGGCCTTGGACCAAGACGGTCCCATTAGCGTTGACATTAATGATGGCCTTAGAGGAGTGGAAGGGGGCCAAGAAGACATCCCAACAGGTGCCACCTTTAATGGGAGAAGAGTAGAAAGGAGAGTGCACAGAGACCATATGAAGGGTCCATTGGTCCGGGGAAGGCACGAAAAAGAGGATGTCAGTAAGTGTTTCCTTGGAGGCGGCGCTAGTGTAGGTGTCAGCGATAGGGAGGCCTGGGTTGGAGACCAGGATATCCTTTTTAAACTTTCTCCTACCAGAGTTAGTGAGGAGAGCAGGATAGTCAATGGAGAAGCAGTTAGAGAAGATAGGAGAGATGGAGAGCACCATGGAATAAGGAGGGAGTGGGGGGGTGACAGACGAGATCAAGTGGAAAGGAATGAAGCGGCACGCCCTAGTTACCACAGTTTCAGAGCAACAGTAACACAGTAAAAACGAATTAGTTACCCAGTGTAGAGGCAACAGTAACACAGTAAAAACGAATTAGGTACCCAGTGTAGAGGCCACCTAAATTTGAGAGTGCTGCGAGGGGAGAAAAAGTCCTAGTTTACCACAATTTCAGAGCAACAGTAAAACGAGTTAGGTACCCAGTGTAGAGGCCACTTAAATTGGAGAGTCCTGCGAGGGGAGAAAAGCAGACCTAATTTACCACAATTGGCGGTACACACTGAAGTGTAGAAACCATGTGAATGAAAAGGAAAGGGAAGGAGTGATTGCATTGACTCTTGAGACTGCAAGCAGTGTAGAGCCGAAACTGCTGCATCTCAGTCACGCGCTCGCTTCGTAGAATTTTAACATGTGATGGCTCTGTAAAGTAGAAAAATATGTGACAAAGATTGGAGACAAAAAAATTAGAGCGCCAACAGTGCAGGTGTATTTAGACCCCTGTGTAGCAGAACATCGTTTTGAAAGCTAACCAGACTGGATTAAATCAGGATACCTGCAGACCGGGGGCTCCTTTATTTTGAGCCTTTTACAAACGTCTGGTTTCACTTTGGTTGCAATCAAGAGGGACCCTGTGCTCCTTGGCTCACTTGTGCCAAAAGCACTTGATCATTCTTACGAGATGATAGTGGCTGCCTTCATATGCGTTTCTTAAAAAAAATATATATATATGCATGGGCAAAGTTTAAAGTATAGATCTAGGCCATGGTTAATCAAAAGCACAGGTGGCGCTGCGCTTGAAGTTGCTTATACAACCAGAGCAACATTCTTTCTCAAACACATCTTTGGAATCGAAAATGGAGTTCTTTTGATAGCCTGGAAAAGGTCTTAAACAAGTTGGTATACCTGTACTGCTGGGGCGCCGAGATATCCAGCGGCATAGAAGTATCTACCCCGCTTTAATACTAAAAGCAAAGCCGGAATTTAGCTAGCCTCGATTGCAGCTTTGAAGTTCTTTTGCAAGAAATGTATTCTTTTTATCGCACAGCCACCAGACGTTTTTGGATGATTAACCCATTTGTTCTTGGCAATAACCCTGAGCATCTATATAGACAGAGCAACGTGGATGGTAGCGCTGTGAGGAGTTGGTTTCAGGCAGCGTTCGTCTGCAGGTGGGTGTGCTTACATACACGCAGACGCTGTTTTATTTTTGTATTTGGGTAAGATGGCTCAGCGGGTTAAATGCTTGTTGCAGTGATCTGTTTTTGATCTGCAGGTTACAGGTTCAAATCCCAGGAAGGCCAACTCAGCCTTTTAATCCTCCCGAGGTCGATAGAAGAGTACCAATTTTGATTGGGTAATAATATTATTGTATGTAAATATGTCCTATGTAGCTATATAAAAATACTAATTATTATTGTACAAACTGAGCTAGGAAGCAACAAAGCACTGTGCAACTAATTTGGGATTAACAAAGATGGGTCGAAGGAGAAGTTTAGTAGCTTGGATATCCAACACTACAATGATGATATAGGAGGAGCAAGTCCTAAGTGACCCCTTAGGCATTCCCTCAAGAGCAGGGTCTTGAGTTCCTTCCTTTATCTCTGCAGCATTCTAGAAACCTGGATTTGTGTGGTTGTATGCAAGAGCCCTCTGTCAATGTCTTCTGGGGTGACCAGATGTTGTTTTGGTGTCATTTCCAGGCCAATATCTGTCCTCTATGTCTGCCCATGTTGACGTTAGGTGAAATGAGTCTCCTTCTAGAGGAACAGAGCGGTTGAGATTGATTGATAAATGGTGATTTCCAAAGTTCAAGTTTTTGTATAACTCTAAAGAAGCTGGTGAGTGGTTTGTGTTCAGTCCTCTCCTATGTTAGGACCCATCAAAGAACAGGGAATGGGTATGGGACCGACTCATACCCAGCATCTGTAGTACATGATTATTTTGATGAGCTATTTTGCATGATCTACATCAACACACTCTGCCCTGTTGGTAGATTCCAACGTACAGAAGTTTAATGCTCCAGGCCATGTGAATTTAAAGCATTGGCCAACAGTCTGAAAGTCTAAGGCTGGTCCATCTTGGAAATCGACCCTCAGCCGTCCTTTGATGGTGAACCAGTGTGATATGATGGACAGTAGGGATGGGGTACAATTGAAATTGATCCTGGCACCTTTTACTTCATATGTTGTAGAGTGGAATGTTCCAATCATGGAAAGGGAACAGGTATGATAGTTGCAAGGAAACTTATTGTTGTCGGCGGGAAGAATCCCAAACCATTATTTTACTATGGAGCAGAATTTTAATTTGAGGTTCACCATCTACTTGTATTTGGGGGTTGAAATAAGTTGATTGCTTTATTGAGCCATATTAAAAACAAGATCTACTGATGAAAGTGGTGGTGTACAAGCAGACGATTGAGGCAGGGCAGTCTGCATGTGGTGACAGGAGCCATAGAGACTATGCAGTGAATGCTCGCCCTGTAAGGTTAAGAGATAGTGGCAGGATTTGCTGAGTTCATAAGTCTACACTGGGCCTGCTAGTGTGTGACAAATCCCTCACTAAACCCCTACCTAAAGTCTCCTCCCAGATGGCCAGGGAAAGCCAGATGCTTTCTGACCCTGACCTTGAGGGTGGTCTTCTGCGGGAGGATCACCTGGGAGGAGAAAGGGCCCGGGGGAGTGAGAGGACTCCATGGGATGGGACACAGTATTTATATTTCTCGAGGGAGGATGTCTCCTCAATGCCAAAGTATGTAATGGCTTGATGTAATTACCCTCTTCTGGTTCCACAAACTAAACATAACTTTAGGTGAGAACTATAACAAAATCATAAGCATCGAGAAAAATAAAAACCCTTACAAAATCCTGAAGCCTTATAAAGCAAAAAAAAAAACTCCCTAACACAAAAAGGTACATTGAATCTGTTAATAATAATGGCTTAAAAGAACTGCATTGCTCTTTTCAATCAAGTCTGGTGACTGATCCTTATGATATTCCATCAAAAAGTATCATGAGGAGCAGACATGAGTTTAATAGTGATAATCAAACCCAAAAACTAACCTATCCATCTCATAATTCCCTAAGTACAGGGATGAAGAAGAGGGCTGAAAAGGTACAATGCTGCAGGAGTGGTCAGAACATTAATAGAAATGACCAACACCTGAGGGAGACTGAGAGGTTTAAATGGCCATCTCGGGTGCAGGCCATGAGAAAGAAGCACTGAGCAGGAAGCTGTTGATTCATGCAGGCAGCAGACAAAGAAGCTGGAGGAGGGAGAAGACAACGTGACCACGGTTAGGCAAAAACCAGCTCCCGGTCCCGAGAGGGTCTGTGCCTCCAGAATACTGAAGTACAGAGGTCGTACAGCGGAAAGCGTGCAAGAGGGCATCTTGCCCTCTGAGGACCTGTTCAGCAGAGACTGCACAATGGGAAGTGAAAGAAGGCTGTCCCCGGTGACTGGAGTGCACCAGAGGGCCTCTGGAGCAAAATGAGCTTCGGTTACAAATGGCACAGGTGACGGCAGACCAGGAGAAGCAGTTTGCCGGGTCACAAGTAGACACAGAAGTCCTGCAAGCCAGATAGGTGATGGGAAGCATTTGTATTACCCGGTGAGTTCACAGACCGGTAGTGAACGCGGAGTGCTCCGTACTGGCTGCATGATCAAGCCTCATCAAGTAATCAGCACTCTTATACGAGTGAACGTAGTCATGAAAGCAATTTTGAATACCAAACTATTGAAAAGCAGCTAAAGCCGTATTTGACAAAACCGAAAGACTACAACTTTAAGCGTGTACGTTTGCGGACTGTGCAGCAACCAGTTGGGGAGATATTACAAACTAATATTTAAAACCTTTGCCCGAGCCAAGAGAGACTAAAATCAAGACAAATCAAATCCAACAGATATTACCAAAAACAAAAGGTAGCTAATGAAAGGTCCATGAATTGTGAAGCTTGTTGCCCATGCGTTTTGTAAAGCATACAGCAAAAGCTGGTATAAACCCACATTGCCAAAGCCAAAAGAGGAGCAGGAAAAGAACCTACCCTTGTCAGTTTTTGGTTACTTATGCAGTGGGGAAACAAGAGTAACAAAACGGCTGCCCTTCTGGAAAAGGTCATTCAGAAGGAGAGGAGCATTATTTGTAGAGAAATATTAAAAAGCACCAATGTAGATATTGTTTTCCCTAAAAGTAAAATCATGAATATTGTAAAGCTGTTGTAAACTTCTTGTCAGTTGATCTTAACCACAAAAGCACTTGTTGTTGTGAAACGTTGTTCGGGCAAGGGAGTATACTCGCGTGGCAAGCCTTTTGGAGGAGTAGGCCTGGCATGGAAGTAAACCAGATAGAAGTTGACACAGTGCTATAAAGTGATCCCGACAAAGACATTTTATGTTGCTGGTGGTGCTGAAGAAAGAAAAGCTGATGTACATGAGTTGCATTTCTTTGGAGCTCTTCAGTTGTGGCAAATCATCCTGACCAAGATGATTATTGTTGCTATTGACGAACTGTCAAGGAAGAGAAAGAACTGTCTATTTCTTTGCTGAATCAACAGAGTATTGGGACATTCCCTTGCCAAGTCGAAATTGAAAATAACTGAGTTGGAACTTTGTTGCAAAATAGGATTTCCTTATTTTCATTTTGGAATTATGCAGAAAATCCTGCTGAAATCTGGGGAAGAGGGATTTACCCAGGATATAAGGAAAGACTGTTGTTGCATTACCAACTCAATTGTTAAACTAAATGTGATGCCTTTGAACTGCCATGCATTGGTTCCATGTAATAATGGCGCCACAAAAATCTCACCATGCAAAAATATCGCGAAAAATGGCTGTTTTTTTGTGGCGACATTATTGCATGGAACATGCGGGGGACACCCCTGCAACCCCTAAACTTTTATTTTTTTTCCCCTGTCCCCATATATATGTTCACCCAAATAATATCGCCACAACATTTTCCGGGCGATATTATTTACGACGACCATATATATGGCGATATTATTACCTGATACCCATGCATTTCCTAATATATTTATTGTAAGTATAAGTGTTGGGGACAGATATCCTTTGTTAGAGTATTTCCTTTAGTTTATTTTAGGCAGGGTAATCCTTGTCGGGGTAGGCAGAGTGAGGCATTTATCCAACCTTGTAATTTAATAAAATGGCATTTGTTGAAAATCCTTCACAAAGTTGTGCCTCAAATTTCTGACCCTCTCAAGGAGTAGAACAAGACAAACCAATGAATCACAGACAGTGATGTCTAAGGAAACATCACAACAAATACAGTCATGGATGTATCGCAATAGACAAGTTGCACATTGGAGTAACATCATATCAACTAATGTATTTATGTGGAACTGAAGGGATGTGAGGTTCGCAGGGGGTGGCCTAAAACCTGTTGTTCCTGCTGAAGATTCCTGGGTTGTGGACAGAGAAAAGGCACAGATCACAACAATACATTTTGTACAAGAGGACCAAGGCTTTCATGCTTGCCAGAAGGAGGGAAGATAGGAGAAAACATTTTCCTAAGTGAAACTTTCCAAGGTTTTTTTCAGGACGGTGTTCATTGTCTTTCCACATAAAGTTGCACTGCAGTCCAAATGTTTATTTAGCTCTTATGACCTAGCTCTGAGTCAGTGAAAGTATTTTCTCACTTTGAAATGATTACCCATGCCCCTCCATTAGGGTAATGACAGCTTACAGGCCCTCTTCATATTTATGGTGACTCATGCAATTAAAGTTGCAATGATTAAATCAACTAGCTGTCTCACCTTATCTGATAGTTCTGGTCTGGGTGATTGTTAGAGATATTTTTGGGCTATAATGCTAGTATCTCATGGTATTTTGGTATATTTGTATTTTTGTTAGCTCTTGGTAATATATTTTGGTAAACGTATTGGGGTATCCTTTTAGTGGTGAGACTAACTTTAGAACACTGCCTAATAATTATTTCACAAGGGCCACTAATGGTAAGCAATTACTCTTATCTGCTCGTAGTATCTTATCTACAATACCACTTTATGCCCTTTTGGCTGTGTTTCAAAATACATTGATCATTTCACATCACAAAAAAACTATACTCACACAAACACACACACACATAGCACTTCTGAAGAACACAACTCATAGAAAGCAATTTGTCTTATGTTTTACCACATGTGGTAATGTGAATTACCCGCTGCATTAAGGTGAGCTTTCCCATCCATTGGACCTCAGTTTATGTGCTAACATAGTAATTCAGACACATAATGAGAATACTGAGGATAACTCGTTTTTTTTCTTTTGTTGCTTTATAAAATGTTAAAATTCTGAAAATAAACAGTTGCATTACGCTGTGCTACATTTTTTTTACAGTGATTTATACTTGAACATTGATAACATGTGTTTCATTGGAAGGCTTGCACACGTGAAATACCTTTTCTTGTAATAAGCTTCAACTACACATTTGTTACTTGCTGGCTCACACACTGTCTGATGTAACTTTGAATGTTTCTCTAACAAAAGCTTGCTTCATAAATGGGAACCCACGTAAAATATAGATTGTGAATTACTTTAGCATAATTACCTAGATCTGTTAGTTCAGTGGATTCTTGGACCACAAAGATTAGGCTCAAAAATGGGTGCAGTACGTTACTCGCCTCTGTCAGACGCTGGCGATCTCTAACTCTGACAGGTGAAACTTGTGTCTCAAAAGCTAAATATGCCAAAGAAGAGACTTCCATCAAATGCAATATAGGGTGCCACACATTGATTTTCATGTTGAAAAAGGCTGGAATTGAAGATATGTTTGCTTATTTTAAATGTGTAACTGTAAGTTTTCACAAGGAACAATGTCACAATTGACCATAAGGTAACCTGATTCAGCTAAACTCCAAGAGATTTCCCACACTGAGCTTCAAACACATTCCACACCTTCTCCCTAAACAAAGGAATGTTTTCCCCTGTGCTCTGCTGAGTATCTGACAGGCAAGGTTGAAAGGAAATGGGAGGAGCACTCTGGCATGTTGCTCTGAGTGAAGACAAAGGACTCCCTTGAGCTGAATGAAAAGGCTAATTTGGGTGTGACTGACACCAACTGCCCAGGAAGACAAGGCCATGTGTCTCTCTGACTCAGCCAAGCCTTCGAGGTGGGCCAGACTGAAGATGTGGATTTGAAACTGAAGTAACTGAATGTTTGTGGAAAGGACTTATAAAATATTGTACCAAACTGAAAAAAAGAGATTATTAAAATGAAAATGTTGCTCACAAGCAGAAACTACTCTGGAAATTTTGCGATGTCCAGAGACTGAACTATTAAAATGTGGACTTTGTAGCAGTTGTGATTATGTTAAAAATCTGAAAAGCTACAGGAATATGCCCAGATGGTATGTTCATCTATGTGTAAAAAGTTGTACAGATTTAACATTGAGAAACCAACCAAAAGTGCGATAAATTGTCATTTGCGAACCAAAACTCGTATGAAGATGGGACTTGAACCGAGACATGCCTTAATTAATCTGTGATGCGTATATGTAATATTAACAAGTTGTGCATATTGTAAATGTTTTTATGAAAAATAAGATATACTGTACAGAGACAAAGGGGAGGTTTTCTCCCAAAGCCATAAACATGACACATTGTTCCTCTCAAATCAAGAGAGGGGGAATTCTCTGACCTATTAGAGCCTTAGAGGGTTGGCCATAGTAGAATCAACCTCCCCCCCCCTTTGGAAGATGGATAAATAGGGACTGTTGAGGACCAGAAAGACACACACATTCACTCATCACTGATCTACCAGCTAAGCGCTCTGCAGGAGGAATCCATCTCTAGACTCCAGAACCAGACTCCAGAACCCTGAAGCAGAGGCCCAACCCAAAAATATGAACCCTTTTCAGCAGGCCTTTAAAATCTAGCAACCTGATTTTAACCCCTAAACTTCCGCGGGGCCTAAACCATTCAACAGCCTGGCTTAGCTGCTTCTGGCCAAGTACCCTTGCTAGAACCCAAGATCCAGATCAGTCCAGCAGAGCTGTAACCCAGAACCCGTCCGATCCCGTCAGAGTCCATGCAGACCAGAGTGCCTTGCTGAGAGCAGTCCAGGTGTCCTGAATCCTGTCCGGTGGTGAGCGAAGTCAAGTCCAAACCTTTGACCAGATCTTTGACGGGCCCATTCCATTCCAAAGCCATAGTAGTGAGTATTTGGCATAGAACTGTCCATAGTCATCTCTTAGCTTAAGTAATCTCATCTAAACCATTCCAACACATCCATAACTGCATTATTGAATCACTTTTGTCTATGTTGAATTCTTCTCTCATCCACATAATCCTGTGATAATTGTAGCGATAATCATTTTGGCGCTAATATATATTTTCTGGAGAAAGGCAATCGTCTCAGGCAGATATAAACCATCCAGAGGCGCCTCTGGATAGGTGGCTGTGCTGTCCGTGTAGTTTGCGGCTCCATAAACTCCCTAGTGTTAGGAAATTTTTGTTCCAAATCTTCAACAGCGCATCTTTCATTTTGAAATCTTGACCTTTTTGAGAAAAATCTACCTTCACTAAAACCTCTGTAACCTTTGAACCGTACCTGCTAGGAACGAAACGTAAATGTCATTTTGAAGCTAACATCCTCAGCTTTCAAGGGAACTGCATTCCAACTCCTTATAGTTTCCCAGTAATCTCGTTTTTCGTGCGCTGAAAAGTTTGCTGCGATTTCGTATTTGGCTCAATTTCACCACATGTAAAAACCGCTATTTCTTGCTTTCAATTTATGAATTTCGTTTTCCATCTGCCAACCTTTCAACAATCATTGCTAGTGGTTCCCTGAACTTATCCAAAGCAACTCACTAGTTCTGAATCTTATTTACCGATTAAAATCATTTTTAGCATTTTTTCCATCACTACATATTACATTCAAAAGCATTTGACCTGTTTAAAATCAGCCCTGTTTCTCTCTGCTTGCTGGGGGGGGGGGGGGATCGGGATTGAAACTGCAATTGTTGATTGTTATTCCTGAACCCTATGTGCCCTCATTCCATCTCTTCATATTGCATATTGGGGGGCGTGGGTAGTAACAGGGGAATGAGTGATCATGTCTTTGAAGTCATATCAAGTTTTTTATTTCTGTGTTGCATTCTTTCCTATCATTGCATTTCCTTGAACCATACAAAGATTCTCTGCTACATTATTCATCCTATTCCTACTCCTAATTGTTTAAAGAGATTGTTGACATTGTAATATTACCCATTGCTGATCATTGCATACATATTCATAAGTGTGATATTCAGATATCATTCATATTTATAAAAGTGTGATAAATATATATTGTTCAATCTTCAAATAAATCTTTTAATTTGCAAAACAAACCTACTTCTTGGCTCAGTGAGGCCGGGGGGATTCAAAGAGAGGGGTGTTATATAAGGGTACATCATCCAGAAATAAAAGAACTTTAGACATAAAAATATATCAATAAGGGTTTCCATTGGGCTGGGCATCCCATACTAGGCATTGACTTAGGTGGAGTGCTGGGTTGAAACCGCTTACAGATTGGGGGCTCGCCCGGGATTTCTGGATTAGAACTACCACTTGTGCAGCTTAATACAGTGTGCTAACTGACAGGATACATAAATCCTGTTGGGCTACCACGCTGTGTTACACTGTAAAATCACCCCTCAAAAGGGAACGCCCTAAGGAAACAGTCTGTTTTGCAAAAATAAACCTCTGTAAATCAGGAAGGAAATTAATATTTCCAAAATAGCGACATTGGTAGACATCAAGTTGGCTAGAGAACACCTTTTACATAAGTTATTTGTGAGAGGTGAATGGACTGAGCAGGACCAGAATGTGTGGTTGCAGGCAATCACACAGCAGATCACTGCAACAGGGTTAGATATCTGGAGAGATCAGGGTCCCTTACATGTGGCCCTGAGTGTACTATACATGGCCTCTAAGGCCAAGGATGAGCAAAATAAGATTGCCAAGATAGTGGCATATCTATATTTATCTATGGGAGCCATAAAGGATAAATATGCCGAAGGCCAAGATCTGGCAAGTAGGCAGCTGATGGCATTAGAAAAGGCCCAATCTGATCTGGACTCTTCTGAGCAGAGGCTGCAGAGGAGCCATGAGTCAGAAAATCAAAGCAGGCAGTATATAGTTAACATAAGAGGATATGGGTATTCTGCAACAGGAAAAGGCAGAACCGGATACCAGAATTCTGGCCTTGCAGAAGGAGTACCAAGAACGTTTGGACTCCCTACTGCAGAGCCAGAAAAAGCTGGAGCAACAACTGGACTTCAACAGGGTATGCGCAGAGCAGGTAGTCACCCTGCAAAGCCACCTAGATAGAGAGAAGGCAGAGAGCAACACATTAATTCTGAAAGACCTGGACACCCAGGCAGAGTTTGATGAAGAGCGCCAGAGAGCTGCTGCCCTTCAAAGACAGAGGGACGACCTGGTGGCACAGAGGCAGGCTCTTGCTCAGGAAAGGGTCACCTTAGGCCAGGAAGTCTGTCACTTAAAAGGGAAACTGGAAGAAAATCATCTGGCCCTCCAGGGACTGGGTGACCTCCAAAAAGAGCATGATAGATTGGTAGATCACACCAGGAGGGTAACCCTCCTGCAGCAAAGACTGGCCCAGTACTCCAAGACAAACCAGGAAGCACAGAGAGAAAATGAGGCTCTCCGTCAGAACAATGATAGTCTCCATGGGCAGCTAGCCATGCAAGAGAGACTGAGAGACTAGTAAGGCCTTGATTGAGGAACAGAAAGCTCAGGTTCTTGCATGGCAACAGGGAGAAGGGGATGATAGAGATGAGGTTCGCTGGGAAAGGGAAACACCTGAGCATAACCTCAGGAACCCTAGTACCAGCGACCTTCATCTCTCCCCAGTCCCTGGACTCTGCCACCGCCATGTCCACTGGCGCACATGAGCCCAGGGCCATGGGGATGACCGATTACTATCCAGTCAGAAGTATGGGGCTCATAGACCAGTATCTCCCAGGAATGGATGGGCGGGCATCTGGGTATGGGTATTCGAGCTCTGTGAAATTTAGTGGGGAACTCCATGAGGGTAGGCCCACTAAGGGCATCATAAAAACCTCTGCCCAGCTAGGACAGTGGGGGGGTACCCATCAAATCCTGGGAGCAAGGAGGAATCAGAAGACTCCTCTGAGCACCCCAAGAGACAGGAGACTAGGACCCCACATTCTGCCAGCCATTCCCAGGCTCGCAGAATCCGGGAGAACCTAGAAGACCAGACGGGCACCTCTGGGAGCAGTGCCTCTGAGTCAGAGGAGGATTGGACCAGGGTTACCCGAACCAAGAAGGCCAATATGGCAAAAAGGGCCTTGCTTAAGGACCCCTTAAAACAGATCAAGGCAATAAGGAGTGTCATCACACTTTATCATAAGAACGCTAAGTATTCTGTTTGGGAGCACTTAGAGCTCTTTGAGGAGATGATGGAAACTTTCCATTTGAAAGACAGTAGTAGCTGCATTCAATATGTGAAATGGACATTCTCACCATAGGACGGCCATCTTGAAGTATTTTTATGAACACAGAAATCCCCAAGAGGCTCGCAAGGCAGCCTACAACTTGCAATGTGGGGAGGATCAGGCCCCACAAGAATTTGTGCAGGAATTAAAGCGTGCCTTTTCGCAGACTACCAGAAGGGTGCTCATGGACAGCAGAGAATTTGTCAATACCTTTTTACACGCCCTACCAAGTACATCATGACCCAGCTAGTGAGACGGTTTGTTGGTGAGGAAATCCCTAACTGGCCATGATCAGTTGGTGGTTCCTACCTCATTCTGAAGCCTGATGTTAAGTCACGCCCATGATACGGCCACAGGCAGTCATAGGGGATTTCATACAACACTTGAAATCTTAAGAGAGGTTGCATACTGGCCCCACACGGGGCAGGACCTCGACCAATTCTTGAAGGGGTGTCTTGTGTGTGCACAATTTCAGCCAACATCCCTCACACACTGTGCACCTCTCCAAAAGAGGGGGATGACACTGCCATGGTCAGATTTGCAAGTTGGTTTTATCGGGCCCGTGATTCGCTCCTCTAGGGGAAACAAGTACATGTTGACCGTGACATGTTTGTTTACTAAATGGGTGGAATGTCTCCCTGCCCCAAACTGAAAGGCAGAAACAGCAGCTGCCCTGATGATCAACCACACCTTCTCGTATTTTGAACTACCTCAAAGGATTGAATCAGACAGAGGTAGCCATTTCACCAGCAAAGTAATGACAAAGATGTGGGAGATACTTGGGGTCAAAAGGAAGCTACATATTGCTTACCGGCTCGCCTCTAGTGGTGCAGTAGAGAGATATAATAGAACAACTGTGAGCATATTAAAAAAGTTTGTGGCAGATTGTGGGCCAAGTTGGGATATTCGATTACCTCTTGTCCTAATGGCCATCAGATCTACCCCTTCATCTGCAACTAAAATGTCACCGTTTGAGCTGATGACTGGACGCAGGATGGTGCTTCCCCAGCATCTGCTCTACAGAACCCAAGAGCAGACATTGATCAATGCCTCCACAACTCATGAGTAAGTTGAAAATCTAAAGAATCACCTTCAATATGCTTTTGCCTATGCTCAGCAAAATCTAGAGAGATCTGCAGACAGCATGAAGACCCACTGTGACTTAGACTACCAGAAAAGAATACAATGTAGGAGACCGGGTCTACTTATACAATTTCCAAAGGAACCAGGCCAAACAGCGCAAAGTTTTGCGTACCTGGAGGGGTCCTTTTGAAATTGTAGACAGTCTCACCAGTCGCCTACAAAATCCGCATCCCCAAAGGCAGTTTGGGAGAAGGGGAAGATAAGTGGGTCCATATTAATCGACTAAAGTGTTGCCATGCTAGGCACACTCTGCAGCAACTGGAGGAGTCTTCTGGAACCCCAGACTCCAGCCCCATAAAATTCCAACTCTAAAATACTCCATATATAGTCCATGATTATCATGTAAAAATGTGTCCTGATTTATCAAAATGCATGTGTCCGCCCCACTACATTAATAGTGGTGGGGAAATGTCTATAAATATGTTTTTGCTTTGTCATCATAGTTGATTGGAAACCATGGAGACTAACCAAGGAGGACTACCTGGGGACTGGGAGCAAAGATCCGAGGGGCCCGGAGTATCGCTCAATACTCCCATCAGCACTGCCGAGGAGAACCGATCAATCCACCCCTGATGGAGGAAAAGACAATGAACTTTGCCATTTGTGGAATCAGAGGAGATGAAACGGACATCCCAGTCTTGTGAATTTCCATTGATGGTCGATCAACGCCAAATCGCAAGAACAGGACAGGAGAATTCTTATCATGTGCACTCCCTTTTGCCTGGAACGAACGAGCCAGCCTTTCAGCTCCTAAAGTCAGCCAGACGGAAAAAGCCCTGGAATCAGCTCTCCCTCTGCTAGTACTTCTGCTCCATTTGCCAGTGAGTGAGTGAATGCCCCAACCCTTTCTGCTCCAGCCCTCTTTCTGAAACTCATATATTCAAAGAACCTCCCCATGACAAATCAGCCCATTAAGTAACACATGATTTTCTTTGTGGCTTTGACCGAGATTCAGGCTGCAGCGCTGAATAATAATGTTAAATTCACCCGGTTCCATTTCCTCCTTCCTCACAAATGAACAATGGAGCCAATTTAATTAAATCAAATTGCATCTAAACCCTGTCATGTATTCACCATGAAACAAATCTAATTCTACATTTCTTTACATTTTATGAAATGGGCCACTTTACCCCAATGCACTAATGTTTTGCACTCCTAAGCAATGGTCTAAATTGCCTTAAATATTAGTAGGGGGTAGGTTATTAGGACGCAGGATGATAGTAGGATTTATATGTATATTTTACTTTCATTACATTTAGTCTATTGCTGGGGTGTGGTGCCAACAATAATGCCTGTTGTGCAGGGTCAAATTCATATTGTCATGTGCTTTATGCGTTATAATACTTCCATCCATTAGGCACAGCCTGAGCCTCACACGTGAGTCTCACACCCTTGGCCCTAGTTAACATTCAAACCATTGCTAAAATGTGTTTGACATGTGGAGCTACCCTTGTTGAAATTCAAAATGGGGAAAAGCATTTCCTGCTGGGACACAGCCATAATCACTGCAGGAAAACACAAACATGCAATAATCCCAGCTTCACCACTTAATCAAGGTGTGATCTTGGGCACAATGTTACCTTGATCTTAATAGTCAAGATACAAACAACATGCAATTGATAATATTCATACACAAAAAAGTACGCATATATCTCTATTTTGGACAAATCTATTTTTTGTATTACATTTAAATCATTATTATTTTATATTTTAGAATATTTTTATCTTTTCATCTTCTGATCACCTTTATCTTCTTTTAATTGGTGATCTATGTGTGTGTTTTTTTGTGTAATGTCAGAAATTGTTCAGGAAACTATTCTTGGTGAAGTGAACTTCCATCCTCTGTAGGTGGGACTTCTTTCGGGGTCATCTTCACCCCCTTTTACGGTCCACAGGGTTTTCCAGGGGGCTCCATTCCAGTGGCATCCTCCAGGTATCCGGCGCACTCCAGTGATCTGGCGGACTGACAGGGAAAACAATTATTTTGCTAGAGTAAAGAAAAGCCAACTTAAGAATCAAGTACATCAATGCATTTACTTTTCCATTTTCATTTGGATTTCTGAAATCAAATTTAATTATGCACTCACATGCAGATCATACACCAAATACCATACAATGCAGTGAGGACATCTCTTTGGGGCCCTCTAAAAAGAACATAAATGAAACGCACTATTTCACACTGCACTTTTTCAGGCAACCGTTTCAAACACAAACAATCTTAATACAACATCTAATAAAAATATTTGAACTTAACTAAGTCTTTCCCTATTTACAATACCCCTTTCTCTTTATTATTTATTTTTTGTTCACTAATTTGATATATCTGTCCCCCTTTTATCTCTTCAAACCCCATTTTAATATCTTCACACTATTCACCTATTCACCTGCTATGGTAATTCTATTTAATAGGTAAGTGATTTACTTTCACTCCCTGCTAGTCTCAATTTGCTCAAGCCTTTTCAGCTCATGTTTCGGGTGGAAGGGCTTAATCTGATTAACATGGACAAACTGGTCCACTGTTAATCCTCAATCCTTTTTAGCAATTCTGTAGACCACAGGTGAAACCGTATCTACAATTCTATATGGGCCGTGCCATGCCTCTAGAAGTTTACAGTTTTTATGCTTACCTTTCATAAAGCTGAATTTATATACCTGGTCTCCTATCTCATATTCTCTCACAGATGTCTTCCTATTGGAATATGACTTGGCACTGTCAGCTGCCTTTTCCAAATTTTGTTGTGCAAACACAATCACATATTGCAAGTGCTTTCTCAGTTCTTCTGCATATTCATGGATCATGGACGCGTTTACAAGAACCTGTTCATTTGTCCTGTAGAGCAAGTGGTGTGGCAAAACCATTTTCCTACCTGTCAACATTTTGTGATTGCCGAGATTTGTTGATTTAGATGGCGTCGACATGAGAGCCATTAGTACCAATGGAAGCCGCAATTCCCAGCTAGATTCTGCTTCAGCTACAAACTATGCCAACATGTTAACTATTGATCTGTTACACTGTTCCCCTCCCGCTGAAGAGGAGGGCCAGTAAGAACTGTGTAGCTTCCTCTTCACACCCAACATTTGCCACATTTTTGTCATTACTGCACTCGTGAAATGACTTCCATGGTCTGATTCTATTCTTTGAGGTAAACAAATCTTGAAAAAATATGATTCACAAGTTAAGTGGCCACCGTTTGCGCACTGCAGTCTGGTGCTGGAATGCAACCACCCATTTAGACATTAGACAAACAACGGTCAGCATGTACCTGTTTCCCCTTGCTGGTTGCCTCAAAGACCACACATAATCTACTTACAAATCCGACCACGGGAGTATCAAACCACTTTTCATTAATGGTGCTCCATGAGTTGGTGACGCAGGCTGAAACTGCGCACATACTAGACGCCCTCTGGTGGCCTGTAGTTATGGCATTGTGGGCATGATGTAACATCAATCCCTGAAATGACGAAGGCACTGCCTATTGGATTTGGCCTGTCACAGATTCTCTAATCAGTCCATTTTGTAACCTAATCCTCTTTTTGTTTTTTAATACCACCGTAAATTCCTCTTTCCCTTTGCAGTTCTCTTCATTCAGAGGATTCTGTTCTGCATATATCTAGCACATGGTTGTAAAATGGACCTAACATGAGATCTCACCTTATTGGATAGCTCTGGCCTGAGTAATACAGACTTCTGTGCAACTATATCAAAGGGTTTTTCTCGACTTTTGGCAAGATATAAGAGTGAATGTTCCATATCTACAACCCCAGGGTGTACATTGGGGGACCAATACAAATCATTTGTTAAAGAGTTCCAGAGTCATGTTTGTCGTGCCAACAGATTTGTGAGGGGCTTCAATTGGCTCTGTTTAACCTCAAATGCATTCTCAAAACACAGCACAACAATGAAGTTATACAGACTGCGTGCCCTGACTGCATGGGCAAATGGGAATGGGGCTTTTTGACCATACATTAGGATAAGATCTTGAGGTCCTCAGAACAGTTAGCCTGAGGCCCTCTAATGCAATTGACAATATATTTGTTAACCTCTTGTTAATTACAGTGGCTCCACAGTCTTCTTTACCATGTTCCTGTAGTATTCACGGCGCTGGAAAAGCAGGTAAAATGCTGGAGGCTAGTTTATATAAAAGTAGTAAGCTTTATTTCTAGTTACAGGTTAAGCTTAGATGAATGAGACAGGAGCTAGGTAAAACGCATCTTGTCAGTAAGCTCTCCCATCCTGAAGATTGCAACTGTAGCAATTGGAACGTTGATGTCCCATCAGGTTCTGGATGACATAACATTCTACTATCTGCACAGTGTGCAGGCAGATACTCCATATGCTACACCTCTCCTTCTTCGGAATGGAACACACAAACAGAAAATGAAAACAGGCACTCTGAAGCAACCATAGGATTAACCTGATCTACCATAAAACAACCAAACCACATTCACAACTTTCCAAATGTATACTACATTCACGTATCTAACAAACAATGCATCCATCAAATCTTATCACCTTCCTCCTCATCTGCCACATGAAGACTGGGGTCTGCCACACCTGCAGTACATCTGCGTACTCATGCACCCATCAGAAAACACTAACATTCAGATGACCATCAACTATGCATCAATACATCCAACCACATCACAACCAATACCAATCACCACCATTCTCTCCAAAGAAACACCCGTCATTTGCATCCTCCATTTGTACCATCACACACACACCCACTACCTCGAAGAAAACATGTAAAAGTGGGAAAAAATAGAAAAGGTGCAAACAAGACAAAGATCACATGTAAACAACGCAAGTGGGAAAGAAAACAGTGCGTGAAAAGGAAACACTGCGACAGAGAAAGATCAGGTTCTGATTCCAAGTGTACAAGATCTTTCATAACATGAATGCAGTCAAAATATGAAAGCATTCAAACTTGCAAGAAAATAATGTCCAACATGTACCGGTTAAGAAAAATAATATTAATAATACGCAAATCCTGCGTTCATAACATGCTCGCATATATGCCCAAACCACCGTGCAATAGCATATTCTGCATACGGTCAAAACATGCAGGCAATTATTCATCATTTATAACATATTGCATAGTGCACATGTAAAACCTTCATGCACTAGCGCACACTATACCAAATATGCAGTGTCACTACTCATAATATATATTCCCTTCACATTTCACATCGGCCCACATGCAGAATGCAGAATCATATACAAAATGACCTCTGAATGATGCAGACTCCCTAATGATCACATCCACCTAACGCTGACTAATGTACCACCTGGCCACTGAACGATGCAGTGACAGTACCATTGAACTTAGATCATACATTCCAGTCAGCAATAATGTTTACCAAAGATCATGTGTGATGGGTGTAAATGACGGTCCCCCTCTAGGATGGATACCCACTTTGAGGTGCATTCATCTTAAGCACTCTGAATATGGAATATATTGTCCAGGATTCCACGGCTTATCTGTAGAATTCCCAAATTCACCCATTGAGTCCATATTAATGGAAACTGCTCTCTAAGAGTCTTTTTTTCCATCAAATGGGGAAACAAGCCCAGCCCATCCCACATCGGCTCATGAACCTATGATTTGCTAGGCATTGTTGTGACCTTAATCATACACCGTTTCGTTGCTGCAGGAGTGTACACATAATATCTTTAGAGCATTTAGACGAGCCATATCATTCTCAATCATCCATCGAGAGGGCAATAACTCTGTACCGGCCCTTCAACTAAAGGGGCAAGTCTGTCCAGAAAGGCCCTTCGATGGTGAGAGAAAGTTGAAATTTGAACAAACCCTTTCATTTAGTTGCCTTCAGTTTATAATATAGGGATTATCACAGTTCCAGATTAAGTTATAAAAGAGGGAGCAATTTGTTTGAAGTGTGTTTTGGGCAATGGTGATTGGAATAAAATAAATGGATTGAATGTCTGCAGTGGGATAACCATTTTCATAGATTGCAGCCTACCTCACCAAGGCCTGACACAGCAGGAAGAGAAAGGCAGGCGAACTCCGGGTAAAAGACGTACCAGCACTGCTTCCTTTTGAAGCTACATTTCTGTATTTCTTACAATCCGAAATTCCAAACAGCACTATGAAGTTCCTGGTCTGTATGAGCACTTCCCTCTCGTGTCTTGTATTGCAGTTTGTAAAGCCAAATTCAACCATTTTCAAGATGGAGGTGTTGGCGATGGGCCTGTTGGTAAAATTGAGAGTGCTGATCATATACTTTGTTGTCAATATTGTTTTGGGGCAGTGGTGGGGTGTAGTAAAGTTGCAGTGACATTGAGAAATAAATTTGGTATGTGTTGGTCTAGAGTATTTGAATAGCTATATGTAGAGCTTGGTTGAACGGTTTTTGTTTTTGCTGTACCACCTTTGAGACAGGCATGGTATCAAGAGAGACACAGGCTCAAGGAGAACAGTTCCAAAACCTTCAATCAATAAAGTTTGGGGGCTGGTGTAATACCTAACTGTGCCCTAACTTTAAAGGGATTGTTCCTGCAACTGAAGTTTCTGAGGGTCGTTGATGTCTGTAAGTACAAAACCAAAATCCGCCTGTCGAAACCTATGCTTGCCCTCACTCTTTGACATAATGTGACAGGAAGTCTTCTTTAAAGAAAATGGTGCATCCAAAAAGAAATATAAACCAAGGCAGGTTTCAGGTGGTCTTCTCACCAGGTGTAGTTCTGTCAATGTCATACAAATTTGCATGATCAAAAAGGGTTGTTCGTTAACCCTTTCCTGGCAATGTTCTCGAACAACTTTCAAGGTCTCTGGTTCCTTCAGATTTCCTTCACCAAGCTTCAATTTCTCCAAGTTGTGAACAACTCAAATATATCTTAGTTCCCCTAGGCTTTACAGGTTTCCCTTTCCCAAGCTTATGCCTCTAGGGTTCAAAGTAAGTATTCAACTTTGTTAGGCCTCTCCGGGTTCCCTTCCTCAAGCTTAGGTCACTTTTAGGCAACACAAAAGTTCAGTTTGTCTGGATGTGTTTCTTTAATTGCAATTCCCTGAGGGACAGTATCGGAGGCTTTCGAGAATGCCAGGATGTTTGTTCCTCCTTGGCGCGACCACTATGATAATTAACTACACTCCCTTTCTCGTACTTTCACAATACTGTTGACTTTACTTTGTTGGGGTTTCCTTTATCCCTGTTCACATTTTCCATATCTCATACTTCTCACTTTCTGGTGCCCACTTGCAACTGCTTGTTGTTCCTTTTTACTCTACTGTGCCTCTTGCACACTCTGTCCTTTTTATCATGCTTACTCGCACACTTTTCTGCTTTCCGGGTTGCTCGCAGCCTTTGCCTCTTTTTGGGTCGCTCGCACCCGCTCTGTATTTGTTTAATTTTAAAGTTCCCTTCTTTTCTTGTTTCCGCGCCTCTAGTACCTTTCACTTTTACAGTTAATTTCTCCTTTGCATTGCATGCCTCTAGCACCTTATACCTTGCTTTGCATTTTGTCTCCTTTCATAATGCTTGCACTAAACTATTCCTTATACTTTCTTTCCTTTCATGTCTCTTGCAACAATGTTTTAACTATGCTTCAGCCACCCGCCCGCACGCTACAGAGTTTCTCTATTCATTTTCAACAGGAAACTCACCGATGAGCATGGTGCTGGCAAGCAGTCTTCCTCAAGTTGCTGGGGTCGAGGTCAGGGTCTCACCACCTGCCCCTCTGATACCCATGGGACAAGCACACGTCCCAAAGAAAACAAGCATTTTCTTGAACATGGCCAGCAGCCTGCAGTCAAGTACCTCACTTCGGCTCTTTGGAGACACGGCTCCCTAGCCACGCTCCACCCCTCTGGCATTACCAGGTCAGCGTTTATAGTTGAAAGAAGAGTGAAGTGGAGTCAGGTGTAAGTGATCAGTGTTAAATGCCTGAGCCTGCCTGACTCTATTAGTGGGACAACCTAATGGTAGTTGGTATTGATATTGGTATTTTACACAAGTGTTTCAGCGCGCGGCGAGGCAAGGGAGGGGAACAAGGGAGAACAAAAACAACTATATTACTAGTCCCAGTGACATTGAGAGCACGCAAGTGCATGGGAGAGGGAGAGAGGTAAGTGCAAGGGGGAAGGGTAGTGATAGAAAGTGCTGAGCAAAAATAAGTAAATAAATAAAATATGAACAAAAAAATAAGTGGCAACAAACAGTGGTAGTGCAGCCAACAAGTGCTAGGAATAAGACAACAGGCAGGATGTGTCTAAATAAGTGCAGAAAAAGAAAAAAAGGGTGGGGGACTGTAGGGTTACAGATACAGACCCCAGTGCAAGGGATTGCCCGGAGGCAGTGTAGGTGGGTGGCAGCGTGAGCAGGTACCTGGACAGAGGTGGACCAGGTGCACGATGCGGATACAGTCGTACAGTCTTGTAGCCGTCTTCTCTCTGTTTCTCAAAGTGTTTCTCATAGGTAATTCGCACTGCTTTAGGTCACCTCTTCCTCATCCCAGCATATGTTGGAAATGGGGAGGGCGATATGGAATAGGACTGGAAATATCCCATAAAAACTGAGGGGGAGGATTTTAGGGTGCATTGGGAAAAGTGGGAATACTATGTCTTATGTTTTCCTCCCTATCCCTTGTGACCCTCCACTCAGGTTATCCTCCCTTGCTTGTCCACCGCCAGTGTCTGGATACAAAGCGATGGCCCTTGCCTAGCCACCTGAAAAGAGGATCTCGGTAGAGTAATTTGAAGAACACTCTCCTGATTCTCACACACCTTAGACTGAAATATTTCTTCCCCAACGTGGAAGAACTTGAATCTATGACCTGCTTCTTCTAGGCGTCTGCGTCTGGACGTATTTTGGCCACCATTTTGCTTAAGAAGCTGATAAGCCCAAAGAGTTAGATGACTGGGACATGGAAAATGTGAGCATACATTTTCATTGATCTGGTTGCTCTGCTGTTCATTGAGCGGAGCATTGAATTATGCAGATTGGCGGTCATGGCGTTAGACCTCCATAGCATATGGTCCTGTGAATGTTGTGGGCGATTAAAGTCCATATCAGATGCGTGCAGACTGCTGTCTCTTTCCATCAGCACTTTCCCCTCTCATTGATGCCTTTGGAAGAACCACCCCTACTAGAGGTACATTATTTGCTCAAGCACATCATGTAAAAGGGAAACTAACCAATGACCGTGCTTGCTTTTCTTGAAGCTAATGGTTCAACCTGTTTGCAGGAGGATCACTGAAACTAAGAATGCTGTGAGTTGATGTCTTGAGACACATACGGGCAGCAGGCATTGACGGGCACACCATCCATTCTACTGACTTTTACCCAACTAGAAACCTTAATTGTCATGCAGTTGGCAAGCTGCTTGCTTTAGGCTGCTGCTTCCCTATTCCAGGACCAGCTCTTATTGGATTGTATTATAATTATTCGGAATGGACCATAATGCGGAAGGGTCACTCCAGAGATTGTGAAATCCGAGGGACCCTTTTGCTCAAGTAAATAGGCAGGATTTTTTAAATATGGTTTTTAATCACTTTTCTCAAGATGTCCAGCATTTTCACTAGCTAAATGTCAATATTTATAGCAGTCAAGGCGTTGCAGCATAGGCATAGTGATGTGGCTAGCAGGGCAGGCTGTTCTCCTGCCTGGATGAAGACCCGAACGCCTGCGAGCAGCCTCCGCTACTTTCGTTTCCATCTCCCCGTCGACCGCGGAGAAGAGCAGAGAGGAGCAGAGCGGCTGGCGAGGAAAGTTCCAGGTAAAAAGATCTTTTTACAAAGATCTTTTTACCAAAAAATCGATTTAGAAAGACTACTGCGGGACCACATGGAGGGGTCTATCTAGATCGAACTGTCATGCTCCTGCTATGCACACGAGTGTGCGCAGGGACTGACAGGCACTAAAGGACCCAGAAGGGGCTGCAATGGTGAACGGGTAAATGTGTGTGTTGCATGTGTGTTTGTGTGTGTGTTGCATTTATTTGTTTAATTTCAGTGTGTGTGGAAGTGCTGAGGGAGTGGAGTTAGGGGGTGTAACCCCCTTATTTTTGAACAAATGCTATCAGGGCAGGGTGGGAGAGAGTGCAGCTTGGGGGTGGGAACATGCTGGTTTGGGGCGAGTCATTGTGGGTTTTGCTTTTTGTGGGCTGCACAAAATCGGCTGGAAAAAAATGTCTTTTTGTTGGGTGACCTACAAAAAGGAAAATGATCACATTGATCTGGCAGCAAAGGCTGATCTCTCCAGCCTGGAGAAGGTGCTTGCAAGCAGCTGCTGTATTTTCCGTTTCCCTGCCGAGCAGCTGGTGGGGCAGGCTGTTCTACTACTGTTGCCCTGCCTGCTCTCTGACAGACTCTGTGGTTTGGTAGCGCCGTGGGGTTTCTGGTGCTGATGGACTTGGTAAGATCTGCTGCACTGATGGAGAGACTTTCATTCGGTTTGAGGCCTGGTGCGGCTTGTCTGCAGCCTTTGACTATTGGGGAGGGCTGCTTGGTGATGCTGGATTTTCTGTCGGATCGTGCCGGCGTGCTTCCTTATGTTGCCGCTGCTGCTGAGGCGGGTGTCTTTGTCGGAATCACTGACAGTGACTGTTTGACCATCTATTGCTGCTGTGCCGTGTCTCTTTTCCTGCCTGTCTACTTGGCAGGCGACGCTCTCTGGAGTGGGTACAGTTGTGACCTTTCCTCAGCATAAGTATACTCTCACTCTTTGTGTTTTTGCTGCGTGTTTGCACACTACCTTGGCCAGGTTAATCTTTGGCTGACTTTGTGTTTATTTGCTTTCTCCCACATTGATGGGTGTGGCTTGCTTGTCCTACAACTGTTTCATACTATTTTGTTTGGACCTTCGTTTTTTCTGGACTTTAGATCATCATTTCCATTTCTTCCTTGCTGTTTTTTCTTATGTCTTGTCTATTCTGTTCTTTTCTCTGTGATTGTCATCATTGCAAGTAGTGTACCAATTCATTAATTTTGTAAAGCGCCTTGGCGGAGGCACTGGAGGAATCTAGTAAACAAACGAGCTTAACAAACACAGTTCATGTGATTTTGAAGCACAAAATGGCGTACCTTAATGAAAAGGTTCATCTTAATTCACAGTGTTGCACTTTCTGTCGATTGGATGGCAATATGGGGTGGTATTAGAGAAGCTTTGCACCGGTGCAAGTGCAGTTAGGACCAGGATTTCTTGCAGTTCCATCTTCATCCCCATTTTTTATTTTACTGCTTTTTTTTTGCCGGAAATGTTTTGTCGAAAACTACCATTTTTGTTTTGTATTGGGGGGTCCGCCAATCCCCCATCCCCTATTGTTTATTCCCTATACACCACCCCACGCTACCCATTATATGCCCCGGAATTTTTTTCAATGCTTTTTTCCGGCAAAAAATGCCTCGGAAAAAAACAGGCGATGAATGAACGTCGTACCCTTCCTGCATATTCGTTCAATGCATGGTTGCACCATGGCAATGTATTCCCTTGTCCTAACCATTATCCCTTGTACAAAAATGTACTGAAATGATGCTTTTTGCACTAGGGGAATGTTTTCCTTCGTGCTAATTGTGGATGCATGATGCAAACGTTCCTATGATATATTCCCCCTGTTCTTTGTTGCCATGAACTCTCACTTTTTTTGCCGCTGAGACTTGCAATTAGTTAACCCTTCAGAACTTGGTCGCCATCTCCTTTTTTTTAGTTTGGGCTGTTACGTGGCCTAAAGCACCACCTACAAGCCAAAACTATTGCATCAGATTAGAGCTGGGAAGGGACACAAATCATGTGTTATTTAGTTATTTACTCACCCAATGACAGCCCATGGCCATGCTAATCTCTATTGCTGTTCCAAGTTACGTCCTGCCCCTCCCTGCCCAAAACACATCTTCAGGGGATCTATATGAGCTAGCTTTATTAAGCCTTAACATAACAATGTGTGCTCAAAATGCTTGTCAGTGTTTTTTAAAAGCAGTTTTCTAAAGGTTAATGACTTAATTGGTTACCGTTCTACTGGTGTAATAACAGTGGCAGGTCTGTCTTCAGCCACTCGATTTACAAATATGCGTGTCCTTCACTGAGGTCCAGTTAAAACAAGCATTGGCATAGCCAACAGTGTTGGCTTGTGTGTAAGTATTAGGCATTTGCCAGACATTGCTATTATATGCCCAGGTACTTTCACCATGTTACAGTTGCTACCACTGACAACCGGTTAAAGCCACAACGACAGTGTCTGGCAAAGGCCTGTCCTATGCCTGCAAAAAAACACAAACCGTTGTCATTGCCAGTGCTCGTTCTGTATTGCATTATGTTTGAAGTACAAAAAATGTAATTTGTTAAATGTACTCCTTTTATAAGGTGCCAAACACACACCACTGGGTGAAATATTCAGGCTAAATGTAAAGAATACATTAGAAAATAGTGTGAAAACTCCGTTTTGCTGGTTCCCCACGGACTAGACAAAAAACCAGTAGGTGGCACCAGCAACCCAGAAATGTATTTTTCATTTAAATTCGGGATGCATTTCAGCGCCACTTATATATTTATTTAGGTGCATTTCACTGTGCTCTGTAATGTCAAGACTGCTGTGGACACTTTGTTGCTGGATGAACAAAGGGGGTGGTATGAGGGTAGGTTTGATCTGACGAGTCCCATTGCTGCAACAGAAGCAACATAAGGCGTGCTGTGCTTTCACAATGCGATTCCATGCATATGCACCCGAGGTTTCTATTTAGGTTGGATTTGACCGAGCTGAAGTTAATTATCTTTTCATTGTCCTGCTTGCATGATGAAAAATCCAATTTCTGTTGGGCCATTAATATAAGCCAATTTGCTATTCAATGTTCTCTATTTTAAGTTTTGCATTTTAGGTGATGCTATAACGCCATATACAAGTTGAAACGATTGCATTCGAGTCCATATAGGAAAGAGAGGGGATGCGAGGGCACACATCCCTTGTGTGGCATTTTTGGTTATTTGTACACACCCATTTACTTCCTATTACAATGCTAATCCCTGTGGCCATTCTTACCATTAACCTGCCCTTACCAAAACTCACCCTTCTGTGATCTCTGTGCTGTGTGCTAACTCTATAAGATAATAACATCACACTGCGTGGTGTGTCAAGCCTTCCTGTGTTATTTCTAAGCACTTTTTTGAGAGATAATGGCTTAATTCTCTTTGTAATTGGGCTCACAAATTGATCAAACAGTCTCAACCCAGTGTGCCTTCAGCCACTTAATTTAGAAGCAACTAGTGTAGAAGCTTGTGTAGACCACATCAGGACCACTGTATATCCTAAGTCAACAGCTCCCTCTAGTGGTGACAACAGGTGAAGCTACTGCATTGGACAAACATACTTCCAGCCTTTTATTTTATTGTTAGATATGTGTGTCCTGACATCTGCTCCTTGCATTGCAGTCCTGTTAAAGGCAAGCATTGGAAAATGCATGGTTTTGACTTATGTATAGGTGTTATATCTGCATATGCCAGACACTGACTTTGTATGCCCACACACTTACATCATTTTCGAACTGTTGCCATCTCATGGCCAGGTACCACCATTATGGCAATGCCTGGAAAATGCCTATCCCATGCCCACACAAAAGCCAAACTGTTGGCTTTGCCAGTGCTTATTGACATTTGTTTTCTTTACACCTGCTGCTGTTGTCAAAAATGTTATCAGTGAAAAGTTTAGAAAGAATCTTCTCCAGGGGCTCTGTTCCTGGCAAACCTTTACATTGCAATGTTTCTAGCCAATCAGCACCATTGGAGGAGGCGACCGGCTATATGCAAATCAGTATGGGTACTGCCACCAATCAAAGAAGTGAAGCCTGAACTGCTTGGCTAGTATCCCCTCTGCACAGCAACGCAAACAACCTGAGAAATGTTGAAGCCTTGCTTGGCCTAATCATCGAGGTGAAGAGTGCAGCTTGTTTTCCTATAGTGCAACACACGGGGGACCCATGTGTGAGCATAACTATTTTCACTAAGGAAGATCAACTAAAACCAAAAAAAAGTGATGGGTACAAACTTTAGAATTAATAACTGGCCCATCACTCTGGGCCGCCTTCCAATTCTGATTTCAATGTAGTGCAATAGAGTTTCCCTTTCTGTATTCGCATGGCAGTCGGAAAACCAATGCGTCGGAGAGCTGCCCAGAGCAATGCCAGAGGTTATGATTACTTCAAAACCTTCCATTCCTCAACCTTCAATTTTGCTAAAGTCACTGGGCCTCATTAGGACCCTGGCGGTGACGGTATGAACGGTGCTGGTAAGGCACCGGCACAGTTCATACCGTCCCGCCGCATTACGAGTTGTGCTTGCGGGTTCCTGACAGCCCGCCAGGTCCTGGCTGGCTGTGCGGCACCCGCAAGCATAACTCGTACTTGCGCCGGCACCGTTATCAACGGTGCCGGTGCAACAATGCTCCCCAGCCCCATTCTGCCATATGGGGCAGAATGGGAATCGGGAGCCCGGCAATACCGCCACCCGCGATTGGGCAATTACCGGCCCATTCATCTCGTAATGGGCCGGTTATTGCCCAATCGCGGGTGGCGGTGCCGGTAGCGAGCATGGCGGTAGAGTGGTTATGCCCAAACATGGGCATAGGGTGGCATGGAGCACTTTAGCACAAAATGGACAATGTGATAAATTAGTCTCTAGACCAGTCAATAAAGTCGAAAATGATTCGGCACTTTCAAAGGCAAAATATCCACATGTTTATGTAAATCAATGTAGAGTGCTCATTTTCATGAAGACCCACAGATATCTTTGAATAATAACGTGGAATGCAAACTAAAACAATAATTGAATGTGTATATAGCCCCATTCCGTTCTAGTTGCACTTTATAACTTTTAAACAATTTTTGTACCTTTTATTTTTGTGTAGTTTTACACATTTTGGAGTAAAATGAGGTGTGAGTGAATGATAAGCATGAGCCAGAATGGATTGTTGAAGTTACATATATGTAATATCTTTTAACAAAATATAATTGCAATACATCATTTTCTATGTGCATGTATTGTACTGCACTTCATTAGTAGATAAAGAGACGCGTGTAACAGTGGACCGGTCAAGCAAAGTGTCAAGGTAAGCCATACTGATCTCACAGGAGGCATTGAGACAAAAAAGGATTGTAGCAGTATGCAGGAGTTCACCATACGCTACTGAGTGTGGGTTTTCCGTTCAATACCCCTACCAGTTTATCGGCACACAGGGACTCCTGGACTAGGTAATGTACAGACATGGGTCGCCAATTTATTATATCTAGAGATCCAAGGAACACCTCATTGGCGGTGCCCAGTATGGCTGAAATATGTCTGGTGTTTACTTTGGCTCTTGTGCAGAAGGAATGTGACTTGGCAGTTTCCGGGGTCTGCCCCCTTTGTGGTGGGAGCAAGCCTGATTTGCATATGGTCTTCCCCTCTCGTAATGTCTTGGCAAGGTGAAAAAACGCTGATCTGGAGGGTTGCCCAGAGCATTGCTAGAGGTTATGATTAAGTTATGATTAAGTCAAAACCTTCCAGCCATTAATCTTCAGATTTCCAGACAAAAAAAAGAACGCCATGTTTAATGAGAACAAACTTAGAATGAACCGTCCAAGATGTCTGTTTACTTCTCTCTCTCTCTGAAGATGAACATATACCACCGACATTTACGTTGAATTAGACAAAATAAGTCGGTCACATGGGGTTTTAAGGTTTCTGTTACCAAAGAGGGATGCAGGATCCTCTACTTGTTGTGCATGGGTTTATTCCAGAACATTATTCAGGCTATGGCTGATTCACTTTACAGCACTAAGCAAATACTGTAACAACAAATCCAGTGTTTTTAGACCATAGGACAGTCTGCCTTGGATGGGATGGATTGTTTATTTGTATAGCGCCTATACACAATGTGTGTTTCAAAGCGCTTCAAGGAGGGAGGGAACATGGGTGGATACAGTTACATTCTTGCTGGTCCTTGAAACAAATCAGAATGTGAAGACAACTATCAAATCATAATAGATAGTACAAGTGCATGGAACAATAAGGGAGAGGCGAGGAAGGAAAAATGAGACAATACTAGCAGTAGCATTACTATGCCTGACGACAATTGTTGCAGTGCACGAGGAGGGAAGGCGCGGGGGATGGGAGAGAAGGGAAGAGGAGAGGAACAAAACAAGTGACTATCTTAAAGGGTCAGCAACGGATCAAGGTAGTGTTGGAAGGGAGTGGGAGGAGAACAAAGGGGGGGACAGACAAGCTGTTATCAGAGGTCAAGGGACAATGATAAGAGTAAGTGCTAAGATAATTGAAAGGTGAAGAGGGGGAGGACAAGATGGCGGACAGACGGACTCAAGGTGAAGGAGGGGGCACACAGAAGGACACAGGTGGTAGGTAGGGGCACACAGAAGGACTCAGGGGGCAGGTAGGGGTACACAGAAAGGCTCGGAGCAGGTAGGGGCACACAGGAAGGCGTGTGGCAGGTAGGGGCATACAGAAAGGCTTGGGGACAGGTAGGGGCACATAGGACACAGGGGCAGGTGGGGGCACACAGAAGGCCCCGGGGCAGGTGGGGGCACACAGAAAGGTGTGGGGCAGGTATGGGCACAGAAAGGCTTGGGGCAGGTAGGGGAACACATATGGACACAGGGGCAGATAGGGGCACACAGAAAGGCTCAGGGGCAGGTAGGGGCACACAGAAGGCTCAGAGGCAGGTAGGGGCACACAGAAGGCTCAGAGGCAGGTAGGGGCACACAGAAGGCTCAGAGGCAGGTAGGGGCACATAGGACACGGGCAGGTAGGGACACACAGAAGGACAAAGGGGGCAGGTAGGGGATCACAGAAAGGCTCAGGGGCAGGTAGAGGCACACAGGCTCAGGGGAAGGTAAGGGCACACAGATAGGCTCGGGGGCAGGTAGGGGCACTCAAAGGCTCTGGGGCAGATAGGGGTGCACAGAAAGGCTTGAGGGCATGTAGGGGCACATAGAAGGACACAGGGGGAGGTAGGGGCACATGTAAAGAAAGCGCTCTCAACATTTTCATCATTTACTGAAGTTTATTTCAACACGACGCGACAGCAGGCACTGCTTGTAGTGGCAGGCTCCAACTGTCAACCCACTCCAGAACACCACACAAGAACCATCATTCCAATAAAGAATCAGGTGAAGTCACAATGTTGCTTGTTTCTTACATATAGAGAAAACATGTATATTGAACTACAAATGTTAAAGCATGCTTAAATAACTCTCTAGTAACTTAGTTGCTACATCATAATAACATACTGTTAAAACTCCAAACCCAACAGCACACAGAAGGACAACGGGGCAGGAAGGGGAACACAGATGGACACGCGGGCAGGTGGGGGCACACAGAAGGCCCGGGGGCAGGTGGTGGCACATAGGACACAGGGGCAGGTAGGGGCACACAGAAGGTCAACGGGTGTAGCTAGGGGAAAACAGAAGGACTCAAGGGGCAGGTAGAGGCACACAGAAGGACTCAGGGGGCAGGTAGGGGAACACAAAGGCTCTGGGGCAGGTAGGGGCACACAGAAAGGCTCTGGGGCAGGTAGGGGCACACAGAAATGCTTGAGGGCATGTAGGGGTACATAGGACACAGCAGGAGGTAGGGGCACACAGAAGGACAATGGGGGCAGGTAGGGGAACACAGATGAACACACGAGCAGGTGGGTGCACACAGAAGGCCCAGGGGCAGGTGGTGGCACATAGGACACAGGGGCAGGTAGGGGGCATACAGAAGGCCTGGGGGCAGGTGGGGCACACAGAAGGACAATGGGGGCAGGTAGGGGAGCACATATGGATACAGGGGCAGATAGGGGAACACAGATGGACACAGGGCCAGGTAGGGGAACACACATACTGATGGGGGGAGGCGTTGTGGTGTACCGTGGTGGACAGGGGTAGACACGGCATTCGTTGTGGCCTTGGTTGTCTGGGCCAGCTCCCGCCTCCCTGTTGCTCTGATTGGTCTATCAAGACCAGTGCAACCAATGGGAGGGGGAGGCCTAGGCCAGAGAACAAAGTGGTGCGGCCATCTTGAAAGGCCAAAGGCACAATGATGCATCAGTGCCCAGATAAGTAAAGTGAAGCAAAACCCAGAAAACGGGTTGAAAACAATTAAAGGATTGTAGTTCACGCAGTCATCACAGCGGGCAGCAGAATACAATTCAATTTGCAATTTAAATGATGAAAACTCTGCATCTGGCGCAGTGCATGCTGAAATTCAGCGCTTACCCCCATAAATTGCGCAGAGTCTGATGGATGCTTGCAGGCAGTTGAAGCATCAGGATCTATGTAGCAGGGCTCCGAGTGAACAGTGAATTTTAATGCAGTAGTCATTTATATAGCGCCTTTTCCCATTACTATGGTCTCAACACGCTTGTGGTGTTAACGTCCTCGGCGACCGTAGTCAAGAGTGTTGGAAATTATCAGAAAAACGGGCTCCAGTAAGCAACCGGAGAGATCAGGCATGCTTACGGGTGCTGAGGGAGGTCAGGAGAGTGTGAGAGTGCAAGAGACTCTGTGTCCAGCTAGACCGAATTTGTTGTAGGTTGTCGCTGCATTCTGATACGTGCGTGTGGGTAGCCATGCCTGCAGCAGATGTCCACTGAAGTGGTGCGTTTATATGTACCTTGAGGCTCGGCTGGAGCTTTGTTATTGATGTCCCCTTGCCCAAGGACCACTGAAGGTTGATGCTGCTAGTCGCCTTAGACAAAAGCCTCTTCTTCTATAGCAGTGGTTCCCAATTCTGGTTCCTGGAAGCCAGAAAATCTCCATGCGGTTACTACTATTGATGGTATGTTTAGGTTAATTGAACTACTACCATTAGTAATAGGACTACATCTGATGCTCTCTGTAGTAATGATATTGTTTTGACTACTAGTACTAGTAATAGTTGTGGCAGTTGTAGCTTTGCTCTTACTACTAATCGCAGCAACACTACTTTCATCAGTAGTAGCAATTTACTACAAGTTGATGTAGTACTAATACTAACATCAATGGTAGTATTACTACCGATAGTAGTAAGTTCACTATGCATATTATTATTGATACTGCTACCAGAAGTAGCAGAAATATTCAGACTACTAACATCATCAAAAGTAGCACTGCTGCTACTGGTTGTAATAGTGTTATCTCTACTGCTGACAATAGTGGAACTACTGCTACTGCTGACAGTAGTTCTACTTTGTCAAGTATTACTATAGCAGTAGTACTTATAGTAGTACTATAGCATCGCGCACTAAAACACATGTGTATGAGTGTGATACAAATGCAATATCAATACTTCTGTTACTAGTATTAGTACTACTTTTGCTTCTGTTAGTACTTCTATTAGTACTGGCAGAAGTGCTACTAATAGTCGTGCTAATACTCTGAATAGGTTTAGTACTTTTCATAGTGTTATTCTTGCTGGCTGTGCTACTACTGCTGCTTTTAGTCCTGTAGGCATTAGTGCTGCTATTGTTAGTAAAATTACTACTGGTAGTGGTTATCCTGCTGCTACTGAGAGAAGTGCTGCTACTACTGGTTGTACTTGTAGTACTGTTGGTAGTATTACGATTAGTAGCACTGCTGCATCTGGTGTTAACACGTTCGTGGGGCAGAATAAGTATGCATCTGCAGGCACTTGGTCTCCTGCTCTGATGTCGCTAACATGAACATATTTTATGTTTGAAAAAACGCCATGCCACTTTGAAGCACATTGTAACACGTAGATTAGTTAGCCACGAAGGCTGCCCTACGTGAGTATTGGTGTCTTAGGGGCAGATCAATTGTCTTGACGGTCAGACATCTTGCTTGCAGCCAGCAAAGATGGCTTCCCTCTCAAATTGCTCAGATGCTTTCTTCAAGGATGACCCGACCAGAAAATGTGATGTTCCTTGTTAGCATTTCTCATCTGACATCTGTGGAAAGTGGTCTTTCAGCTGAGACCTCTTTTTCAAAGATCGCAATGGCTGTCAGTCATATTGGTGCCTACAGCAGAGGGTTGTGTTATTTAAAGACGATTTAATCTCCCTTTCAAGATAATAAATTGGTGCCATCCACTTTTATGAGTTACATCAAGTCCCCACAGCGTGTGCGTGTTTTCATGCCCAAGTCCCCACTGTTATAAGGCTGTAGTGTGGCCGAAAGAGGCTTGCGCTTTCGCTTCTCTGTTGACCCTCGGCTGGATTACGGATTCCTTACCTTGAAGCACTGGTTTGTTTTGTATGCGGATCATTATTGGTCTGATAAACCTTTGTCAGAGTTTGCCTTGCTGTTAGAACATCCCTGTAATGATGCACATTACGTGGCTTACAATGTCATCCTCTGCAGGCTATTTCTGCTTCAAAGCATTTCCCATGACGGTGCTTCCTCTTGTTAATATGTGAAGGCAGTCAATGCACTTTCATGCGACCATTTGAAAATGAGTGCACTGTGAATCAAAAAGGAGGATGGCTCTGGCATTTGTGTTGCCTGTTGGTTTGAGACAGATTTGTGATGGTCACTGCCTTGCTCTCCTTGTTTTTTTAATGTTTTATAATGGAGTTAAATAGGAAGCTGTGTGAGCTACAACCCAATGTCCTCACAGTGAATATTGCAGGTTTGAGGAAGATGTTGTTATTTTAGCCAGAACATATGATATGATATGGTATTTGTAACGCGCCTATACACAAGTGTTTCGGATTTCTTGCTAGTTTTGCAGACTAGTGACGGGTCAAGACACCGGTCATTAATGTGCTCAAATGATATGATATGATAGGTTATATATAATGCGCTTAATACCCACAGGTTTCTAAGCTCGGAAAAATCAAAAGGATATATCAGTTGGCTAAACCTTCAAATGTTGGGAGAGGTATTAACTTCAGAGACTGTGGAGGGAGGGGCAAACATATTTGTATTGGAGCATCTAACTACTTTGAACATTCTGGTGCAGCTTCAATGTTATAAACAATTAACCCTCACCTTTTGGTCTCAAACTGCACACTTAAGAACTGCTGCGAGCATGAACAGTCTCCTATCCCCTCCTACTCTTCCAATCACTCCCCTAGTATTTGAGTACTAACACTCCATCAATTGCCTAAAAATGTATGCATACAAATGCAGATGCTAACAATGAAACACTTTACATTAGTGATTGCCGGGCCTTGATGGGCCTTTGTTAACTGTGCCTCAGTTTACACGGTTTTTGTCTGCGTCCTGCCCGGTATTGCCACAGCTCAAGGTCAATCAACCAATCAAGTCAATCAACGTAAACCAACATTTCAGGGCACCGGGGGGGGGGGGGGGGGTGAGGGGGAGGGGTCTAAAACCTGATCTGCCCAATGATCATATCACCACTGACTGTAAGCTCTACAAAGCTTTGATTACCTCAATGTAGGGCTCCCTGCAGTAGGATCATGACACAAGCCAAAAACATGTCCTCTCTCTCTCACTCAAATAAATTGAGGGCCTATTGGCATATAATCGCTACCGTGGCGTACAGTTGATCAATGCACGCATAGCAATTTTGCATGAAAAGTCCATCCCAACGCCCATATATGATGATCTGTGAGGCTTTGTACCTTGTAGCCGAGGGAGCTGGCGGTGATAGCTGGGAAAGTAAAGCATCCCTGTGAACATTGGTGAAAGTAGGAAGGGAGGAAGGGGGATCCTAAGAGGCTTTGAGTGCATGTTGAGGCCATGGTTACTCTCCACCTCTAATGCTATAAGATACAACTCTGCCTTATCACGCATGTGTAGGTCTATGAGGCCCACCTCTGAAGGGTGTTATGTTCTTTCATCGCTGGTAATTTCAACGCCTGGCATTTAAACATGTACATACTATTTTGGGGAGAATTAGCCCCCCCAATTCCCTGTCCCCTACCTATTTTTACCTATTCCCTACCTCCCCAACCTCTTATCTGCCCTTTCCCACTCCCCCCTAAAAAATGTGATTAACATTTTCATAATTATGTACACGTTTAAATGCCAGGCCCTGAAATTACTGGCGTTGAAAGGATGTCGTACCCTCTTCAGAGCACAAAAGATAGACAAAACATATAGTGTTTCGCGCCTTGAAACACTTGTGTATAGGCGGGTTATCAATGCCATATCATATATCCTATATTGGTCTGCCCGATACATGGGTGAAACTGCTCAGTTTATTGATATGCTGAATTGGGGCTTAGTCAGATGGAGACTCAGTTGAGGTTGTGAAGAACGCAGATGGACTGAATAAAGGAACCCTTTAGGGCCATCAACCTCATACGACCCTCAATGCCATTATAGTGAATGCAAGTTAAGTCTGTATCATTCAGCGCCAACTCGAGGTAGGGAGCCTTGCCTCTATTCGAGCCTGCACAAACAACGTGGCTGCTGTATTTCAGTGCAAGTCCTGGATGCCTAGAGGGGTGGCTTGCATGAGCAGGTTTAAGGAGTGGGAGAAGACTGCATGTTTTACCTGTGATAGCTTCTCCTGAGATAGTGGTTTTGGGAGGCAGATGAATACATTATCCATACCGTCTGCCGCTCCCTGACACCAATGCTGCAAAGGTGAGAGACGTTACTCCCTGACTTAGCCTTTCTGCCCTTATCCTCCACTGGTACAGCAGGGCTTGGGGACAATGTGGGCTGAGGCTGACAAAAGCATTTGAACTAACCTTTGCAATGTTAAAAAGGGCATGCATTATAGACAAAGCAAACGTGCAGTCCACTTGAAGAACATGTACAATAGGTCAAATGTGCATTTATACATGAAGAATACTAATGTAGCATCCACAGACATGAATAACACTAACATGACCAATGTGTAAGGTGAATGCAACATGAATGACACGTGGATATAGCTTGCGAACATTGAAACAAGATTATAAATGGTTAGCATCATCTTAAAGATAGAAGCCACAGTATGTCTCAGAAATAAAAGGGGCCTCAAGGCTCCCTCAAAAAGTTCAAAAGGCTGAATCCACAAAAGCACATATCCATGCAGAGCTCAGACAGTCACTGGAAACTAGCGCCAAGATTAGTGTGAAATAAGGGAGGATTGGGACAGTGGAACACAGGCATGCGATAACGGTTCCCAGAGGTGTTGCTAGTGGGGGTGAGAGGGCTATAGCCCTGGGTCTTTTGGTTTAAGCCTGGACAGAAGCTCAGAGGCTACAACCAAAAGGCTAGCTAGCCCAGAGTCCCGACATTCCTGACATTAGCATAGCCCCAGATCTTTTCCTGACCTAGCAACACCCCTGACAGTTCCTAAAATGCAAGCAACCTACTCCTAGATTAAGATTTCAGAAAAGCACAAACAGCCTTTGATAGCTAGGTATAATATAACATTAAGTCAAAAGACTACATGAAGAATAACCTTGAGTGTCCCTGACAGCAAAAGAAAAACAATGCACACATTAATATTAACTAAAGCCTCAGTAAATGGAAAGTAATTCAATCACATACACGTTCTCTTTGCATGTGACCCATAGACAGAGAACACTGGCCATTAATTTGAAGCAAACGTAGATCTGACACCTGCAGTCTTAAGCGCCCTCATAGACATGAATCGGTACACAAGGTCAAGTACAAAGGGATTGCCCAGTCACATGACCTGAGACTGAGGGATGGTAACTTTTAATTGGATGAAGAGCAGTCCATTGGAATCTCTCTCTCCCACCTGCAGGTCTGGCTCATTCTTGATGACCTGTCAAGTGTCCAAGGTTGGTTAGTAAGGAGCCAACTTATCAAAGTCCTTGGTGTTACACCACCCATGAAATAGTATGCCAACCAACCATGGGGATGATATATTTTGACCTGTATCAATCTAGAGGTGGTTCTAGGTGGAGCCATCATATACGTGTAACCCAATGAAATGATTAACCCCTAGTGAATCTATATGTAGCCAAACCTACTAACCTATCCCCATTCCCCATAGGTTTTGTGAACTGATATTATGTTGCCACTAATGACGCATTTTTAATACTTAAGTAATTGTTTTTCGTTAACATGTTGAGAGCAGTGAGATTTGAACACTTGTATGCTGTCCCAGCTTTGTTTTGATCTGAATAAAGCTGGATTGTGCTGTGCACTTTGTCTACTCCGTCATTGAGTCTTCTTTGGACTGACTTCGATACCTCTGGGCCTAGCTGGGATTTTTGGGCCCCCTCTACCTTGGCCGTTCCATTCTATGTTCTGCCCCAAATATACCAGTTGTGATATGATATGATAGGTTATTTATAACACGCATAATACCCAGAGGTTTCTAAGCGCGGACCCGGGGATCGAACCTGTGTTGCTCTGGGTCGTCTTGCTTCCAAGGCGAGCACTTTGTCCCTGAGCTATCCTCCCGAGACTGAGAAAGTGGCTTAGCCCCATGCTGCCTCAGATTGGGCTAAGAACTGTTAATGCCACGCATGATTTGGCATACACCATAGCTAGCGCAGGAAATCTGGCGAGGGTTGCAAAGTATTTGTGGTGTGAAGAGAAGCATGCGCCTGGTTGTTGGGTGATAAGTCACTGGAGAGGAGTAGGGCTTGTCAGGAGGGGAGGGCAGTGCTTCGGCACATATGCCTTCCCCCTTGTGAGACTTCGAGCCACTTCATGTACATGTGATGACTTTATATATTTTAATGGAATTACTCCCCATTTTAATCTTTTAAATGAATATGATGCATCATGATTTCAGAAAATGGATGGAATACTGTGATGAATAATATTTTATGTCTTCACATCACTTGCTGATAAGGTAAAAAGGAAATATGGTAATATGTTCTTTTTTAAATTGGAACAATTGTCACTTTTGTAAATATAGCTATTAGCCAGTGGTTCCTGGTCCCCCAGAACATGCTGTTCTGGGGATGAAGATGTTTTGGTCAGTGTAGATGTGCAAGCAAAGACATTATTCCAAGCTCGACTCCTTTCCACCTTCAGTTAGCAAGGGATGATAGAAACTGACAACGTATCTACTACATCAAAGAAAACCTCTGATCTCATCCATTTAACTATAGTTGGGTAGCTCTGCCATGGTCACTGGATGCCGACACTGATGATATGATATCATAGGTTATTTATAACGTGCTTCATACCCAGAGGTTTCTGAGCGGGGACCCGGGATTGAACCTGTGTTGCTCCATGTTGTCTTACTTCCAAGGCGAGCGTGTTGCCCCTGAGCTATCCTCCCGCTGCCCCTGAGCTATCCTGCCATTGCCGCCGAGGGCATTTAGAATGTGAGGCGATCAGTTGTAAAGGAAATTCTGCAGTCCATAAGGAGGCAGGTTGACTCATAAGAAGAATTAATACTACTACAGACACAGATGTTCTGCACATCCAATGACGGTGTGTACTCTCATTGATAGGCACCTATATGATGAACAGGTAAACCTTCACATAGTCTAGACATGTGTGTGGGAAGGTTAGGGGGGGTTGAAAAACTGCCCATTTCGAATTTTTGCCGTTGCTGTCTGTTACCGAGCAATGCGTTTTCGGCATATTGATTTTCACACAGTTGCCAAATTTCTACCACTCTCTCTCCTCACCTTGCGACTGAAGTACTTGGCAGTACCAAAAAGCTGAAATTGAAATGGAAAAAAAGCTCTGACACATGCAAATGTCGATCGTGTTTGCTTTCTATTTTTACCCTGTCCGGTGCACCACACCAGCCTCTGTTCCCGAAGCAGTCATGAGATTTCTTGTTGAAGCGTACAGATGGATGAAAAAAGTATCCCGGTAGAAAGGTACGAATTGTGATGAGAAATTGAATCTGGGCTTTGAGAAGGTGTAAATATGTTTCTGTCAGCGTTTGCTGCTTTGGAGGCACTATTCATTTGTTTAAACCCATGCAATGTTTATTGCCTCTGTGCAGTGTTGTGTGTGGTTCGAAGACCACATGTACCAACAAAATCTCCAAAACAATCTGCGTTACTTGCTCTGCTGTGGAAGCATCCATCCATCAATCAGACATCTTTTACAAACAACTATATATGTGAAGAAAACATATTTTCTTTTTCATCTCCCTCTAGCTAGACCGGGGGTCTGTAACCTCCATGTTTTGGACTGGGACTCCTAGGTTCCCTCACTATGGACTATGCTGACTAAGTGACTAAGAGACCACTCTCTCCACTTGTGGTGGTCACCAGGGCTCCATCCTCTCAACATCTACCTTGCAGCTCTCTACCTTCTCTCCTCATTTGCAGTGTTATGCAGATGAGACACACATCTTCTTTAAGCTCCCCTCTTCCTCCTCCTCCTCTTATTCCTCCTCTATCATCCCTGACTGCCTATCTGCCATTCAGTCCTGGTGTGCCTCCAATTATCTCTGTCTTAATGCCAGTAAGACCGAGATTCTTTCTATTGGCACAAATGTTCCCCGTTCCCCTCCTGCTCTCTGGCCGCCCTCTCTGGGCTCACTTGCCTCTCCTTCCACTGAATCCAGAAACCTTGGGGTAATCTTTGACTCATCTCTCTCCTTTACTCCTCACATCTTTGGATTAAGGCACTATATAAATAACACATCATTATTATTATTATAATTATCTTGGACCTTCCCAAGGAGACCCAATTTCAATTCTACCTCCTTGGAAGTATTCTCACTTTCCTCACCTTCCCGCAGATGCTCAATGTCTCTAGAGCTTTGGTCGGCTCCAGGCTGGATTACTGTAGCAGCCTCTTCCTCCGCCTGCCTCTCTCTTCACTCGAGAACTAATCCAGAATAGGGCTGCGAGACGTATCCTTGGCCTCAAGCCCTGGGACCATATCTCTCAAGCCCTTTAATCTCTCCATTGGCTCCTGTTTGCTGCAAGGATCTAATTCATCATCCACAAGTCTGTCTGGAGCCTGGAACCACGCTACCTGCAGCTTTCTCTTACTAAATGCTCTCCTTCCAGGTCCCTTCGATCTTATCGCTCCAACTCTCTTGTGGTCCAAAGTATATCCGATCAGACAGCTGGAGGCAGATCCCTCTCCTCAGCTGGCTCCCTCCTATGGAAGAGTCTTCCCCTCTCTCTCTCCATCTGGAACCGGACCACCTCAAGTTCCCCAAACTACTGAAGACCTTTCTCTTCTCTTCCTTCCGTCTCGCCCTTCCGTGCTAACCACCCCCCGGTCACTGAGATTGGCAGCCTGATTTCTCAAGAGCCAAATAGGATCATGTCCCCTTGCCCAATCGCCACCACCACCCCCCACACTGCCCTCTGGGTGCACACCCGCCTATCTGGTTGCTTGCCCCCCCTCTGCACTTACCTTTTTGGGTGGTAGACCCCCCCCACACCCTTGGGCCTGGAATATCTCTGCCCATCCACTTACCTGTTGCCCTCCAAAAGGCACCTCTGGCACTTCCTTCCCCCCGTGGGGGACTGGTATAGCACTTATCCACACCCCACACCCTTTTGCTTTATCTTCATTGCACTTGCACGCTCTGAATGTCACTACGCCTAGTAGGACGATTTATTTTATTTCGTTATTCACTCTCAATGTATATGTTTACTGCTCTCTTGTTCCCTTCCCTTTTGCCTCATGGACCTTTGAAACACTGTCCTGTTGTATAAGCGCCTTATAAATAACCAATACAATAAAATTAAAAAGACAAACATCTAGAGAGCCAAATGTTGCAGATCCCTGATTATACCATGGTACGTTGTGGTTTTATTAATGTGGGCCATTTTGAATTAATACAGATTTTGCATGGAGAATACTTTTGTGCAAAAGGTTCTCTCCGTGCCATAGTCTTCATTTCCGCCAAGTAATAGAAACATGAGGAATACACTCTAGGTGGCATCACCTTTACTCTTCGATTTTCCACTATGTTGAAGGGAAAGTGTAATGGCCTCCTGCATTTTGATTGATGGTAAGGTACCTGAATCTGTCAGGCAGGGTAAAATTTGTTGCGGACACAGTATGCCGGCCCCACTCCTCAATGCCGCCGGACAAAGCCACCGAAATGAGGCAGATCGGTGAAGGTGGCAGAAGCAATGTTTGCAGCCATTTTCTCTGACCCACTTTACCTGGGAAATAACTGCCAAAGCCTCTGGAATTCCCAGACGATACTGGACAACGTATTGTGGCGACCGCGACTTGAAACATGGATGAACACTCTAAGCTGCCCGGCCTTCCACCATCTGCCAATGCTCGCCCTTCCGCATTGCTGCCATCCAAGGTGTGAGGTGGGGTAGGAATTCCAATCCTTCCATCAGAGGAGTAGACCACTCTTCAGGGGGTCCACTCACATCTTGAAGAGGAGCTAGAACAGTGCTGGATCGGGAGCAATTGGTGCTGTGGAATTGCGTAATTTATAAGCACGACCCACCCGGGATGTCGAGGTTACGTTGCTGAAGGGGCAATGGGAATTTCTGGCAAGCACTGTTTGAGAAGTCCCTGGTAGGCAGGCAGGCACGGAAATATGTATTCCCATTGTGGGAATGCAAGGTACATATTAGCTCATCAGGAATTTTAGAATGCATTGAGTAAGCTTGTGGAGCAGCCATCATTATAAAAGGTATTGGGGACAATGACAACTTATTTAGAGCACATGCCCCAAAATGAAGTGTCTTTTGTCCCTTGAATGATAAAGCCATATAGTCGCGGGGTGTGGGGTCACTTGAGTTGTGAAAGGGTCATTATTCCAGTGATAATGACCCCTCCAAAGCTCTATAATAATATAAGCACATAGCAGTAATAGCAATATAGGTTTGGGAGTTGAGGTGGTGAAGTATAAAAATGAGTGAAATACACACGCTCAGTATGTGTTAGTAAATTACATGTGTTTTATTTTCTCATTTATAAATAACATGGGTGTCTTTATAAGGCGTGCATTTTTTAAAAATTTTATTTTATTTGTATTTTTAAAGCGCTCACACAGCCCGGGGACATCAAGGCGCTGTTACAGGACCATGTCTTAGTTGCGTATTTATAACGCGCTTAGTACCCAGAAATGTCTAAGTGCGGACCCGGGGATCAAACCTGTGTTGCTTCGTGTCGTCCTGTTTCCAAGGCAAACACAATGCCGCTGAGATATCCTCCCGGGACATTGTAATTGTAAACTCGGTTGAACAGGAACAGTTTTAGCAAGAGCTTACATTGGGTGTAATTTAAAAGCACAAAGCAATGCCCCAGGCGTTAGCTTTCACTTTGGTGTGTAAAATTGAATTCTGACTGTCACGTTGAAAAAGCAGTGTGAAAAAGAATGTCGCGTAAAGAATCTTGTTGGTAAATTGTACGGCTGTTCTCTAAATTAAGAGCCATTTTCTGTCGTTCCTCTGTTGGCTTCTGAAATCAGAAAGTTGTGAATGCCATTGACAGGAGTAGTCATTGACTGCATTCAAAGCGTTCATTGGCTGAGCGGAGGTCAATGACAACATTAATGCTAATGGGCGTCGTCGCCGAACTTAACAGGACACATTTGTGTGGCCTCAGAAGGATGCACCACTGAGGGAGCATTGTTCTGTACCTTTGGCCATCGGAGCATTCTCTCTGCAGAACGTCCACGAAGAATGCCCACAAAATAAATCAATAGACGAAGCTATAGTGTAACAAAACCCTTGAAATTCAGTGAAAAAACGTTAGTTAGGAGAGTTAAGGTGCTCAGATTTAACGCGAACAATACATAGCAACAAAACCTTTCAAATTCATTGGAAAAAACTTGGTTGGGAGAGAGATAAAGTGATCAGATTTAACGCAACAAAACCCCAGAAATGCAGCAATCGCATTTCGAGCAAGTCGACCTTAAGTATGTGCCCCATGTTGCGCAGCCTATGACCACAATGACATCACAGGTCACATAACTAATTAAATCATACATGACATCACAGATGGTGTCAGTGTGATGTCACTGGACTGATTAATTTCATTTTGAAATATGACAACTCTGTTTTTTTAACATAACATATGTGCACATATTTCATACTTGCACAGTAAAATGTATTTTGCCTTTCCTTCTTTAACTGAAATGCGTGGTATACAATTATGTAGCATAAGTAACTTATTTTTTGTTTTCATACTGACCAAACTTTGGATTTTTACATTATGTATTATCACAATACAAATGGGAAGTGTAATTTGTTGTAGGGAACTTTTTTGGGTAAATCACTCTTAGACCTCCGCGACTTGAGATCTATACACCAAATTCGGTGGTGTCGCAATGGTGTGTGCAGAAAAACCGGAGACAAAGAGTTCCCCTACTCCGGTTGTAAAAAAGACTCGGGGACTACACACATCTCTTAATTGCGCCACAATTGAATTTCACAGTTTTGGACACTTGGTCGTAAAAAATAAAAAAATGTTTTTATTTTATTATTTGTTGATAGCCCTTATTGATTACACGTGTTTCGGCACATTCCTAGTGCCTTCCTCAGATCAGGGCAATGTCTATTTACTAGATATTAATGATACAACATAGAATTAGAAATTTAGCAAAAAGAAAATTATAAACGTTACAATTACAGAGAAACACAAAGCATATTGGATTCATATGTTTCGCAAATTCCCCCAAACAAAAATTAAAAAATAAAAATATAAAATAAAGGTGCATGACAATTAAATTAATTAAATACATTAATTAAATGCACAGACCCATTTGTAAACAAAACCAAAATGGTTGACACATACCAGTCAGAAGTCGAAAAATCAATTGGAGGAGTGTGGAGGTGGGAGTGAGGGGTAGTTGAAAATATAGGGAAAAAAGAAAAGAAGAAATGAGAGTATTTGAGTCCATGGTCGAAATCACGAAGTTGCATTGATTCACTTATTCGAAAAATCCCAAATGGGTAAATCTAGCTTACCCATCCACTGATTTAACAGCTACAAATAACGTGATAGGTGGCTGAGTCCCATCAGACTCCAAACGATTTCTAAGGGAACCGAAGTAAAACATCTGAGTCACTGCGCTGTATTCATACATTATTATTCTATTCAAACATGCATTCATGTGTACAAATTCCTCTAGTACGTATTTCGCCTAACATTAACATAGGTTTCCCTTCAAGAAATCTAAACTGGCTCCCATTCAACGTAGCGTTTCCGCTAACGATAAAGAGCTTATACGGGTGAAGATATCAACCGAAGTTTGAACGCGGACCCTTTGTTGATTGGTGCGTTATTGTGTGGGCTGAGCAGACCCCTAGGGCTTACCGTTCAATTTTACTGCATCACGCGTCGGGTTCCTAAGATGGCGGACGCCATTCTATGTTATTTATATATTAGATGTTACCATAGTAATGGTATTTGGTCCTACTTCTGTTTCCGTACTATGACAGCTGTCGGCCATATTTTAGTGGTAAGGACCTAATTATCTATGGCAGGTTTGTACGTGTTCTTATACCATTTTGAATTAAAATGAAAACAGTCCTAAACTGGAGTATAGGCCCCATTGTTTATGATCTCTCTCAAAACTTATTTACATACGGATCTAGTCCGATATCACATCTCGAGGAATGTTATCTCATCCAGGTGCATGCTGGGAGAAGTAGTCCCTCTGTATTTCTACGGCAGAGCGGGCCTGGGGATAACACCCGCAAACCTTTTTATTTTGCTATATTCTGGCCTGCTTCTCAGGCGCTTATCTCTGATCTATACAATACCGAACACAAATTTTCAAAATTCTCCCAAAGAACATTTTTTACAAACATTATTTATAGAAAGTATGACATTTCTTTGTCTGTGTTGAGGCCGTTTTCTACACTTCTGAAGAAATTGATAAGTTTGGCCTACTCTTGACGTAACATTAGTTCCTGGTTGCCTCCTCTGCATCCCAATGTCACTTTTTTGAGCCCGATGAATTTGATGTGTTGTTTGTTGTCCATCTGATGGACGCGCTGCCAGTGGTCCGCTAGAGGTAAATTCTTGTCCTGGCTTCCAATCACTGCCAGGTGTTCCCTGATCCTGAAGCGGAGTTCTCGAATCGTACTGCCAATATAGATTTTCTCGCAAGTGCAGATGATGGCATATATAACATGCTTACTTTTGCAGTTTATCTGTTCTCGTATCTTGATTTGAGGTCCATTGCCTGCCTTAAAGATGTTTGTCATGGGTGTGGCATATTTGCACATGGTACATGTGCCACACTTTCTAAAGCCTGGGCTGGATTCTTTTAGCCAGGTCCCAGTTGTCTCCTCCCTTTCTTCTGGTAGTAATGACGGACTGAGGCTCTGTTTCAGGGTTTTGGCTCGTCTATAGATCAATGACGGGTGGTCATGTATATAAGACTCGATGTGAGGGTCCAATTTAAGTAAGTGCCAGTATTTTCTAAGAGATCTCTTGATAACATAGTTGTTTGCGCAGTATGTAGTAATGAATCGCACCTTATCTGACGGATTAGGTTTCACCTGTTGCGTTGGGGTTTGTGTCCTTCATTACAGTTCCTCTTGGCCCTAATGTACTCCCCTTTAGGGATATTCCTGATTACCGGTTCATAGTGGCAACTCGTTGCATATAATGTGGAGTTTACTTCTGTCTCTTTCCAGAACATATTCCAAGAGGAACTGTAATGAACTATCTTACTTCAATGAAGAATGTGAAACGTTATCCAGGAGATTTCAAGCCAGGGGCTATCCAAGGAAGTGTATTGAAACTGCCTATAACAAAGCACAAAAAATTCCAAGGACACAAACCCTAACGCAACAGGTGAAACCTAATCCGTCAGATAAGGTGCGATTCATTACTACATACTGCGCAATCAACTATGTTATCAAGAGATCTCTTAGAAAATACTGGCACTTACTTAAATTGGACCCTCACATCGAGTCTTATATACATGACCACCCGTCATTGATCTATAGACGAGCCAAAACCCTGAAACAGAGCCTCAGTCCGTCATTACTACCAGAAGAAAGGGAGGAGACAACTGGGACCTGGCTAAAAGAATCCAGCCCAGGCTTTAGAAAGTGTGGCACATGTACCATGTGCAAATATGCCACACCCATGACAAACATCTTTAAGGCAGGCAATGGACCTCAAATCAAGATACGAGAACAGATAAACTGCAAAAGTAAGCATGTTATATATGCCATCATCTGCACTTGCGAGAAAATCTATATTGGCAGTACGATTCGAGAACTCCGCTTCAGGATCAGGGAACACCTGGCAGTGATTGGAAGCCAGGACAAGAATTTACCTCTAGCGGACCACTGGCAGCGCGTCCATCAGATGGACAACAAACAACACATCAAATTCATCGGGCTCAAAAAAGTGACATTGGGATGCAGAGGTGGCAACCAGGAACTAATGTTACGTCAAGAGGAGGCCAAACTTATCAATTTCTTCAGAAGTGTAGAAAACGGCCTCAACACAGACAAAGAAATGTCATACTTTCTATAAATAATGTTTGTAAAATTGTTCTTTGGGAGAATTTTGAAAATTTGTGTTCGGTATTGTATAGATCAGAGATAAGCGCCTGAGAAGCAGGCCAGAATATAGCAAAATAAAAAGGTTTGCGGGTGTTATCCCCAGGCCCGCTCTGCCGTAGAAATACAGAGGGACTACTTCTCCCAGCATGCACCTGGATGAGATAACATTCCTCGAGATGTGATATCGGACTAGATCCGTATGTAAATAAGTTTTGAGAGAGATCATAAACAATGGGGCCTATACTCCAGTTTAGGACTGTTTTCATTTTAATTCAAAATGGTATAAGAACACGTACAAACCTGCCATAGATAATTAGGTCCTTACCACTAAAATATGGCCGACAGCTGTCATAGTACGGAAACAGAAGTAGGACCAAATACCATTACTATGGTAACATCTAATATATAAATAACATAGAATGGCGTCCGCCATCTTAGGAACCCGACGCGTGATGCAGTAAAATTGAACGGTAAGCCCTAGGGGTCTGCTCAGCCCACACAATAACGCACCAATCAACAAAGGGTCCGCGTTCAAACTTCGGTTGATATCTTCACCCGTATAAGCTCTTTATCGTTAGCGGAAACGCTACGTTGAATGGGAGCCAGTTTAGATTTCTTGAAGGGAAACCTATGTTAATGTTAGGCGAAATACGTACTAGAGGAATTTGTACACATGAATGCATGTTTGAATAGAATAATAATGTATGAATACAGCGCAGTGACTCGGATGTTTTACTTCGGTTCCCTTAGAAATCGTTTGGAGTCTGATGGGACTCAGCCACCTATCACGTTATTTGTAGCTGTTAAATCAGTGGATGGGTAAGCTAGATTTACCCATTTGGGATTTTTCGAATAAGTGAATCAATGCAACTTCGTGATTTCGACCATGGACTCAAATACTCTCATTTCTTCTTTTCTTTTTTTCCCTATATTTACAACTACCCCTCACTCCCACCTCCACACTCCTCCAATTGATTTTTCGACTTCTGACTGGTATGTGTCAACCATTTTGGTTTTGTTTACAAATGGGTCTGTGCATTTAATTAATGTATTTAATTAATTTAATTGTCATGCACCTTTATTTTATATTTTTATTTTTTAATTTTTGTTTGGGGGAATTTGCGAAACATATGAATCCAATATGCTTTGTGTTTCTCTGTAATTGTAACGTTTATAATTTTCTTTTTGCTAAATTTCTAATTCTATGTTGTATCATTAATATCTAGTAAATAGACATTGCCCTGATCTGAGGAAGGCACTAGGAATGTGCCGAAACACGTGTAATCAATAAGGGCTATCAACAAATAATAAAATAAAAACATTTTTTTCTATTTTACGACCAAGTGTCCAAAACTGTGAAATTCAATTGTGGCGCAATTAAGAGATGTGTGTAGTCCCGAGACAAATGGGAAGTGACTTTCTTTTGTATGTGATTATTTTTTATGAAACCTGTCAATTAGAAAGTAATGTGTTCATGTAATGTTATAACAGTGAGAAGAATTGTACATTTAATGTGAACAGTGTTTGTTTTCATAACAATTACCATTAAACATGTTTCTACTTATATATACGTATATGTTTGTACTACTACATATACTTATTATATTATGTTTGAAATACCTGAAATAGATTTACCAAGATTGGGTACATTCCCTGCAATTAAGTATTGTTATTATTTACTAATACATGAAATTCAAACCAATTGTATAATGATGCATATTTTTATTTTGAAGTTTATAAGTTGATAAGTACTGAATGTGCCAAACAAAATCATATCATACTTCTTTATCAGTGTATTGTTTTAGGTCATGTTTGTATAAATGTTAACTTATTTAATCAGTAATGTCACATTTGATGTAATTATTGATCGGATCGCTAATGTCATGTTTGAGGTAATTGGTGATGTCATCAGTGGTGTCATCTGTGATGTCATCATTGTGGTCATATGCTGCACAACAACCGGCGTACAGTTAAGATGGACTTACTCGAAACGTGATTGCTTAATTTCAGGGGTTTTGTTGCATTAAATCTGATGACCTTAACTCTCTTAACCAAGTTTCTTTTCACTGAAAAAATAACATATATATATTTTTAAAGTTAAAATGCAATCCAAAGTAGGTGATTGGCAGATGCTGCAACTTCCCATGTCTGTGTACATCCAAGCAGGAGAATGGGGGGGGTGGGGGGAAATGCCTCTGTTACATGCTCAAAGCCACCTCTCCAAGCGGGATTGTCTCCTAATTCCCCTTCCCCCCCATAATTGTTCAGAAAGCAGCATGTTGGCGAACCAGTTTTCTATATTACACACTGACAATTTTGCCTGTATATAAATATTACAAATTCAAGGAAAAACCTGGCCGGCGTGAAGAAGCAGCCCTTTGGGCATTTGCTTCATTATGCATACTCATTTAATTACTAAAATACTTGGGATAACTTCTCTGTTGCCCTTGCAATCAACTTGCAAAGTAGGAGCTATTTCCTTATACATAATTTGTTTAACAACCTTGTGTTTAGAAGTAGACCGAATAATTTTTGTCCTTTTGAAATATTTGCTAAAGAGATGACAGTAGGTCGATTCAGATTCGGGAGATGTGGCTGAAACCGATGCTCCAGTGCCACTTAATCCCGGTCAGGCTAAATAAAATATTCCCTATTATGTCAAGGCTGTGTTGGAGGGAGTGCAGGCAGAGGGCTCCTGGGCTCACATCTGGTGGGAATGTCCAAAAATTGACCAGTTCTGTCTCCAGGTACAGCGGGTGGTTACCCAGGTCTTGGGAATCAGGGTAGGCCAGAACAGAGGTCTGGACTTGGTGCGTTTAAATGGGGTCCTGGCAACCCTTGCAACGAGGGCAGACCATAAGCTTTACGTGATGATGATGATGATGTCGGCAGCTTTGGTCTTGGCCTGAAAATGGAAATCAAAAGAACCTCCACAAGAACATGAATGGATTGCTAAAACCTGGTCGTTTGTAGCCCTGGAATGGCTCACCTACTCTATCCAGGAGGACCATATGCGGTTTGTCTCAGATTTTTCCAATTTACTGTCATACCTAAAAGCGGGGGCCTGCCGGGCATGGTGCCATGGAACTCCTTGGCATAATTTGCCCGCAAGATAACTGATTTGTGAAGAACTGATGCAGGGGGACCTACGCACCGGTTGACCCAAGGAAGTAGGTGAATGACTTCATATAGCAGTTCAAACTGGTTTACTATGCATGGACACAAACTGGTGTTCTCTTGGATCGTGGGACGGCAGGGTAGGGGGGGACAAGGGTGGTCATTGGGGGGAGGGCTTTTTGTTCATGTAAACTGATTAAAATTGTTAATAGAAACATATTTGAAAAAAAAGATGACAGCATGACTGTTTTCATAATCCCAATTCATTTGCAATAGAATGAATGCCTGACTGAAGTTCTCTAGGCACTACTATATCCCGAAACAAAATCTCCTCCAACCCACTACGGAAGGACAGCTGAGTCGGTATTAACATGAGTAACCAAACTAGTGGTCTTGAAAAAGGTGTGGTGGGGCAAATCAGGATCCCCAGTGGCCGCTCCCTGAAACCTACGTAACCTTTGTTCAATGGGAATGGATGACAGTCACGATGTGGCTTAAAGTCAATTTCAGGTCAAACAGGTGTCAGTGGTTTAGGCCTCCCTTTGTGTGTCATTGCTACTTCTAATTTGTAGCAACTCGGATAATGCATGTAGTACAATACATGTTCGCACTTTTCTAGAGCCTTGAATTACCCTTGCCTTGCGTGTCAATGCCATTGATAATATATGGTCTTTTCTTCTAAAGTTCTAGCTATCTTCTGTATACTTTTCAATTGCACGTGAAGCATTGCAGGCAACCATGATGCTGCAACTCAAGTTTACTTCAAAGGAAATTTCTTTTAATTGTCATTGATTTGTATTTTATATTTTTTTTAATTGTCCTTTCTAAAATGTTCCAATTTTCAAATGACATTGGATAAATGCATGCTGATTTAGGTTTGGTGTATTCCTAAATTCATTGACGCTGGGCGGGATTCTTGTTTAGAATGATCAATTGTCCAAAAAATATCCCTCTCCTCACACAAACCCTCACCCCCATGTCCGCTCTTCATGTATAGCGCACACCGGGTTCCTGTTTGAAGAGAGAATGTTTCTCCCAAAAATTGCCAATTATTCCCCGTCTTGATAGATCTGAAAGGATCTTGCAGTGGTGTCTGCCCTCGACTTCCGATGCCCATGCTATCGTTTCACATGTGCGCGCCATGGCTCCGCTTGAACCCTCAGGCATCGTGTCGTAGATGAAGGCCGGCGAAAATAGCGCTTTACTGTACGATAACCTGCCCTGGTGGATCGCTCAAAGCTTCCAGCATAGACACTATCCTGCCATTACTATTGAAGGTCAAACGCCCTCTGTGAATGCAATCCAATGTACAGGATGAAAGTCTATTAAATGTCCCCTTTTTATCATTTGTTACAGCCGGGTTATTTTTTTTTTTTACGAAATGGGGGTACGAAATCATGATTCAGAACCTAGTACATAGGGAGAGAAGAAAAAGGTTGTGGAAACAAAAGATCAGGCTTCTGATTTAGACAATTCTACTTTGAAAGCCGCCGTAATGCCTCGTTTCGCAACCAAGATGTACAGTGTTAATGAACCAGTTGAGTTTTACCTGGATAAAAGCAGCTCTCCATTAAAATGGATGGACGTTTTGACCTTGACGATAAAGCCACATTTGTGAGGATTTGCATTTCTTTTGCCTATTGTACGTAGAGCCTGTTCAGGCCGGCTGGCGGGCTATTCACCTGACAATGGTGCGGATAAAATGCACGCCACCGTGCTCCTACAAGAACACAAGGTATAAAAATAACTTGTTGTGCTTGAAAGAGTATCTTTTTGAACACATGGCCAGGGGCACGTGGTTCACTTCTCCATCATTCGCTTTCAAACGCATACACAAGGACTGAGAGTTTATTCAACGTCTCGGAGTAGTTATCCAGTGCTTACATTCCTACATAGAAATAAAAACACATTTATTTCTCAACTTTGACCTTGCGTACCTACTCAGACACTTAGCATAGTTAACAAGCAATTAATAAAACACTTACGGGAGCGTGGTCATGACCTGCGTGGTTTTGACAGCACAATCGTATTATCAATTAAAAAAAATGAAAAGACGTTGACACACACAAAGGCTTTGTGTGAAAATCAAGGTGGCTTGAGTGCTCGAGTTTGATTTCATCCCTATCTTAGCAAAGAGCCAGGCAATGAGTTACTTTACCACAGGGTTCTGCTACCTGTGCCTCTCCAGCTGTTTTGAGCTACAACTCCCATGACCACTCACAAGTGCCTAAACTGGCTAGGGCTGATCAGAGTTGTATTTCAACACATATGTGACAGAAGGCTATTTCATTTACAAAGTTATTCCTAACACTAGATCCCTAGTAAAAAAGCTTATTCACACTATGTGTAAACAGTCTAGTGCCCATGGGTGCGTAGCCCTAGTGGGTGCTGATGTGCCGACTGCAAGGGGATGTTGCAAACCTGTCCCTATCCTCTCAAGCCACTTTCCTATTAGCTAAAAAAGAGTGCACACATTTGGGGGTCGATATCCGTATTTTAATATTTTCGCCTCCCAGCGGAAATACGCTCCTCAGGAAGGACAAGTTCAAGATGGTTACTCTCTCTCAAGTCCTCCAGGGCCTTCAGCTTCAGGACTGGTTGGTGTCACTCGACCTCAAGGATGCTTACTTCCATGTGCCGATCCATCTCAAGCACAAGAAGTTCCTGAGGTTCGCGGTTGGCGACTCGCACTTTCAGTTTCGGGTCCTGCCGTTCGGATTGACCTCCGCCCCGAGGGTTTTCACCAAGCTCATGGTGATGGTGGCAGCAGCGCATCTCAGGCAAGGGGGGATTCACGTCTACCCCTACCTGGACGATTGGTTGATCAGGGGGAGCTCTCCCGAGCAAGTCCTGGATCATCTGTCCGTCACCTGCCACTCCCTTCACAAGCTGGGCTTCTCCCTCAATTTAAAGAAGTCCCATGTGACGCCAACACAGCGGCTCCAGTACATCGGAGCAGTGCTCGACACTTCCCTGGGGCAGTGTTTTCCTCCCCAGGTGAGGGCTCTTCACATTCAGCAGATGCTGCACAAGTTTCAGCATGCCCAGACGCTCCCAGCGTTCGAGTTCTTGAGGTTGCTCGGCCTCATGGCATCCTGCATTCTTCTGGTGCCAGAGGCTCGCCTGCGGATGAGATCTTTGCAGTGGGCACTCAAGACGCAATGGTCTCAGTCCTCCGGCAGGATGTCTGACCCGGTTCAGGTGCCGCCCTCGGTCGCCCGGGACCTTCTGTGGTGGGCCGTCGAAGGCAACTTGATGAAGGGGGCTCCATCTTGGCTTCCCTGGCCGGAGGTGACGATCGTGACAGATGCATCCCTCACGGGATGGGGAGCTCATGCCAACGGGCTGACAGTCAGCGGTCGTTGGTCTCCGTCAGAGTCCAGACTCCATATCAATCTGTTGGAGCTGAGGGCCGTCAGGCTAGCCCTGAAGGCTTTTCTGCCGACTGTGCGAGGAAAGAGTGTCCTGATCCTGACGGACAACACAGTGGCCATGCACTACCTCAACAAAAAGGAGGGGGCAGGGTCACTTCCTCTGTGCAGGGAGGCGATGCAGCTCGAGTTCTGGGCCATCCAGCAGGAAGTTTCGATCTCGGCAGTTCATCTGGCCGGTGACGAAAACGTGACGGCGGACGCTCTGAGCAGGCAGAGCGCGATCTCTCACAAGTGGGAGTTGGCTCAGGAGATTCTCCTGGAGATCTTCGCCCTTTGGGGGAACCCCTCAAGTGGATCTCTTCGCCTCCAGTGTCAACCGGAAGTGCGAAAGGTTTTGCTCGCGGGAATTTCCTCCAAAAGGAGCCTTAGGAGACGCGTTCGTGGTGGAGTGGTCATTCCCGCTGCAGTACGCGTTTCCTCCAGTCCCCATCATCCCGCAAGTGCTGCGGAGGTTACGGAAGTTCGGTTCCCGGATGATCCTCATTGCTCCGGCGTGGGCTCGGAGGACGTGGTACTCGGACCTTCTCGACTTGTCCATCTGCCCTCCACATAGTCTTCCCTACCGAGACGATCTGCTCTCACGGGAGGGGGGGTCAGGTTCTCCATCCAGAGGTCAGATCCCTCAACCTTCACGCTTGGCTTCTGAAAGGTTGAGGTATAAGGATTGGGACCTCCCTGAAGACGTGATGGAGGTGTTGGTTTCGGCCCGAAGGCCAGCAACAAAGTCTCTGTACCGTTGGCGTAAGTTCTGCGACTGGTGCAGAGTTCAGAATGTGGATCCTTTTGCATGTGACATCCCCATGGTTCTGTCCTTTTTACTTTCTTTGGCCCACAGGGGCTTGCAAGTGGGTACCATTAAAGGTTACCCGGCGGCCCTGTCCATCTTTAAGCGCTCATCTGATGAGTGTTCTTACTTTAAAATCCCTTTAATTTCACAGTTTCTGAAAGGGCTCACTAATGTGTTCCCTCCGTCACCTTTCCTGGTGCCCGGTTGGGATTTAAACCTTGTTCTTAACTTTCTTATGGGTGCTCCGTTTGAGCCTTTACATTCTTGCCCTTTGAGGCTGTTAACTTTGAAAACTGTGTTTTTAGTTGCGGTTACTTCCGCTCGCAGGGTGAGTGAGTTACAGGCACTTTCAGTTAAGCCACCCTTCACTGTATTTCACAAGGACAGGGTTTGGCCTTAGAGTTCGTCCTTCTTTTCTTCCGAAGGTAGTGACGGAATTTCATTTGGCCCAGAAGGTTGTTCTTCCGGCATTCTATCCTCCTCTGCATCCTGGTAAGGAAGAGGAGAGGCTCCATAGGCTTGATCCTAGGAGAGCTTTAAGCTTTTATGTTTCACGCATGTCCCGGGTCAGAGTGGACGATCAACTCTTTATTGGTTACGCTGGAAAGTGTTTGGGGCAAGCTGTGACGAAACAGACTTTGTCTCGCTGGATTATTTTGGCCATCTCGGAGTGTTACCGCTTGGCGGGTAAGGACCCACCGGCTGGCTTGCGGGCCCATTCTACCAGGGGTATGGCTGCATCTACTGCCCTGCAGAGGGGTGTTCCTATTCGCAACATCTGTGATGCAGCCACCTGGGCTTCAGTACATACATTTGTACGTCACTATTCCTTCGATTCCATCCGAGGACAGGATCTGGCTTTTGGCAAGGCGGTCCTTTGCTCTGCTATTTGATTGGCTGTTCTAAATTTTGATTCTAAATTCTTTCCCTCCTCCTTGCTCTGGTACTGCTTTGGGAGTCTGTCATAGATATGGAATACGTCGGAGGACCCAATCCCCTCGAAGAACAAGTTACTTTCTTACCTGGTAACGTTCTTTCGATGGGATGGTCCGACGACGTATTCCATATCGCTCCCGCACTGCCTTCCCCACTGCAGAATTTCTTTTGCGATTGCATCTTACGTTCCGCAAGGCTTTGTGTCTGACTGACAGTTGACTAATGTCACACGTTCTGGGGGAAAAAACTACAACTGAGGCTACGGGCGTCGTGCGTCCTACTTATCACATCGAATGACGTCGGACGTCGGAGGAGGTCCTCGATGACGGCGCATCGACGTCATCGACGCAGGACGCAGACGCCGAAAAAAGTTTCCGAAGCAGCACAGCTGTGGTGATTACATGTCATAGATATGGAATACGTCGTCGGACCATCCCATCGAAAGAACGTTACCAGGTAAGAAAGTAACTTATTCTTCTTGTGTGTATCTGCATAGAATCCTGCTCACACTTTGTTAGATGACCTAAGCGTTGGTCGGCTAGACGTAGAACATGGGCCTTCAAACTGTGGACCTCCAGATGTTTGGACTACAAGTCCCACAATACACCAACTGAAGTTGTCCAAAACATCTGCAAAGTCAAAGGTTGCAGACCCTTGATGTAGTAGGTTACAACTGTACAGCCGGGTGCCGGCGTCTATGAAATCTATAATCCCATGAGCTATAGAATGGTGGTGTCAAGACTTTGTTGCCTCATTGGCAGTTGGCCAGGCAACATATCATTTTATTTAGTGCCTAAAATCAGAGCCATACATAGGCAGTGCTATTGAACATGCTGATTTACCCTAGCTTGTAAACCTTTGCAACTTAACCTCAATTGAAGTTCATTTTATTCTTTCATGGTTCCCATTGTGGTGCCTAATTCCACTTCACAATTGGCTCGTAATACAGCTGGTTTGTATGAGAAGGATGTTTTGAAGGCACTATGTGTGAGAATTTCCCATAAACCACTCCTTTTTCCATCTCTATATTAATGATTTGGAAATGCAAGAGCTGCCCATATTGATGCAAATATAACTATACATTATTATTCTAGACAAAAATTGGACCATCTAATATCTGTGAATGCTCAAAACAAATTACTTTGTTTGAAAAGGCCAGTGGGAAAAACTGAATGCAGCACTAGCCCTTGGGCATGGACCAGTTGCATCAGCCCCAATCACTATCCCCCCGTGGGCCAGTCTGTATTGCAACAGTATCCCTTTCTCTCATGCCATAAACCAAAATGCTTTTCAGACTCTTCAGGGTCAACTGGAACTAGCAGCATGCAGAAGCAAACAGACCTTCAACACCATATGCAGTCCGAGAAGTCGGGGTGACTAGAGGAGAGCACAACCCTACAGTGTGTAGCAGTCCATGTTGGACCGGGAATGTGAAGTGGCAGGACGTGCACTGACTGAGCCACAGCTATGCACACAAAGAGGAACCACCTGCCGCTCTGCAGCATGGGTGGCAGATTGGTGGCCTGGACCGCTTGGCCTTTCCAGTGGGGCGATGGCCCCTAGGGGTAGAGTACTCACCAAAGGGAAGTGCAGCACCAAAACCAAGAAACAAAACAGGAAAGGCAATTGTCCAGTGCCACTATTGCTGACCTTTGACACATGCTTGTTCAGTAAGTGGGCAGGACTAAAAGCCCTTTTGAGACTTTTCCTGCCCTTAAATGCCCAAAAAGGAGGAACAATCAGATAGGCTAGGAAGAGCAAGCCGGTCTCAGAAAGGGAAGGGGGATTTAAGAGTGAAGCAGGAAATGAGGATTTTCTGGGTGAAGTCGGCAGTGTAGTGGAAGTGGACCAAGAAACAAGCAGGAGGAAGGGGAAGAGCATCAGAGCGTGGAGGCATTGTTGAAGAAAGGCTTACTATTGATTTAGTGAGTGCAATGGTACTTCGGAGTGAGTGGGGTGTCTGTATGGCAAGTGAATAGAAGTTACTGTAGAAGGAGGCTGTGGAGTGGAAGCTACAGAGTAAATGGAGGGTATCAGAGTCGTAGTGGTTATAGGGTGAAGTAAGTATTAGTAGTGGGAGTAGAATAGCCATGGTTATGAGAAGAGTAGTGGCAGTGAGGGGAGTGAATCATGGGTAGTGAGAGAAGAGAAGTTCTAGCAGTGAGCGGAGGGTAGTGGTAGTGGGTAGAGAATATTATTAGTAGTGAGGGGAGGAGTTGTTGCGAGACGAGGGGTAGTAGTACATGTGACAAAGTAGTAGTAGTAGTGAGGAGAAAAGAAAAGAGTTTGCATCAAAGGGTGGAGGCAGGAAAGTGGAGAGAAACATCCGGGGGACAGAAGATTGGTGGGGTGGGCACTTCCGTAGGTAGCATAGAAGTGTAAAGATAAAGAAACTCCCAGGGGAGTTGAATGGCACAATCATGTTCCTCATTAGAACACTAACCTGTGGTGAGAGTAGGGAAAGTTAGAAAGTCCCAGAGGCAGTGAGTGTGCATGCACTTAGGGCACCCCTCTGGAGATTAGACTAAGAACTCTGGCAGCAGGGCTCACCGTTCTATAGCTCTAACCTGAGGTTATAAATGCCTGGGCTAGGGAGGGAATTCCAGGGGGGCGATAGATATAGGGAGGGGGTGGCCTTAATGCCAATTTCCCGAACCCCGTTGGCAGCCACTATCCTGGATCAACAAAACTGTCTGTCTCTTATCAAAGTGATTGCAAACAGTCTATATCCTTTGTGTAGAAGAAACAATGAAAAATATGAGGAAAATAATTCTATTGTGTTTATCAAAGTGTACTAGGATCATATTGTGGCGAATAAGAAAGTGATACGTTCCTAATGTTTAACAGTAATTTCAAAATAATAATGATTCTAAGTTGTAGTGCAAATATGCAGTGATCTAAGCAAACAGTTTTTCCAGTGGCACCATGGACAAGGCTTTTGCATTTGAAAGAGCTTTTCCTGTTAAAATATCTGGAAATCACTAAAAGGTTAAAGCTATTATGTTGAAGGGAAAAGCACCCATTCATGCACTAAAGTGCCACACAAGCCTGAGATTATAAAATCAAAATAGAAGAGGAATTTACAATTTCATTTAATTGGAATTAGGAGTCCACTAAATGAATAATCCTTCTATGTCTGTGCTATTTTATATGGACACATGACGTTGGTTATTTAAATTTACATTATTTTCATGGAAATGAGGAGGACAAATTGACCTCCTTTCCTATTCAAGTTTAAGGAGTAGAAAACAATATTCAGGATTTTTGTTTTTGTAAACTATTGTTTTCTCATTTCAAGGAGCATATTGATACCTGTAAATCTGTGAGATACATAGCACACCACAATCGCAAACCCAGATATAATTGGTTCATGTGAGAACCAAGACAATAATTCCTTTTTTCAGAGGAAAACATTCGGAGCACAATTATACATTCTAGGTCAATCTAATTTAACCTTACTTCCAAAAAGTTTCATTTACAGGCCAAGGCCCAGTCCAGTTTATAAAGGTGGTTTCCCAACACATGTTTTAATTTCAATGTGGGATTTAATACATTTTTAGGATATATATATATATATATAAGTTCTGGGATTGTTGTACTCACTTCAGACTCACCTTTCAAAGGCTCAGCAGAGTTAAGGAAATCAACTGGTTCCAGTGTTGCTGCCATATTTTTTTTTTTATTATTTCTCCACCTGCTGCTACAGTCTCATTTAATCTGCTTCTCCCTTGGGAAAGATCTCTGCATAAAGCCTCATCTGGAAAAGGACTTCTTAAGAATATTTTCCATTGGCACCATTCAAGTGGACACCATTGTGCTTTCTCCTGCTGAACAGGCTTTCATTTTCTGCTCTTCCAAAACTCTCCTCTCTTCCTGTGTGTTTGCATTTAAAAAGCTAGCAAACTCCACCGATGCACCATCATTTGATGCAGCAATTTGGATTGAACAGAATCTTAGTTATGTTCCATTGACGTACACCCACTAGGATTCTCCCTTTTGCTTCAATTGGTCCATTGAATATCCATTGAATTATCTTTGCCACAAGGAGATGTCAACTGAGTAAGCTCACCTCTTAGGAATATAAAGATAACAATGTAACTGGAATATGTATTTCCCTTATAATACCTGTTATAATGAAGTGATATTAATCAGAATTGTTTATTCAGATTCACAAGAATATTCGGAATCTGAAGCCATCCTTTGTGATTTTTGGATTGCTGCCATAAAAGAGGAATTGCAATATGTGAACTTATTAATAATTAATATATCTTAATGTATCCTTTTAAAATGCATGTTTTTTTTGTCTCGCTGAATTCAGATCTATTATTTTTTTCTAGTTGGACAAATGGTTTGAAAGTTATAACTGAAAACTTATTCTCCACTTATCCTTCTTAAATGCATCATTATTGTGGCTCAGATTCTATTATAATTTAACTCTGAATTGCATATGTTGCGAGGGTCCTAGTATGAACAGATCCATATGCTGACATGAACAAATACACTTTGTGGCACAGACACATATTCAATTATGCCTTTTTGCTCTGCCAGTTCGGAGGCCAGAGTTTGCATAGAGATTTACATATTTGAAATTGCCATTACTGAATGACAATGCATTCATCAATCTGTTACCAGGGTGGCCTTACAGATAGCCAGATAAGCTTGGAAAGATATGATCATGAAATTCCTCATTTTGATATGCATTCTGACATTTTTTTTAAAATACATTTTAATCACATGCATTTGCCCTATGCATTCGTCTTTTTTAGCGTCTTGGTCACAGTGATGGATAATGAGGCCTCCTTTTGAGAAAGCTGAACTTTGCATGAGCTTAGTTTTAAGTGAACTAAAATTCACAGCTTACATTCACAGTATAACATTACATATATTGTATCCATGCAACATAAATGCTGTTATGTTCATAAATATATTGATTATACAACATAGTTAGAGAACCACTCTACTGAGAACACACATAGGTCAAATAACCTGTTCTATCGGATGTTTCCCACTCAGGAGGGTCTACAACGACATTTTAGCTCACTTCATCCTTCACAGAGGAGAAATATCAATTTGCTTATCAGTCTGGTCGCACCTACCACGGCGTTCCAGCACTGAAATGATGGGCAATGCTCCTCTGAACAAGAGTCTCAACAGCAAACCCAGACATGTGATTCAGCCTTGTTTGGTGTCCTCAGTGAGGTGAAGCTGTTCCTCTTTAAGCACAGTGATCAAGGGGCCATGTAACTGGTTGAACCCCAAGCATTACAAAATTATACACAATTGTGGCAGCCCCTCTACTGAGAACAAGCACAGTTTAAATAACTTGTTTCATGGGAGGTTTACCACTCATGAAGGTCTAAAATAACGTTTAGCTCAATGTACCCATCTCAGAGGAGAAATATTCATTTGCAGTCAATGTGGTCCCTCCCACCAGGTGCAGTCCAGCAACGAAATGTTAGGCATCTCTCCTTTGAACAAGAGTACCCACAGCAACCTCAGACACATGCTTCGGCCTTGTTGCTGTGGGTACTCTTGTTTAGAGGAGACATGCCTAGCATTTTAGTGACTGTCATAGTGGGTGGAACCAGATTGATATGCAAATGGATAGTTCTCATGTATGAAAAGCACAGTGAGATAAAAAGGTGTTGTAGACCCTCCCAAGTGGGCACCTTCCAACAGAACAGGTTATTTGGCAGTGCTTGTTCGCAGTCGAGGGGCTCCCAGACTTTTTTTTCTCCAAAATATATTTAATCTCATGTGATTTTCACTTAATATTCTTTCCATCATTTCAACAAAATACTAAAATAGAAAATGCCCTTTTTATTATATTTCCCTTTAAATGTTTTGTCATCGATGAGACAGAAGAGTTTTATAGACAGTTCAAGGTTTTTAATTTGTCCTTTGTGGGGCCTCAGACTCTCTCTCTCATTTTGAATGTAATATCCTCCCTAACTCACATGCATGTATGTCTGCTTAGAGCTAGTGAATATGGACGCCTACTGTTTGAACACTTTTAGCCTTCATTTAGTCAGAGTTCTATATTCTAGCTAAACTCCCCAGGGGATTTAAAAACTGTCCCTTCTCTAGCTAAGGGTTAGTGTTCTAATGGGGAATAGGGATAGTGCCTTGCACTTAATTTATTATCACCAGGCTGGTTTACTCATGCTCACTTCTTCAACTTCCACTGGTATACCCTCTGCCTTGTTGCTCCCACAAGTCCTCTGCCCATCTGATGTTTAACTCCACCTGGTTCTTGCCACTCCCATTGATGTTACTTCTCATCACACTCCACTCTAATAATCTTCTCTGCTACTACTGTCGTCGTCCTACAATATCCTCATCCACAGTACTACTACTCTACTTCTCACTCTGCTACTCATCATCCCATTTCTACTCTTCTCCTCCCACTGCTACTCTTCTCCTCTTCTCCTAAGTGCACACACACTGGCAAACTACTATAACACCTAAGGAAAAAATACCCCACTGTTTCCACAAATCCACTCCACAAGCTGCTGCTCCCTTCTTCCTCCTGCTGGTCTCTAGGTCATTCTCCACCTCCACCTCTGACCTCTGCTGAAAAACCAACACTTCCTGCTTCCCGCCTTTTATTGAAATCTCCATGCCATGTGAGGATTGCCCACCTCTCACTCGACATTTTGAACGCGTCTTCCCCACCCAGGGCATGCATGTGTGAGGGAAATTCATATAAGTGGGGCTAAGTCTGCCCACTGCCTGCACACTGGCACATCACATCCCTGGGATGGGTATTGTCAACGATCATGTTTTAGAATTGTGGTTTGTTCGCTCTCTCAGTAAGTCTCTTTGAGAGTAAGGAGTCACTTTTCTTTCAGAGGTGGACTAGCGGGTGGTTTGGGTGTTGCAAGGGTTTGCTGCTTCTTTCTAGTGGCTCTGAGAGTTCCCCTGCATTACTGCTTAGAGCATCTGTGTCTCTGCTATACGTTGGTGGTGCTTCTGTGCCTTTTCTCATGATCCGTCTTTCAACAGCCAATCCTCACATCGGTTCAGTAGATGTTAGTTCTGTCTGGTTGATAACTTCTACTGGAGAAGCTCTACAACAAACAGAAAGCAGGTGGTACGCAGCTGTCTTCAGAGGTAAGGCAGGAGATAAAGGACTGCAAACGAACATGGCTTGTACGGGGGTACAGAAGGCAGGAATGGTGGCCCTCTCCATCATCCAGCACAGAGGTGCGACTGGCTCGAGGTGGCTCCTTGGTAGGCCTCCCACCCCTGGCCGCGAGGGGGTTCCTGTACCACCTTATCAAGGTTTCTGGCCTTGTCACAGCTTCCAAACATACAGATGTTCTTTTGTGTTAGCTAATTTTAATTTTGAGTAAAATGTGTTATCTTGTTATGTTTAACATGAATAACATATTTGATTGCAAAATAGAATTTTGAGCCAACATTTGTTAATGGATAGCATTGCATTCAATCCAAGTTTACTTTACAGATGTACCCCCTAACCTTTGCTCTGTTTTCTGCTTGGCTGACTTCTTTCCCTTTCCTTCCCATTGCTGTCCTTTCCCGTTCTTTACTATATTTTTCATTCCTTCTGTCTCCATTTTCCCTTCCTCTTGTCTGCTCCTATGCTTGTTTTCTCTTACAATATCCATAACCATGGTCCTACACTTTGTTTATAGTGCTCTATCATTTTTCCCTGTCTTTTATAACCTGTTTTTGTCATTCAGGGATTTAGTTTTGGTGGCTGGTCATCACATCTGTTAGTCATCATACAGACGCTGGCTTTTAATCTAGAAGGGAATCGGTCCATTAGAAGTCACTCTAGTGACTGAACCTTCCAACATGGTACCCTATCATGTGCTCAGTTTAACGAACCATCAGTATTAACCAGGAAGCTGCATCCAGCATCATTGAAGGTTTCATATATATGTATTTATTGATATAGGGAACCAAACCCAGAGGTATCATAGTTAAGAACGTCCAGCAATCTAATGTCATGTGCACCTTACAATACAGGGCACACATACACATTGATAGTCAATATATTGATTGACAATTACCTTTTTGTTTGTCTTCCGGTGATATATATTATACATAAAGCTACATTATCAAGATTCTTGTCTTTCATCAAAGATTGTAATCCACTAGTAAAAAGAATACATGACTTAGAACTAACTACCCTAACTTTATTTATTCTTACCCTAAATCATCCCCAACTTTCTACCCTGCAGTCCCGCACATTAAGTGTTTTAAAGCATCAATTTTACAGAGGTGTACTATTCTGCATTCTGGCAAACTGTACTTCCCTTTATTCCGGTAGGACGGTACCACTGGTGAGTGTTGAACTCTGTTTCTCAACGTGGCCATTCTTATCTGGGCTTAGGCATGGCGCGTGATGCTCTGGATTCAGTGAATTCGGACCTGAACTCACCATGTCACTTACGGCTACACTGATGCCATGCTTTTCCAAATCTCACTGATCCATGATAGACCTTGACTCCGTTTTACTTTTCTTGGGTGCCTTGTACCTTAAGTTAACTCATTTCTGACCATTACATCATACTATATTTTAGAACGGATAGCAGCACTTCCTTAATTATTTGAGAACTCTTCACCTTGGATTAATGCACAATTGCAAATAGGACACTTTGTGCCGGTATGAGTTCAATTCATGATGTAACAAGTGACAGTATTTAAGCTTTTGTTGGACGTTTTAAATCCCAGAAAAAGCGAAGTCTTACAAGGATGTGGTCCTAGGGATTGCACGGCATACTCAATGTGAGCTAGTTGTGGATCTTCAGAAATATCCTTATACATTGTAATGGCATTCTATGCAATCCTTGAATGTCTCCCAAGTACCTCACACTATTTCCTCTGGCCATATTGGAACAACAAATTCAAATGGCTCTTTGCGGTCCATTTTATTCTTACAGATGAAAAGCTGAATATGGGCGCACATTCAATCTGCCCTTTTTAACGCGACAGTTGACTTACAATGTTTTTCCTATGAAAGTAGTTTAGCCCCACATTTTAAACATGGCAGCATTTTGTATTAAAATAACATGGACTAAGTGCTAGTTTTAGGCTAGAAACTGTAGGATGTCGGCTCTTAAATAGTTACTTAAACAACACCTGAAATGCTGCATGTTGTTGCAGATGGCACAGCAAACACTCTGGTTCTATGAGACAGTTCACTTTTTTAATTTTTTTTATTTCATGGTTCTCTTTGTGGGCCCTGGAGCCGTCCCACACTCTGTCCCTCAACCCTAACTCAGGCATCCAATTAGTGCTACAGAACAGTAACCATGACTATGTATGAACGGATATTGCGTTATCCCACTTCCTTGCTCCTGCCACCAATTTTCTGGTGTTTCTCTATTTCTGGTTCTCAGCTACACAGTTCAATATTAACTCTCCTCCTACTCCACCTCCTCTTCCAAGTACTACTCGCCTCCTCCCACCACTGCTCGCCTCCACCCGCCTCTACCCCCCCTGCTACTCTCCTTCTGCCAACACTACTGCTGAAACACCCTCCTTTCACCCAGCAGCATGCACTTCACATCCACTCCTTGCACTAACTACTACCCACTCACCCCACATATGTACACTCACAATACAGAACCACAATCACTCCTAAACCAATACCTCACCCCCTCCAACCATCTCCTCCAGAATCTGTCACTCCTTCCTTCCTCCTGCTGGTCTCGTATTCCTCTACATCCAATGACCTTACCTATATAACCCCACTTCCTGTTGCTCGTTCATATAGCCCTGCGCTCTCCGGATTGGTTCTCTTTCCCTGGTTAACATGGCCCGGTCTTCCCCTCCTGGGTCAGTTTGTATGCAGCCAACATTAATAATAGCGGACTAAACCCTGCCCACTTCATCCGCAAGAATTTTCTGCGCAACAACAATGGTGGCACCGAAGTTTGTGTTCCAGTTCGTGTTGGTGGAGGTGGTCCATGTGCCCAGTCAAGTCCTTGGTTTATTGGGGTTAATGTCACCCATGGCAGCCCCTGATGGTCTAGGCAGATCAGTGGCATCGCAGGTTTGCCACAGCTAGTGGAAGCCTGTGTGTGGCTTCCCTGCCTTGCGTGTAGTGGTGGCCCTGCATCTTCTCTTTCTCTCAGCACCTCCATCACTGGTGGGCCACAGATGCCAGAGTACCTGCAGGCTGATGGTCTGTTCATGAGCTGGTGGTGGTGGGATGCTGTATCCTGGCTCATGCTTCAGTCTCCCTCATTGGGCTACCCTTGGATATTACTGCCAGAAACCACAGAACAATGATCAGTATTGTGGTGTTGAAGCATGGTTTGAGTTAAAGGCAGTCTTTTCAATAGCATTTGGGCCCAAGGGATGGATGGGGAAATTGAAACCACAGCTCCTCTCTTGTTTCACACAACCCACTATAAATCAGGCGCAGAATTTCTTCAGGCAAAGTTCTGTATCTACAAACCTGCCAGGCTGCTCCGCTCTCAAGCGTTGAAAACCATCCAGCACACGAGGGCTATGCTGGCCCGGGTGGGCGTCGCGCCTTCTCATTGGTGGCAGCTAAGGCCTGGAACTTCTTCCTTTTTTCCTACTTCTTTCTCTGTAGCTCCAATTGTTCTCCTAGGGGGTTTTACGGGCCATTCTCTGAGGAAGTGACCTGATATCCCGCAGTACAGGCATAATTTCTGTTGTCTCCTTTTGTCTCTTTCAGCCTTGGTTAATGGGCCCCGTACCCCCCCAATTTGCATGGGTTCCGAAGTGTTTTCTGATGAATGCGGACTGTTCTCCTTTGAGCGTACATACACAGTCCGATTTTCCGTTCTGGCTCGATCTGTCCTTCGATCTTGCAGCCTGTGGTCTAGCTGCACCACTAGGTTGATGAACTCTGTACAGTCTTTTGGCGGGTTTACCACCTGACTTTCCTTTTTCTAGTTCTCTGCTGCTCCGGTTGACCCTTCCTCTTTAGCTCTAGCACCAAGATGCCTTAGGGCTTACTCTGCGCTTTATAAATGTGATTAAGATAAGAAACCGCGTCTCATCTGGTTGTCTCCATAAGAAAGGACTCTGGAGGGCTCACTGATTTGTCCCTCACCCTTAACTGAGTTGGCCCCCCACCCCATCTTGACAACGACTAAAAGATGCCCTAGTGACAATTTTAATACACTACTCATTACCCACAATATAACACAAAATTCAACAAACATTTACCCAAAATAGTATTTCTCTTGTGTGATAACCTGGATTGTCTTAATTTTTGGTTAATGAGATCGAATGGATGTATAAGATCTGCCCTCGAACGTTTTGTTTGCGGCAAACTGCACGCATTAATACTGCTCGGGCCCCCGCTTTGACAGTTCATTGAACACGGTGGCAATTTTGGTCCCCCGCCTCCATTGTTAAGGATGTGCGTGGCACACCTGCAACCCCCTTTTGACATACTTACCTGAACATGAGGAGCGGGGACACCCCCGCAACCCCAACTCCTCATGTTCAGGTAAGTAGGTCAAATGTGATGAAGGTAAAAAAGGACATCAGGTATTAGGTCAAAAGGAGATAATGATCAAATGTAAACAAGCAAATTAAGTAGTTCCTATCAAATATTTTAACAGCATAAGAGTTCACTGTTTGAACCCGGATTTCTAAACAGCATGGCAACTGAGCAAGCATTAGGCAACATGTTCTGTCTCATGGTTTTAAATCTTGCCTTTCAGTGCATAGTTTGCCATTTATTTGTTTAATACTTTTCTATATTGTATTCATCCAAAAAAGGCATGCACTGAAGGCGATTCCATATTAGGGTGGAGGTTTGTGAAGCAGCTATTAGTATGCTAGCAAAGAAGATATCTAAAATACGTATTTTAAACCCATATATTTGGAAAAAGATTGAACATGTTCCCTTTAAATTGATATTGTACGAGATTGTTGCCTCTGCAGTGGTTAGAATAGTGAGAAGAACAAGTTTACTTCAGATGTATAACCTTTTAAATATTTATTTAGTTTAGCCGCATATTTGTTGAAGCGCGTCGCCTAAAGTGGCCAATATGTTGAATTCATGTGTAAATTTAAGAGTTGTGGATATGGGAAGGGATACACAGCTTGCTGAGTGTCGGGGGGGGGGAGGGGGCAATCTCAAAGAGTAGCCAATTGGAAAGGAGACTTTCTGAGCCTAACACAATGAGGTCTCCGCTATTGTGAAGCATCTAACACAAAAAGTAGTGTGTCCATTTATTTGTTATTTATCCTAACATAATGTGTAGTTGCAGCATGTTTTTTGTGTTTTTTTTCTCCATATGGGCACACAGATCACATGCACACACTGAAAGGAAGAAAATGGCGTCCATATGTCACGGTTGTTTGGGCCCCGCTTTGCACAGCATTAGCCATCGGTTTAAGGTGAAAAAATGGCTTCGGGAGCAAGCATTGGCAAAGCCAACATTTCTTTTTTACCCTAGGCAATGGATCGGCTTTTGTTAAGCACTGCCATCATATGCTCCGATACTTTTGGGCAGCTGTTGGAAATATGATGTCCTAGTGGCATGTGAACAAGGAGGTTTGATGGCGATACTGAGGAATGATGTTAGTACCCGAGGAAAGGATGCCAAAGCCAGCAGTGTGATTCCAACACTCATCATAACCATATCACATTCTATATGATAATGACAGCAGCTGATGAATGGTGTGGGCATATATCGTGGCACTGCCTGGCAAATGTCTACAAAGTAGAAAACATTGGTGGATTGATCAACACAGGTTTCCTTTATCAGCAAATAATGTTACCATGACTATTGTGGGTTCCTACAAACATGGTGCCACTTTTCTTGTACTTATCACACTACCTAAACCTCCATCACTCAGCTGTGCTTTTGGAAATATTTGTGAAAGGTCATGCAAGTTATGATAACTTTGTAGGTTTTCCCCAAAATGTGCATTGCCTCAGCCTTAGATTCTGCTGAGGCATCTCTCTGAACATCCCTTTTGCATATCTGGTAATAAATTAAATGTTTGAGTTATGTAAGTCTTTACTTTCCTTGCATTCACTTAGCCATACATTAACATTGTCACTTTTACTTCGCCATACCTTGACTTCTCCTGTCTTTAAGGTTTCCCAGCATTCACTTTGTCATTACAGGAGGAGACCCCTGCACCCCTTTCTTTGTTTCTACCCCACATTCTTCCCCTTGCAACCTCTTGACTCCAACCCTAACCTTAAGTTAACCTTAACCACATCCACTGCAACGTTCACGATGTGAGTGTGTAGACAACGCAAAGGCATGAAAATGTCACTGCATGACGAAGTACATGTCTGGCAAAATGAATGTAGACACAGTTGGCCTGATTCACAGAGCATGTTTCAATAGGACTGCACCATTATAAAAGGATTCTGTGAATCAGGCCCCTTAAGTGTAGATGGAGTTTATGTGGCAAAGTAAAGAGGGGGATAAGGTACCTGTGCAGCTTGTACTGATGTATCTACATTACAAATGCACAAGAGGCTCATTGCATTAGTAATGTACTGATCAGTTAATAAGTGCAACCTATGGATGTGCTTACACCCAGAAAAACACCTCAAACTGCTGCATATTGATGTTCATATAACATGATTTCTTTGTAAATGTTAAAAGGGCTCATCGCCCTAATGTCTTCTCCCTTTCCATTTACCCATCTGTTTAACTTTGCCAATTTTACCCTATAAACAGCGGAGTGACTGATCCATGCCCACCTGGTTGTTGAAATCCATTTTCCCCGATCCAACTTGCAGAGTGTCCTTTTTAGCCTCAACTCCACCTGTTGATTCAGCCCCATACGTCTTTCCGCATCCCACATTGGGCATTCTGCAACGTGTCAAGAACGAAATGGCCGCCAGCGTTCTCCTCGTTACCACCAATCACAGTCGTGAGGTTGGAAGATGCACCTCCCTTGGAAAGCTTACTAGGAATGGTGTCATAATTCACCTGAGGGATCCTTCTCCTTCCCTCCCTACACGCATCCCTGGGTGCTTAGATATTTGTGGGAAATTGCTTCTCAAGAAATGTACATCCTCATCCCCTCTCTGGAATAATAGCTAGTTTTTATATAGCGCTACAAACCCGCAGGTATCTGAGCGCTGCAGTAACAGGTATTATTATCCCACTGCATGGTACTCAATTTATTGACTTCAGAACGATAAAAGGCTGAATTGGTCCTGCCGGGATTCGAACCTGTATCAGCAGGCTATGCACAGATGTTCGCTCGAGCGCTCAACTCGCTGTGCTATCTGACCGGCATAGAAAATTAATGTTGCATTTAATGGCTAATCTGGAGTGATTTCCAAGTTCCTGCAGCATGTCAGTTAGTCTTACCAATAACGAGTGCCACCCAAATAAAAATGCATCAGGTGTCTTTAATATGGGTGCGGGTAAAGAATCTGGTAATTCTTCATAAACCACTTTTCTCCATTATCCAGACTGTTGTTGCCACCCCACCCCGCACCCCCCGCCCCCCCATGGGGAAGTTGTTTAGCAACTGAGAACTGATGTTGTCCTGCAAGCTTTGTGTGATTTCCTTGCCATGCATCACAGACGTGACACTAAGAGATTCAGAAATTATTAATATGATGGTATGTATAGAGCACAGACTTAGCTTTGTGAGCACTGGGGTGCATTATAGAGGTATACAACCGTACAGATGCATAACAGAGCACTTTTCAGAGGTGACAGGACAGATATACAGCAGGGGGTAGGATACACAGTGACACAGATGAGTGGCGCAGCTGTAGAGGGTGGCGGGGAGGAGAGTGGCGGACAGCGTTTAGCAAGTCAGGAGGCAACCTGATGGCCTAGATGTTAAGGAGAGACTCCTTGAAAAGGTCGATCTTAAGTTCTTTTCTGAATTGTAGGAGCGAGTCTGATGCTGACAGGAAGGAGGCTCCATAGTCTTGGAGCGTAGGCAGAGAAGGGGGTCCTTTCTTTTTCTGCAGCAGCGGATTTCAAGTCTGCATGCGTCCTTTACTTTAGTACATTTATACCATGCACCAAGTGGACAGGAGGCATATGAGTGCAAATAGATGATACAAGGCATCAAGATGACCCAAGCAGAAAACCGAAAGATATGGCAAACGGGTACAAGATTGGACAAGCAGGAGGGAGCTTATATAAATAGCCAGGTTTTACGCCACTTCCTAAACAGATCTGTTGATTTCATTTCTCTCAAATCGGGGAGAATGGCATTCCAGCCTTTGGACGCGGCTGTGAAAAATACACATTTACTGGCCTCAGTGAGTCTGCGTCTTGGCACCCTCAACTGATTGGTGCTGTTAGATCTTAGTGTTCATACAATCAGTTTGCTCTTCAGAGACTCCACCAAATACGCTGGACGAGTACTCATGAAACATTTGTGGGTGTTCAAGAGTAGACGATATTCGGTCCTGGCCTCTATGGGCAGCCAGTGCGTTTCTCGCCTTGCATCTGAGATATGGTCTCTCTAAGCCTGCTTTGACCCGCACTGCACTATTCTGTACTACTTGCAGTCTGCACAATCATTTTTACAAATCCCAATTAGGAGGCTACTAAAATAGTCAATTATAGAGCCAATAATAGCCCTAGCCACCATCTCACAGTTCGCTCTCATAAAGATACAATCTTACCTGTGCTAGCAACTTAATATATTAGACGGAGTTCAAGACTAGATTATTCACCTGGGCACGCATGTTGAGGCTTTAATCAAGGTAAATCCCTAGAGTTTCTACTTTTGCTTTGGCAATCTTACAGCCGGCCACCTGTATGCAGGTATTCTGATCCAAGCTTTGCTATTCTGTTTTCAGAGCCAATGACCATCAGCTCAGTGTTTTCATTGTTAAGTGCTAATCCACTTTTGACCATCCAGGCCTGTATCAGCCCATACACCTCGTTAATGTTCTTGTTAATAGCTTCCGGAAAGGGGGGTGACACACTGCACGTCATCTGCACAGTTTGTGAACCAAATGCCTTTATTCGTCCAGCATATTAAAGAGAGAGACTGTAAAGATATTATGCAGGGAGGGCGATAGGCACCCACCTTGAGGAACCCCAAAAAGCAATGGAGTGGGTGTGGCTTCTGTGCATTTACTACAAACCCTAATCAGCGTATTGCTGACAAAATACTTCATCCAAGCTGCAGCCGTCTCAGAAAAGGCGGTGATTTCTTTTAACCTGTTGATTAAGTCAAATGCAGCAGACAAGTCAAGCAACATGAACACAATTGTTTGCCCCTTGTCAATAACTTGAAGCAATGTTGTTCAAATGCTCAAGTATTTGCATATTTGCATAAATGCCACACAATCTAATTTGTTTAGTAAAAAAAGGTGTGTTAGTAATAAGCCGATAGTTCATTGGTACAAGTGGGCTAAGACCTGTTCTATTCCTTAAAAGTGGGGTAATACAAGCTTTTTTTAGCTCATGGGGAACATGGCTCCCATTAATAGAAGCATTCACCAATGTAGTAAAAATCCCTGTCGGGGAAGGAGCACAGGCTTTAATTGGGATTGCTGGAAATGTCACCTTTACCATTCGTCGGCTTGAGTTTACTTATGATATCTGTGAGAAACCTGAAGGTGACTCCCTATGTAGTTCCCGGGGATCTGTCATCCAGGTGGCCAAGACATGGCCATCGCTATTTGATCCAGTTCCTGTGGGTGGAACAGTGGGGGAGGATCACCGTCTTCCAACATCTTTTCCCCATCCTACCATGTAGGACATTCAGAAACACTGCCCCCCTTTTCCACACGAACACTTTTGCACACCACAAAAGACAACAGACTAACTCTAGAGCTGTTTACCTGACCTGACCCAACACAACGGTCAGGCAGAGTCAGGCAATTGACCACAATCACACACACTTGACAGCCCTTTCTCTTCCCCACAGGGATAAAAGGTGGAGCACAAGAGCAAGGCAGACAGCACAAAGAGAGAGCTATTCACGCACGGCAGATCAAGAGGAGGAGAAAGGCTGCAAGAACCAAAGGGGCAAGAAGGAGAGAATCGAACTTGCCCTTTCCGACCCAGACCTCCATAGCCTCCACAGACGGAAACATAAGAACGCGGACAATAGTGCAAGTGTGTTGCAGCAGATGTCAACAGTACACAGAGCATGCCTACAATGATAAGCAGGACTGAGGGAGACACCTGCTACCGTGGTACCAGCCTTGACTCCGGATACAGTGAAAAGCCAATCGGTTCGTCACAGCCGGTGAGTCGAAGGGGAACCGATGAAGAAACCAAACTGTGTTGAATGAAAGTCGCAAAGTTGCACATTGAGGAAAGTTCAAAGAACTGTAAATTGTTAAGGGAAGACCAGATGCAGAGGGGTCCGCCACCACGTGGGTGCTCACTCGAGAGACTCTGGTTGATCCCACGTTGAATGAAACTACTGATGCCAGAAGGCCGTAGGGGAGCCGCGAAGGTCACAGTGGTCATACAGGGGTCTAGCAAAATCCATTTACAGTCGAAAGTCTTTGATCGACAAACCATTGAAAACACAAGGGAAGTAATTCCTACATCAGAAGAAAGTAAAAGGAATTGTGAAATGGCAAGAGTAAACCCGTCGGACGGATGCCAATAAAGAGGGGCAAAGTCTAAAGTCCCAAGAAACAGTGTGTTGACAAAAATGAACTCAGTAGAGGGATGTCCACAGTGAACTGTAAAAGGACATTAAGATTTGTGAGCGCTAAAAGAGAAATTGATTTGTGAAAAAACATAGTTGAACCTGGTGGGAGGGAGGCTTATATTCGAGAGGGGTATACACCCGGAAGAGGGTGAAGAATCATCACCTCAAGTGCAATCCAAAAGAATGTTCCTCAGAAGCAGGCGAGACAACCTCCGAATATCCTGATATTGATGAGAACTGTTTTGAGGGGTTTACCCCCAGAAGAGGGGGGACCCAGGCTGAAACCATCACCCAACATACATTTGGAAAAGAACTTCTTTTGTTTATTTTTTTAAACCCATCAGGTCCTTGGGGGACAAGAGACTTTTTGTAGAAAACAGACTTAACCACTGAGTGTCCTGATACGTGAACCAGAACTGTTGTCTCGTGCTGGGAAAGCTCGTGGGTGTGCTCTGTTTAGGACTCCCACCTTGTCCTGTACTCAAAACATGGAGAACAGAAATCCCTGGCTATCACATTTTGACTTATCATTAGTGAACACTTCTTTCTTTTTTGTGAACCCTATCCCACACCCTTTTGTATTTAGTGTAAGGATTACCAATAGGCTTTTCTTAGCATATGCCGTTTTAGTTGACACAACGCCATTAGGACTGCCTTATTATTATTTGATGGTCATAGCTTGCTCCCATTTTAGATTTAGGTTAGATTAGGCATTGTCCAACCTACCTATAACACCCTTGAACTGTGTTCAGTTTTGTTTGTCTATTCTTGATCCATGCCTTCCTTAGATATCCAACATCTCGATTTCCGAAAGAGTGTGTGTGTGTGTGTGTGTGTGTGTGTGAGAGACATTGGTGTACTGTCCGCTGGAGATGCTGAGTTTCTCCGTGAGATAGCTGGGTGACTTGACGGCGAATGCCTTATAGATGATGCCACAAGAGTTGAAGGTTATCGGTGCATGCAGTGGGAGCCAGTGAAGGTCGATGAGGGCCAGGATGATGTGGTTGTATCTGCATAGACCCTTGATGAGGCGTGCAGCTGTGCGTAGCACACTTCTCATGGGCACCAGGGAGGACGACGGGAGGCCTTCGAGGAGGGCATACATTTTGCTGTTTCCCCCTCATGCAAATATCTTGGCTGGTGATGGATGTGCACTGGGAAGACCATAACTATCCTAACCCTATTAATCAAGCTTCCAAATGCATTCTCCTACTCCCACATAAAAGTAAAAAATAACAAAAGTAAGCTCTATTCCTTAGCATATGCGTTTGGTAGCCTTGTGTCCTTTAAGCAGTGTGTCAGCAGCTACAGTGTAGGCAGCTAATTTGAAAAGGTTTTAAAAAATGACATGTCTATGAATAATCAATTTTTACAAAGGAGCCTGTTTAAAATTACATAAATATGCATATTTCGTTCGAGAACAGGGAAAGGGTATATTTAGCATAATTTGTAAAGGCACTCAAGTCCAACCCATCATAATTTCTCCTTTTTTTTTTACCAGGTGTTCCTCATCACTGTCTGGAATTTAGAGCTTTACATGGTACCCCTGTTTTTACTTTCGTTGTTTGCCTATAATTTCGCCCTTCTTTCGTCCAGTAAAGGCAACTCCCAGGACAATCTGGTAAGTAAAGGCCACCGTTGTTTGCTTATTTATTCCAGAATGTTCTTCATTAACAAAGCACTCTTCGCCGTTTGCTTTCAGCATTTGCAGTCATTAATAGAATTTTCTTGGGTGTGTGTGAGAAGAGTGATGTCATGTTGTGGTGTCTTTTGCCACTCCTGTATAAAAAGGTTCCTACGCCGAGTATCGCAGATGGTCAACATTTCTGTGTTTCTGTTGATCAAAAGAGAATTCAGTGTGTTTGATATCCTGCCCTTTGAAGTGCAAGGTGCATACATATTAGAACACATTAACGAAAAGTCACTGCAAAGAATATATCTATTATATTGACAGTTATTATATTGACAATATAATTAATTCAGCTCCTGTTCAATGCCAGTAAATTCCTCCTACCTGCTTCACTTTATTGCAATGTCTTTTCACTTCAGCAAGAAGTGTTTGGAAGGAAGGTTCAAGGTCAGGTGGTCAATTGGCCTTCGGGCAATGCTTTATATATAACTTTCAAGAACAAGATTCTGGAGGATTTGGTGCTCTTTCTAAGTTTCTGAAGAATTTACATCCACCAGAAGTGAAAATAGCACTAGATGCGTTCACCGCCCTCCCTGGTTCAAATATGCATCCTCTCCGGAAGATCGCTCGGGGGCAACGTGATTGCCTTGGAAGCAAGACGACACGGAGCACCACGGGTCCGCGCTTAGAAACCTCTGGGTATTAAGCACGTCATAAATAACCTATCATATCACATCATGTTCCTCCAACATCACCCTTCTAAATCATTCTCCTACAATACTGTATCCAAATGATTATTCACAAAGAATTATATGTTGACTATAGGTGGGCTGTCTAATAATTATGTGCAACCATGCATATGTTATTTTTTCTATATAGTGCATTACGAATTTGAGCAGTAAAAGTAAGTCTAACCTGCTTGACCTTGCCCACACCTTGGTGTCACTAAGCCCCTTCTCTTGGTGTCACTTAGCCCAATGTCTTGGTGGCGTTTAGCCCCAAGTCACAGTGTCAGCCCGACCTCTTGATGTAGATTTGGCACGTAATATTATCTAGCCCAGCCCACCCCCCCAATAGTTTAACCAATGAGTAGTTTAATCCATACATGTTGTATTTTACCGCCACTTAATGAGATAATGTATCTCACTTGTGGGTGTAACCATTTTATCTGTTAATGTAGGTAATCTAGACAGAAGAGTGCAATTCTTTTACCTCATCAGCATTGCGTTTGTCCAGCTGTGTGCTCGTAACTGATGCCCGATTATTGATGTATGTGTATTACTTTAGAATAATAATATCTACTTTTATATAGCACTACAAGCCCACATGCATATGAGCGCTGAGATAACAATTGATGATAATATCCCACTGCGTGATACTCAATTTATCCACCTCGGAAAGATAAAAGGTTGAATTGGCCCTGCCAGGATTTGAACCTGCATCAGCAGTCTGCACACAGATGTCAGAAAGAGCACTCTACTCGCTGTGCTATCTAACCGGCTATAATACTCACAATATGATATGATATATTATATGGCATTTATAACGCGCCTATACACAAGTGTTTCAAGGCGCAAGATGGTAGATGGTGCTTCACCATGATGGCACACCATATTAAGCTCTGAGCATGGTGGGGAGAGTCTGACCCAGCCCAAGGGTATTTGGTGCTATCTAAGCCCCCACAGTGGGTTGTGCCTGATCTTGAAAGTGGAGGCCACCTCTGGGTGAATTTTTGCAGCACCCCTCCTCTCTGACACACTTTCTGGCCACCCCAGGCATTTGGATGCTGATCCCGGGTGCTCCTTGACAGGCGATTTCCTAACCCACAGGGGAGGTGGTGATCTTCATGGTTTTGCGCAGTGCAGAGGCAAAGGAGGAGGTCAAGGAGAATCGGAGCGGTAGTGGTACCCCGGGCCGAGATCTGTTTGGTGACCATCACTAGGAGCAGGGGAACTGTCGTACATGGGCGAGGAGCTGGAGCATCTGCCTTTCCCTGGACCTAGTTCACCGTGGCTTTGGCGTGGCACTTGCTCACTTTAGCCGTCCATATTGTTCTATAGGTGCAGATTTAGCAAGTGCACAACAAGCTGATGCTGGACCCCTCAGGAGGAAGCTCACGATAGTGACCTGGGAGTGCCGAGAAGGAGGTGTTGGCCCGGGGATTGAAGCTCTGCGAATGGATGCTGGGGGACCTGTGATGTGGATCCAGGTAGCCCGGGAGAGGTGCTCAAGTAGGGATGCTCCCTGCATTTGTCTGAAGCCTACTGACAGTAATTTAGACCTGGGTGCCACCAACAAGGTTGGGAAGCTGGGGGGGGGGGTAGGGCCACTCTCTGCAAGGGATAAGCTCATGTGAACATCGATTGGATACCTCATTGAACTGTGCGCAGTTGGGGGCTTCTCTACCATTTTTGTGTCACTGAATTTGCTTGTGTGGGTCGTGCAAATGTTTGACAATAAGCGACAGGCAAAACTTTCCTTTTCAAACATGGAGGCACCTGAGAAATAAAAGGTATGCACAATGCCTGTAGTTCTCACTTCCCAAGGGGACATACAGGCATAGGCTGGAAGTATGAGCAAGAATAAGGTGGGTGCTGCTCCTACGCACCCGAAGGTAGACATTGGAGTTCTCCTGGAACAAATGAAATCAGGCTTTGGCTATGTTAATGGAAAGTTGGATAGTTTAGTCTATAAATCAACCACATGCAGCAGTGCATTGAGAAGGAGAGTGGAAGAATCTCGGAAGTGGTACATCATTTTGGGACATTGGAAGACACAAGCGCTGATATATGCAATGCCATAAGATCTCTACAACAAGAAGTAAATGGAGTACTGGCAAATAATGAGGACCTGGAAGCCAGTTCTAGGCACAATAACATTTGGGAAATGGGGGTCCCGGAGTCAAGAAAGCCACAGAACATTGAGGCTTTTATTGAAACTCTTCCAAAACAAGTCCTGGTGTACTCACCCTTGCCCCAACAGTTTCTGGTAGAGTGTGAGCACCAGGTTTTGCTGCAAGAACGACACCTGGCCAGAACCCAAAGCCAGTGGTCATTCATTTATTAAACTAGAGACCGGGGCACTATTTTTCGTAAGGCAAGGGAGCTTGGTGATCTACCATTTCAGGCATCGAAAATTGCCATCTAGGCGGATTTTACACCAGCGGTAAAGAAGACCTGTATATCCTTCGCCGGATTTAAATGCCAGTTGCGAGAAAAGGAACTCCAATACACCATGCTATACCCATCCAAACTCTGGCTGATCCATAACAGCAAAATGCACTTTGTAATGGAGACAACAGAGGTGATCTACTTCCCCAAGTCCCTCCCTAGGCAATGACATGCTGGTGAAGAATGTGTTTAGAGGCTCTCACCTAAGGCTGTTGCACTAATGACCCGCTATTCATTTGTTTGTCTGTACCAGAAGCAAATGCTTGTTTACTTATTGAGTTCATACAATGTGGACTGAATCCAATGCTGTTAAGTTAAGGGGGCATGCAGTTTGTTCTTAAGAATGTCATGAATTTGTTTATCCTCAAGTCAAAGTTGATCTTAAGTGGGCTGGTTCTCTCTCCATTTATGCTTGTCGAGAGTGGATTGATGTTCCTGGCATCCCTGGGGCAACTCCCATTTTGGTTAGTTTGGCAGGATGTGGGTTAAATCGTGTGAATTTCACTGCAAGTTGGCGTATAGCAGTGGGGGTTGTGGGGGATGCTGCAAAAGGAGGAGGGATGTTAGGAGGATTTTTTTTTGTGGTGTGGCACATAGGACAAGCACTCATGGATATAAGAAATGAGCAGTATAAACTTCTTGGGTACTGCTATGGTGAGACAAGGGTGGCCTTCTGGGCAGTCCCATACATGCAAGATAATTGGCTGTTATATGCGGTGCCTAAATAATCCAAGATGAGAGTTATTACATACTGTTAGCCGCATCATGCAAAAATCCTCATGCTAAAAGAGACCTACCTAGTGGGAACTGGAAATGAGGTGTTTGCTAGGCCCTGGGGGAAATGTGCGTTGCTACACATCATATTCCAACTACTCTGCGGTGGAGGGCGGACGAATCCCAGGGTATTGTGACTGCTTCAATGGCGGAAGCACCTTCTCATGGGGCCTGGGCGGAAAAAGTTGCTATCCGATGTACAGCCTGGCGGTGGTACTAAGAGGGTTGAACTCATTGTGAGAGAAATCCTTCATAAGACCAGTGACGATGGTCCTGGGAGAACGCAGTATGCATTTACCCCTTTCGTGTCCTGTCAAGGGTAAAAAATGAGAGGCAGAAGCAAAGTTGTAAAGTTTTAAACATTAGACATTTAATGAAAATAGCAGTGTTTGGATTAAGGCCTTTCTGTCCCGATCCTAAAGAGATCTTCCCTGCCTATGAAATCAAAACTAAAGATCAGTCTGTGTGTCATCATTGAAATTGGACAAACTGTCCCGAACTGTGCAGAAAGCAAGTATGTTGATCGAACAAAACAATCCTTGCATTCAGGGGATGGTTCTCTTCTCCTGAACAGTCTCAGGTAAAATATTGAAAATGTTCTGTTCAAACAATGATTCCTGAAGATCATTCAAAATGTCTCTTTTACATAACACGTTCTTAACAGGGTAATTCATAGAATTTCGCACAAAAGTGGCGCAAGCGGCTGGCGCACAGTGTGCGTGTGTGAATGTCTGCACCAGCCGAGTGCGCTAAAATCGATATCCGCGCACAGTGTATTCATGGATTTTAGCCTCCAAAACCAGCCGTGGCGCAGAGTGGCGCAGCGACCCTGCAGCAGCGCCAGTTACGCCCCCAAGAACGCCCTCGCGCAAGGAAAAGCCATCAGAAATCCCAATTCAGCGCAAAGGGCTTCACCAACCCTGGACCAGTATACAGGGCTGGCAAACAGCAAATGCCGAGTGGGGAACGTGTATTACTGGGGTGCGCGGGAAGTTCCACACGCGATTTCAGCAGGGTACGTGTATTACAGGGGTTGCGCGGGAAGTTCCACACGCGATTTCAGCAGGGTACGTGTATTTCTGGGGTGCGGGCAAGTTTAACACACAATTTCAGCAGGGTATGTGTATTACAGGGGTGTGCGGGAAGTTCCACACACGATTTCAGCAGGGTACGTTTATTTCTGGGGTACGGGGAAGTTTTACACGCGATTTCAGCAGGGTACGTGTATTACAGGGGTGCGCGGGAAGTTCCACAAGCGATTTCCACAGGGTACGTGTATTTCTGGGGTGTGGGCAAGTTTTTCACGTGATAGGCCCTGTGCGAGTGGGGTACGTGTATTTCGGGGGTGGAGGGGAGTCCTACACGTGAATTGGCAGTGTGGGTCCTCCCAGGTGTTCCCTCTACACCCTCCACTGCCCCTGCAGGCAGACCACACCACAGGGGACTACCCTGCACCCCTGGTCATGTCCCGCAGGCAGCCCATCAACCATGGGCATGCCCCCCCAGCCAAGCCACATGTCACCTTGCACTAGTGATCACCAACGCATTACCCCCTTGGACCTCCACCCCACAGCAGTGCAGGGCACCTGCCAGCAGGCCCCCTCTCATGTCCCCTTGCACACCCACCCCCCAGCAGTGCGGGGCACCTGCCAGCAGGCCCCCACTCATGTCCCCCTTCCCCCAGGTCATGACCATCCTCAATCATGGCCCTTATGGCCAGCCTCCCCAGACCAAAGACCCTACCAAGTATTGCATCCACCCACATAGAAAAGGCAATTACATGATACAACCCCAATGGCAAGTATGTAAATGAACACTTGTCCGTCACACACACACAACTGTTGCAAGTGAATGTGAAAACCCATTTTATGACATGCAGGAAACCAATGAGATAATACCACACATGGAAGTATGAAGACATTTTTTTATTAAAAGCAACATTAATGGAATTAAAATCAAACAAACAACAATGGGAATAAAAAAGAAAAGCTGCATGTCCGTAAAATAATGAAAAACAAGAAATCTTAATCCAAAGGAAAGGTGTCCAAAGTCACAGTCCAACAAAGCAAATCCAAGGGAAAAACAAAAGTGAAAACCATTGCCCCATGGGGAAATCCAAAAAAAAGAGATGAATCCAATAGTGAACTATATACAGATGAACAATCCAGGGTCCATGATCCCAACTGAAGAAATTAAACCTATCAAAAATACTACCTAATGAAAAACTATTTACAGAAACGTGGTGCATTGTCCAAGCGCAACCAAAATAAAGAAAAAAAACAAAGAAAACCTAACACTAACTAACTAATTACAAGGGCAGCGGGCAAGTCCAACGGCTCACATGTTGATGTCCCGGGCCAGGGCATCATCGAACTCCTGCTCGATGTCCCGGAGGCGGTCCTCTTCCATGGCCCCGAGGGTTCGCAGGGACGATGACATCTGGAACTCCAGGTCCCTGCGAATGGCCTCGAGGTACACGGCCCGCCTCAGGGCCCTACGCATGGAGTTCCCAGCCCTGACCATCGTGAGCCGTGCCTCTTACGCCCGCTGCCGCTTCGCATCTATCGCATGGCCCAATCACTGCCACACGGAAGACACTTCCTGTCCAGGGTCCTCCTGCCCTCCGGCCGATGCCTGCCCCTCCGATGATGAAGGCCCCGAGCCATCAGGCTCCCACCTTGTTGCTGCTGCTGCTGTGCCGCTGCCTGTGCCCTGGCTCCTGCTGCCTGCACATCCTCCTCCAGCTGGGGTGCAGTTGTTGAGGTGGCCACCCCTGCTGGACGTCCGACTCCCGACTGTGGCAGGGATGTGTCCTCCACCAGCCTGGCCGCAGGGTCAGAGGCAGCTCCACAGGGCACCCAGGTGACACATGGGTGGGAAGATGGCACGGAGGACGACTGGCGCATAGGGGGTTCAGTTGAGGAGGGGGTCGGAACAAGGTCCAGAAAACAGAGGAGTCCGGCCCTGGTGAGCTGTCCCAGTGGGTCAACGTGCCATGCGAGAAGACGTGCAGTCTCCTCATGAAAAGACTGCAGGTCAGCTCGCATGGCACGTTTACGCAATGCCACCCCACCCAGGACAGGCTCAACCCGGTGCCGGATAGCCACATCCGCAGGGAGAGGAAGGCCAGTTGGTGTAAGCCAATCCCCTCCCTGAGAACGGGTCTGGATGTAGGTATCCCTGCTGGTGCAAGATGATGCAGTCACAGGATCGGGGAAAGGATTACACACAGGCACCTCCGCAGCGGCCTGTGCTGCCTCCTGTCCCTGCCCCTGCACTGCACCACTAGCACCAGTGGAATCCCCACCTCCAGACCCCGTCTCTGTCCCTTGCACGGCCTCCTCCTCCACCAAACCCCCCACCAACCTGGATGACTCTGTGCCATCTTTCTCCGTTGGGCCCTGTGGGGTCTCAGCTGCCCCTTTGGCTGCCGAGGAGTCCAACTCAAACCTCTGCCTCTTGGACCTCCCCTCGGCAGCTGCGACCTGGGACGCGGCACCGGACTACTCACTCCCCGATGAGATGACAACCTGGGAGGGGAGCCGGGCCTTGTGTCTCCGGCTGGCGGTGCAATCCCTGCCGCTGTGCTCCACAGCACCTTCTCCGCCCTCTTCATCAGTTGACGCTGCAGACAGGGAGAGATAAGAGACAGGTATCAGGACACTGTACAATGGACTCATACACACATGAAAGTTGTACATGAGTGGCATTGTCAAACTTCAGACATGGCATCACAATCCCCAACACACATGTCATTGCAACTCACACACATGAGCTATTCCACAGCCATATTGCAACAGCCAGCACCATCCATACACATACAACAGCATGAGCAGCCAAAGGTGAGCCAGACATCACATGAAACACAGGGAGTGCACTAGACATGCACACACGCCACCACAATTACATGCATGTGTACACCTCCACCAACTGTCACAGTGATGAGATTGGCATCCATGTCACATCTGGCAATCAGTCTTCTACATATCAGTCTCACATGCATCCATGTTGCATCACTGTTGCACCCATGTCAAATACACACACATGCACATGTACACGGTGCAGATACATGCAGCTGGAACCAACATCCATGTGTGACACCTCAACCATGCCAACTTACATACACAGTAATCCAAACATGTGTGCTCACACATCTGCATTTGGCCTGCATGCTTACCCACACATACATCATCCATGTGTCTCACACATGAAAGGACTTGCATGTGTCAGCCTCACAGCCCTGTACATACACATCCATACATGGCCCTACAAAACCACATGTACAACCTGCACACTACTGGCACACCACCACACGCACAGCTTCCAATCAGTATGCATGTACACTTACTGCTCGACTCCAGACGGGTCTGCCTCTCAAGGACCTCGACATGGAGCGCTGGGCATATGCGTTCCAGGACCCTCATCTGATGTTCCTACAGGTGGCCACAGCACCCCTTAGCATCCGCTGCCTTCAAGAGGCGCCGGACCTTGTCGAGGGTCCTTGACCTGAAGTCCTCCCAGCGCTTCTTGACATGTTGGAAGTCGCGGACTGCCACCCCCTCCGCGTTGATGGCAGTCACGATGTCCATCCAGATCTGAGTCCGTCCTTCCTTGTCGGCGGCCGACCTTCTGAAGAGGGCATCATACTGCCCCAGGACTTGCTCCACCAGGACACCAACTTCGGTGGCAGTGAAGCTGGTGGCCCTCTGCCTCGCTGGCTGGGGGTTGACAGTGGTGCCAGATGGCGTAGTGCCCGACATGGCAACCCCAGAGGCAGGTGTGGGTGGGCAACTGGGTCCTGGGGCTGGGCTGTGGAGTGATGGAATAGCAATCGGGAGTCTTCGGTTCCAGCAGGGGTGGTCACAGCAACAGCACCCCGGGCTGACGTGCAGGCAGCAAATGGCAGGGCACGTGGGCAGCAGGCAATCGGGCAGCAGCAGATGGCAGGTGGGAGCGTGCTCGGGGCTCTGGGGGGCAGTAATTCGGCCTTCTGGGCAGGAGCGTGGTCTTCCGTGTGCAAATGCGTGGCCAGCTTGATACGGAGTGATTTGGCACGTGAAAATCTTGCACGTCAGCTTGTAATTCGAGGAAAGGCCCTTAGCACGTAAGCGCATCAGCACGCGTACGCGATTTCATTGGACCAAAGGCCCTTAGCGCGTAAGGGCATCTGTGGAGTGCGCGCGTGGGTGTTTCCCTCAACCCGGGTGCATGTTACACATCCAAGAACTGCACATCCGAGTGTCAGCTCGTGTAATTGGAGGATAGGGCCTTAGTGCGTATACGCGGAAGTGACGTTGAACGTGTGGGCCGGTTCAAAAGGTACGTGTAGGACGTAATTTCCTTGTACGTGCTTTTCATGGAGACCGAGTGGGTGAATACTGTACTTCTTGACGGTTCACACGCGATTTACTTCACAGCGTTTCTAGTTCGTACTCCCTGTTACCTCTGACAGCTTTTTTCTGATTTTCTGTTGGGCCTGTTTCCCCAAACAGCGTTCACTTCTTCTTTTGTCCTGTCTCCTCAGACAGCGTACAATTCATCTTTTGGCGGGGGTGTTGCCAACGTGCACACGTGCATTATTTATCACGCTCATTTTCCAGGCAGACGGTGAGTCACGCACGTATTTACCAACTGTGCTTGCCCCGTGTGTCGCATACCCGTTCAGAGGTCATTGTAGGCTGCGTGTAACATGCGTACATTCATTTTTGTTTCTGGGTGCCACAGCGTAGTGCGGGTTCATTTTTCCATGCACATGGTCTACGAGGGGTTGCGTGCATGTTATTTTCTGTTTTTGGGGTGCCTGTGCGTTGCGTGACCTGTCATCTTTCCCCAGGGGTCACATACAGCCTTGCTAGAGCACTAGGGTACAAATTCCATCTAGTACTGTACCCCTTTGGCCCCCAATTGCTCAGGACAATAGATTACTGCAAATCCCATATGCACAACAACATCAGTGCCATGGTTGGGAGGCAACCAAGCGGTAAGGGTGGCAAAGGTGGCCAAGCCTCAAGAGGTGGGCGTGGTGGGCGTGTTAGGGGACGTGGCCGGGATTTGCAGGGTACCCCTAGCCACCCATATGTGGAGGACCAGTCAGGGACACCCATGTCCCCCCCCATGGTTGAGGGAAACGTGGCTAACACCATCTCTGCTCAGCCCTTGTTGTACCGGCCCATTGTGGCACCTGACCTGGCACAGGGTGACTCTCAGGCTGACTTCCAGGTCGCCAAGTCTAGGCCACGTGTGGCGGTGCAAGTTGGTGTCACCAGGCCACGTGGATCAGGGCAGGCAGGGTGGGGAGGCTGCAGGGGCAGCTGCAGCTCCATCCACCCCAGCTCTGACTCTCCCAGCCAGGGTAGTGTTGGTCCCAGTCCATCTTGCTAACGTTCCCCCCCGACTACGTCACACTTCAGCCAATGCCTGCACCAAGTCGCATGGTCAGTGTGCATTCCCAAACTCCAACTACCCAGTCCACCGGTACTCCTGCCCCTAGTGGCCAGAGCGGCGTAGGCCACTCAGGATCCCCACCACCTTCCAAAAGGAAGAGGAAGAGTGCTCGTCCACTACAGGCTGATACCCCAGACATGGCTACGTAGTCCGGCACGCCAAGGTAACCTAGCTTCAATGATGCCGAACGTGATGCACTTGTGCAGTATGTGTTCGCAAATGACAGCGAAATGTTGATCACTTCAGGGTGCAAGACCACACCTGCTCGAAGTCAGGCACACTGGCAGACCGTCGCGGACATCATAAGTGCCCTTGGATTTGTGAGGCGCACAGCTGGTGAGTGCTACAAGCGCTGGAATGACCTTAAGCGCAGGGCAAAGAAAAAGCTGGCCTCAAGTCCTGCCGCTACTCTGGTGACTGGAGGTGGGTCTCCACAAGAGGACATTTAACTCACTGTACATGAGTCTGTTGCTGGAACCTACGTCACAGAGGAACAGATCCAGGGTGTGGGAGAACTGCCAGATTACGAGGTATTGTCCAGTGAGTGCACATGCATGTGTGTGTGATCCATGTGTATGTTGTGTGTGTGAGGGGTTCTGATTGAGTGCCAGGTGAGGGTGTGTGTGCCCGAGTGGTTTGGGTCACCCATGTGCTTCATCCAAAACATTCTGCACCCCTGGATTTGGGTATTACAGTATCCCTTCTGCCCACAGTAGACATTTTGCGCAACATCACGCCAGTTGCACTTGAAGTGGCATCTTGCAACAACATTGTTCCGTATTTCTCAGTGTTCATTCAGGCTGATTGTTTCGATTCCCCCACTTTCACTACGCATTTCTCAGCCCTGTTGTCAAACAATATGTGACATGCCTATGGTACATGCCATCTGTGTGGTGGCATGTGCCATGTATTTGGATTAGACATGCCACTCACAGGCCAATGGTGATGGCACTGCTAGCCAGCATGCAGCTAATGTGTTGCTCTTCCATCTTGGTGTCATCAGTGTCTGACATTTTCCTCCCCTTCAAACTCAGTGACAGTGTATGCATGGGAGGGTTATAGTCATGTGGGACATGTGTCAATCAAGTACTGGTTCTGTAGCTTGTCAGGCCCAATTGTGTGCCATGGTGCTAATGCCTGTTTCCATTTTGTGTCTTTCATGTTTTTGCAGGGGATGACGCACTTGATGCTGTTGAGGGTGAGGAGATGGTGCAGACCCAGGAGGGATCTCAGGCACAACCGGGCACCAGTGGGGGACGGGGTGTGGTGGTGGGTGAGAACCCACTCTTGCTGCAGACCGTTCTCTCCAGGGGTGTCTCTGGGTGCACCTCCCCAGACCTCTATTCAGTTGTTGATTTGGATGATGAGACCTATGTGGCTTCGCAGGTAGGTGTTTCTGGAAGTGATTCTGTTCTGTCCGACCCACCTGCACCAGGGGTACAGCACACTATGGGGATGTCAGTGTTGGTAGGTCCGCCTTTGTTGGTTACGGATGCAGGGCCACACTCCGCAACATCTGATCCTGTTCCTGGGCCAGCAGATCAGAGGGGGAATGCAGTCCTGCAGCCTCAGGCAGTGCCGACACAGCAAGGCACAGTTTGCCTTGCCCCCAGACAGGTGTGGTGCCCGCCAACGCGGTGGCCATACGCTACCAGGCAATACCACATGGGAGCAATCCATATACGGTATGGCAAACCAACAGGCAGCATCATCTGAGATGATGGCTGAAGCAATGGAGAGGGTGGCCACTTCCATTGTCCCCCCAGAAAGGCAGATGGAGCAGCTCCAGCAGGCAACAGACTCCATTTGCCAATCACTCAGGGAGGACATGTTGGCGTCCAACAGGGACAGACGGGCGTCCCTGGACACTCTGCGGGAAGCCATTTCTTTAGAGTCCCAGGGCCAGAGGGAAGCCCTGAGGGTAGAAGTCCATCACCTCAGGCAGACTCTTGAGGGCCTTGAGGCTTCCACTGTCATGAGGACAGAACAGCTGCTGGAGCGGGTCACACGTATGCTCTCAGCAGAGATGCAGGCAACTCGGGAGGAGGTCCGGGCATCACGTCAGGTGGTGCATGGGGATCTCCGCACCATATTCCTCCAGAACGAGACCTTCCACACCCGCATGCTTGCTGCCATGGAGGACCAGACTAGGGCTTTGCGTGGGCTGCCTCCCATAGCACCACCACCTCCTGTGGCGGCAGCAGCACAGAGTTATGAGAGCGACCACAGCGATTCTGATTCTCTCACGATAGCGTAGCCATGCAGGCCATGAGCCCATGGAGGTTTTTTTTTTTTTTTGCAACATCCACACAGGTGGCTGTTGGTGTGCACCCTGTCCTCGGACCTCCTGGGTGGCCTCCCCCACCCCCCATGGACCCCACATGGTCATTTTTGATTTTTGATTTTTTTAGTGTGTTGCCTTGTGTGGCTCCCGTGGGCATCCACTGTATTCCGGCTGGGCACATGCAGGCTTGTCCTGAGTTTGGGTTAGATGCTTGGGTCCATGAGACACACACCCCTCCTGCTTCCCGTTTCCATGGGCTTGCAAAGGGTGTGCCCAAGTGACAGTGACTTACACAGTGACGTTGCACTCCCATGACATGTGTCGGCAGTCTGTAGTCAATACTGTGTATACATTCCTAGTGCATATTGTTGTAGTATTGTACACTGCATGGTGTATTGCTGTGTGCTTGTGCATCCATGTCTCCCTTCTAATTTGCAGGTTCATTCCTCATGGCTTCACAAGGCTGTCTACTTTGGAGATGGAGTTCATGTTGTAAGCAGTGCACTTCCAGATTTGCGTGGAACCAACACTGTACAGTTGGAAGTGTTCGATGTGCTAGCATCACCAGGTTGTAAGACTACGTATCCTTTAACTTAGTACTGTCATGTGAATGCTATGTTTGGGGTTGGGTAGCTGCATTGTATTGTGGTAAGTATTTGGTCATGTGTGTTGTCAGTTCTACATTAATGGGAGCATATTGTGTGTGGCCAGTTTCCATTCGGGACACTGTACTTTGTGACAATTGTCATGTTTTGGGGATTCCTTTGTTAGCTCTCACATAGCATGACATTCCATGGTGTGTTGGGTGGCGGTGCTGGGGAGGGGTTGGTTGACATGGCACTGTTGTCATGTTGTTTCTTGCAAGGGGGTAATGATTTTAGCAGCATAGAAGTGTCTTTTGATGACACAGCATTCGTGGTGTTTGTGTAGGTGGGGATGCACACAATGGAACACTTCCAGGTGAACAATCTCAGGTTGGTATGGTTGTGACAGTTGACTGTCACTTGACTCATCATCATTGATAGCCAGCTGGTATGTGCCAGGGCTGTGTGCACTCCACAGGGGTGTGATTTTAGGTGACGTAATTAGCCACCAGCTGCGTACGGGCTGCCTCACCCCATGCCCTTCCCCTCCCATGCGCAGCGGGCGTGCATGTGGTTGGGGATGTGGGGTCACCACCATGTCCATGGCCAGGCCCCGGCGTGTTGCAACGTTGTGCAGGACACATGCTGCCACTATGATCCTGCACACTACTGGGGGAGCGTATAACAGCTGCCCGCCAGAATGGTCAATGGAGCGAAAGCGTGACTTGAGCACTCCGAATGTGCGCTCCACTATGCCCCGGGTTGCAATGTGGGCTGTGTTGTATCTTACCTGGGGTGGCGTGGCGAGGTTCCGAATTGGCGTCATCATGTGGGTGCTCAGAGGGTAGGCACTGTCCCCTGGGGAAGTGATGATGGGTATCATTAGTGGGGTTGTGACATTACTCAGTATCTGACATTCATGCATGTGCAGTGGCATTTATACTCACCAAGCAGCCATGTATCGCCGTGCTGCCCAGCTTCTAGGTCTCGGTTTAGGGTTGACATTCTGTAAATGAAACTGTCGTGGGTGGACCCTGGATAGTTGGCATATACTGAGGTGATGATTCCCTTGGCATCACATACTACCTGGACGTTGATGGAATGCCAGTGCTTGCAGTTTCTATAGATGTGCTCAGATGCCCTGGGGGGGATGTAGAGCCACATTGGTGCAATCAATGGCACCTAGCACTTTGGGGAATTGTGCCACCCCTTAGAAATCCTGGGCAGCAGCCTGTCTTTCTGCAGGTGTTCTGGGCAGGTATATGTGCCTGCGGACTGATGGGCGTGTAGTGATGATGGCCAAGACCTGGTGTAGGCAGCATGACGTGGCCGCCGACACCCCCCCACTATGGCACTTGTCCGCTGAAATGATCCAGTGGCCAAGAAGTTCAGTACATTAAGGACCTTCTCCAGGGGGCTGTGTGCTTGGGAGCACAGGGTGGGTGATGTGAGGTCATCCTCCCACTCACTGACCAGGTCGAGTATTATGTGAGGTGGAAACCTGTACCTCCCATACACGTGGTCATCAGGCATCCCAAAAAGGCTGGTTCTGGGTGTAAAAAATCTGGGCCTGACTATCCTCCTCCTCCTCCTCCTCCTGCGGTATCCCACGGCCACTGCTGCTAGGAACGGTATATTCATCCTGTCGTCTGAGCTTGTTTGTTGTTTGCACGCACTTTTATGCAGCGCGGGTCGACGTACGCCTGCTTCCTGCTGGCGTACGTGTTTCTGGATTGGCCCGTCTTTTTGGGCACATGCCATACCCATGTTCGATTCCATGAATACGTGTTGTAGGCGAGCGTGTGAAACTTCCCGCGCACCCCAGTAATACACGTACCCCGCTCGGCCAGGCCCAATCGCATGTGAAACTTCACGTGAACCCCTGAAGTACACGTACCCAGGCCAATCGCATGTGGCACTTCCCGCGCACCCCAGTAATACACGTACCCCGCTCACCCAGGCCCGATCGCGTGTAGAACTTCCCGCGCACACCCGAAATACACGCACACGCTATTTTTCACACAGCGGGTGTCGCTGTTTGTTGCGTACCCCTTTGCACGTCATTTGTCGTAGGGGGCCACATTATGGGGCATTCATCAGAGCTGTATATTCATGCTTTTTGTTAGGGCACATTTTGGCGCACATTTTTTTCCAGCGCAGGGACGCTACCGCCCGCCTTCGTGTGGCGGACGGGTTTGGGTCTGTGAGCGTCTTCGCCCGTGTGCTGGTTTGCCCTATTCGATTCAATGAATACGTGTCGTAGGCGAGCGTGTGGGCGTTCTGCGCACTTGCCTCCTGTACTTCCCCCCGTGACACCCACATTTTCACGAGTTGTTCCCCATTCCGAGTGTTACGCCATGTGTTCCGCCTACTTTTGTTATGTGCGCCACGCTATGTGCGCTTTCGCTGTGGCCTTAGCGCACGCCGTTAGATGACCTGTGCGCCGGCGTGCGCCGCGCACTTTTTCAGCGCACATCCCTGATTTTACTCGCGCACGGACTTCCATGAATAGATGTGCGCTGGTTTCCCTGCGATATTCGCACTTGCACTGCGATTTTCGCTCTTTCACTGCAAATCGCAGGTTTTCGCACGCTTGCGCCGAAATTTTCAGCGCACATTAATTCCATGAATCGGCCTGTAAGTATGATGAAAAGCATCTTTTCCAAGCAATGGTGATTGTAAGGATGGCAAAAATGTCTCTTCTACGCAGAAACTTAAGTAATGGGGTTAAAACAGTTTCTTAAGGATGATGAAAAAGTGTCTTTTCCAAGCAATGGTGTTTTAAATATATCAAAAGTATGTCTTCTACACACTGGGGGTCATTCCGAGGTTGGAGGTAAGGGATTACCGGCGCCTGTAAGGCACTGATGGCGGTAATCCCTTACCTCCGTATTCCGAGTTCCCTTTGCGGGTCCCTCTTTACCTCCTGCTTTTAGCAGGAGTAAATTACGGGACCCGCAAAGTGACCTTGGAGTAAATTACGGCACCGTAATTTACGGTGCCGTAATTACCTCCTTCCCCATTCCCATTGAGCCCTATGGGGGCAGAAATGGGGATGGGGAAGGGCTATGGTGAATGGGGAATTACCGGTCCATCCAACCTTGGAATGGACCGGTAATTACTCCATTCACCATGCCGGTATTCCATGGAGTAAATAGCTCCATAGTTGCCAACCATGGAGCTATTTACTCCATGGTGTAGTCCTAACTCGGAATGAGGGCCAGTGACTTCTAAAGGATGATCTACTGGTTTATACCCCTGCCAGGAATTCCCCTCTGTGCTTTGACGATCCCCTGGTATACTCTCCTGCCAGGTAGCTTCCCCCAAAAGGCCCACTACCTGATGTACATCTTTCACCAGATCTTCTTATAACCTTTTCTGTATCTTTCAGTTCTCTTTTCTTTTAAGTATAACACAGTTGTACTCCTTCACTGTTTGTATTTTAATGGCTCCAGGTATTATTTGTTCCAACTTCCCCCCATGTTGACATTTCATTTATGGAGTCTTGTTCAAGTTTTGTTTAACTTCATTGTTGGCATTCATTAGCTTGTGGCAATACTTGTTTTGACATCTGTAAAAGTCTTCATATATGAGATCTTGCCTTTCTGCTTCTTCATTAGTGTTCAATTGCTTATGGCAACTTTTACACCAGTTTTCCCCATATCGACATCTGTGTAAATTCTGTGTTTCTATATTACTTGGTCGATATTCAAAACAAGCTTCCAATTGTTTGTATGCCAGTCGGCATGTCCCTGGGTTTCCAATACTTCTGGGCAGACTCGCCAGTGTTTCCGACTCATGGCATATGGCTTTGGCAAAGTCCTTGCTTCGGGAAAGCATTCCCATTCTGTACACCCATTTCTGGATTCTCTTGTTGGCTTTGCATTCACCCACTGGTTAAACTGCTCTTCACTGCAACCATGTCTCTGATAGCCTCTCCACTTCTGCCAGCTCCCCAGCTGTCTTCCTGCGGTACCCGTTGTGCTTCTCCGGGTCTCTCACCTTTCCGTTAGGAAGCACCTGCCTCCTTCAGCACAGTCTGCTATCCGGTGTCTGCCTTCGATTCTGCTTCCTGCTTCAACCACTCTGCATCTCTTGTCTACACTTTCCCTTTTAATTTGGAGAAGCACACCATTTTTGAATGCCCCGCACAGCAAATTTCCATTACAACAACTAGTTTGCACTTTTAGCTTGGTGTTTCTTTTAATCCACATTAACTCCTTCTTCCTCTTCCTCGTCCCAGTACACAAGGTTTTATGGGAGTTGGAGTCCATAGGATTATTGTGCTTTTTAAAGTTGTACTGCTTTGAATTTTTATCTGAATCAGAAACATGAGTTATGTGCATATGAGGTGTGAATGGTATCCTGTCTAACGTATTTGGTAAGAAGGGGTTTTAGCGTTTTACAACTGGAAGGATTTCCATAATGACAACATGCCATCAGGAATTATAGGGTCTTCTTCACATAGAAGGGAAGAATACCACATCTCTCCTGATGGGGGCACCATATCTCCCAACAGCCATCGCCTCCCATGGGACCCACCTTCATAATACCACCCCCAGGGTCAGGGCCAGGTAGCGGCTGCTGTCCCCTGGCCACATGGGAGGAGATCTTAGGCTGGGGAACAGTGATGGCTCCACAGGATTCATCACAGTTCCCACTCACCTCCAAACCCATGCAGGTCCATCTGGTTCCCCATACCACTATGTTACACTAAAGTAGAGGGCACCCTTGATAAGACTGTGATGAGGAAGAGGGAGACCTACCCAAGCTTGAGGCAAAAGAATACTGAGACAAAGCAGTTTGAACAATGAGGCACAGGCCTACTGTGGAAACAAAACATGCAGTACAGCTGTCAAGAGGGAGCCCTAATGGTAAAAAGGGAAGAACGACTCGATGGTCCGTCAAACCAGTGCTGGCCAAACATGAAACAAGATGCTCTTCCCATGGCAAGGGACCCAAAGGCTGACAGCTGTGATGTGGAGAGTGGTGGCGCCCAGGAGGTCCGGGTGAGCCAGACTGGCAGATGCAGAGAAAGAAGTAAGACGCAGGCAGCTGGAGATGTGAGGGAGAATTCGGACCTGCTGAAACATGAGAAGGACAGTGAGTGCAGCAACAGCAAAGAAGCTTTCCTCTGCCACCCGAAGAGATCAGAGACTACACAGAGGATTCCCACATGTAGGCAAAGGGAGGCACACAGGTACCCAGGGCATTGAGGGTTGCTGGAGAAGCTGAAAACCCACGCAAACCCTTCCCAAAGAGCACAAGGGGATATACGTGGCATTATATTTGATAAACACTTTGTAAATCATGCAGGCTTATCCCAAAGAGCACACGGGAATTAAAACAGCATTTCACAGAGTGAGAAGAACTGTGTAAAGCAGATAAACCCATCCCAAAGTTTACAGAGAGATAACAGTAAGCAGAGTAACAGGGTTTGGAACCCACAAGGAACCGGGGAAGACCCGCCAAGGAACCGGGGAAGCCCCGCCAGTGTGCAGCAGAGTCTTGGACCCAAATGGAATCGGGCAAGACCCATTTGCAACATATCTAAGGTCCTCAACAGTCCAAAAATAACTACAACCAGTGGGCTGGAACCCAGAAGCAATCGGGGAGACCCACTGGAAAAGCAGAAAATAAACAGGAGACCTGCGACAAAGCAAACATCTTTTTGGTTATAAATGTTGTGAAGTCAGGTCTGGCAGGTTAGTGAACCAGACCTGACAAAAGAGTTAATTTTGTGTAAAGGACAGGAAAAGAGGTTCCCTCTAGAAGATCTGGGTACTGTGTGTTCATTTTGGAAAAAACGTTTCTGCTCTCTTCAGAAGATTTAGGAACAGTGTACTTCTTGCAGAAAAAGGTTCCCTCCAGTAGAAGGGAGAACTGTGTTCAGACATTCAAAAGGAGAATGAGGGTTCCCTCCAGACAGGAGAACCATGTTTTGTTTAAACAAACAGAGGAGAAGGATTCCTTCAGAAGATGTGAGGAACTGAATTGCTTTCACAGTGGAAGTAAGAATCAAGGAAGAGGTTCCTCCTAGGAGTTTGCGGAAACGTTTTTTTTATTTTTTTTGGTTTGTTGATTTGAACATACAAGCAATAAGCATTAAAGCATATATTCTATGCACAAAAGCTGTGCCTTGGAGTCTACATCCAGATTGAGAGGGGCCTCCTTCTGGGTAATACTTTACCGACATCCTGACTGCATCCTTAGTATTTTTTTTTTAAGATAGAGTAACCCTTTATTGTAAATAGGGCAGGATAGGCTTTTCTTTTCCTTTGTGTGTTGTAAATAAAATAAAAATGTATAGCAACCAAATTGCCACCTGTATACTTACAGCGGGTTACAACACTTGTCCATAAATCACTGTGGTTCAAGGTGATAAAGCAGAAATATGACCCTGCGAGACAGCATGTTATCCTATCGGGAAAGATAGCTCATATACTCTTGGTCCTAGTCAATATCTATTGGCCGAACTTGATGACCCTGAATTTTATAAGAGTATACTGAACAAGGCTCACTCATATTCTCATTCAGTTTAGATCCAGCATTAGACAAATCAGTGGAGCAAAGTCAGACCACTATCTGCGGCATGCCTGAGCTGGGTCTCCATGATGTATGGCACTCACTGCACCCAGAGGCTCGATATTGCCCCTTTTATTCCTCGGTACATGACATGAAATCATGGGTCTATTATATATTTGCTTTGTCTGAGGCATTACATTGATGGATAGCTTGGTTCTTCCGAGGACCTCCTTGGACAACTCTCCAGTGGTCTGGGTGTTGACCCTGCAAGGGATGGCTATATCAAGGGTGTTCTGGTGCTTTATGGCACAAGCGTTCCATGACATTGTGTTAAGAGGGGAGATTCGGAAATAACTTGTTTTTTAAACGTCATCTCGGATCCATTTCTTCAGTGGGAGTTGTTCGGGAGAACTTTAAAGTATATTCACGGGGTTGCTGCCTGGCATTGGAAAATGGTGTACTTAAAACTATTAGGCACAGGTTATCTGAACTAAAGAGGGAACTTAAAGAGCAGTAAGCTGAAATGCATTTGCTGGTGGCAGAAGGTTCCCGACCCTCCGTCAGGACCACAATGGATGGCTTTACGGCCGAAGCTGAGAGAGATGTTTATTACTTGGCCTTTCCTCGTAGAGCCCATAGATATGGTGAAGAGGGTAGGCCAGGACATCATCTGGCTAATCTGCTGAGAGTCAGTGACGCCGGGTGTACATGAAAGAAATTATGGAAGATACTGGCAAGGTAGTGTCAAACCTAGAGCTTATTTTGGCTTCCTTTTGTAGGCTCTACGAGGCACTCTCGGGAAATGGATATGGAAATGACACAGCCCTGCACAGCTTTATTGATGAAGCTCCCCTACAGCAAGTAGACAGTGATGCTTGCGTGTGCCTTAATGACCCAATTACACTCACGGACATTCTTGCTGATGTTAAGAATCTGCCTTCTTCCAAGACGCCGGGCTCCGACCAGATTTCAGCTGAGTTTTACAAGGAGTTTGGGCATAATGTGGCAACATACCTGCTTCAGATGTGAAGGAGCATTGTGGCTGGGTGGTCTCCCACTTCCCCCTCTATGAAGGAGGGAATTATTTTCTAAATTTTAAAACCTGATAGACCCCTACAGAGTATTTGTCCTACAGGCCGATATCGTTGATCAACATAGAAACCAACATTATTTCTTTGGCAGATGCACTGCTTTCTCGATTATTGTCCCTTGTTTACCTGGACCAATCGGGTTTAATCTCTGGGTGATCCACCACACTTAGCCTGTGAAGGCTATTTGCAATACTCGCTCAGACTGACCCAAACATACCGGCCGTGGGAGCCCTACTGGATATGGAGAAAGCATTCGACTATGTGTCTTGGAGATGCCTGTTTTTGGTGCTGGAGAAAGTGAGGATCCCGAAGGGGTTTTAAACAGTGTACAACTGTTGTATAAGGTTGTTCAAGTGAGGATCAGCCTCTTTGGAAAGCAATCTGCTCCATTTCAGCTGGCCTTGTGAATGTGGCACGGGTGTCAGTTACCCCCACTTCTTTGCTTTTACCATGGAAGCTCTTGTGATTCAGCGGAGGCTGCTACATCGGCAGAGGGGTTTTGCAAAGGGTCTCATTTAATGCAGATGACATCCTTTATGTCAAGGTCCCATCACCATTGAGGCTGAACATTTTTGGTTAACCTCTGGGCTGAACATTATTTGGACAAAATCACTTATTCCCGTTGACAGATGGCACGCATATACCCAGGGGCTTGGACGTGTATAGATGGCAACAGTTGTCCGTATCTGGATTGGATGGTTAGCAGAGACCTCCCAATCATTTAGCTTATCTTGAATGCCTTGGTAAGAAGATTGATGGTTGGACTAACCTTCCGCTGATGTTACTTGATTGCATTGTAATAATGAAGATTATTGTGCTGCCAGAGGTGTTGAACTTCTCTCTTAATGTCCCAGTTTGTCCGGAATTATTTTTTCAAAAGCACTAAGATCACTATTGATAAAACTTGCCTGGCATCCAAAACATCCCAGAATATGGTGAGACACTTTGATCAGGCCCTACGAGCAGGGTTTTGGGGGATTAAATGCACCTGACCTAGAACTATGTCACTTAGCTGTTCAGGTTTCTTTTGCATCAAACCGGATGCCAGGCTCCCCACTGTATTCTCATGTGTGGGTGGAAAGGCGTGCAGCCTATCCTTATTCCCCACAGGGTGCATTGGTGAGAATGAAGGTGGATGAGGGTTGCCGATTTGATCTGGTGGCATGTACTATTGATGCCTGGAAAAGCATGAAGAAGAGAATTCAGGTTCAGTTCCAGTATACAACTGAGTCGAGAGTGTGGCACATGCAGGGTTTAACTCCCCTGTGTGATGCTATGATTAAAACCTGCCTGGTCGAGGCTGGGAATAAACCATATGCATGATTTTTACCCCAAAGGGCATGTTTGTAAGCTGGAAGATGGTGAAAGCAAAGCTCTGTAGGGCCTGGTCCTATATGTGAACATACACACAGAGGTTTGCCTTGAATGTCACATTTAAACAAATCCAATATAAAATAATGCACCACATTTATTTAACGCCATCCCATCAGAGTACATTTGATATTTTAGTGGATGGTAAATGTTGTACATGCAAAGTACATGTGGCCGGATTTCTTCTTATGTTGTGGGCCTGCCCCAATTTGACAGAGTTTTGGAATCAAGTGCTAGACATGAAAGCAGATGCTACATGTGGAAATTCCCAGAGACATGTTATGCTGAATGTTTGGATCGTTTCCTGGGGCGGAAGAGGGTGCTAGGAAGCTTTTGTCCATAGGTCTACTAATGGCCAAGAGATGCATCCTTATGAAGTGGCCTATTGGAGAAACACCTGCAATGAGTAAATGGCTGAAGGACAAGACTTGGTGTAATGATACTGAGACCGAATTATGTAGGTTGGCCCCGGCTGGTTCTAGGTCCAATGATATATGGGAACCATTCAGGGACTTCCTGAGATGTAGGCAACAACTTTAATAATATGCATAAAGCTATAGGATGATGGCTCGAGTGAGGATAAAAGACATAAAACCTATGCGGCATAATGTGATGAATTCAGTGGAGTCATCACAGATTCCCCGGTGGTGAACTCCTCCCATGTGACCAGGGGACAGCAGCTGCTACCTGATTCTGACTCTGGGGGTGGTTTCAGAAGGAAGGATCAAATGGGAGGGGACGACAACTGGGTAGATGTAATGACTTCATTGGAGGGGTCACAGTGCTCCCCCTTCCCCATGAGGAAGACCCACTGATACTCAAGTTCCCAATGGCCTGTAGTCATTCTAGTTACCTTTAACCCAAACACTCAAAACTCACACACAACACTTTCTGTTCTTGATGTGCCTTTTTGTAAAATCTATCTGGAAAATCATCCCGGAATTATAAGCCCAAAGAAAGTTTTGGACTTCAACTCCCATAACCACACAGGCACTGAGACAAGGAAGAGGACAAGGGAGTTTGTGCAGAGTGACAGGAGCTTAAAGTGTAACATGCAGACTAGTGGTTTTTCCAAACCAGCAATGAGCAGGACTTTTAAAAATGTTGACTGCACTATGGAAGCCGAAGGTGCAACAAGCAGCATAGAATGAGACGTTGACATTCACGCTGGTGGTCCTGAACTCGAAGCACACTGACCGAACCAGCAAAGCACAGGACATCATTGATAAAGGGAGAGGAACACTGCGTGTGAGCAAGAAGGGCTGTGGAGGTCCCAGGAGCACTGCAGAAGCTCCTGGATGCTTGGTCACTCAGCAAGGCAGCAGACTTCACCCTGGTGTGCGAAGAAGAGCTGATGTGTGACCCCGGAGCCGCACCAGCCACTGGGAAAGCTTCTGCACACTCCAACCTGGAAGTCAGAGAAAGAAGCCATAACGCAGAAGCACAAGCAATGTTGGGAAGGCAGAAGAAGACTGGTGGGTCGTTAAGACAACCACCCCCATCCAGTGATTGAATGGAGCAAGATTGCTAATGCAGAAAATATACAAAGGCAAAGTTTGTTTGAATGAAGTCAAGGCAATGTACAAATTCAACAAATAAGAAAAATGTTCAATGCAGTAAATATACAAAAATAATGTTGGTTTAAATGCAGGCAACGCAAAGTACAAAGGCAAAGTTTGTTTGAATACAGCCAAGGCAAAGTGCAAAGGCGAGAATAATATTTGAATGCAGACAAGACAAAGTATAAAAACAAATCCCCAATTAAGTACAGAAGCACGAGATGCCAATGTGGGGGAGATGTTTGAGCAAGTACATTTGAGAAAGATAGTACTATATATATATATATATTTCACATGGTATATGATATTGTGGTATATTTAAGAACTTCCAAGTGCATACGAGCCCTGGCAGGTGAATTCCACAGGCAGTTGAAGTTGAATGTTAGAACTGTGAGACACTTAGGAAGTCCTGGCAGGCGAGTAAACTAGGCAGTTGATATTGTACAAAGATTCGTGGCAGAAGATTGCACCAGATGATCAGAGAGTTCTAAAGAGAAGTCCTGGCAGCTGAGTACACCAGGCAGCTGAGATTTCTGGCAGGGGAGTATAAACAGGTAATCTGCAAAGGTACAAGAACAATTACAGAAAGATTGTTACAGAACATGTTGCTTGAACAGAACTTTTTGGTTAAAAAAGAACTTGTGTGTTCAGTGAAGACACTAAGGAACTGTTGGTTAAAGAGACATTTTGTCATCCTGTTTAAGAGTCCAGGGGAAGGTGGCCATCCTCTGGATTCAAGAGTCGTTACCTTGGAGAACATTTTTGTTGGAGTCATGTGAGAACTTTTGGTTTTGAGCACTTTTTTTAATATCAATTTAGAGACTTCAGTTACTGACATCCTGCTGCAGACAGATCTTTAATTTTCGTCTCTAGTTAGGAAAGTTCCTCTTTAGAATAGAGCTAAAGAGGTGTTTTCCAACCAATTTTATTTAATGAAAATGTCTAAACTTGATAATACAACAACCTTGTATCCGTCTCTCATTTCTGAATCCTCACAATAATGAAGACGAACATGTTGCTTCAACTAGTACGAGTAGATAAACCTGTAATATATAAATGTTTGAAGGTTGTAATGCTGTCGGGCGGCTCCTACTTGGGCTGCTTATTTCTGCTTGTGCAGGATTTATTGCTGTAGCTGCTCTCGGGTACTCCACCGCCTCTTGTTAAGATGGATTTGAATGCATGTATGTAATGCTCGATAATGCTGTAGCTCTGTGCGTTACTTGCTTGTGATGATATTTTTTTTCTTTTTCCTAACCAAGTTAAGCAAATGTTTTTTTTTTTTTAAAGAATACTCGCAATATTTTTCCATAATTGATTGATTTTTTTACTGAGAAAATATGGTAATTGAAGAGGTAATAATGCTGTCTGGTGGATTTCATTATCTGTAGCTGGCAAACCTACCTACAGCAATGATCCTTTCATTGAAGGTTGACAGGTCAACCTTGAAATATCACTACTGTAATACAAAACTCTTTCATGCTAACATTGGAACTGTGACAAGGCATGAATGGGTTCAGTGTAAATGTTGATATTTTCTCTATTATTGCATGAAAGTTTGAGTGGTGCCCTTGAAATATAAAGGAGAGACGTTGCACGCTAAGATTTACAAATACTATTGAGGAACAATGGTAGACTTTAGTAGATACTGTGATTAGAGGACACGTGTTCAACAGCAGGTTTCAATTTAAAAAAGTGACTTGTATGTCTGTTTTTCAGGAGAGTATGGATATAGGCGATGACGAGGAAGACGACGATAAGGTACATGCCAAATCTATTATCTGATAAAGGGCCATTAACACCCTTGATTTACCTTGTGTTGCTGTAGGAAAAAAATGGTAATTCATGTTATTGATTTGAAATGTATATTTTTATGAGATAGAGTATTCTGTTGCGTTTGATGTTGAGAACCCTTGTAAAATACTGTCCAAGTGTGAATTCAACGATTACTCCTCACATCAAGGGTCTGGACCCTTTGGCTCACCAGATGATTTGGGTTGCAACTCCCATCAGCACCAACCAGCATAGTCAATAATGTTCGATCATGGGAGGCGTAGACCAAATCACCTGTGACGTCACAGCTTGCAAATCCCTGCCTTGCATGCTACATGGCAACTTACATGTGTTTTTGTTATGCATCCTCCATTGTATGTTATGGTCACTGTGCTGTGCCCCACCAAGGAGTTTTCTGGGTGCATAAATTAAGTATTTCTCCGACTACCCCATAGGACAATAGGCACTGCTTTGAAAGTCGGCCTGATGGGCTAGCCTGGGCAGGATCTGTGGGAAAATATGGGGTTGTTTGATTACTTGAATGAATAAATTGTACTGCTGATCATTTTAACAAGTATAATGTGGTACTGCACTCTGAAAAACATTCCCCTGCAAGATGTATTGTGGAAGGGTTGTGTGTGATTTTTGTCAAATGTTTTTATCGAATTTGATTTCATCGATTTTTATTTATTTTTGGTAGATTTATGCTGCAAACGTATGCAAGGGGAGACCTCGTCCCATAAACCCAGTACATTATTGATTTACATAAACCCACCCCCACATATATTTGCAGAAAAATTGATTAAAAATAAAATCGATTAAATCGAATTTGACAAAATCTGCCGCAGCAAAACCTCCCTATCCCTAATGGAAACCTGGGAGGAGGTTGTAGGCCATGACTGGGATCTCTTTGATTGCATTTGAAAGGTGGAGGGAAGCCACAAGGACCTGGAGATTGGCTCACAGCAGGGGCCCCGATTGAGAGCAAAGTTGTGGGACTGCAGAACATGTTGGATGCTGGGGAGAACACAGTGAGTGGTTATCAGGAGCAGTGCTAATTCTTGTGCCACATGCAGTGGATGTTTGTGGCTCAGCTCATAGGGAAAGGTCTGCAGGCATTATGCCACTAGATGTTTAAGAGGGTGGAGAGGGCATCATTGCAGAGGAGGGAGTAGGATAGAACTCAAGCAACCAATAACCAGTGGTGTGGCCAAACGTGTGGAGTATTCTTACCTGTGGCATGTGACGTACATGTGGGGCGATGAGGCAAGCATCTGAACTGGCCTTGAGGAGATGATAGAGGCATGTTCTGCTGCTCAAGATGACTGCCCCCCACGATGTTGAAGTCACTCTCTGGCAAGGTGATCAGCAAAATGGAGAAGTTACAACCAATAACTATAAATACGAAGTGGTATAAGTAAATTGTAAAGCCAATGGAAGCACTTCTGTTACAAAAAAAGATGGAAACCTTCAGAGGGAAGTCAGTTTAGTCTGGTGATGGAATGTGAAGGATCTGCTTATGGTCGACTGACCATAGATATACATCTTCCCTGACCGTTGCATTCTGTGAATTGTAGTCCAGTCATTTTGAGAGTCTGAAAATAAAATAATCCTTGACCACTAAATTCTGCAAGTTTTAAACATTGGGAGCCTGAATGTGCCTGGGGCTGCTATCAGGGGCATGAGCTGGATTTTAAAGTTCACAGACAGTTCTTTATTTGGAAGCCTAAGGATGTCAATAAGGAAATAGAAATCTCTTTGGGCAATAGAGGAATAGACTGCAAAGTGAAAAAGGTTCCCTCCAGCCCACAGTCTCTTACCAGGCCGGGCCCAGACAGCACACACAACAATTATAAGTATGGGTCGGTACAGTTGCAATGGAAATGATGGATTTCTCTAGACAAAAATAAAGATGGGTGAGTTTAACAATCAGCATAGAAGGGTGTCGGGATGGTTGAAATAATATTGAGTATACCCTGCCCTAGAAGTACCTGTTGTCTGTTGTCCAAAGATCCAGGCCTTAGGCTATAAATTAAGGTTTCCTTGCTGATCATGCCAGGACAGTGTCCATGGGACACTCAGTCTTTGCGAGTTGCAGGCTCCCGGCATTCTTCTGTGTGGTCAGATCCACTTTGACCCTGGCTGTTGCTTGTTACAGGTGTCTTGGACGTGTCCCATCCTGAGACAGTGATGGTCTCTGGATAACATTGGACTCCTATGTGTTCAGTGGTGTCAAATGGACAGATGCATAGTTCCTCCTCCAGGCCTCCGGGTGTCCTTTAGGCTTCCTGTTCAGGGATGGATCTAGTGTGCATCCGCTCCCAGCTGGTTTGATCCACACGGGATTGTCTCGCCCTCTACCGAGTGTTATTATATGATTTTGGGGTCTACATGATGGCCTGCTTCTGCCACCCTACTCTGAGAACTGGTTATCTGCTTCCATGTGCAGGAGATATATTGCCCATGACTCAGGAAATGAACAAAAGGTCATGTTGAAAGTTGGTGATTTATTAAACCATAATAAGGCTGGCCTTGACCCTATTTCTAAGCGCTTCTCTTCCCATCTATAAAGAAAACAACAAGAATGTATTACAACAGTCCTCTGTCCAAACCTAATCTTATCTAACTGCTGTGCATACAACTAAAACAAAATTGTAACAGAACCCCAACCAGAAAACATCTCTCAAGGGATTTCTCTCTCAACCCTGAAAAAGGTGCCTGGTTTCTGACCCCTGCCCAAGTGTGTCTCCGGTATCTCCCAGGTCCTGCGTCTGGTCATAAATTTCAAATTATATTTGTATTCTTCTCCAGATGGTGGTAGGTTCAAGTACCCCACACAAATGTCTCTCTCTCTGTCCGGCCGCATGCCTGGTTGTACAGTTCAAAGTTTTTATGTTCTCCTCTTGGTATATGCATCCTCTCACTCCAGCTTGGGCTATTCTTTCCCTCTCTCCCTCTTGGGGAATGTCTTCTCTCTTCCCTGCTTTGGGCCCTGTTTTTCACGCCCCATCTTTGGTCATTTTATTCTCACCCTCTCTGGGTTATTGTATCTTTCACCCCTTATAGGGTTCTCTGTGCTCTCAGCCCACCTTCGGTTTTGTTTCTTTCATCCCGCCCTGGAACTTGTATCGCTCACCTCAACTAGGGGGTCTCTGTTTTTGTCTCTTAGGCCATTTTGGGTGGCTTCTTCTTTTTGCACCCTGCCCTGCATACTGTATTGCTGACACCGACCAGCAGTCCCGTGTTTCCATCTTCCAGCCCTCTTTGGGCTATGGCCAGAGCTACATGCCCTCCTCCCTGTTCCCTGGGGCAACCATGCACCTTGCTTGCTGTCGCGGCCAAAGTGGCCATCACCTCAGCTGGCATGGCATCAAGATCTGGGCTCTTGCTTGGGTTTCTGTGTTGGTTTGGTGGGCTGGCTTCTCTCAGCCTCTCCTAGAGTGGCTGCCTTTTTCTTCTGTGGGTAAGGGGGTGATTTTACAATAAGGTATCTGTTTGGTTGTCCCATTCTTTCACAGTTTTTCTAGACTCATATCGGATATGGCCCCCTATTCACACCTCCTCAAATTTCCCCAAACATTTCACCAATACCGTTCTCACCAACCCTAGGATCATTTGTTTCTCACTCTGCCATGTTGTCATTTGGTTCTCACCCTGCATTGGAGTAGTTTGGTTCTCACCCCACCCAGGGATGGTCTTTGACGTTACCACCCACCTTCCAGTTTCTCTTGAGTGTCCGTATTCCTCTTTCTTTAAGGTGGCACCCCTCCGGTCGGGCACGTTGTGAAGGTGGTGTGGTCTTGGTTGGCTTCCTTTGCCTCTGCTGGAGCGGGTTCTTCCTTCCCGCCTGCTCGTAGCGAGGTCTTGCGGCAGCTCAGCTTCTCACTGCCGTTTGGTGGCTTGAACTCGGTACATTGTACCTCAGTCATCTGGTTGAATACGACAGCAGCTTAGCCTAGCATTCCTTAGCCTCTACTCTGGTTCAATGCACCACACTTGGTGTGTGCTTGTCTCACCAGGTCACACCTCTCAGGAGGAGAATTCTCTCGGGTGGCTCCATACAACTTTCATCGCTTCCACCAATGCGGATGGGGTCTCCTCCTCAGCAGTGAAAGTGTGCGTTTGTCATCTTCTCTTGGCCAGATTAAGGATGATGCCTGAATAGTCAGAAACCACACCACATGAAGTGGTACCTCATTAGATATGCCAATTAACCAACAATTCTGTTGTACTTTTGAGAGAGACAAGGGAGGGTAACCTATATCCCTATCCAGGCATTGCCTGTCCTCTAAGGGGTCCACCCCCTGGGATCCTGCTTACCCTGTCCAATAGTGGGTGTTTGCTCACCTACCTATTCCCAATGGGCATCGCTCCCCCTTGGGAAGAGGGGGCGAATTCCCTGGATTTGTCACATTGTGTTTGCATTTATTTGGTAGCTGTGGTTCCCTGTTTATGCTGAAGGTTTTGCATGAGAGTCTGGCCCCTGAGTGTCCTCTGCACTGGAACTCTGGCTTCTTGCATGGGCTCTTGAACTTTGGCCAGGCTAAGCGGCTTATATTTCTGTCACTGCCTGAGTGTGTGTATGTGTGCTTTCTAATAGGGCATTTAATTCATTTTCTGGTATCTGCACAAGCCACCTGTGCTTGGGGCCTATTTTGCCAGCCTATGCAGGACGAAGGAAGTTCTTAGGGATTCCCTTTTAGCTCGTACAAGAGTCATGGTGCAGAGACATCAGATCCCTCTTGCCCACATATTTGTCCCCAAGTTGTCTTTGTTGGGTGTGACGACAATGTCCGTTACTCTGCCTATCAGAAGCCTGACAAGGTATTGTGAGAGGAAGAGCAGCCTAGGTTTTGAGAGGCTTTGTATACTAATGAACAGAGTTATAAGAACCCAAAGAGAGGCTTCTACAAGTAAAAAAATGCATGACTGAGGCTTAGTACACTAAAGGACAGTTGCTGACAGAGACCCAGCAGGACCATGTGAGAGATGGACCAGCACAAGAGTGAAACTCATAGTACAATAAGTGTCTGCCATGGTGTGAGTGGCACAAAGAACCTGTAAATAAGTGGAACCATCTAGGAGGTGGCAGGCAGAGTACTCAAGGAAGATAATTGTCTACTACCCAAAAAGAGGTTTAATGAAGAAGTTGAAATGTAAAAAGTATAGTATTAGGGTAATAATATTAGGTGGTCCAGATAAAGGGTAGAGGTATAGGGGACACAGTAAGAAAGCCTGGAAAGAACACCTGGTGCAAATTAACTTAGAACTGATGGTGGACAAAGCCAAAGAGATCTCTGGTGTCGGGCCTAATTGAATCCTAATGGCTTGAGGAATTCAGGAAATAATATTGAAGCCCTGCAAGACAACAGAGCAGGCCCATGAGTATTGTAGGAACATGGAAATATGAAATATATGAAGTGTACATTTCTTTTAATTAACAGAAGTTTTAACTCGGAAATTCTCTACAAACCTCTGCAGACTTCTGGGAGTGAAAAGCTCAAAGCCAACATAAGTAAAGAATTAGAGAGAAGATTGCTTCCCATCATCAACATTAGAACCAGTTAGTAAAGACCCAGAACAAACATTTGCTCATTCAACTTCAGGAGACAAGTTTTTGATTCTTTCAAACGTTCTACTCTTTCCCTTTAACTTGGAATCATGAATCCTATTCTAATCAGAAACAGAATAAGAAGGTGCTTGTCAGGAGGTCTCAGAAATACAGTCCCCAATCTAGAAATCATATCTTGACCTTGTTTCAGTGCCTGTCTCTAGAAAGGAAAATCACAAAAACAACTAAAACAGAATTTGGAGAATTAACCAATGAAAGGGATGGCTGGCTTTTTCTGAACCTGACCCATTTTGGACTTGTTACCATAGGCCCTAGTGATAAATCCAATGGAGTCATCGCTGATATCGTGGTAGTAACCTCCTTCCATGTGGCCACGGGATGCAGCCGCTACCTTATTCTGACCCTGTGGGCGGCTATATGAGGGAGGATCAAATTAGAGCAGACAAGCTCTGGGGGGATGGCATGGCTCCATTGGATGAGACATGGTCTCCTCCATTTGACTGTGAAGATAATCTTTCTGTAACGAATACCCTTTGGCCTATTATCATTCGTCTTCATCACACCCTTTGAAGAATAGGGAAAGCCATTTTCTACATCAAATTAGCCAAACTTGATCTATCTTGTAAACGTTACAAGACCACCTTCTCCAGGTCCATTTTTCAACCATCCAAAAATAGTTTGCCTTTTAAAACTAGCGAAAGTGATTATTCGAACTTTGGAAATCAATCACCAACAATGGACTTCTTGTCCAAGAATCACTCAAGTACTGGGATGAAGAAGAGGAAAAGAGTAATGCGGGTGAAGCCGTAATCCTAGCAAGTGTTCTAGTCTTCACCCGCAGAAACCTGTGCCCAGGAAATGTAAAGGATGGAAATAAAATGCTAGAGGCTGCTATTGGGAGACAGTGTTTTACCTCTTTGTGAGGCTGGAAGGACTGAAGAGGACAGCAGGCATGGTGGAGACTGGTAGCTCACCAGCAAAGAAGAGGGGAAACGCTGACAGAGTGGGTCATGCTGCCGGGACGGCGGGAGCCATTGAAAGACTCCTGCATGTTCGCCGATTGCCACAAGCAAACCCTTTCTTACTTGAGCCTGAGGCAAAGCGGGCGAGTAGAAGAGACACTGTGAGAGAGATGAAAACAAACAGGAAACAGCACAAAGGGAAACCAGGTGGCGTACCTTAATCGAACAACCGTGAACAACCCGGAGGACGCCAGCAAGTCAGCCCAAACACAGTGGTGACCCCAACGCGTATCAGTGGTCAGCCCAAATACCAATAACAGTAACAAGAAGCACAAACAGTGAGAAAGCAAAGAGACTAATGTAAAATATGGAACAGAATTAAAACCCTTGTCTGTATTTGACTGCATCAAATGTAAATGCATGGGAACACCAAAGCGAAGTGTATATCAATAGGATATGTTATCTAACCAAGTAAATGGACAAGTGTGGAAAAGAGTAGAAATCTCATGTGAATGCAAGAAACCCTGGCAGGAGAATATACTAAGAAACTACAAGTCTGTGAGAACAGGAAGTCCTGTCAGAATAGCATACCAGGCAATTACAAGTGTATGAGAAAAGGAAGCCCACCAGACAAATACAATTGTGTAAAAATAAGAAGCCTTGGCAGGAGAGTGCACCAGGCAATCTCCAGTGAGTAAGGAACCAAGAACGTCTAAGTAGAGAAACATCAGAGCTGTGTTAAGCATTTGAAGAAAAGCCAAGTCCTGACAGAAGGGTTTATACATCTATGGAACTTTGGATGGGACAGTGCTATTGTGGGCCATGAATTATACACAAGGAACTGTTGCATTAATTGAATAGAAATCCAGGTGATGTAAGCCCCTATTTTTGGAACAATAACTCCTAATACGTAAATAGCTTTTGTTGGAACTTTTCATTCTTCTTTTATGAAAATCTTTTCAAGAGCTTCAAAGATTAGACATTTCCCTTTTCACCTTTATAGCTTAGTTTTAGTGAGAGGATCACAATAGAACCTTTGGATGCAAGGACAGTTTATTTTTGACATCTTGAAACAGACAGATGTTTAGCTTTGGTTTAGGTAGGAAAATTCCTCTTGGAGGAGGGTCAGAGAGGCCTTTTGCCACTCCTTTATTTTCAATAAATATCTTTAACCAAAACATAGCCAACTTGTGTTTGAGTTGCATTCCTGACTCCTCACAGCTTTGCCTACTTTCAAAGTTGCACTTTGTACAGTTCAAGCACTGCTGATAGACCATCGCAGGCTCCAGCGAGGCGTCTTTCTTCCTTTCCAAAATAAATCTGTCACAATCTTCCTCCCTTCAAAGGGGGAGGGAGGACAGTCGTCTTTTGTTTACTGAGTCTGTATTTCTGCATCTTCTCCCCATTCTGGGGCTTTGCTGCTTCTTGTTCCCCACTCTGGGGCACTTTCCTCTTTCCCCCCACTGTGGGGGTTTCCTCCTTCTCACTATCCACTCTGGGTTTTCTTTATCTCCTCACTCTGGGGCTGCTTTCTTTACTGCTTCTGCTCTGGGGTGTCTCTATTCTTCATCCACTCCAGGGCCAAATTATTTCTCTTTCACCACTTCAGAGATGCTTTGTGATTTCTCTACCTTCGAGTTTCTCTGTTCTCCTAACCTTGGGGCTTTTCTGTGTTCTTCCCACCATGGGCATGTCTGAGTGCTCCCCTCCTTGGGGCTTCTATTTGCTCTCCCCGCCTTGGGGCTTCTCTGTGCTCTCCCCACCTTGGAGCTTCTCTGTACTCTCCCCACCTTGGAGCTTCTCTGTGCTCTCCCCACCTTGGAACTTCTCTGTGCTCTCCCCACCTTGGAGCTTCTCTGTGCTCTCCCCACCTTGGAGCTTCTCTGTGCTCTCCCCACCTTGAAACTTCTCTGTGCTCTCCCCACCTTGGAGCTTCTCTGTGCTCTCCCCATCTTGGAGCTTCTCTGTGCTCTCCCCACCTTGGAGCTTCTCTGTGCTCTCCCCACCTTGGAGCTTCTCTGTGCTCTCCCCACCTTGGAGCTTCTCTGTGCTCTCCCCACCTTGAAACTTCTCTGTGCTCTCCCCACCTTGAAGCTTCTCTGTGCTCTCCCCACCTTGAAGCTTCTCTGTGCTCTCCCCACCTTGGAGCTTCTCTATGTTCTCCCCCCACCTTGGAGCTTCTCTGTTCTCTCCCCACCTTGGAGCCTCTCTGTTCTCTCCCCACCTTGGAGCCTCTCTGTGCTCTCCCCACCTTGGAGCCTCTCTGTGCTCTCCCCACCTTGGAGCCTCTCTGTGCTCTCCCCACCTTGGAGCCTCTCTGTGCTCTCCCCACCTTGGAGCCTCTCTGTTCTCTCCCCACCGCGGAGCTTCTCTGTGCTCTCCCCACCGCGGGGCTTCTCTGTGCTCCCCCACCGCTGGGCTTCTCTGTGCTCTCCCCACCGCGGGGCTTCTCTGTGCTCTCCCCACCGCGGGGCTTCTCTGTGCTCTCCCCACCGCTGGGCTTCTCTGTGCTCTCCCCACCGCTGGGCTTCTCTGTGCTCTCCCCACCGCGGGGCTTCTCTGTGCTCTCCCCACCGCCGGGCTTCTCTGTGCTCTCCCCACCGCCGGGCTTCTCTGTGCTCTCCCCACTGCCGGGCTTCTCTGTGCTCTCCCCACCGCCGGGCTTCTCTGTGCTCTCCCCACCGCCGGGCTTCTCTGTGCTCTCCCCACCGCCGGGCTTCTCTGTGCTCTCCCCACCGCCGGGCTTCTCTGTGCTCTCCCCACCGCCGGGCTTCTCTGTGCTCTCCCCACCGCGGGGCTTCTCTGTGCTCTCCCCACCGCGGGGCTTCTCTGTGCTCTCCCCACCGCGGGGCTTCTCTGTGCTCTCCCCACCGCGGGGCTTCTCTGTGCTCTCCCCACCGCGGGGCTTCTCTGTGCTCTCCCCACCTTGGAGCTTCTCTGTGCTCTCCCCACCTTGGAGCTTCTCTGTGCTCTCCCCACCTTGGAGCTTCTCTGTGCTCTCCCCACATTGGAGCTTCTCTGTGCTCTCCCCACATTGGAGCTTCTCTGTGCTCTCCCCACCTTGGAGCTTCTCTGTGCTCTCCCCACCTTGGGGCTTCTCTGTGTTCTCGACCCACCTTGGGGCTTCTCTGTGTTCTCGACCCACCTTGGGGCTTCTCTGTGTTCTCGACCCATCTCGGGGATTCTCTGTGCTCGACCCATCTCAGGGATTCTCTGTGCTTGCACCATCTCGAGGCGTCTCTGTGCTTGCACCATCTCGAGGCGTCTGTGCTTGCACCATCTGGAGGCGTCTCTGTGCTTGCACCATCTGGAGGCGTCTCTGTGCTTGCACCATCTGGAGGCGTCTCTGTGCTTGCACCATCTGGAGGCGTCTCTGTGCTTGCACCATCTGGAGGCGTCTCTGTGCTTGCACCATCTCGAGGCGTCTCTGTGCTTGCACCATCTCGAGGCGTCTCTGTGCTTGCACCATCTCGAGGCGTCTCTGTGCTTGCACCATCTCGAGGCGTCTCTGTGCTTGCACCATCTCGAGGCGTCTCTGTGCTTGCACCATCTCGAGACGTCTCTGTGCTTGCACCATCTCGAGGCGTCTCTGTGCTTGCACCATCTCGAGGCGTCTCTGTGCTTGCACCATCTCTGGGCTTCTCTGAGCTCTTCTCCTCCTCAGAGCTTCTATGTTCTCTCCCCTCCTTTGGGCTTATTGCTGCTTTCCCCTCCTTGGGGTCTCTGTGCCCTCCCCTCCTTGGGGTCTCTGTGCCCTCCCCTCCTTGGGGTCTCTCTGTGCCCTCCCCTCCTTGGGGCTTCTCTGTGCCCTCCCCTCCTTGGGGCTTCTCTGTGCCCTCCCCTCCTCGGGGCTTCTCTGTGCCCTCCCCTCCTCGGGGCTTCTCTGTGCCATCCCCTCCTTGGGGCTTCTCTGTGCCCTCCCCATCTCGAGGCGTCTGTGCTTGCACCATCTCGAGGCGTCTCTGTGCTTGCACCATCTCTGGGCTTCTCTGAGCTCTTACCCTCCTCGGAGCTTCTATGTTCTCTCCCCTCCTTTGGGCTTATTGCTGCTTTCCCCTCCTTGGGGTCTCTGTGCCCTCCCCTCCTTGGGGTCTCTCTGTGCCCTCCCCTCCTTGGGGTCTCTCTGTGCCCTCCCCTCCTTGGGGTGTCTCTGTGCCCTCCCCTCCTTGGGGTCTCTCTGTGCCCTCCCCTCCTTGGGGTCTCTCTGTGCCCTCCCCTCCTTGGGGTCTCTCTGTGCCTCCCCTCCGTGGGTCTTCTCTGTGCCCTCCCCTCCTTGGGGCTTCTCTGTGCCCTCCCCTCCTTGGGGCTTCTCTGTGCTTGCCCCTCCTTGGGGTCTCTCTGTGCCCTCCCTTCCTTGGGGCTTCTCTGTGCCCTCCCCTCCTTGGGGCTTCCTTCCTCCTGGTTCCCTAGAGCCACTGCGTACATTCTTCTGCTGTGCAGTGTTCCTCAGGAGGGGGTCTGTCTGACGCTTATCCACTTGCACAAGCCTGTCTCCTGCATTGTGCTCTCTCTGCTCGACCACATCACCATCTGGCTTTCTGGCTCATTTGAATGCCACAGCCTTCTTCCAACGGTGCTTCTGATTGGTTCTTTAACTAAAACTCCTCCAGAGGGCTGGTCCACTCGCATTTCCTAGGTGGACTGGGGATAATTGGAGCAAGAAACAAAGCCAGCCATGACCGAAGGGGGTTTAGGATTATGACACATATCAGCTCCCACATATCCAACAAAGTTCTTAGTAGTTTGGAGGAATGGATAGTTACGTTTGCCCCTAACGGTGGAGGGGGAACGCCTCTAGAGGGATCCCACTTTCCCTGCCCCCTAGGAGATAAGCGCGGAGGCTCTCCTCCAAAGACCCACAGGGGATGTCTTCCCCTTGAGGAGTGGTGACAATCTCCTTGGAATCGTCTAATAACCAAGGGAGTAAAATCAACATAGTAAGTGATTAAAATAAGGAGATGAGTGGGGTATGAGAAAGGCAAACAACCCAAGAACAAGGGATCTGAAATGTTTATACAAAACACAAATGATGAATAGTTCATGATGGGGTTAAACAGACTTTGGAAGTAAGTATAGTAACATATTTAATACAAACAGGAAGTATTTTGGTGGCAATGAGAGGAGAGGGTGCACAGCAGCGTGGGCTTGCAAGAAATTTGAGATGTCAAAATAATCTTATCAGATGCCAGGACTTGACACCAAAGCAGAGCATGGGAAGGAGTGGAGTGGAGTGGAGTGTGGAGTCGGACCCGATTAATAGTAATAAGTAAGAATAAGTATCCATACAAGCAGGAGAATGACTGTAGAAGGTAGGGAGAGGGGGCACTAACACCATGACATACTTCCCTCTGCTACAAGAACATGAAGGAACGGTGCATGGAGGAATGTCTCAGGAGGATAGCTCGGGGGCAACGTGCTCGCCTTGGAACCAAGACGACACGGAGCAACACAGGTCCGATCCCCGGGTCTGCGCTTAGAAACCTCTGGGTATTAAGCGCATTATAAATAACCTATCATATCATTGAGAGGCTGGGAGGACTGTGGCCTAAGCATGTGGATGATCTGGGATACCATATTCCATGATCTCCCTCCCCTTCCCATGTTGCAGCCGTTTGAGAAGGGAATCGTGGGGAATGAGAGTGGCTTGGGTTACAGCCCAGACAAGCCTGTATTGAACGCTGGTGAAGATGGAAGACAGTAATGGACTGGTCACAACGAAAGAGGCCAAGGGAACACAAATAGGGTACCGAAGAGCACAAGGGCTCAGAGACAACGTATTCAGGGGCGTCTCGAGCTGGGTGTCCCGCAGTAGAAGACATAAGGTGTCCTGGAAGAGCAGGCAGAAGGCTGTAAGGTCATGGGAGGCCACAGGAGGAGAAGGGTCATAAGCAGAGTGAGGGAACTCCAAAAATACATCTTAACTTTCATGTGTGCAAATGCCCTTGCTAAAACATGTGCATAACTGCTCCATTTGAAACTATTATTTTTGGGGTCGATTCGGTATCCTGCGTCTCACCTGAGGGCGCTTCAAATCACCTGTGACGGGGAGGAGGCTAAAGCAAGGGGCATTGAAGATGGATGTGATTATGAAAGTGCCCCTTAGAGATAGAATCTTGGACATGGGAAGGGACTGACACAGTAAGTGATGACATTTGGGTTGGCGATCGCATGCACCTTCCCAGGTATGGCTCATCATGCCGCCATTCTCCTAGGACAAAAGAGTTTATAGACTGAGGGGCCCTCTTAACTGATTGCTCAATGTGCCACACATAGGGCGATTAGACATGTGAGGAGTGCAGCTCTCCTTGGCTTCGAACTGTGAGTTAACCCCCTCGCCCTATGCTCAGTCCCATTGTTTATCTGTATTCCATGCATTTTTGTTGGAGTAGGGGGTGGCCCACTTAGGAGGAGACCCAACACCTTAAGTTATATCGTGATTTCGATGTGTTTAGTTGTTGAGGTGTTGCAGCTTGGCCTTTGCTCTCAACCTTGCACTGCAGCAGAGTTGAAGTGTGGCCCTCCGGTCTTTTGCTGGTGCTGACCATGGCTTCATGAGAAGTGTTTGATACTGTAGAAAGCATACACAGTGGGCAGTCCATCATGCTGCAAATGCGTTCATTGGTGGAACAGGGCGGTTCTGGTTGAGAAGAGGCTCGTTCATTGCAAAGTCATCTCAGGCAGCATTCTGATCGAGTTCCGTAAACACATGGCTCCATGTATGAAAGCCTATTCATAAATGTATCCTACACGTATGCATTTTCGAAATCTTGCACCACGAAAGGAACCATTACCCAGTGGTCAAAGAGGGCGGGAGCAGTGCTCCTCTACTTTTTAAAAACAAGTTTTACTGTTCCTATACTTTTATTTTAAAAAGAAACCGTTCCGGAATAGTTTCGTTTTAAAGTTAGTGAAGGAAGAAGATACACTTGCACTTGAGTGCACTGCACTCTGCGCGGTCCCTTAAACAGCAGGTGTGTTTGCATGGGGGGCTGGATTGTGTGTGAGGTGAGGTGAGGTGGGGCATGGCATGGGGCTATGTGGGGAGCGGGCGCAGGCCAGCTGGGAACATAGTACCACTACGATTTGACCACTGCCATTAACCCAAATGAGTGATCTTTGTGATGGCCGTTATAGCCTTGCATTTAAGTACCAGGTGTGTCTGAAAAGGTATATATGGTCCAAAGAAAGACACATGTTAAGGTTATGATGAGTGTTGTGAAAAATTAATTGAGCACCAGCCTTGGGTGCATTATAGAACTGGTGATTCAACCATACACCCCTTTTATCACAGACCATATTTGAGAAAAAAGATGGATCTGGGGGCGTGTGTGTGTTCCCACAATGCTCTTTGCTGTTTTTCTGAGCAGTCTGGACACTTCAGTACTGCCACGTGCCAACTTTCTCTTTCTTACAGGGGTGCTCCGAAAGGCGCAACTGGATTGTTCCACTGACGTCCATCTTGGAAACACTTTGCACCCGAACATCATTGACATGGTTATTCTGGGATTTGATCATGTGCTACAAGTGCAGCAATGACACCTAGGTAAATACACTGAAAGCAATGCTTAGAAATAAACACGTGATTAAAAATACAGCCAATTTACGACGTTATTACACCAACACAACTTCATTTGTTTTTATTTTTATAGTTTCTAATAAAAATAAAACGATCACTGCCCAGCAAGGTGCCTGTCTTGTATTCTCTGGTTGCGCAGTGGTCAGCAATGGATGTGGTGACTCCAGCAAACCTTCTGCTGTCTACATGATCCACACACACAGACAGGAAGAGTGAGACGCAGAGAAATAGAGAGCAGAGAGAGAGAGAGAGAGAGAGAGAGAGTGCAGGGTGCGTGTGAGAGAGCACTCGCTCTGTGTGCAGCTGGGTGTTAATATTTGTCTCAAATTTGCTAGGGCACTGTGTGCTATAGCTACTTTTAGATCGGTGCTGTTTCTATCACAAGCTGCACGTGCTTGAATTCTACATGACAAGTGCATCTGAAGTGCAAAATTTGAAAAAGGCATTGGCGTAAAGAGCGCTGGTGGAGGGCATACTGCCCCTCCCCCACCTTTGTAGCTCTTTCAAGAGACATTTTATCAGTGGGACACCTCTCCCGTTCGGCACCTTAATGAGGGTGCCCAATGGCAATGGTGTCCTGCAGGCAGGACAGTGTGTGCCGAGCAATTCTTGCTCAGCACGCTCGTTGTCACATTACCCTTCACGCATGGGAGAGGCGTCACCATGCCAGGACAATGTCTCATGGAGCTCCGGACAGCAGAGGGGCTCTCGCGTTGCTCTGTGTTAACTGAGCATTACAATGTCACCCATTAGGCACTGATGGGAGGGAGGAGGCAACTCTTAGCAGGGACATTTGTCCCTTAAAAAATGTGAGTGAATGGGAGGGAGTGATCAGAAGTGAGAAGGGCGCATAATGGCGCATGCTTTATGAAATGATAACTATTACTTTAAACCCCAAAATTGATTTTTTAGGCTACCATTAATCTGCAAGATGCTATTGTGACTTTGCATGCAGGATGGGGAGAATAAAACTAATTACATGCTCATATTGCTCAACATATTTCTATGACAATGTTTATAGTGTATAGTTTACTATGAAAGGCTTGTTTATTATGTAATGTGCTTTGCTTCCAAGGCATTTCTATAAATAAAGTATAATCTAAGGACATGAAATGCAAAGCAAAACCTTATAAATATCTATATCAACTAAACCTGCGAAGATGTGCTCAGTTGCTTAAATTATCACATTCCGGTTTCACCATTTAACCACCTTGTGTGATCCTCGGCAAAATATTTAATCACACTGTGTATTATCTGCAGCTCCGTAAGTGCTTCACTTCATAGCTCATGTTAATATATCATACTGTTATTTTAAAAAAAAAAAGCCTAATGACTATAGAGTTGCTCCATATATAATAGTGCAATTTAGGTGTTTTGCACCACAGTCTTTTGGCACTAGGCTTACTTATGGCACCATATTCTAAAGTCACTTCCATGGAGCCTCCAAGTATCAAAGACTGATGATGGTCCTTGCAATATCCTTTTCTGTGAAGTCACTTCTCTTACTTCAATCCATATGCAAATTGCTTGTATTTTGCCCCAAAGTGCCTGGAGCTCTAATAGATGTGTTTCCTACATCCGTAATGGTCCTGCAGTTTTATTTTTTTGTTATGCGCTAAAATGGCATCTGCTACTAATGTTACCAAAAAAGTGGATTGGGGAGGGGGTGGGCAGTTTGGCACTGAATTTGAGGGGGGAAAGTAGCAGGACTTTTTCGTGGCTCGTCTCCCCCCTCCGCCCCCCAATCTCTTGAAATGCTGGATACTCCCCTGGAACAGGGGAAATATAAAGGGGTTTGTACATTTCATAGGGATTGGGTGCTACTTTTTCCGAGCCAGCTTGGTAACGAGTAATCAACATCAAAAGTAATGTTGTAGTTACACACCAGGTGTGCAAGCTCACTATATATAACGTGTAAACAATGTCAGTGTGGGGCAGCAGGGGCTGCCACCATAACCTTCCTGAAGCTCAAGGCTGGGCGTGTCCCTTAGCTTGCAGCTCCTTGGGTGGACGCGTGTCGCACAAACGTGGGCACACTCAGGGTCCACAGCACGGGGTTAATCGGGATCATCGATCTTCTTGCCAGCCTCGCCCACTTTACCCTGGCTCCCGCACACATCGGAATCTGTAACAAAACTACAAAGCAAGGCCTCCGTGCAACTTTGCATTCTGAGTGCGTGACTCAGAGCGGCGGCTGCACGTGGATCCTAAGCACGGGTAACCTTTACGAAGACCGTTTGCTTCCATCGTTCCATTATGAAATGCCTATCGGACGCTGGCAGCGTAGACAGCCTCCTAATTGTTAGCCCAGGGCCCAGGTTTGATGGACAGAGGCTGCTACATAAACAGAAAGCCGCGTGACAGATTGCTAATTGCCTAACTTATTTTACGAAGATGAAGACTTTTGTAATTGCAATAAGACTGACAAAGACTCTACTGCGACACCATTCTGGAGAGAAAACATCGCAGCCGCGCTGGTGTTTAGACGCCATTTTCCCCTGCTGTCGCACTCTCAAAGTCGAGGGTTTTGCACTGAACCTCCATATGGAAATTGAACAACATAACATTGCAAGTTCACAGCCTCGGGTTCAGAAGTCATCATTCAAACATCCGCGCTTTGAATAGCAGCGCCCTACCTGCTGGCCTGCCCACACTCTGCGTCGGCTTTAGGCCCTGCCGCCGCCCAGATGCACCACAATAGCCCCACGCCATTCCAGATCTGGACAGTCTAGCACGGGAGGGGGGCACATGTCCTTTCAATAGGGCGCTGATGCTAAAACATCATGAACAGGCTTTGAAAGGAGCATCAGCGCCCTACTGAAGTGATTAACTCCCCGCTCCTGCACGAGAGCAGGGAGTTAATCATTTAAATAGAAGGATTTTGCTAGGCGCCCTCTCACCGGTGCTTTGACCTCGGAGAAGGGGGGGGCACATTTTTTTCCCCACACCGCAGCATACTTGCCAACTTTCTATGACCAAAAAGATGTAGGATTTTTCAAATTTCAAAAATGATACTTAGCATATCAATGTATCAATGACATCACAGGAAATTAAAAACACTCATTGTTGGCACCGCTGGAGTATTCTAAAATGCACAGCCTCTCAAACAGGACAACATGCAAAGACGCTCAAATGTTTAAAATGTATAATTTTGTGAATGGTAAGTTAACACCAAATTCAATTACCTAACTTCACAGAAAATAATCACATACAGCTGGTAGGCAACGTGTGCAGCCTGGGCAGAACATATCTATTCCTGCAGTGCAGGTTGAACACTGAACAACATGGAGACTGATACCCTCCCCAGTCTGATAGGCAGATGCTGTGTGATGGCGTTACGCTCTGCCACTTGCCTTCACTGGTGGTTCACCTAAGAAGGCCTGTCCCGGCCAGAGTGCAGGGTAGAGTTACCCTTTGGTAGCAGCACCCTTATTTGTTATAGTTTTTCCAGAGTCATGTAGTTGTCAGGTCAGTGGATTGATCTGAGCCCATCACTCAAATTGATCACTTTCCCGCCCATGGCACTGAAAGATTAATTGACTTGCGAGTCACATAAATTACCTGCCACTGTAAAAAGCAGTAGGATCTGACACCCAAATCTGTAGGCGGTAGGAATGCTTAAAAAGCAGTAGCCTACTGCCTAAATCAGTAGGGTTGGCAAGTATGCCGCAGGTGTTGCCAGAGCTACTAAAATGGCAAAAGACAGGCAGTGTCCTGTATCAAGTAACAGGAAAATGGGGGAATGGGAAGAGCTTTTCTGCCGAGACTGTAACGTGCGCCTTTGTGCTGGATTAGCCTTGAATTGGTTTATAGCGATTGCATCGAATGCCAAAGCATCTTTTAAAAAAAAAAGCAACGAAAAATAAAGCATCAAAAGCATTTTTTTTTCCATTTTTTTTAATGAGGGTCCCCCCAACCCTCGTTTTTTACCCCTTAAAACCCATTATAATTAAACTAAAACCTTTACCTTGGAAAAAAAATGTATTCAATGCTTTTTTTGATGCATTTTTGTTCGATGCTTTGTCATGCAATGCTTTGTATTCGATGCAATGACTGGACACCCTTGAATTCTGTGTTAAGAGAACAGTAAGATGCTCATGAGGTCGCTGTAGGACAGCGACTAATTACTAGTGTTTCTTAATGTATCAGAAATGCTTGCATTTTTTATGAACTAAGGGTAGCAGTGTACGTAATCAAGCTGGAAAAAGAGAATTGTGAGGAGCCAGGAGTGAGACATGGACACAGAGAAGTCATATTTGTCGTTACAAACCTTTATTAAAGGAGTTGGGAAATGGCTCACTGTCCCTTCTTCTAAGAGGTATTTCCCTACCTCAACCAAAACTGAGGCTCTAGCCAATGTCAAGATGCCAAAAGCAAAACTGTCCTGTGTCCGAAATCCTATCGTTGCTGTCACATTCTAAAGTAACTGTAATGTGAAAAGAGACAATGGGAGTCATTCCGAGTATGGCAGTAGAGGTTTAACGGCACCGGTAAGGATGCTGGTGCTGTTAAACCCCTACGGCCCTATTCCGAGGTCCCTTAGCGGGACCCGCAAAGGACGTCTGGTCTGACCAGATGTCCTTAGCGGGTCCCGCTAAGGGACCAGGGCGCTAATAACAGGCCCGCTATTTGCGGGCCCGTAATTAGCGCCTTCTCCATTCCCATTGAGCCCTATGGGGACTCAATGGGAATGGGGAATGGTTTTCCGAGTGGGGATTTACCGGGTCCTCCAAGGTTGGAGTGACCCGGAAAGTCCCCATTCCGCCTACCCGGACCCGGGTTTGGAGGCAGCCATGGCTGCCTCCAAACTCGGAATGACCCCCAATGTCACTAGTCTTGAAATGTGCACAAATTCTCAAGTTCAAAATAAATGTAAATGCACTCCAACACAAAAGTTCCCAATGGGTCTTCCCAGGCCCTTATGTATTTGCTGCCCCTGTTTCTCAAAGCACTCTTCTTCGCGAGAGAGATGTGTAGACAAAGTCTCGGTTTTACTCTTATACCTCTCACAGTCTTACCACTCACAGGAGAGTGTATCATGTATTCCTAAGTATTTGTTATACTTTTGCAAATCACTGGGCCAAGTAGGTCAGTTCTCAGGATGATTATCACTCTTCATGTACTTTCGGTGTCACAGGGTCAGTGTTCTTTCTCTCCTCTGTGGTCATTCAGGATGATTATTTTGTTCCTCCTGTCACTCTTCTGACACGCTTTGCTTTTCTTTGGCAATTTCGGTGATGGAAGTCTTTTTCCTTCGGTTCCGTTCCACCCCCCCCACCTTCTTCCTTTGCTCTGACCTTGGGTCAGTTATTGCTGTATCACCTACTCTGCATGGCAATGGTGGGGCTCTTCACCGCCCTTCTCGAGCGACCCTACAGAGGCTATTATGGACCTTCTCCACTGCTGGTCATACAGCACGCTGTTATCCCTTCTTCTCCATAGCTGCTTTTGGACAGGCAAGGCAGCGTCTACTTTGGTTTCCCAGCCTCCTCGATTAAGCCAGTTTGAAAATACTGGGTCTCACTTCCTTGTTCTCTTGCCCTCTTCTTTTTATGACGCATTTCTTGGGCTTACCCAGCTGCCAAGGAAAGCCTTTCCTTTGTGGTGGGTTCATATTCACTATGCCTCCTGTTGGCTTCTTCGCGTCAGTTCTTGACAGACAAGCACTCTGCATTACTCTTGACAGTATCAGATTGAGATTGTTCTCCTGGTATTGTATTACAATAATTCATGTAAGAGGAGTTTAGTTGTCTGTCATTTAATGAAGTTGTACTGGGTTTTGGGGGATAATGAATAAGGGAGTTCCTTATGGGAAAGGTAGTCACTATCCCCAAGAGTGGAAAGGGGTTTCTCTCTCCCCGTGAGGACCTACTTACTGCCACCTCTAGTGGAAATGTTGCACAGCGGTCACACCTCCCTAGACTCAAAGGGGATCCCCGTTGGAGTAAGTGACTGAATCTCTCATCACTTTATAGTTCAGCATTTCTTCTGTATATTTGGCTGTGCTTTTATCGAGATGCTGTCATTCAGCAAAAGATTTATGTACCTAATCTGCATAATATTCTCTGGTTATATATTTCGTCATGTGTTGAATTATGTTGCATATCAGCTATTATTATAATGCTCGAACTGTAGCATTTGCTGTGTGGAGCATAGTGATAATTTAGTGAAGTCTAGCACATGTGCAGTTAGTATCAAGTAGAAACCACCCTGAACCCGTATGTGATGGATGTTAAGGGGGAAGGTGTGTAGTGGAAACCTGCCAGGGTTGTGATGTCATCAATGGGTCCAGGGTCAAACATTGGGTCTAGCTTGAGCATCACTGTTCCATTTGTAACTGTTAGAGTGCAAAGGAGTAAGAACTAATCTGGTTGGTGGTGCCAGTATGTCTACTTAACAACTGCCTGTACAAACTGGCTTGTGAAAATAAAAGTGAGGAACAGACCAAAATTACCGAATACAAATTACGGACCCCACCAAAAGACCTAAAGTACATACCACCAAAAGTTTGAACTATAAAAAGTTTGAACCTTTTGTGGTATGTATATTTTGGTGGGGTTGGTAAAAAACAAAAATAAATAAAAAAGCTGCAGGGGCTGCAGGGCTGTCCCCTGCAACCTCTGCTCACTATACTGTAAAATATAGTATAGTGAGCAGGGGTTGCGGGGGAGACCCCTGCAGCTGACCTGAAAAAAAAGGCTGAGGGGGCAGCAGGGGTGTCCCCCGCAACACCCCGTTCACCATACTATACAGTATAGTGAACAGGGGTTGTGGGGGACACCCCCACAGCTGCCCGACAAAAATAATCAAAAAGGACACTGCAGCGCGAGTTCCCGATCACGGAAGTGAAAGGGATCCGGCATCTCAGAGTCCAGCGAGACGGAAGGCAAGGTAAGTAAGGGGGTGGGGGTGAGTTGGGGTGAGGGTAGGGGTGTGGGTGTGGGTGGGTGTTTGGCTAGGGGTTTGGTCATATCAGGAATGTTCAGTGGGGAAATTACAGAAGATTATTTCGAGCAAATTATCTTCAGTCATTTCTCCCTCGAACATTTCCGTCACTGGAAAATCACACAGATTCAAAGGTGACTCACCTCATACACTGGCTGACTCTGTGTCTTCATGTCAGCCCACAACAGGTTTATGAGTTTGTCACCCGACTGTGGGGTATTTGTTCTCTTACCCCCTTCTTGCGATGTATGGCTTTCACGTTGCCGAGGTTCGGTCTTCTGCTCACCCTACCATGGGCATTTGTATCACTTGCCCCTTCTTGGGGTTGTGGTATTTCCCCCCTGCCAAGGTTCTCTTTTGGTACTGGACCCTGCTTTTATTTTTTTGTCTCTCTCCGCCCACCTCCCTGCTCCCCGGATCCTTCTATGTCGTAGCAGTGTTGATCAGGTGATGGCGGGTCTCTGGTGTGTCCAGGTCGTTTCCAAGCCATTTCCATTCGTCGCCCCCTGATAGGTTTGTTGGTTCATCAGCGCCTTGGACTGCGAGTTCCAGTTACCTACTTCTGCTTCGTGCAGTTCCCCTATTTATCCGTGTTGAATCAGACTGACTCCAGACTGGTCTTGTGTGAACAGCATTCTGAGGGCTCCTTGCTTCCTCTGAACCAGATGTCGGCTGCATCGCAGTCTTGCATGTCTCTGCACTCTAGGAGCGGGTTCCCTTTTGTGACTGTCACTGTGGGACTTCCTTTTCCTTCTCCTCTGGTGTTGCTCCTGTGGCATCTTTACGTCAAAAGCTGGATTGAGATTGGTTGATCCATTGATTCTGGGTTTCTCATAACAGCGACTGATGAGGTCAAAAACAAAAAGTCAAAAGAAAGCTTTATTTGGCCAGGGCCATACAAGCAAAATATACAACATTTGATAAAACATCAATCAAAAAAATACAGCATTTGACATTCATCAGTGAATAATTTGGTAAATCACCAGATTGCTCTCTGGCAAATATATCAAATCAAGAGGCATTCATGCTTCTGATATTTGTCAGCAGAATCATGAAAAGAGCAAACATTTATACATTGACTAAAGCAATATATCATCAACAAGGTGTGTGATTTAAAAACTTGTAAAATATTAAATTGTGTGTGCACTGCTGTAAATAGCCTCAGTATAATACAGTTAAAACTCAAAGCATATATATATATATATTTTTGATGCCATCTTTGATGTCATGGGTGTTAGTCTTAGCAGTGCACGGTGGTGGCACGAGTTATGGTTGCTTAGCTTACCATAACTAGCAAATTTCTGGGGTTTTTTCGGTTTTACTTGGAACATAACGTCCCTTTAACAAAGTTTTTTTACTGAATTTCATAGGTTTTTAGTAGTGCAACGTAACCATAATGTCCCTGACTACATATACATAGAACATACTGAACCCCCAGCTAGTGATTTTGATGTCCGCTGACTGTGCGAATTTCCGCGGACGGACGCGGACAACAGCAACAGTACCCAAAAACTCAGGGGGTATCTTAAATTGTTATATCATGCCATATGAACACTGCACACAACACATTATATGTAGTAATAAATAAGAAGTGGAACCTATATGTCTAACATATCAACCATCCATTTAAATACCATATGTACTAAAATGGAATATACCAAAACAACAAAGATATTCTTCTGACATAATTACCTCACAGAAACTGCACAACTAGGAGCAACAGCAGATCTACAGACCAGTAAGAACACAATTTACCAGAAGCTAGTAAGTGTACTTCATTTTTCTTATACATTTTTAAAATGTCTGTATGAGATACAAAAAAAGTAATATATATATATATTTTTCCACAGAAATGTCCAGTGCTTTGGAGTGGCTTGAGGAGAATTTCCCACATGAGGAAATTCTCTGAAGATAGTGATACTAATGGTATATACTTCTCTATATAACCAATTAATAAGCATTACTTTATGTACACTTAACATATATATATAGTTTTTTAACAGACCATACAAACATTGAACATAGTACACCAAAAGATACATTGGAAAAGACTCTCCAGCGCGTAGAAGAGAAAATGGACATGCTCATGGCAAATTTCAACCAATTGAAAAACTTTGTGGAGGACCACATAAAAGAGAAAAAAAAATACCATTGTCCCACATGTACCTGTCCCCTCCTCTCCATATCCCAGTCAATTATCCCCAAACCCTCTCCACGAAGAAAAACGTTTTGATGAGACTTCCATCCCTTCATCTCCTCCTATCATCCTCTTGAAATCCCCAATTCCCCTGTGTTTGTGTCAGTTTCTGCTTCCCCTTCTCTTTCATAAATTGTACATCTATATACAATTTAAAAAAAATTGTGTTTGAATTCAGTCCTTTTTTAAAAAAAAAGTCAGTTGAGCTGTCCGCGGATAGCGCGGGTGTCCAGGATGTCTGTAAATAAACAAAATGGGGTGTCCTAAGGATACTATGCATGTCCGTAATGTCCGCAGTCAAGTTGAAACTGTTCTAAGAACACAAGCGGTGTCCGGGATGTCCGTAAATAAACAAAATGGTGGTGTCCTAAGGACACTATGCCTGTCCGTAATATCCGCAGTCAGGTTGTAACTATTTTTTTTAAGAACACACATGGTGTCTGGGATGTCCGCAATTAAAACAATTTGGGGGTGTCCTCAGGACACTATGCCTGTCCGTACTGCCTGAAGAACATCTACGCACATGCACACTGCACTCAAAGTTCTACGAACATCGCGCCTGTCCATAACTGTTCGTCTCACTTGTGTCGCACTTTTAATTAGTTTCAGGACCCGAACACTGTCCGTAGAACACCCACGCGCATGCGCACGACTGTTCCCGTGCATTTGCTGTCCTGCGGACATCTGTTTCCTTCGCTGACATGTTTGCGATGCCATCATGTGACCGCACCCACGCTGAGCATGTGTCCTGAATTGTGAACACTGTCCAGGTCCCCGAACATTTTAAAAGTACCTTTTCAGGCAATTCACAGTATTCTATAGTAAAAATTCACCATGGCACATGTCCCGGACAATGACCCTGACTTTCTACATACTTTTTGGAACTTTTTGAGACTTTTTGGGGTGTTTGATCTGTCCACGGACAGCGCAGATGTCCGTGGAGCGCGCACACCACCCCTATAAAAGGCCACACCCCAGAGCTCATCCTCATTGTGCTTCTGGCTATCTGACAGAGCATTGTCTACTTTGCTGGTAGTTCTTTTTAGATTTTGCTGCTTTCCATCAGACCTGATGGCATCAATGCTTGCTCCTCCAGCTGGTGCTACATCTGTCTCAGAACCACCCCCACCCTCTCTTGGGTGTGGCGGTTATTTACCATTCATGGTAAAGTACCCAAGGTCCGTGCAAACAAGGTCACCTGCAACCATTGCAATATGGTGCTGAGTCGCGGGAGGCCTGGTTTGTACAGCTTTGGTACGACATCTATGAAGCAACACCTAAGGTCGTTCTACGGTGGGGCCATTCGCAAGGTTGTACCTTGCGATCAACGTTGTAGTTGTGTTCCTCTAGTATATCCTCCGTTTCCGCTCCTCTCACCACAAGAGACACTCCTGTGGGAGAGCGCATCCCTCCAGCTGCCTCACAGGCCATTCACAATGCTGATGACCCTTATCTTTCGAGGGTCACAATTTTGTGTATGTACTGCGACTCAGTACTCTGCAGGGGGGGAGAGACTTCGAAGTGCTTTCGAGACTTCGGTCTCGGAGCACAAGAAGACCTGCCCACTACTTAAGTAAGGCCCACCCTACATCTTCCTCTCTCCACCTGCCCTTTCTTATCCCTGTGGTTGGTGCCCCCTCTTTCCCTCCTTTCCCCTCCTCTCCTAGTGTATCATGTGTAAAAAAACTAAAAAAAATAAAACAAAAATACAAAATAAAGGCTCTTTTCCGAGCTGCCTTTCACAGTCTAAAAATAGAAGTTACAAATAAATGGAGCAGGGCCCTTTGTATTTTTATAGAAGTCTGTGGACAGTTCACGGACATCTAAGATTTTGGGGTGCTGCCCTATCAAAACCATTGCAATTTTCTCTGGGAGGAAGTGGCAGCTCTGAAAAGAGCCTTTTGGTGGTGGTTTCTTGTGTTTCAAAAACTTGAACTAGTCAACACCTACTGCAAAAATGGATGGCTGTAATTCCACAAAAGGTTGCAATGCATTTTGTACATTTCTCAGAAATATCTCATTACCAGCATGAGTAAGATGAACTCCATCTCTGCGAAAAATGTATGTACTATGAAACATATTTTCATTGTGGAAAGAAGACATGCCGTCATCTCTTAGAAAGGCACAAACAGCCTTATTAACATTCCGCCTTGCTTTCTCCATTTGTGGACCAAATGAAGAAGAACGCAGCCACATTTGTTTCTGCGCAATACGAGAAAAATTACTTGGGAATTTGGAAACCTGTCCATGACCTTCCCAAGTCCTACTTTCACCACAAATTGCAAAGAAATTCCTGACACATGTCCTAAACTGTTCCCTCCACAATGAATTATAATTATGTCTGGATGAAGCTCTGTATCCAAAGTAGCACAGAGAGGTACCAAGTCCAACCACTTCATTCCACACACTCCATGCCAATGCACTTTCACATGAGGGAATCCAAGATCTGCAGCTACTCCACAGCGTTCTGCATGCACCTCCAACCAATGTATCCAAGAGTCTCCCAAAATCCAGATAATCTGTTTTCTGAAACACACAACCATAGCTAACTGTTCTTCTCTCAGGAAAAAAGACTTTCTGACAAACTTTCTCCTTACACAACACACCCACTACACTTGACTGACCAATCACTTGCTCTACTCATTCTCATTTGCATGCCTCTCCACCCCAAAATCCCCATATGTAATACACGGTGTCCACGGACAACCGCCATGTCCGCGGACATATCGTAACTTGGACAGCCCTTCTACCATTTCCACTTCACTCTGTGCCATTCCCTCATTGGATACAGCTAACCAGTCACACAACCATCCACCAATAACATCCAAGACCTCTACATCTAACTCCATCATCAGAGTTCAGCACTTCAAATGTGCTGTTGATCACTCTGGGTACAAGTCTCATATCATTGGAAAGCACCTACTACAAAAACTACTCTACAAGTCTTCAAGATTTCTACTTACAGCTGCATGCATATTCACATGCATGAATACAAACTACAGGTATGCATATTATCTGCACAGTACATGTACAACTCTTAAAAATGCACATAAACAGAATAACTGCCACTTAACCTGTATAACATATAAAATGAACCTATTGTCATTTTTTCCATCTGCTTTAATCAACTGTCACTTCCAAACCTGTCTCTCTTTTTATTTTACACACACACCTATCTAAAAAATGATAATATTAGGAGATGGAAGAAATAACAATACAATTGTGGAAAAACACTTAGTAGTGTATCATAAAATTAGCTACATTCAGTAAAATTTCTACCTTTTCCTCATTCTGCACTTACCTCAAATCTCTCCTTCTCCATGCCCCACCATGAAACCCCGCCCACCTTCTTGCTCCTCCCCCTTGCCTTATCTCCTTTCATTTCCCTCCCCTTCCCCCTCCTCCCATTCTCACCCTTAACCCCAACCGTTTCCCTCCTCCTCCTTTTCCCCACTCCTCCCTCTCTCTCACTTCTACTGCACTACTCTCCTTCTCCCCTTCAGTTTAATTGCTCTACTTACTGTTTTCTTGGTCTGATTCTCAATTTTATATTGCTTCCACTGTTACTGTTAAAAAACCACAAAACACCATTTATTAAACAAGGATTAGCACTCAGAATGGCACACAAATCACCGTTTTTCAGAGCACAAATAACATATCTCTGCCCCTAGAATATATGTTACAAAACAAATAATTGTTTTAATTTTATACCATTTGATTTACTATTAGTGCTTATCCTCACCACTAGCTCACTTTCTACCGTCATCTGAATGGCAGTATAGTAATACACACTAGAAGAATAGCCTTCACAACTAATTGTAGCTGCCAAATGCACAATCACACACCACCATATACATCTTTACCATCATACTCAGACACTCATGCATACAACACACATACATTGCGCAACAGCCCAACCCATACCTTTTTATTTGTTTGTTTCAACAGACCCCACAGAATGCCTACCAGAAAGCAAGTCCATAGAAAGCAACGCAGAAATGGAGCAAATGAAAATAAAAATGTCCAAAATAAGCTTCCATCTCTAGCAGAGTTTGTACAAAAAGTTCAAACAAAACAGCTAATACAGTCATTTAGCAAAACCAAACAATCTTCCAGTACAGAAACCTTGCCCCCTCTATCAAAATGTAAAAGAAAACAGAAAATGATTAACCAAAATGCAGCTACCACTACTGCTAAAACTGCTCCTATAAATCTTGATATAGGAGGAAGTAACCTTACCAAAAAAAGTGTATTCGCAAAAATATTCTGCCGCAGAGTCCTTCAGAATCTTATAAAAACAGGAGACAAATCATGCACAACCCTTAAAAACTACAGTGGAAAATTAATCTTAGAAGCTTTGCTAGACAGTGCAATCCTTCTCAAAAGAAAGTTATTTATTTTACTATTAAACAGAATGAAACCACTAACAAAACAAAGTACTAAATTACAAAAAGGCTTCTCAATAAACGGAATGTCAACAAAAATTACTTATTAAATATCTGTGGAGGTGAATGGAGTCACACCACAAGCACAGAACCATATTTCAATGAAGAAGCATACAAACAAAATCAAACAAACACAATTACCATCCATAGCAGTGGACAAGGCTATGAAAAACGTAACAATACCATAATGGAACAAGAAATACTGCATACAAAAATATCCCCAGAAAACTCGGCATCAATTCTCCATTCAACTGAACCAGAACGTCCACTATACAAATTGCCATGCACGTCAATGTGTAACATTGCCAAAAAATCTTTCAAATCTTTCAAAATAAAACTGCTGCAAAATATGGATACTTGTCCAGTGTGCAAATACACAGGACTGCAAGGACATTCATTGGCCTGCATTTCAGGACCTATTTGCAAAAGCAGGTTCCATCATATCAAAATGATATCAACACATCATTCAACTAAAAGAAATCTAGTCTATAAACTGTACTATGCTAAAAGTCCTGCTTTAGCACTAGCCAATTTAAATAACAGTCTTCTGCATGGTACAGCCAAAGACCTACTCGAAGAAATCAACCATATCCAGAGGAAATATTTTGGAAATGAAAACCACTTACAAAATGCAATAGCTTCACAACAGACTAGCAACAATTCTGCACAGGGCAACATTCTACTACACACATACAAAAAATAAATACTAAAATTCAAAAGTACATCCGCTGAAGTACCAAACCATGGTGTGTGTGTGTGTTGCCGCAGAACTTTTTATAAAAGTTACACAAAAACTATAGGCATAACATACAAAATAGAAAACAATGAAGATTCAAAATGGTTTCAATTAGCTCTCTACCTTATAGCAGAAAACTAATACGAAATAACTGACCCCTTAACACTTTGCAGTTACTGCACTACAAAACTTGACAACAATCTAACTCCTTCACATGCTATCACACATAATTTGGAATTATTCCCATGACCAAAACCCCTGCAACAACTTAATTTATATGAGAGCATCATAATTCAAACAGTGCACCGATTTCAAGCAATAATACGCCTTCAACAAAAAAGAGCAAAATTACCTCCGTCTGAATTGATGAAAGGCATTTGTGGCAAAGTAGTGTATCTACCATTAGATCTAAAAGAAAAGGTGCACACTCTGGGACTGCAACGTCCAATAGAGCAATCTTTAATTGTCTTAGTAAATGGTGTACTTACAAAAGACAAAATAAATTGGCAACAACTGGTAGACTTACATAAAGTTAGACAAGCCTTGCAATATCTAAAAGAAAATAATGAATACTACAAAGAAATAAATATTGAAGAAAACTTAACGGAAACAACTGAAATAATTCAAGAGTCCCCAGATACTGGTCAATTTGAACTTCTAGATCCTGCTACAGAATCCAATATTTTAGACCATTATACAATTCACCCATTACACTCCAATGACACCATAGATGATGCACTAGAAACATAGCAAATGTGACAAACCAAAGAATCACCAATCGGCATATGGGAAAAAAGTATAGAAGCACTTGCTTTTCCTCTAGTCTTTCCTACTGGCAAAGGAGGAAGGTACGATGATAGACCTATTCAGATAACAGCATCAGAATACCACTCGTTACAAATGTATTCTGAAGATCCCAGATTTAGACAAAATGTGGAATACATATTCCACCTACTCTTTGAAAGTGAACTAGCAACTCTGTTACAGAGTTGCACACACATCAAAATCAGGAACCCATTTTCAAAATATGTCAGCTACGCAATTACTTCAAAAAGTGCAAGAAAAAGATGAGGTTTTACAATCAAGCATTACAAATCTGTTAGCAAACATGCATGGTACTAAAGAGTACTGGTTCTGACGTCACGGAGATGTACGTTGTATGATAAGAAACCTTGGCCCACCCACTTGGTTTGTTACATTAAGTTGTGCGGAATATGCATGGAAATATCTACATGATTTCCTACTCATATCAAACAAAAACAAATAAACATAGATATACTAACACCTGGAAAACTTTGCTCTCTAGATCCTATTAATGTTTCAAGATATTTCCATCATCGTTTCATTGCCATGCTACACTTTATTTGTAATAAAACTGTTCCTCCCCTCAGAGAAGTGCAACACTTCTTTTGGAGAAAAGAATACCAAGCCAGAGGAGTACCACATATCCACATACTTTTATGTATTAAAGGTATTAAAGATGCTCCTAAATTCTGTCAAGACAGTGATGCCACTGTGTTACAGTTTATCGAGAAATGTCAATTGTGAAATTCCATCAGAAGCAACAAATAGATCTTCATGCACACATTCTACAATTTCAAAGACACAAATGTGGCAAATATTGTCATCGCAAATACAAAAACAAAGGGAAATACTACTCCAAATGCCGCTTTGGTTTCCCTAGACCAATTACAGAAACAGGTGAAGTGAACAACTTCATGTCTTCAGTTAGACATAGTGTTAAAGGTAAATTACCTAAAAATACATATTACATAAAAAGAACAGAAGAAGCAAAATATATCAATGATTACAATGCAGTCATTGCCCTATTGTGGAATGCAAACATAGATGTGCAGTACATTGCAGACAATTCCACTGCAGTTGCACAATATGTTACATCTTACTTAACAAAAGCAGAAAAAACAGAGCTTCAAGACCTCTGGAATGACCTGTCATCAGACAAAACACTGTCTCAGAAATTGTACAGCTTGGGCATAAAAATGCTCTTCCATAGAGAATGTAGCTTCTATGAAGCTGCAGATCGTTTAACTGGTACTGCTTTGTATGGAAAATCTGAAAATATAGTATGGCTAAGTCTTGGTCCTGCTAAATCTAGAAAAACAATTCTCAAATCATACGACGACGTAGAAAATTGCCAAAAATGATCCTAACAGCCAAGACATTTTGAAAAACAATTTACTAGATACATACTACCCAAACAGAAGTACCACTTTGGAAACCATTTGTCTATACTACATAGCCCAAAACTTCACATACAAAAATAATATATAACCTGATTTAAAAAAAGGTAGATACAGTGTGACAAATTGTGAAGGCAGCTTAGTAAAACTTAACAGACCAAGTTTAATTAATCATATCAAATTGTCATTAAAACTCCAACATAAAGAACTATATTACATGTCTGTGCTACAACTCTTTAAACCATGGAGAAAAGAAAAAGAAATACTAGATAACTGTGACTCCTATGAAGACGCTTTCAAAGTAATGAAAGCACTATCACTGATGTAAACTTTACACAGTACAAAACAATGTTGCACAATGAACAGCAACACGAACAATAACTCCTGGCCCAACTAGATAAGGACACTCCTGACAGTAGTCAACCTCTGTAACAGGAAGCCAAGAACCACTGGGACAGCGCTAATAGCAAATGAGGCAGAAATAGCTATGACAGAAGTAGAAAATGCCATGTGTCAGTATGAAGATACAGATGACTTAACTATACTACAATCAAAACTAAACAATGAGCAGCGTAGCATTTTTCAAGAAGTAACAAAAGAAATTGCACATGGTGTACAACATGAAAATAAAGAATGTACCTGCCAAAATTACAAACCTATACTATTATACATCAGTGGTGCAGCTGGTTCAGGCAAAACATTCTTAATCAAAATCATCAGCAAGTTCCTTCAACAATTGACAAACAACAAACAGTCAGCTTTTGCAACTGCCCCCACAGGTTTAGCTGCCTAAAACACCAGCGGTGTCACTTTAAACCGATCACTACTCCTGCCAGTAGAACACCAAAACAAATTAGATTACAAACTTTCTACAGAAGCTGCAATGGAACTACACAGAATGTTCAAACAAATGAAAATTTTACTAATAGATGAAGTGAGCATGGTCTCCAACCTAATGTTGGCTTTGATTCATCTCAGATTATAAAAAGTGCTCAAAACAAACTACGAGGAGCTCTTTGGAGGAAAGCACATTATTGTTTTCGGATATCTTCTTCAATGGACACCAGTGAAAGGTGAATCTATTTTAAAAACCTTAGGACACAAATTCTGCCGTAAAACTCTTGACAGCATAGGAAATGTCAACCTTTGGCAACATTTCCAATACAGAGAATTAACAGAAAACATGCGACAGTCTGCAGACCTCACCTACGCCAACATTTTAAAAAGTATTAGTTGGTGTACTATCTCAAGAAGCACAAGCAATATTAAAAACCCGGCACATCCATGCACTTTATGGCCATAAGCATTTTGCTAGTGATGTTATGGAACAATTTGCGCATAAAAATGTCAATTGTACGTCATTAATGCCAAATCTTGCAAGCTGTTCTAAATTCAATGAAACAATGTTGAAAAAAGAAATGCAACCAATAATTGAAATTTGCTCAACAGACAAACTGGACGTACATAGTATGACAATAGCCATGTGTCAACAAGCCACAACAAGATTAAATACCTTAGAAAATTCTATCTCCAACACAGCTGGTTTGGAGAAACTATTAAAATTATCCTTAAACTGTAGAGTAATGCTTAAATGTAACCTTGACGTAGAGCAACGACTAGTTAATAGAGCACTGGGTACAGTCGTTGGCTTTCAAACATACCCACGTGACAACAACATTCAGTTTGTCAATATTCTCTTTGACAAACTTTCAGAAGTAAAAAGGATAGGGCGCTCAACTGCTTGATTCCTTCTCTTCAAAGACATGTATGTACGCAGAGAACAATTTTCTCTAACTCTAGCATATGCAGTCACCATTCATAAATCACAAGGTCTTACCCTAGACAAAGCATTGATAGATATTGGTAACAGTCTTTAAAGAAGGCATGAGATACGTAGCACTGTCTTGCTTACGTACACTTGACGGTCTATTTCCAATCAACTTTGATGCAAGTAAGGTAAACGCTGATATTCCTTGAATTTTAGAATACAATAGAATACGTTCACTATACACCCCCATCTAAAAACATATCCTGTTCCACAAAAAGGAAAACGTTCTAAAAGAAAACGAATTAAAACAGAAATGCAACAGGATCTCACTGCAAATACTCCAAAGAGAGGAAAAGAAGCTAATACTTCACCAATTACCACACCCAAAGAAGAACCTATTACGCAAATTAACTCAGGTGCTTCTTCAAAGAAGCAACACACACTCCGAAAAATTGACTTGGTCACAGACCTATCTGGTCCATTCAAATTTTCAAATATAACTGGTGAAGTTTCTATGCAAATGTAGCAATGAATATTCAATTTCAATTACCACCAATTGTTAACAACATTTACTTACACAGTACAGACCAATTGTGTTTGCAAATGTTAGTACTTCACAGAAACGCAACAAACAATCCAGACAACACGTACAGTGTTCATGGAATAAGACAAGAATTGGCTACTGTGCTGCAATGGTGAAATTCACTATAAACTCACAAGAAGATCCACAAGAATTTCTAATGTACTTGCAACAATTACTGGAACACAAAAACATACCTATAAATGAAATCTTCCAGATTTCATACATGTGGAAACATACATGCACTCTCTGCAACAATGTGACACTGGAAAAAATCCCTAATGAGCGCTTTGTGTATGTATCCATACCTAATTGTGAATCCGTTCCATTTCAGCAACCTGTACAAAATGCAAACGTAGATGATGTTCTATCTGCAATTTAGATAATCGCTCCACCTTACTAGTACAAACACATAGTAAATATGTAATACTAATGCTTCCACTTTACAATGCAGATGGTACCAAAAATAACTGCAAGCTGACTGGATTCACACATGGTCAAGTATCAGTGGGTAAGAAAACCTTCACAACAATAGGTATAATCTACCACGCAGAAGCCACAACCAATGCAGGTCACTACACTGCATATATTAAAAATAAATGTGGATCGTCCGAATGTAATGATAGTACCTTTACTCTAAAGCAGAGATTACCAGCAAATCTTACATACGCTTATTTAATCTTCTTAAAACCAAAATTTAATGACTAATCTGTACTTAAAGATTAACAAAACTTCAATTAAAAAAACTATAAACTGTTAGAATACACCAACAGGTATCTAACTGCCCCAAGAGTCTATAACAACCAAACAGATAGAACATTAGCCAGAAACAACAAGTGCACACTGAAAACAAACAGACTGTAGCATAACAAAAAAAGTTTTTTTTTAATCCGGCGTGGATTTTTTTTCCCCACAGAACCAATTACTTGAAAATAAAAACACAGAAACTTAGAAAATTGCACAGTACACTGATTTGTAATCTACTAAATATGAGGGTCGAAATGAATACAGAATGTCTATTATTCAATGTTATAAGTCCTTACAAACTACCAATACTAACATGATCTTTTCTTTTATCACAGAAATTGACAAATAATATATGTACTCCACTTACCAAACCAAACAGTAAGTATAGTACAATAAGTACAACTCATAAATACTGCTCCATAACACAACCATTGAAGCAAACAGTGCATATAACTTCAGTCTTGAGTACAAGACTCTAGGCCCTGGCCACAAGCACCGCAATATATCACACCCATGGTGGCTTATAACTTCAGTGCTTATAACTTCGGTCTTGGGTGCATGGCCTTTGGCCATGCACCCAGGACCCTAGGCCCTTACCACAACCACCACATGCACCCAAGACTCTAGGCCCTGACCACAACCACTGCATGCACCCAAGACTTTAGGCCCTGGCCACAGCCACTACAGCATATCACACCCATGGTGACTTATAACTTCAGTGCTCATAACTTTTGTCTTGGGTCCATGGCCTTTGGCCATGCACTCAAGACTCTAGGCTCTGACCACAACCACTGCATGCACCCAAGACTCTAGGCCGTGGCCACAACCACTGCAGTATAACGTGGCTGTGCAATATATATATATATATATACCAGATGAAGCCTGAGTAGGGTGAAACGCGTCGTTCTTCCTTTGCATCAAAGACTGCTGCTGTCTTCCTTGTCCATGTATTTTAACTAATAAAGGACACTTTAACTGCAAGGTACACTAAGACTGCCTGTGGATTTTTTGGAGATATTCAGTTTTCCGTCGTGAATACAGCCGTAGTGCCGATGTGACTCAGATTGGTTTCCAATCCACCTTCTTTGTGTGTATATATATATATAATATATATATTAAACCATGTCTAGTGTGTCATACTATATATCATTAGCCAATTGTCAATATTTCGGCCTTGTCTGCCATGCACCCGGAAGAAATCTGGCTATCACAAACCCCATATTGGTATAGCTCATCATTTTGCATAAGGCATATGTGTCAGTCAGGTTAACAGCCTGAAATAGAAGTATTCATGGTTTCCTTTGTTTTGCATAATTTGAACAGGATAGGAGGAAGGGAATTGTTGTTTCTTCCTCTGATGGACAAAAGGCACAAAGGTTTGAGTTTGATGGAGAACACTTACTCTTAAGGTTAGCCAATGGGAATGTGTTTAGCCAATTTTCATATTAAGAGCTTGAGCTTGGGTATGGTATATTTTATGTATTTAATATTCTGCAAAAGGGTCACATTTAAACATTATATATCCTGGATATCTAGACTGGGACTTAGAATGAAAGAAGACTGTCTTCAGCCATCATCCAGCTTGGCTTTGATTTCTCCTGCCATTGTTCTGTAATCATTGTATCAATTTTCAGCAAGTCGCCATGGCCTAGGTGGTGCATGGTATCCGTATTGTGTTTACACCATTTCCATTTGGATTCTCGCCTGGATTCTGTAACATCCTACATTATTTCCTTTGTCTGGGGAGGAAGGATAGCTCGGGGGCAACATGGAAGCAAGACAATGCAGCGCAACACAGGTGCAAATTCTGATCCCGCACTTAGAAACCACTAGGTGGTATTAAGCATGTTATAGAAGAACAATTATAATTATAATTTGTTCAAATTTCTATTTTTGTGCAGGTGCATCCAATATAGTAACCAATTATTTTTGTCCCTGTTTCAATTAATAGGGATGTTGTAGGTGTACTTTGGTGAAGGTTTAAGATTTACTTAATCTGTTTTTGGCTACTTTAGGGCAATGGATATCACCACATCCGGGTTTTAGATGTTATCACATCGTCTGCATATAATATTCCTATTTTGCAGTCAGCTGTATGGAGAGCGTATGTATCATCTTTAAAAATCCATTATCTTAGATTAGAAAAAAGGAAAGGGGCTAGCACGCATTGCTGGTGGATGACACTTTCTGCAGGAAATAGATCAGGTTTCTCCCCTCTTTGACCGTATCGACTGGTGGCCAAATTAATTTTAACGATGATGAATGATGTGAGACTCTACAGGGTTGTTAATACATAACATTTTCCTATCTACAGAATCTAAAGCGGTTTTAAAATCTTGTCTGCTTAAAATTGCAAATGAACAAAACACCTGGTCAATTGTGCATACCCCTTTTCTAAATCCAGTTTGTTATTCAGTTTGGATAGTTTTATCTTCACTCCAGCTTTCCAGTCTAGATAAGCAGGCTCTCAAATAAACCTATGAAATCCCATCGATCAGACTGGTCGGTCTATAGTTCTCTGTATCTTGTCTTGAACCTTTCTTTAGAATCGGGACTATCGCTGCCTGTAACCAGCTGTGTTAAGGCTATTAAAAATTATAGACTAAATCTGGTATCTATGGATCCGGTTTTAAGAGGTCCTTTGATAACTTGCCTGTGCTGGGCACTTGCCTTTTTTTGTGAGAATAGTGTGGTTAGAACACCAGCTTACGTAAATGTAAGTAGTTGCAGAGGGTTAAGATCTTTATTAGTCCTGTCAATAAATTATCCTTGGGGGGATTTTGTATAGAGTCCTAAAGTGTTCATACCACATTTCCCTATTGATAATGTGTCTGCCTCCATGCTACATTGGGTGGAATTCCCTAATAAGCTTGAAATAATTAGCCATATGTTTTGTGATCTTTACTTGTTCATGCCTTAATTAGAGTCTCCCAAGTATCATATTCAGCCTTTTTCATTTCATGTAATAAATGTATATAGACTGTCAGTACATAGGGCTATGTTAATTAAAATTGGGAGTTTTGATTGCCTTCAGAGGTCTGCTTTAGCTAAAAGGCATTCCTCGTTCTACCAAGTTTTATGAACCCGTACATTGTTATTAATCTATGTTGTAGGTTTCCTGGCAGTGGGAAATAAGACCGTTGTTAGTGACTGGTGGACATACTTCATTTCCGCCCATTTCATCTCCAGCCCAGTATGGCTCCAAGATGGGAATGAATGTTTGGTAAATAAGAGGGGCCTTATCTTCGTAATCAAAATGTGCCCCTTTGAAACTCCTCCTGTTATTCATCAGAATGTTATTGGAGGTTCGGTTTGGGCCAGCCTGTCTTGGAAGAGTATTGAAATCATCTGTTAAAATTAGCAAGATTGGATCATGATCGCTCTCCACCTGCTGTATTACTTCCAGCGATTTCCCATTAAGCCACTTTGTGAACACTATGAAGATGTAATCTTAAGCGAGCGCTGTGAAGCCTCTCGTAAAGGCAACCCTTGTCGAGCAGTCTCCCTCCAGATGGCCATTACAGCTGTGGAACCAGAATGCATAAAAGTAGTACCCATCATTTCAGCATATTTTCCCAAGACTGGTTGTATGCCATTGGATACGTCAGAAACCACACAAGATATTTGGAAATGGTGGCAAGCAATCCCCATATAGCCAACAAACACATGGGAAATTTCACATGAGGGAGGGTGAACAAAATCCCTTTCTGGGGATTCCATGTCCACCAGGGAGGAGTCTCCCTCAGTGCGGTTTACTGCGAGCCAGAAGGACGATACAGATGAGTGCATTTTTGCAAGATGTTTTATTAAAGCAACATTTTACAGCTTATCTTTCACTATCACTTTGGGCAGTCCCTGCCTTTGTTAACTAAAGTGCTCATCAGTCATGCTTGAATGTTCAAATAAATGAGTCCACTGTTCAAAGCTCGCCTAACTGACCCTATCACTATAAAACTAATTTAAACCAGGAGAATGACTCCCTTCTTCTGGGGATACTTCTAGTATCAGTCTGCTGGATTCTCGATTAATGCAGAATCCTTGAATACTCTATTGTGATTTCTTGGATCAAGTTCTGTAACCCGTCAAATGTATTCTTACCTTTTTTCCTGCTCTTTGGAACTCCTTTTTGGGGATCTGTTATAATATCTATTTTCGGGGCTGCTGGTTTTAGCGTATCCTTGGGAAATAATACGCTGGTATGCACTCCCTCCTGCGGATTTATATTTCAACTTGTTCTGGTCTGCTTGATTCTGTGTTTGATGTAATTGACTACTTCCTTTGAAGTTTGGTTAATAATGTTCTCTCTTTTCACTATTATGTGCTTCTTGAACCACATTTCTGGTTCCTTTCCCGTTCCCCATGGTATTGTAAACCTTTGTTCTTCTCGCTATATTCAAGTCTTCAGTAATCCTTTCTCTTATATCAGAACACTTTAAGTTCACCAGTTTCAGATTTAACTCTCTCATTATTTCCACTGAGACGAGTGGCTTGCATGGCATAATGATTCCCTTGGGGCCTCCCGTTATTTCTGTTTGCCCTGTTACCTTTGCGTGTGAAGGGGATCTTCCTCTTATACTGCCTCTCTGGTTTCGCTCTGCCATTTGCTTGTCGCTGTCGGCTTTCTCTCGCTCAGCTTTCCTTTTCTCCTCAGTGTTTTAGGGGCTGAGAGGACACCCTGCGGTGGTATCGTAATGATTTGTGGACAGATTTTCCACCACTGATTCTTTGTGTTCTCCTGCACCACCACCTTCAAGGTTCCTGTCTTCATGGCTTCTTTCACTGTAGCTCTGAGACCCGCTCTCCAGTGTCGGGCAAGTTTGTAACTCACCCCGCCTCTTGCAGGCTTCTCACTTATGCTTACTCGGCCTCCTGCAGGTGATACGCAGGTCAGGGTCTACCCATGCCTATATAAGTATTTCTCTCTCTGTGTTACGCAGGTTTTGAGCTTTCCCCTGTCTGCATCTATGTTCTGATCACTCTCCAGGTCTTGTTGAGTACGTGTTATTTAACATGCTCACCCCAGTATATTGAATATATTGATGTAAAGGGACATGTTTGTTTCCTATGTGATAATTTGGTCCTTCATCCTAGTGTTGGTGTTTAACAGCATCTGGTACTGTGGAGCCTCTCATGTAGGCCATTGTGTGCACAACTTTATAGAGTTTCTCTCAAGAACAGGAGTCCTTGTAACTTGAGGGCGAGTCTCTTCTGGCAAGATCCCACTTGTCTCAACCCCTAGGCAGGGTGTTGTGGAGCGGGCTCACCTCTCTAGACTCATGGGGGTTGGGGGGCTCCCTCTTGGTTAGAAGGAACAAATTCCCTTGATTCATCACAGGTCTCACTTGCCCTGTCCCTTAATGGATGTTAAGTTTAGCAAGCACTCCTCCCTAGTCCCAAAGCACGTGTCTCCCGCTTGGGGAGAAGGGGCAAATTCTCTGGATTTGGCACAGTACCCACCTAACTGGACTGGGAGACCTCGCAGAGAAGAATGCCAAGAAGGCACAAGTCATCCAAGAACAGTGTTCTAACAGTGGCACCAAGCTTCGGACATTTGAACCAGGATGCCAAGTCTTGTTTCTCTTACCCACAAGTGAAAATAAGTTGTTGGCACAATGGAGGGGGCCATACGAAGTACTCAAGTTGGTATCTCCCGTGATGTACACCATTTTTCAACCAGATGACCCAAACTACAGATCTACCATGTCAACCTAATAGAGAAATGGTATACCTGGACCCTGCCTCCATCCACAATAGATCTTCTAGTCCATGGACAGACTGCATTATACACCAGCAAGACAAACTGAGGAGGAGGAATGAAAGACCCCTCTTGCAGGGCTGTACTTACAGCGTTAAATAAGCCCTGGCAGAGATACATGAACAGGGAAGCCTGCGGGAATCTCCAGCTGCAAATACAAGTAGATAATGTCTTTCTCCTTGGCTGAATCCAATACTCTCTAGTGCTAAAAAGCTGCAAACCGTTCCCTGCTTTGTTTTTACAGATGTGCAGGATGCCATTGGGTCCTGGGGGTGCGGATTAGAATTTTAGGCCTAAATTCTCTACTCCGGAATGAGTAGGTCTCTTAGTGGGTTGGTCACTAAAGGGTGTCAAAACTTCAGCTTGAATGCTAGGTCATGGGATCGGTCAGGCAGACTGTCTCTACTATATTGGACAAGGTCTTATCAACTTGTCCAATACCTATGGTGCACCAGGCTGTATCTCCAAGATCTACCACATGTAATGGTGGAGTCAGAGTTTACTCTAAGATTTTCAGGGTGGTTCGTTCCCCCCTCTTTACTACGTATTTTTGTTGCCCTGTGATGTATAACAAGACGTTAATTGTCCCCTTTAGTCTGTCTACATTGCCCGTAGCAAAATCTAGAGAATGTTTACATGCCAGTCCCGACTTGACGTCTAACCTCCGTTAGCTGCTTGGGCAGGGAAGATAGTTATGCCCATCTGGATCTGTTGCTTTCATGGCTGGGTAATTCTACTTCAATCAGACTGAATAGGTTGAAACTAATAGACTGGGTGGTGGCATGTTCAGGGAGCCTACCTGTCTGGGTAAAGTGTTTCAATAATATAGGTGCCAGCCTTGAATTCAGGTTGATTGAATCCCACGTCTGACTCCACATTTAGTCAGTGAGAATCAGGAGACGACCAAGGTAGCATTTTTAGTTAAGAAGTTCTTTATTAGAACACCCAAAACATATGCTAACCCTCAGCTTCTTGGCCCTGCTTCTAAAGAAAAGAAAGTCGTCAAAAGTATTGCACATCGGGATGTCCTACAAAGTAAAAGGAGAACAACATTCAGAAAACCTATTCCAACTGGTTTACTGCCCCTCTCACTGTGAACACAAAAAGCCTAACTTCAAAATAAGTAGAGCCTCTGCCCAAAAGGAAAGAATGCTGTCTGGTTTCTGACACCATCCTGATGTTTCTTCATCAAAAGAGAAGGGGCTCTTGTCCCATGGCACAGTTTAAATCCAAAGAACAATGGTCTCTTCAAGCTTCCCCTCCTTTGGGTGGTGTGTCAGTCTTTGATCTAAACAGAGGGTCTCATTTCCCCGTAGCACAGTTCAAAACAGAAGAACCAAGTTTTCAAGTGTTTCCTCATTGGGATTACCGATCAGTCTTAGAATAGTCTTTTCACCTTGGTTTGGTCAGGCACTTTGTCCCAGTCTCTGACTTTCTTCTACTGTTGGGCACCGACTAAGTCCACACCAGGTATTCTTCTTTGTTCCCTCACCAAGGACCTTTGTTGTACTATCACCAATGACTTATCTTCTGGGTTTTACACAGGTCTGCGGCCTTGTTGCTCTAATACCACCTCCGGGTCTGCTTTCTCTCATCCTGACCTGGAGTTTCACTTCTCTTAGCCCATCTTGGGGTCTCGGGTCTCTTTCCCCAACTTGGGGTTTCCTTTTTCTTACCCTATCTTGGGGTCTTGGGCCTCTCCACATAGCTTGTGGTTTTGTTGCTTTCTCCCCTGCCTGGGGCATCACCATTCTTTCCCCACACTGGGGTTTCTTTCTGCCTCCCTCCCGACTCTTGGGCTTTCAAAATATGTTCCTGATTAGAGTACCCAAATGTGTCATATGTTCTTATCATAGATCTAAAAGGCCATATTGAATAGTTTCTGCACACCATGGTTTCTCCATGGCTCTCACCCTGCCTTGGTGACTGGTTGGGCCTTTCCACTCTCCTTAGCATTCCCTGCGTTGATCGCATAACTTCTGTCTCTGTGCATGTTTTCCAGGCTGACCTTCCAGTAGACTGATGCAGGATTTCTCTTTGGGCTTCTTCACAGTGTTCTTCGTTTCAGGGCGCTAACGCATCCCTTGATGCTGCTTCCGGCAGGGCTTCAGTGCCGTTCCTCATTACGCTGCTTGTTTGCCACTTAGGTGTTCTCCACTGCTTGGGGTTTTTGTGAGCCGGGCTTCTAGAGTCATCTCAGCAGTGTTGCCGAGTGTTCTGCGGGCTTGACCGCGGTTTGACTCATCAATCCAGGTTGGTCTGGCTTCTCCTTGCCACACCACCCATTAGGAGGACTTTCATACTCTGACTGGTACTCTCCTCTCGTGTAGAAATGCTGATTGGATATTTTCTTTCCATACACCAATGGGTGGGTCTATTCTTTGTTCTATCTTCTGAGGTATGAACTGTTCCCTTGAAGGGTCATAAACCATACCAGCCATAAGTGTAAGACAGTTCAACTCCCACATAACAAATCTATACGTTTCTTGAGACAAGGGAGGTTGACCTGTATCCCTGTCGGTTTCGGCTTGCCTTTTCCCCTAGGGCGTGTTCAGCTTACCAGGCTCACCTCCCAAGTCCAAAAGGGGGAAACTCTCCCTTGGGAGAGCATACAATTTCTCCTGATTTGTCACAATATTTTTATATTTATTGAAGTAATTTTATTTATGGAGATGTGTTTTACATATTTTTTCGATAGCTCACAAAGTAAACCCTAGCCTCTAACATGGGGAACGCCTGCACTTAAGTTGAAATACTGGCAAGACCGCATCTGCCCTTAATTCTTTTGTAGTTGATATATTGATAAACATGAAAAATCTGAAATGAAATAAGAGGACATTTCTTCTTAAGTGTTTTCTGTATTTACATTTTCTTGGTCTATTTGGGGAACCCTTATTGGAAGCCCATGCATAAAAGAGAGGTTGCTGATATGAATATATTGATGCCTATTTTGAAACACGAGTTTCAAAAAATCCAGAACAGCCCCCATACTTATGCCCAGCATTTGAATTTAAAACTGACTTAAGCTTCAAAACTTCTTGCATGACTAATATTTGCCATACACTGAATTTCTGAACAAACCAATCCCATACCACAAAAGAAATCAAAACCTGAAATAGAAAACTGCTCTAAAAAACGTTTCTTGATGAGATAAAAATCTAATTAAAAATGCTGGGACAATATAAAATGTAAGTGCTGAGACCATGCACCAAGTATGCATGTATACATGCATGGGAATAGTTTCTTTATTTAGTGCAAAGCTAGCAATGGATCAAAAGGGATTCACAATAAAAGGGGGGGGGGGGATATTTTAGTGCTGGAGGTGGGTGGTTGGGGGAGTGTTGATGATCCAGCAGTCACTGTCTATTGAAATACTTTTTCAAGCCCATTGTCTTCAGTTCTGTCCTGATGAACAAAGGGAATTTGGCTGATCTAATTGATGGGGCAGTTTCTTCCATATACCTGGAGTGTAACAAGACATAAACTTCTGAGACAAAGCCTCATGTTGCCACGCCTACCATCATCATCATGATACCTTAGATCATCTTCATGTCTCGTGACATGCTTCAAGTAAATCACTATTATAACACATTGGATCAGTCTGCAATTTACAAGTTTGAAAACCGTGGCAGGGCCAACCTATGCTTTCTTCGTTCTGACATTGGTGAATCAAGTTCCATTTAAAAAAATATTATAATTGGGTAATAAGCCCTGTTATAACAGTGTTCATAATCTGTAGGAATCTGATGTGAAGCATTGTACAATAATTCAGATTAATGAATCTATCGACCATGCCAAATTAAAAAAAAATGGACAGTGAAATATCCATCAGGGTGAAGTCCCTTGTTGATCTGCTACTCTTGCCCAATCATTTGCACCCACCAATTGTACACGCTCTACAGAAATAAACTTTAAAAAAGTCCAGTGAAGACGCACATTAGAATTGAGCACACCACGTCATTTCGGTATTCCCGGAAAATAACAAAAATAAAATGTTAAATGTGCCTTTAGTGCACATTCGGCATGGACACAATACCCAGAGTCCCATAATACCAAAAAAGGGGAGCAAAGGCTGTGGGCATGTCCCCTGCTTCCCTTGTTCAGAATTATGGGTTTGGGGATTGCAGTAGTGTCCCCCGCTTCCATTACAGTTGAATGCAATGGACATTTTCATAGTACGAGGCCTTCGGCTAGGTTGTAGGCGGCCGCGTCATTCTCGGCAGCAAGATTTCAACGTAGAACTATCATTTTTACCTCTTTCCTGCATCAGGATGTACCAAACCATTAGAAAGATTGCCTTCCTCACATGTAAACAGAAATACACATTTAAAAGGTGAACTTAACAAGCAACAACTGCCCCCTATCCTCACTTACCGAGGCTGCAATACGACTATTTCCTGCACGTTCATTTGAGTCCTAATGCCAATTAAAGAGACTGCACTGGTGGCATTGTTCACCCAAAAAACCTGGAGAAACTGCCCACATCAAGCTTTATCCTCTGGGGGCAAATGTGCTTTGGGTGGCTGAAAGTCGCCTGCTGGAATTGTCAAAAACACTTTCATAAAGTTTGCGTTATTGAGAAGATAGTTGTTGGATAACAAATTAAGATCATATCAATAGCATTAGTTGATCATAAACATCACAGAAAAGTTTTTTTGGTTGGGTAACCCTGTTGTCGGTAGACCCTACAAAGTAATGCATTGAGTCAAGTTTGTATATGTGGACTTCCATTTAATACATGCATGACTAATAACAGTCTTAAACAAGCAGATTGACAGGGCAGTAAAACCTTTTGAACACATTGATGAACAAGAACATTGCCAAGGCCCTTTAAAGGTTATGATTGTCTGTATGCCTCCTACAATAACCTCCATGCCCTCCTGACTTTCACCAAACCTATTCAGTCCTGCCCCATCAATATCGAGTGCAGTATCCTCTCGTTGCCCTTCCCTTACTTTATTGGCAGCTTTGTATTTGTTGAGAATGGGGTAGAGGACAGACTGGGTTGTGGTTCTGAGTTACATTCCATTAATACGATCTGCATGCTGAGACAAGAGGGCTGGGATAATGCAAGAGTTTCACACACCGGTGTAATCCCGCAGAGAGCAAATTGTCCTTGTTGTTATAGTTCAATTTATTCTCAGCTATAACAAGTTTGCTTACAGTAAACATTTGTTTCTAAGCATAGGCCAGATTGGAAGCCACAGAAAGCCAATTAATTACTCGCATGCATTCTTACGTGCAAAAGTACTGTCAATGTGTGAATTAAATTTGAGTCTCAAAATGTCATTTTGTTTTTTGGTTTTACAGGAGTCTGAAAGAAAAGGCATTATGCAACGCATTTACATGGTCCAGGATGTTGTTATAACAGTTCAAAATGTTCTGGAAGAAATTGCATCGTTTGGAGAAAGAATTAAAAAGTAGGTTTCTTTTGACCGAAAACATCTCAGAGTTTTAAGTAATATTGTTCACTTTTTTATATATACATATAAATATGCATTGTAAGGAATCAGGATTATGACTCTGACACAAGGGCATTGTGTTGATTGCTATAAACCTATGTTAACAGAAAAGAGAGTTGGAGAAAGACCTATCTTGCACTATCACTATGAGGGTTTCCCTGCCTGAACAAAACTAAAGGATGTTAATGTCAGAATGTCCAAAAGCAAAATAGTTCTCTGTCCTTTGTCCGAAATCCTAACCTGACCCGTACATTCTGAACCTGAGATAACGTGAAAAGGAGTATAGTAACTCAATTGTTTGAAGGTGGTTCCTTCTACAGTTCCAGCTCAGACTTTCAGAAGGGTGCAAATGGAAACTAAATAATCAAAGTTCCATAAGTGTCAGGAGGGGGCTGGCTGCCTGCCCCCGAGTTTCTCAGCAAATCCAGGGGGGTATGGCTACCATCCCCTAGATTGCACAAACCCTGTCACTCCTCGATAATACAATTTACTCAGGTTTCTTGCTAAGGGGTTATGCTTCCCTTCCCCTAGAGTTTCCACAATCTTAAGAGGCCACACCCGCTCTTCCCAATTCTTAACAATACATTGACATTGCCTATTGTACTCTACTGCCAGGCTTTCACAACTTTTACTTAATACATTCACCTTTCTTCTATGTCTGGTATACTCTCCTGCTTGGGCTTCTCTGTATATCTGCACCAAATGTGTATGAGTCTTCCTTCGTGCTATCACACTTTTCCCATGCCTGGTATACTCTCTTGTCAGGGCTTTTGCAGTAGTTTGCACCAAAGGAATAGGAGTCTTCCTTTCTGCATTTACAATGTTCACTCTGTATTTGGATGTGTGTCCCAGACTCACATTCTCCTTGCCTGGTGCTCTTTCCTATCAGAGCTTTACAACATACACTTATGGGGCAGGTCCTAGACTCGCCACACATTGCCTGGTGTATTCACCTGCAAGGTGGTCTTAAACAAATGTCAGTTTTGCTCCGTTATCCTTGGGGTCTTCATAGAAGTGAAATTTCTTTTAATCTGGTAATTCTGGATAGTAAAATAATGAATGCTACCTTATCAGAGTTTTGAGTAATATTAAACATGGAATAAATACCTCATAATTGTCGACTTGTACATACTTGTATTAGTGCAAACAATAGATATGAAAACCTGCAATGCATGCAAATGAGAGGCACTTACATGGAAACTAAAGTAAGGAAGAAACAACATCACAAGAAAATGTCAATAAAATTAAAGTTCATCATCCTGTATACAAATGAATTGTGTTTTTGAGACCTGCGTATTGCCCCATATATGTACACCATGAGGTATGAGCAAACCCTAAGGAAAGCACATTAAGAACATAGAAGGTTAATGTCTATATATGTAGCACCTTTTCAATGTTCATATTCTGTCCGTGTACAAAAGCACCTGGCATACATAGGTCAGAGAACAAAAACAAGTGGACCAGATATGTGATGTCATTAGTGATGTTGTCAATGACATTTGTGATATCATCTTTGATATCCTGGGTGTTAGTCTGCACAGTGGTGGCACGAGTTATGGTTCCTTGGCTTACCCTAACAGGCACATTTCTGGGATTTTCAGTTTTCCTTGTAAGCATTAACTTAAACATAACGTCCCGCTGCACCGATCTGCAGGCAGGGGCAGTTTCATAGTGCTTTCGAGGCCACGATCAAGGTGCACGAGAAACACTGCCACCTACCTTAAATGTAAGGCCTGCCCAACGTCTTATGCTGTCTACCTGCTCCTCCGTCTCTGTGGCGGGTGCCCCTTCCCTCCTCCACCTTACATTGCCTCTCCTGTAAACAAACAAAAAAGCTAACCAAATACAAAAAAATGGTTCCTTTAGGAGCCACCTTTCACAGTTAAAAAATATAACTTACTAAAATCACAAGACCTTTTGCAGCCTGCATATTCCACGGACAGTGTGGTAGTAGACACCTGGGAAATTCCAAGTAAAGGATGTGGTAGGGGAGTTAAAATCAATGAACCTTTTTTTTTCCAAAAAGGATGGCTCTTAAAAGAACTTTTTTGTGTTTTTTAAATTTTTTTATTTGTTTCTTTTTGTCAGACAGGCAAAGTAAGGTGGGTGAAGGAAGGAGAGAGGGGTAAATACTCAATTACATATGTGTTCACAAAAAATGCTTTTATGCATTTTAAACATTTTCAATAAAAATATGATTGCCAACATCAGTCAGATGCACTCCATGTCTTTGAAAAATGTTGACACTATCAAATTTGATATTTGCATTACCAAAATGTCATGACAACATCCCACAAAAAACACATGCAGCTTGCTTTTTCAATTTGTGGACAAAATAAATCTGAACGCTTCCACATTTGTCTCTGAGCAATCCGTGAAAAAACAGTTTTCGGTTGTGGAAACAGCTCCATCAATCTCCCAAATGTGTCCTTTATTTGAAAATGTAAATAAATTCCAGTGGCATGGCCCAAACTATTGCCTCCACAGTGAACAACAATGATGTCTGGATGCTTTAAATTAACCATTCTTTCACAAAACGAGAACAATTCTGCCCACTTCATTCTACAAACTCCATACCATGAAATATCTGATTGTTGTAATCCAAGGTTTTAAGACAATCCACTATGCTCAGAATACTCCTTCAGCCAATACTCTGCTTCCTGAAAGACATAGCCAGAGCCATCTTCAGTGCACTCAACAAACAAAACTCCTGCTACCCTGTCTTCATGTACACCACAACCAAGAAACCTGATTAGCTGATCCCACGGTGTCCACGGACATTTCGACTGTCTGCGGCCTCTACAGTCCCCATTCAATGCCAGGCATCCTCAAAGTACGCGGATGGCATGTGTGGTGGGGAGATGTACACTGAATTTAAACAATTTATTCTATAATGGTAGCTCTTAAAAGAGCACATTTGGGGGGTTTTCACATTTGTTTCCCTCATTTTAATGTTCTACACCCAAAACGAATGCTTTCCTATACACTTCACATTTAAGTTGTTCACATAAGCTTTTTCAAATCGTTTTTAACATTGAAAAGACCAATTTGATTCCCAGCATCATTTAAATGCACTCCATCGCTCTGAAAAGTATTAACAGCATCAACCATGATATTTTCATTTTGAAAAGATGCCATGGCTAAACCATTCAAAAAAGCCCATACAACTTTATTCACATGGTGACTAGCTTCTATTCGTACACAAAACACATTTGGACAGCTCCATATTTCCCTTGGATTTATTTCAGAAAAAATTGTCTTTGCATATGGAAATAGTTCCATTAAGCTTTGGGACAGATCCTTTAATGCAACATGCAAAGATAATTGAGTAACACAGAACAAACTGTTTCCTCCACAATGCTCAATAATATCTGGGCATTAAAATTGAGCCATACTCAAAATGATAATAAATTCACCCAGTTTATCCCAGAAAAGGTATACCACCAAATGTCCACTCCCTAGAATTCAATAGCAGTAGAATTCAATAGCAGCAGAGATGATGCAAGGTTCAGTGTAACCTTTCAATGAATTCATGCAACAATCTCCCACCATCCACACGTTTATCTTTTTCCCAGCAATAGCAACATCCATCTTCCCTGCACAGAACAAACAAAACACATTTTACCCTGTCTTCCTGTAAACCATAAACAGAACACCTCATTGGCTAATCCCCACATTCCCCTTTCTATGGCAGCCATCCTCCAAGGTCCCCGGATTGCCCACCTGCTGTATGTGGACTACCGTGGTGTCTGCAGTGAGAAACCTGAGGGTGTTCTCCCAAGCAAGCCTCGAGAAACCTTATTTAGGTGACTTGGGAAGAGCCAATGCTCTCAGACCCCAATCCCAGGGGCGAACGGGCGAGAGAGGATCACCTGGATGGGGGAGCCTGGAGTTGGGCTCGGGGAAAGAACCCAGGAGAGACGCAAGATTATACCGGGGAAGAAGGAGAAGAGGACGAATCCCTAAGACCTTTAGGTTGCACTACATCTGCCTCCCTTCCTCCCATTGAATCTTTCTGACCCAGACACCCTCAAAACGCTGTATACAACCATTCCCCTAGGATCTCAAACCTTGTTACACCCAGAAACTATCTCTCCCAGAATCCCCGTTTCCTGTGTCCCACCCAAATACTCCCGGTCATTCTTTTCCACGTCCCACTGGTTATTATTTTCTGAACTCCCAGTCAGCATTGACAAAACACTACTGTAATAATTCCCCCTATTCATTTCACAAACCCTACCAAACTTACCCTTCCGAATGCACCTGCTCGCCTCAGACTAAGAAGATTATTCCCCCTTCTTCATAACACTTTCTGCCCATCCAACCACGCGGTATACTTAGAAACTATCCCCCCTTTTCCTACACTACTAACACTAAAGCCATTTACCTGACATGTCCTGACCCAATGGTTAGGCAAGTCAGGCAATTGGCCAGAACCGCACACTCCTGACGGCTCTTTCCTTTCCCCACAGGGATAAAAGGTGGAGCACAATAGCACTATACGGGCAAGGCAGATGAGAGAGCTTACTCAGCATGGCAGTTCAAGAGGAGGGGAAAGACGGAACAAACCGAGGGGTGACAAGAAGAGAAGCGACCTTGCCCTTTCTGAGCCAGGCCTCTGAAACCTCCACGGAAGGAATCGTAAGACCGCGAACAATAGCCAATGTGTGTTGTAGCAGATTTCAATGGTACACAGGGCCCTCCTATGCTGATAACCATGCCGGGGAGAGACGCTTGCCACCGTGGTACTGGCCGTGACTCCAGAGAGTGGAAAAATCAGGCAGTTCATCACAGCTGGTGAGTCGAGGGGAGAGCCAATAAGAAACGGAACTGTGTTGAACAAAAGTAGCAAGCGGCTAATTGAAGAAAGTACAAAGAATTATTAATACGAGAGGGGAAAACCAGCTGCAGAGGAGTCAGGCACCATGTGGGTGCTCACTTGGGAAACTCTGGGCAATTACCCTATTGTTGAAAATACTGTTACCAGAAGGCCTTGGGAAAGGTGAGAAAGGGGTCAAAGTGGTTGTACGGATGTCTTGTAAAATAATATGTACATTCGAAAGTCGTTGAACGACTGATTGATTGAGAAGCTAACGGAAGTGAATCCTGTATCTTAAGAACTGTTCAAGGAATTGTCTTATTGAAAAAGTTGGCAAGAGTGAACCCAACAGAGGGATGTCGATGAACAGGGGACGAAGCCTGAAGTTCCATTGAATAGTGTGTTGACAAGAGTGAACCCGGCAGAGGGATGTCCACAGTGAACTGTTTAAAATGACATTAAGATTTCTGAATGTTGGAACTGATATTAATTTGAAAGAATAACATTAGAGAAGGGTCTGAGCATGGAAGAGGGGAGTCCAGGGGTGAGAAGTCATCATCCAACGACATGTGAATGTAGAAGATTAAATCTTTGGAAATCAAGCCATAGTGAACCCGACAGAGGGAAGCTGATATTCGAGAGGGGTCTGAGCTCGAAAGAGGGTGACCCAGGGATGAAGAATGATCATCAAAGTGCTATCAAAACCATAGCTTTTGTTTATGATTTTGTAGAAAGGAACTGTTTGAAGATCTGAACCCGGAAGAGTGGGATCCAGGACTGAAAAAGCATCAACCCAATGTACAAGCAGAAAGGAACGTTTGTTTGTTATTTTTGGAACACATCGGGGTCCTTTGAGGCAAGAAACCTTTGGTAGAAAATAGACTTAACCACCGAAGGTCCTGATACCGGAGAGCTGAGAAAGCTCGAGTGTGCACTGTACTCCGGACTCCCGCCTTGTCCCATTATCAAAACATGGGGAAGGGAGATCCTGACTATCGCATCCTGACCTATTATTTGTGAACATTTCTTTCTTTCTTATGAACATGATCCCCCACTTCTTTTGTATTTAGTGTAAGGATTGGCAATAGATGTTTCTTAGTATAGGCCCTTTTAATTGACAAGACACCACTAGGACTGCCTTATTATTTTATGGTCTAAGCTTGCTCCCATCTTATATTTACGTTTAGATCAGGCATTTTTCCAACCTACCTATACAGTTTAATAAACACATTTGAACTGTAATCACTTGTCTGTCTTTACTGTTGCCACCATGAGTTCCTTACACCGCGGACCTCTTAACACAGGACAGCCCTTCCACCCTTTCTACTTTCATGTTTGTAACACTCCTTCATTGGCTGCTTTGAAGCAGTCCCACATCCATCCACCAATCGCATCCAAAAACTCTACACCTAACCCTGTCATCTCAGTTCAACACTTCAGATGTACATTTGAATTCTGAGAGTACATATCTCCTGTTAATCACATCAAAAACTACTGTGAAACTTTCCAAGATTTCTACTTGCAGATTCAACAATATTTGCATCTAAGAAAACATACTACATGTATGCTTATATTTTATAAAGTATTTTTTGGAACACATTTACAAATGATATATGTATATATATGTGTATATATATATATATTTAAAGAAAACCCATTACCCGATCCGGATTGGAAACGGGATGAGATGAACGGAATGCACTCCCAAAAGAAACAGGAATAAAGAAAGCCTTAATGACTCTCTATGCTGAGGCAAGGAAAACCCAAATTGATCCAGACTGACATGCCTTTATTTTAAAGTCAGCATGGATAGGAAAAAGCACGAAACACAACGCGTTTCACGGTACACAGACCGCTTGATCACGTAGAACAGTGTAAACATAGACAAGGTGACTATATATGGACTCATATAACTCTATCCCCAGTTCGCAATGTAGAGTGTCTCCAAGACAATTAACTGCTGTCTCAATCCTAACATGGCAGACATCTTAACCCTTGCAAATCACTGCACAATGCCCTTAGTAAATGCATATTGGACTCGTTCCCAGCGCCTTTCATGTTTTTGTTATAATGTCTGTATGTGTTAAATAATTACAGAACCAAATGCTCACAGGAGCGTAATGAGAAAATAAAATGCTAAATTCAAAACATTTCTCAACATTCGTAAATTACACACCGTTTGTCCAGCATTGATAATTAGTGCAGGCAGTAAAACTGTCAGAGCTGAAAATAAAATGCCAAATTCAAAACATTTCTCAACATTCGTAAATTACACACCGTTTGTCCAGCATTGATAATTAGTGCAGGCAGTAAAACTGTCAGAGCTGATGTAAAAAAATTTTTTTACTGCTCTAGAGCAAAATGTTTCAAAATGCCACTTGCGCTGAACAACACATAATGTCAAGAAAAGCATGGCAGCATGTAGAGTATGGGAACCATGGCATAATATCCCCAAAATAGGTGCTGGCTATAAAGTGGCTTACCATTATCAATAAATAATAAACAAATGGGTAACTAATGAAAAAACCTCTATTACTGGCATTAATAAATAAATGAAATGCCTAATGCTTGGCTAGATCATGTTATCAGCCAGCATAGCCCAGTCTGTTGCTAATAAAGTGCATAATGCATATAGCAGCAACTTTTTAAATACACCCCATGTGGGAAAATAAAAAGTGCTAATGCTTGAACTTGCAAAATTGCAATAATCAACCTCTATGGTCTAACTGCAATAAGCAGTTTAGCAGCTGGTGGTATATCCTAAATAAAGGTATTGAAAGTGCGTAGTGCATTCAATACCTAAATATTGAAACCATGCAAATATGCATGGATGTGCAAATATGCAATAAACCTATATGGTCAATCTGCAAATGGCAATTTAGTAGCTAATAATGTATCCTGCATAGAGGTATTTAAAGTGCTTAGTACATTCAATACTTGCTGTTGAGTCCATGCAAATATGCAAAGCAACCTAGTGTTGAATGTGATACTAGAATTAGATATAATAAAGTGCATAGTGCATTTGCATGATAAAGTGCATAGTGCATGTAAACATCTAGTTGACATCTAGTAACTGATCTGTACAAAAAAGCAAGAAAGATTATTCTATACATGTGATGCCTGTAGTTTCCACTCTACCCAATATTGTTTAAGGAATATTACCCATGGCAGCCTGAACAGCAAAACCTCATGGTCCCATAAGATCAAACATGAGCATTTACAAAAAAAGCCTATAAATGAAATAAAGTCTGAAAGAAAAATTTACCAAATAATCTGGGAAAGACTGGGGAAAGAGAGAAAAGAAAAAAATATCACAAAAGAAGATATAAACTTGAATTTGTATGAGTCCAAATACACTTGTTCAAAGAACAGAAAAATTAAGAAGATGTTTAAAATAGGACATACAAACGTATGTCAAAATCTAAAAAGAATCACCTTAGCTTCATATTTTCCTCTGTTATGTACAAAAGATAACAATTATGACTTGGGCAATGGACCAACCTAAAATATTAAAGAGAAGGTGCCCAATTACATAAACAGTGCGATCACTTGTGAAACCTCCAGTTACAAAGAACCTAAACGACCCAGGACTAAGAAACACATAACCCAACTCGAAAAGAGCAAACTGAATATGCAAATTGCAGTGATAACCTAACATCATATTTTCCAAACCTCTTCAACCAACCTTTGAACTTGAATTAGAGTGCATAGCGAAATTACAGCTTCATCATAATAATACAATGTTTCCCCAACTTGAAAAGATGTCTTGCAAGAAATTCCATAAGGGATCCACTGCTAAAGTATCCCCTGCGAAAGGGCCACCTGCCAAAAGTCTATCAAAAAGTGAACCAAGAGAAAATTAATCTACTAATCTGATGGTTCTTACAGTAGTATGAGACAAATGCATCAACAAAAATTGTTGTTGTGTGAAATAAAGGAAACATGCATAAAGGTCATAGTTAGGTTCCTAAAAAAGTATAAAGTTCTTCATCCAAATTATGGCCTCTTGGTTTTTTGGTTTCTAGGTCCAAAATGCATTTGGTTTCCAATTGTCTCAATGCCAGTTCTCTATTGCCACCTCTCGGATGTTTGGCTATGGTATGAATGCCAAAAAATGTAAAACCATCCAATTTGCTGTTATGTACTTCATGAAAATGCATTGCCATGGGGTAGGTAACATCCATATTCTTAATTGCCCTGATATGCTGTAGCATTCGTAGCTTAAGTCTGCCTATGGTGCTGCCTACGTACCACTTGTCACAAGGACACCTGAGCACATAAACCACATACTCAGTGTCACAAGTGATACGTGTTGTAATAGAGACATTCTTGGCTAAAATCGGGTGTTCATAATTGGAGACATCTGTTGCATACTTGCAGGCCTTACATTTCCTGCACTTACGGAAGCCTACAGTTGGTATATTTAGCCACATAGAGCCTATAGGTGGAGTAGAAGGGCTCATAAAGCTAGAGACAAGGTTGTCCTTAAGTGAGACAGAGCGTCGAAATGTGATGTTCATCTTGTCGCCCAAGATCGTTCCTAAATGTTCATCCAGTTGTAGGATATGCCAGTGTTTCCGCATAATCCGTCGTATTTTCTGGGAGTGTGTACCATAAGTGAGTATGAGTCGTGTCTCACTTGTTTGATCATTTGATGGTAATTGCACTGTAGTAGTTAACAGTGAGGAACGGTCTTGGTCCCTAGCTTTGTGAAAGGCTCTTTCGAGTATGCGTTTAGGATACCCCCGTTGTTTAAATTTGAGAGCCATATGTGCACATTCTGCATCAAACGTCTCCAGTTTGGAACAATTCCTTCTTATGCGAATAAATTCACCATATGGTATAGACCATTTGAGGGAGGTAGGATGATTGCTTTTCGCATGTAGTGGTATATTTGAGCTTGTCGGTTTGCGATAAAGTTCTGTAGTGAGTTCTTCCTGAGCCACCTTAACAAGAATATCGAGAAATACGATAGCAGTCTTGTGGTGGCTTTCCGTAAACTGGAGATTTAGTTCATTAATGTTCAACATCTGGACAAATTCTAACCACTCTAAACTTGTACCATCCCAAATGATGAATAGATCATCTATGTATCGCAACCAGAGTATTATCTTGGCTGTGTGTTCATTATTCTCTGTGCCCCAAACAACAAACTTCTCCCACCATCCCATAAACAGATTGGCATAGGACGGAGCAAATGTGGTCCCCATGGCAGTTCCCTGAAGTTGCACATAGTATTCTTTGTTAAATAAGAAACAGTTATTTGTTAAACAGAGATGGATCATGTCCAATATCATACGGCTGTGTGACAAAAAATTCATAGACCTTGTGTGAAGAAAGTGTTCACATGCTCGTAGACCATCTGCATGTTTGATAGAGGTGTATAGGGATACTACATCTAAGGTGGTGAGTAGATATGTGGGTTCCCAAGTAATTCCATCTATTTTGTTCAAAAAATCCTTGGTGTCTCTCAAATACGATGGTAATGTAGTGACAAAACACACCAAAGTCTCATCCACAAATTTTGAGATATTCTCATATAAAGCCCCACAGAGTGTCACAATAGGACGTCCTGGGGGTTTGCTCATGCTCTTGTGTACTTTGGGCAAGAAATAAATTGTGGGCATTACAGGGAATCTTGGTTGTAAAAATTTACACATGTCGTCCTCAAGTAGCCCATTCTCCCTATATGTATTTAGCAGATCAAAAAGTTTCGTGGTCATACCTGCTGTAGGGTCTGTGTCCAATTTTGCATAACAAAAGCGGTCATTCAGTTGTCTAGAAGCCTCCTTGATGTAATCAACACGGTTCATCACTACAATATTTGTGCCCTTATCCGAGGGTTTGATAATACAGTCAGACAGGGTACTAAGATCTTTCAAAATATTTTGTTCATGATGGGTGAGATTACCTTTATGGTTCCATTTGGTCTGCCTGATCCTTTTCAGATCATTTATTACTAGATCCTGGAATGCCTCAATGTGTCCTCCTGGATTAAACATTGGGTTAAATCTAGATTTGCACCTTAATAGACTGGTCCCTGGCCAATCTGTGTGTATATTCATGGAATCCCAGTCTATGTCGCTGACGTCCTCAGATGGTGTGCACTCTGATCCCAGGCTAATAAGGTTACCAAATGTTGCCATGTCCTCAATGGTAACAGGAGTATATCCTCCTGGTGTTTCTTGAGCTGATTGTTTGGACGGATTCATTGCAAAAAACTTTTTTAGCCGGACTTTACGCATGTATTTATAAAAGTCTATGCGTGTCTCGGCATAGTTATAATGACTTGTAGGGCAGAAGTTGAGTCCCAGTCGTAATATTTTTTGATGGTCTGTGGAAAGTGTATGCGAGGAGAGGTTAATAATAGACAAATCTTGTTGCTCCATGTTGGTGTTTATAAGTTCTTGGTTCCAGAGCGGGTCTTCCGTGCTGCCTGATCCTTGTCTCCGGATTCCAAATCTGTTACCTCTCCTCGTTTTCTTCCTCCTCTTTGTGCCATTGATTTTCCCCGGCCTCTGCCTCTTGGTTTTTTGTTGCTGTTCCGCACGTCCATCCCCAACAGCTGCATCTCTTCTAAAAAATTCAGTTTGCGTGTAGGTTGTTCACTTTCACTTTCTGTGGTGTCTACTTCAGAGGATGAGCAGGCGGCCAGTGGCTCTGGCACTGTAGGTTGTAGGCCTGTGGGTAATTTGAGTCTCAGGGTATCAAAGCGTTTGGCGAAGGTAAATACTCTTCCTTTTTCATAGTCATCTTTATCTCGTATAAATTTACGCTGTTTACGCAGCTTGATGTCATCCTCAAACGCTTTACAGCCCTTTTCCATGTTGGTTCTTATGGCTTTACCCTCTACACTAGGGTTAATAGATTTCAGCTGATCCTCCACTTCCTCAATTCTTGACAGGATCTTCTTTCTGTCCATTCCCGCGTATTTAATAAGAATTTTCAGGAAAGTAACGGAGCATAAGCCACTTGCCTCTCCCCACTCTTGTAGCATTTCGGGATCTTGCTCTTCAAAAGTAGGTGTGGTGAGGATATATCTACATACACACAGGGTTGTTGCCATGTTGCCACTTACCCTGTAATACTCTTTCAATAAACATATTCTCTTTTTAACCACTCTATCAAATGCCATATATGACAGCACACCACACCTGGTAATATCAAGTAGCAGTTACTTACACACACTGCAAACATATTAAAGTTCCACACAGCAAGGGCCACTTAAAAATGTTCTAAAAAAGTTCACATCAGCTTTTCATATTGTTTACAAAATACTTCGACACAGTGCTACTGTGAATTCAAATATGCATTTGTTAAATTTTCAGCAAAATCCTCCAAAAAATTAACACTTTAAATGCACACCATTTTCCATTTCTCATTCCATATGGACATCAAACTTTCCAACCTTTCTCATGTATTCCTTATAGTGCCATCATACTCCATCGGCTCTCCATATGTGTATACTGCCAAGCGGCCCAATTCATGAAATGTTTTGCACAGTGCAAAGTGATTTTCCACTGCTAAAAAGTTACTTTGCGCTGCCACCACAAACCCTTATTCATGGTACTGTGCAAAATGTATTTTTGTAGTACAAATTCAATGCAAATTCCCTTCATACTGGAACAAATGAATTTGCACTGACTTTCCACTGCAAAAATACACTTCGCACAGTTCCATGAATCAGGGTTTCTATCGGCAGTGCAAACTCACTTTTCAGCAGTGCAAAGTCATTTTGCACTGAAGTGCCATTAATCGGGCCCAAAGTACTTATTTACAACACTTAGCTTTACATATACACTATTGTTCTTTTACAAACACTACTACAACTCACAAAACACTGCTCCAAATACAATCTACCATTGCATTACTACTAGGCTACAGTTTCCTTATTCTTTAAAAACACTGCAACACATTACAAATAGATTGCACCACAAACACAGCCCTTCTCTTATTAAAATCGCCAGCACAAAAAAAACCTATATATGCACCTTTTTTACACACCCATGTTTGACCTACACCTTATGTCCCAAACAACACTACTCATAAGGCCTCATTAAGGGATTGTTGGTAAAACCCACTGGTAGCCAGCGTGTTGTCATCGGCCCTGTATTACCATTACCACCACCTGACATCCCAATGCTACAGAAACATCACAATCGGTGCCAGTACACTGAGTTCCCATTCCTATACAATCCAATAGGACTCCATGGGAATGGGAACCATGAAGCACCAGCACCATTGGGAACAATGCCGGTGCTTCAGTGTAAAGCCTGCTGGTAGAGGCCTCAACTCCCAACAGGTAAGACCTGCCGGAAGTACAGTGCCCCTCCACTAAACACAGAATAAGTCGGTCCAGAAAGTCTGTCGGTACCTTTTTACTGGTACCTTTAATTACAGATTAGCTAATTGATAAGAAAAAAAACATAGTAATTTTTTCTAACAACATACTTTACTACACCACCTATAACCCACCTTTATTAAATCCTTTCCCCCAAGAACTTCTACTACCTTTAATAAATAACAAACTCTCTTACTAAAAGTACTTCACCATTACCACACATACCCAATGACTTTTTTTTTGCAGTTACATGAAGAAGGAAGATGGAAGAAAACAGCTACCGGACAAAGAACACTAGTCCCATCCTACAAAGTGAATACATGAATAAAATATTCACTGCGCTAATTGTAACAATGTACTTTCACTATATATTAGCCTAGAGTATTATGTTCCACTCACCAACATTGTATTTCACTCTTACTCATATTGCAACATTCACACTATTTTGATTCTCATCTAAACACTGTTCTTTATTCAAAACACTGCCCATTCCTTACTACCTAACAAAACAGCTGTCTCTCAACAACTTCTACACCACAATGTACTTCCTTAATATTGCATACTCCTATGCACATAAGGTCCTAATTCCAATGCCTCAACTTTGAAATGCATTGCATTCCAAATCACTAACACACATTAGCACACACAGACACACTTGTTCACCCCTTTTCAATTACATTGACACAACCATTATACCTATGCAGTAAATCACACAATTATAACAACCACTGTTTTCCTCAAAACGTCACAATGTCCCTACTTATTCACACCACCACTCCCTTACTCACTAACCCAAGCCTATCACACCTGTAAAGCTTCTTACAACCTTCCCAACTACACCTATCATCCCACTGTGTCAAGCTTCTGTTCTCTGGAGCTTGTCTGAGGGGTCTTCTGGGCAGCGCTACTTTGATTGGGTACCAGAGCATATGTAGCAGGGCAGTTGGAGAAGTTAAACACCTTTCCACACTGTGGAGTTAAACCTCTGAGAAGGTCGGGGACAGATCTCTCCAAATCACAGGCTCACCTTCTGGAATTATGCGGTGAGGAGATAGTGCAGATACTGAACCGGAAGGTCAGGTGATGGATGACAAGGTTACTCAGGAGCAAAGTGAGTCACAAGAAAGGCAGAACGAAGTATGGGAACAACTCCCAAAGCAGGTCCAAAGAGAGGGCAAACTAGACAAGCAAAGAGAAAAGGAGTAAAACAGGGCAAGGAGCTGGAGTAGAACAGACAAACGTATAGAGTCCCCCAAAAGGGCAGTAGGCGACAGAGAAGAACTGGAGGCAGACTGGCAGCAAAGCAGAACCAGGCAAAAAAACAAGGAGTGCTGAGACACGCCAAGGAAAGTGAGCGTCTTCCTTTTATGGATGTTTGGGTGTTGTCATGGCAACAAACGTAGGGAACATCCTCTGTGGCAACACGGAAGTGAGGGCCAGGAAGCCTGCCGCCATGGAGCTATGCTGCCTGAGAGCCCGTTGGCAGCGTAGAGAAGCCCACTGAGGCCCGGAGAGGGCAGAGCAGCCGCTGAGTGGATTCAGCCACCAGCATTGGTACAAGCGCCAGCCGGCACCAGGTAAGCTGTGGCAGTGCGGTTCAGCGCGCATGACACACTGCACAATCACACATACATTCAAAATCCATGCATAAACATTCCACAATTTTCAAACACAAACTTTCTTTTTTCCCCAACAGGCAAAACCCTTTGTCTACTAAAAAGCAACTCTTTAAAAAATAAAGAAAAATTGGAGCAGATAAGAATGAAAACAAGACATATAGTCCTCCTCCTCTAAAACAATATAAAGAAAACATTAAAACAAAACAGTTAAACTCACTCAACAAAAATAAACCAGCCACCACTAAATCAACCAACGTCCCTCTTACAAAATCTAAAAGTAAAAACACATGTACAAACAAAACCAGACTGAGTAATGAACTTTAAAACTATATCTACCAATATTAGCATAGGCACAGGAAAGCAAATTAGAAAATTAATTTTACAAAAAATATTCCACAGTAGAATTCTTAACAATCTTAAAGAGTGGCTGCGAACTCTTGAGTGGGTACCTTCCCAAAGAACAGGTAATTTAGCCATGTTCGTTCTCAGAGGGGCACCTATGGACTTTTTTTGCTAATCGCATGATAACTCACCACAACCGCGTTCACTACAAATGCACATCACATAAAACAGGACTAGTTGAAAGATAACAGCATCACCAATGCACAACGCTCAAAATGTTCACAACCACAACCGAACGCACCTGACCCAATGTCATTTAACCACATTTCCTATTAAACATATAACCCAGGCCACGTTCAAACTTCTGCAAGGATGAACACTCTAAACGATGCATGCCTGACCTGGCATGATACGCGTATACAGTGAGCAATGTCACCTGGGAGCTCCACTCAAAATATGTCATTTGCATCACCCATGTCCCTTATTGTTTTGCCTTGCTCCCTGTCCGAACACACACCACCCTCTTGCCCAGGTCTCCTCTCTTGTCAGAAGACCCCAACCCTCAATTCCCACCGGGAAATGGCCATCGCAGGAAAAATAAACCTGCAACCAAAAAACATCTGCAACGTTCCTAAACCAGATGCACACGCTAAACCAAAACTCAAATATGCTGTGGTGAAATGACTTAAAATCCCAAAAACTTGAAGGAAAGAACAAAACGCAATAACCCCGGGAACCTAAGGAAATGAGGCCACATCAGACACACCACAGGAAACCAACAACGTCCTTGAAACAAAATGCCAACCCACCCGGGGAACAAACCTAACCCCTATGCTACGTGCCACAACGAGAAAGGACAAACAGCAATAAAGAGGCCCAACAGTCACCTACCTCCCTAATGTATCATTAAAAAGTCACGTCCTCCAGGATCCACATACCACCCCAAAGGCGTGGTACAATCCACTCCACACACAGGAATTGTCACCCCCCCGCTGGGCACCTCTAAGTGCGAAAGTCAGAACTCACTGTGCACTCATCGTCCCTCTGATAGGCCAGCCTGCCGGAATGCGGAACTCTGTGTAATTACCTCCACTGCGCTGTGTGCAGGGCAATGGCCACAGATGCACCAACGGCCCCTCACATGGGCCGACACTGTTGCCTTCTGATTCAGTGACTTCACCACTTCCCTAAGCAACTCTGAAGGGACATGCATGCTGTCTCTCGGTGGCGAGGAACCCCCTTCCATACATTGCCATGCCGAAGGGGTTGCCACTGCACCTCCTGCAGAAGCCTCCACTGACATGCTGCACTCCCTCATGCCGCTCACCACCTTGTTCCCCAAATTCGTCGATAGCAGCCAATGGGGTCTCCATGGCCTGCATAGCAATTTTCTCTCTCCTCCCTTCTCAGCCATGCTCTGTAGCAAAGGAGCAGAAACTGTGGTGCCTACACAGTCCGGCACACACACACTCTGCTCACGTGTGTAGCGTGCAGCCACAGCAAACCGGAAGGTTGTCTGCAATTGTGCACCATGTCCCTCAGCTGGCAGCAGCCACCAAGCCCCGACTGAGCTCAGTGGAACCAGGAGGGTGCTCCTCTTCACTAATGGCTGGGCAGATATTGGTGCGCTCTACGAAATGCCAAAATGCTGCCAAGGGAGTCATACTTCCGCTCCGTTTTCCGGGATGTAGGGAACTTATGGGGGGCAATGTCTGGGATAAACTGCATCCCCCACAGCAATGCTGATTTACCTACTGTCCTTTGATGATCCTCATCGCCAGTGTTGTAAAGACACATTGTCACTCCGTAAGGTAAGTTATAATGTATGCTTCAATTGTCTGTTGGTTCGGTACTCGTTCGGGTTCACAGACGGTAGGACAGGTAGGTCACGGAAGAACAGGTACAGACCACTCCCAACCATCACTCACGCACTCCAGCTGCCCACATTCTATCTAAGCCACTGTGACCTCACCAAACCAGAACGCACACACGGGCCACTATAACAATTCTCCAGCATGGGGTCTGGCATGGATTCACATGCTCATGAAAATTCCCCGTCGTCAGGCCGGCAATCCTCGGTATAGAAAAAAATCAGTATCAGTTTCGTTTCTGATCTGTCTTTCTTAGGAGTAACCAATCACTGGTCTCTGGGTCATACTGCACCCAGCCAATGACTGCCCTCTCTCTAAGCCCCGCCTCTGGCAGCCATCCTCAGATTTTTACCGCACGTTCAAGTGTTGGGAGTCCTCGTGCTGTAGCTCTCGAGCTTTTGCTGCGTTTTCGCTCTTTTTCAGGAGATTTTTCTCATTTTTCGGTTAAATGGAGCCTCAAGCTCCACCGTTTCTACATCCGATCAACGGGGATCTGTTTCAGAATTTTCTATGCCCCTCAAGGTTGAAGATTTCGTCGAGTTACGCTTAGGAGGATTCCAGAAGTTCCGAGGCCTACCCTGGACATGGCCCAGGAGAAAGGAAGCTCGACGCCCGGGAAGCTGTACAGGACCTGCCCTGGATGCCAGATTCAGAATGTTTTCAAGGAGGATGAGCATTTGTTATGCCTCTACTGTCTCCATGAGGCCAAGACGCACACAGAGAAGGACTGTGCGTTTTGTGGGAACATGTCGGAGCGGACCATGAAGGATGGCCACCTCCGTCTCGCCAACTGGCTGGAAGGGAAGAGCCCGTCAGGCGAGAAGAAGAAAAAGAAGTCCGAGTGGTCTTCTAAGTCCTGTGAGGGCGCCCCGGTGACGGGGGCCCAACAAAAGGCCAAGCACTGTGAGTCCGCGGGCACCGGGAGCGTCGAACGGTCGGGCTCTTTGGCTGCCAGGCAGGGCGCATCCTCCCCGGCGCCATCAACCACGAGCCAACGCTCTGGCTCGGGTAAGAGGAAGTCCGAGAACCCGGCGAAGCTTCTGGAGAGGCACTGGTCGATCTCGAAGATTCCGGCAGAGGGGGAGCGAGGCTCGGACCCTCCCCCCAAGGTGAAGGCCCCAGGCGTACAGAAGGTAACAATGGCCTTAATTCACCCTGCTAAAACCTCGATTGAGGATGTTGCAGTGGCCCTGGCTCAGCCTGTGGAGGCGACCTCAGGACCCAGAGTCTCCCTGCCACCGCGGAGGGAGTCGTCTTTCAGGCCCATTGAGAAGACCCCCACAAAGTCCTCGTTGGAAAAGGTGGGGGAGGGGCGCATGGCCATCATGGATACGGACACGACCTCTGAAGAAGAGCTCATCGAAGTCGTGGAAGAGGACCAGCCCATCGGGAGGGATCCCGGTGAGGGCGACGACGAGAGTGACGGTGTCGCCGACGAGGTTCCTCAAGAGCCCTCGCGCCCGTCGTTTCCGGTGCTGCAGGACACTTCGGCGGCCATTTTGTCAGCGATTCAGTCCTTATGCTCGGAGATGAGGACAAGGTTGCCCCTCCCCCTGACGGAGGTACCTGAGCCAGACCCGACGGGGGAACCGGAGCTGGGACCTTCGGAAAGGCCACTGCATAAGAGCAGGACACATCCTACGCCACCTCTCCCACCTCTGCGGCCTGCTCTGCCTTCTCGCCGGTCTATTACCCACGGGGATGATACAGGTACGGACAGGGCTACGACGGGTACAGATGACGATGGAGGCGATGACGGGACGTGTCCCCCGTCACCCCCTGCTCGGGCATCCCCGCCCGACGAGATTGGATCCTTTCATGCCATGATTTCCAGGGCATCCGAGCTCTTCCAGCTCTGCCCAGAAGAGAAGAAGGAAGGGTTCCTTTACCAACGGCGCGAGGCCAAAAGGAAGACGGTCCTCGCCGTACCACTTCTTGATGACATCTGGGATGAGGGGCTCGCCCTCCTCAAAAACCCTGCCATGGCGCCGGCAAAAAGGGACCGGTACGAGAAGAAGTTCCGGTCCCCGACGCTGCCCCCTTCTGCCTTCGGGCGCAACCTACCCCGGATTCGGTCATCTCGGCGGTGGCAAAGAAGAAAGCTGGGGGGGCATCGGCCTCGACATCAACTTCCCTGCCGGAGGGCGAGGGCAGGAAGCTGGACACGATGGGACGACAGGTCATCTCATCCGCAGCGACGACTATCAAGGCAGCCAACGCCCTGGCTATTGTAGCCCGCTACTACAGGGAGTTGTGGTTCAAAATCGCCCCTCTGTTGGACTTCCTTCCGGACGCCAAAAGGGCTGAGGCCCTTGAAATCCTACAGGAAGGTAAGATTGCTTCAGACCACGCCATCACGGTGGCAACGGACATCGCTGACACCGGTTTCCGTCAGCTGGGCAACAGTGTTTGCCTGAGACGACGAGGATGGCCCAAGGTGACGGATTTCCACCAGGACGTACAAACCAAGGTTTTGGACATGCCCTTCGACGGGAACAACCTGTTTGGGAAGGTGGTCGATGAGTCCCTTCAGGCCATCAAGACAGACACGGAGACTGCCGGGGCACTGTGAGTACTCGAACAACGACTGCCGTCCTTTCGGAGCTCCGGAGGCAGACAAGGTGCCTCCAAGGGATCGGAAAGTGGCTCCTCCACGTACTGCCAAGTGGCAAGCTCTTCGTCCCAGGAAGCCTACAGGGGACGCGGCAAGTCAGGTGGTGCCTGTCGTCGACAGGGAGGTCAAGGAGGCAAGGCTGCCTCCAAACAAGATTGAACCGACTGTGGGGTCGGGCCCCCGCCAAAGCACCCCGGTGGGAGGCCGGCTGGCGAGGTTCGTCAGCGTGTGGGAGTCAATCTCCACCGACCATTGGGTGCTGGACGCCCTGGCCCAAGGGCACGCCCTCGAGTTTCAGAAGAAGTGCCCTCGTGCTCCACCCGTGGCCAGGAAGGAAAATTACGTCCCTCAACTACTGTTGGAAGTAAGGGCAATGCTCAAGAAAGGTGCCATCGAGCTCGTCCCAAAGAGGCTTCGGAGCTCCAGAGTTTACTCAAGGTACTTCCTCATAAAAAAGAAGACAGGAGGATGGCGCTCCATCCTGGACCTGCGACGACTGAACAAGTACATCAAGGCACAGAAGTTCTGGATGGTCACCCTCCAGCACGTGCTGGGACAGCTGGAGGAGGGCGATTTCCTGTCGTCGTTGGACTTGGAGGATGCGTACTTCCACATCCCCATTCTAAAAAGACACGAAAGTTCCTCAGGTTCATGGTCCAAGAGCGGCACTACGAGTTCAAGGCCCTCCCGTTCGGATTGAAGTCGGCACCCAGGGTGTTCACCAAGTGCCTCGCACCGGTGGCGGCGTGGCTGCGCCTACAGGGGATCCACGTCTACCCCTACCTGGACGATTGGCTCATCCGGGCAAGGACAAGGGAGCTTGCCGTGGAGCACACTGCGAAGACCGTCCAGCTGCTCGCGGACCTGGAGTTCTCCATCAACTTTCCAAAATCCCACCTGGTTCCGTCGCAAGTCGCCCTGTTTCTGGGAGCCAAGCTCGACACAGTGGCGCAGCTGGCCTCGCCGTCGGAGGAAAGGACCAGTACCATTCTGGGCAAGGTGCAGCATCTGGTGGCCACGGACATGGCCAGGGTAAGATCTATCAAGTCCCTCCTGCATTTATCTGGTGCGCCTTTGCAGGCTTCGGATGTGCCCCTTACAAGAGTTCCTCGACGCTCACTGGGTTCAGTCGGCAGGCAGCTTCGAGGACAGGATCCCTCTCAACGAGAAGTTCCGTCAGGCGATCCGGTGGTGGGGTACCCGCTCTCATCTGTCGGCGGGCACGGACTTTCAAACCCCAGCTCACCAGGTGACTGTGACGACGGATGCCTCCCTGGAAGGTTGGGGAGCGCACTCCGGAGATCTTCACGCGAGAGGCCTTTGGCTCCCGGAGGAGAAGTCACTCCACATCAACATCTTGGAGCTCTGCGCATTGTTCTGGGCCCTCAGGTCTTTTCTTCCGTCCCTCAAGGGCAAGGTGGTGAGGATCTTCACCGACAACACCACCACGATGTTCTACATCCGGAAGCAGGGAGGAACCAGATCCCCTGCCCTATCCAAGGAAGCCCAGGATCTGTTGTATTGGGCCGTCGCCCAAGGGATGTTTCTGGTGCCTTTTCATCTGGCAGGAATAAAAAACACCATCGCCGACTCACTCAGCAGAGAGCTGCGCTCGTGCCACGAGTGGGAACTATGCCAGGATCAAGTGGATCGACTCTTCCGTCGATGGGGCGAACCCCAGATCGATCTCTTCACGATGGCGACGAATTACAAGTGCCGGAGGTTCGCCAGCAGGTTCCCCCAGCCGAGGAGCATGGGCGATGCTTTCTCGTTCCCCTGGGATGGCTTATTTCTTTATGCGTTCCCTCCGCTGCCGTTGCTGCTCCGGCTCATCAACCACCTCAAGAGGTCCCGGTGCAAGATGATCCTCTTCGCACCGGTGTGGCCGAGACAGATCTGGTCCCGGACCTTCTGGACTTGTCAACGTCCACACCAGTCAAGCTGCCGACGGATGCAGATCTTCTCTCCAGAGAAGGAGGCGCCATTCTTCACCACAACCCGGAGTCGCTAAACTTGCAGGCCTGGCTCCTGCAGCACTAGAGTTTGGAGGGTACGACATCCCGGCCGACTGCAGAGAGGTTCTTGCAAAGGCCAGGGCGTCCTCAACTCTCGTGCTACGGACATAAATGGAAGAGGTTCTCTGTCTGGTGCCGTGCACAGAAGATTGCGGAATACGGCCCCTCAAGTATTGCCGTACCTACTGTCATTGGCCAAGGCTGGACTAGCTCAAGCTTCCATCAAGATACATCTGGCCGCCATCTCACGATACACCAGAACTACGGGACTGGCATCCTTGTGGTCTCATCGACTGGTGAAGGAATTTATGAAAGTATTGTTCCGATCTTTCCCGCCGGTGAAGGCCCCCGCCCCGGCGTGGGAGCTCAACGTGGTGCTGACCAGGCTCATGGAGGGCCCCATTTGAGCCGATGCATTCGGCACCGTTGAAGTTTCTGTCGTGGAAGACAGCGTTTCTCATGGCCATCACCTCCGCACGATGAGTGGGAGAGATCCAGGCCCTATCTTGCAAGCCGCCATACTTGACGACTTACATAGACCTTCAATTGAGCATCCACACGGTGCCAGACAACTCTTTGTATCTTGCTTTGAAAGTTCAATCACTCATCAGCAGTTCAACTTTAATTGTGTTTCTTATCACACACACACACACACACACACATGTTTTAACAATGTTCATTCTGGTGCTCGCCATACAATGTTGCTGCTTGCAACCTTGGCTTCAACACAGACCGGTCTTATATCGGTCTCCCCAACTCACCGGCTGAGTTGATTTCACTGACGCTGCTTTGTTCTTGGATCTAAGGCCGGTACCACGGCAGCTCTTGCTTCTCCTCACCTTGACTATTGATGCAGGAGGGCACCCGGCTATCTCAGACACGAAATGCAGGATTCTTCATCCTGGTTTCCTGGTCTTACACTTGGTATTCTCGAGGTTTCCGGAAAGTAGCGGTTCCTTGTCGAAAAGTTCAAAGGACCTTCCCTTCTTGCGATCCCCTTCAGTTTTGCCGTCTTTCTCCTCTCGGTCAGCTGCCGTCTCTAAACTGCTGTTTCCTTCTGTGCTTTGCCTCGCTTAGAGTGTGCACCCGTGCGCCGCCTTTTATCCATGTGGGGAAGCCTAATGGAAGTCCGGTGTGTGCGCTGGTCAATAATTGCCTCACCTCACCTGACCATTGTACTGGGACACGTCAGGTAAATGGCTCGGGTGTTAGTCCATTTTCTCTCATAACAGGCTGTCCGTAAGAAAGTGTTTGTGTGGTAGACGGTGGGGGGCCTGAAGTTCCTGGTAGGATGGGTTAAAGGTTTTATAGGGAAGGGGATAGTGCGTCTCACCATCCGGTGTCCCACTCCCTGAAGACCCCTCACCCAGGTGATCCGCCCGCATTGGTCCACCCCCAGGAAGTGGATCCAAAAGTGATGGGCATGTCCTGGCCACCTGGATGACAGATCCCTGGGGACAAGTGGGTGAGACACTTTCTGTCTTCTCACAGGATCCACTCAGAATCTCTTCCCCTGTGGAAGTGTTTGGTCAGTGTTTGCCTGTAGTAGGTCTACAATCCTCTGGAATAATTGGTAAAACTTGCTACCTGTGCATATGCAGCATGGTGATTTGTTCTGCGGAGGGCACAATTTGATTTTAAGGAAGGAGACAAACAATCTCTGCTATAATTCTCAGTGTATATTCTGATGAATCACAGGTGTTCATCTCTTCTCACCAAAGGGGAGGGGGGGGGGGCACCCCCTTTGAGGCTAGTGTGGTGAGCCCACTCCACAGGATGTTTCCTATGGGTCTGGGTAAATGGGACTTCAATGGGTGTGACCCTCCTCCCCCTTAGGGGACAAAGACTCCCATTCCAATGAAGAACTGCCTAGATCAAATACCACACATGCCTATATGGAACTGCCAGCTATGAAGACTAATCTGTCATCTTTATATTTGGCTTCAGGCAATGTGGGAACAAACCAGCCATACCAAGGAAAAGTAAGAAACCGTTGACAAAACAGGAACACAAGACCTCTGTCAGGTGTTGGTGTGATCACAGCTGCATCATGGTGGGTGAGGGGCCCAGCTAATGACGCTGAGACCTCCCGAGACGGCAGTACTACAAGTTCCCTCCTGCCCACGTCCATAGATGGCATCCCACTGCAGAGGAGCCGAGAATGCGGCACCCGAAAGCTAGACACAGACCAGAGCAACTGAGAAGCCAAATAGCCGAGTGTGCGACGAGCCCCGCCAGACTCCCCTGAGTCGGAAAAGGTATTGGGCAAAGGCGGGAGATCACCAGGGCAACGTATTGGGAGAATAATCATTTTGAGGGGATTGGGTCCTCCGACGTATTCCATATCTATGACAGGTAATCACCACAGCTGTGCTGCTTCGGAAACTTTTCCGGCGTCTGCGTCCTGCGTCGATGACGTCGATACGCCGACGTCTAGGACCTCCTCCGACGTCCGACGTCATCCGATGTGATAAGTAGGACGCACGACGCCTGTAGCCTCAGTTCCGTTTTTTCCGCGAACGTGTTGCTTCGTGTTTCTCGGTTCCAAGCCTCGACTCTTTGGAGTTCTGTTCTTTCTGGTTCGTTTGTGAAATTCGGCGATGTCTTCCACTTCGTCTTCGACCCCGCGTCCGGGCTTTAAGAAGTGCGGGGAGTGTGGGTCCAAGATGTCGGTGACTGACTCGCACGACGCCTGCCTCTGGTGCCTCGGGGAGGCCCACGATACGGATGACTGTGTTGACTGCCTGTCGTTCACGTCCAAAGCCTTACGCGAACGTAAGAAGAAGTTGTCGGTAGGTCGGGTGTCCAAGCGGAAGTCGAAGTCGGCGGGGCTTTCGACGGATGATTCGAGGGGTGACTCTCCGCGTCATCGTCGGAAGTCTCGTCGGTCTTCTTCTAGGAGTGGGTCTCGCCACTCCTCAGCCTCTTCGAGGCATTCTCGGAAGCGCCGTCACCGGTCGCCTTCCAGGTCCTCTTCCGAGGATTCTGCCCGGCACGTCGGTTACCCCACCAGCCGTGCGACGCCGGAGGAATGGGCTTCCTTCGGGAAGAAAATGTTGGCGATTCTTGAGTCGCAGGGTACTCAGCCGTCCGCGCCCCCGAGTGGGGTCGGCCGTGTGAGGTCGAGAGACGCCGCTCGCAAGAGTGGTCGGCACGAGTCACGGGAGCGGTCCCGTTCGGACAAGGAGGCTCGTTCTCGCCGTACCCGTTCCAGGTCCCGGTCCTCGACGCGTCCGAGACCGTGTGCTCCTGTGAAGTCTTCGAGGAAGACGTCGACGTCTGAGGCGTCGAGGGCGTCGACAGGCTTTCTCAAGGCTCCGGCTTCGAGGACGTCGTCGAGGCCGTCGACGTTCAGGTCGTCGAGGGACACGCTCGGGGCTCCGGCCTCGAGGGCTGTGTCGACGCCGCCGATACTGGAGGCGCTGCATCTGACGTCGACGCCGATTTCCTCGACGTCGACGCCGATCCTCTCGGCGTCGGCGCCGATTCGCTCGACGCCATCGACGCCTTTCGTGTCGGAGGTGCCCCGTGTCACGGGTGTACCCCCTAGGAAGGCTCTGGTTAAGAGCAAGCACTCTTGGGTGCCTTTTCGCCACCTGGAATTTATTTCGGAGGCGGATGAGGATTCTGATGGCCTGGTTCCTAGTCTGGTGCCTGATGAAATTGTCTCGGGCCATAGTCAGTTTGACGATTTGAGGCAGTCACTGCATGATGCCAGTGGACTGGACACCTCCCCGGAGGTGGACTTTTGTAGGCCTGAGCCTGGCTCCCATGCCGATTCCTCGTACCGGCGCCTTATGGCTAGGGTGTCTGAGTATTTGGGATGGTCTGCTCCCCCAAGGGACATCCTTGATGTTGGTCCCCCAACTGACCCGGTACTGCCGTTCCATATGGCTTTACAGTGTAGGGTGGCGGCGGCTTGGACTGCTCCGGAGAGTCTCCCGGCGGTGGGCAGATCCTTGTCGCGTAAATACCGTCCAGCCAGTAGCGACCCCTGTTACTTGACCAGGCACCCCACTCCGGAGAGTTTGGTGGTGCAGGCGGCCACGGCCCCGGCAAAGCAGGCGTCGTACCCTACCATCCCTCCTGATAGGGACGACAAACGTTTTGATGACTGGGCGAAGAAAGTGTTTTCTTCTGGTGGTATGGCGCTTCAGGCGGCCAACTCCATTTGTGCCTTGTCACGTTTCACGCACACTCTGTGGAACTGTGTTGCGTTAGCGGCTGAACATATTCCCGAAGGGGTTGAACGGGAGGGTTTCCTTGCTATGGTCCAGGATGGTAAGGATGCCATGTGTGAGTCCGTTCAGTCGGGTCTGGACTTGGCTGAATGCGTCAGTAGGTCCATGGCGGCGAGCACCGTGATACGCAGGTTTGCGTGGTTGCGGAAGTCGGGGTTTGCTCCTGATGTGCAGTCCCGGCTCCTCAACATGCCCTTTGATGGTGAACACCTTTTTGGCAGCAAGGCTGACGAGAGCCTTGAGAGGTTGCAGACCTCAAAAGCTGCAGCGAAGTCGTTGGGCGCTGCAGTTCGCCAACCTCCGCCTTTTCGTCCTAGGGGACAGCAGTGGAGGGGTGGTTCCTTTCGCTATTACTCATCCTTCAGTAGAGCGAGAGGAGCTGGCAGTCAAAGAGGCCAACGCAGGGGTACCAGAGGTGGACGACAGGGTACCCGTGGTGCCAAGGCCGCTCGGGCAGTTACCTCTTTGCCCTTGGGTAACGCCGCAGCCGCTCCTACTCAGTCATGAGGCCATGTCCCATGGTTCGCCGGTTGGGGGAAGGCTGGCGCAGCATCTTGTAGAGTGGCAAGCCATTACTTCAGATGTGTGGGTTCTGGAGATCATAGCCCACGGCTACTGTCTTCCCTTTCGGCACAGGCCTCGCGACAATCCACCGGGGAACCTCTCTTTGAAGTGTCCGGATCCGCTCCTTGCGCAGGAAATTCAAGCCCTGCTGGAGAAAGGCGCTATAGAACTGGTGCCTGTAGCGGAGAGGAACAAGGGATGGTATTCCCCTTATTTTTTGATTTCCAAGAAAGACGGGGGATTGAGACCCATCATGGACTTGCGCGGTTTGAACAAACTCCTCAGGAAGGACAAGTTCAAGATGGTTACTCTCTCTCAAGTCCTCCAGGCCCTTCAGCTTCAGGACTGGTTGGTGTCACTCGACCTCAAGGATGCTTACTTCCATGTGCCGATCCATCCCAAGCACAAGAAGTACCTGAGGTTCGCGGTTGGCGACTCGCACTTTCAGTTTCGGGTCCTGCCGTTCGGATTGACCTCCGCCCCGAGGGTTTTCATCAAGCTCATGGTGGTGGTGGCAGCGCATCTCAGGCAAGGGGGGATTCACGTCTACCCCTACCTTGACGATTGGTTGATCAGGGGGAGCTCTCCCGAGCAAGTCCTGGATCATCTGTCCGTCACCTGCCACTCCCTCCACAGGCTGGGCTTCTCCCTCAATTTAAAGAAGTCCCATTTGACGCCAACGCAGAGGCTCCAGTACATCGGAGCAGTGCTCGACTTTTCCCTGGGGCAGTGTTTTCCTCCCCAGGTGAGGGCTCTTCACATTCAGCAGATGGTGCACAAGTTTCAGCATGCCCAGACGCTCCCTGCGTTCGAGTTCTTGAGGTTGCTCGGCCTCATGGCATCCTGCATTCTTCTGGTGCCAGAGGCTCGCCTGCGCATGAGATCTTTGCAGTGGGCACTCAAGATGCAATGGTCGCAGTCCTCCGGCAGGATGTCGGACCCGATTCAGGTGCCGCCCTCGGTCGCCCAGGACCTTCTGTGGTGGGCCGTCGAAGGCAACTTGATGAAGGGGGCTCCATTTTGGCTTCCCTGGCCGGAGGTGACGATCGTGACGGATGCATCCCTCACGGGATGGGGAGCTCATGCCAACGAGCTGACAGTCAGCGGTCGTTGGTCTCCGTCGGAGTCCAGACTCCATATCAATCTGTTGGAGCTGAGGGCCGTCAGGCTAGCCCTGAAGGCTTTTCTGCCGACTGTGCGAGGAAGGAATGTCCTGATCCTGACGGACAACACGGTGGCCATGCACTACCTCAACAAAAAGGGGGGGGCAGGGTCACTTCCTCTGTGCAGGGAGGCGATGCAGCTCGAGTTCTGGGCCATCCAGCAGGAAGTTTCGGTCTCGGCAGTTCATCTGGCCGGAGTCGAAAACGTGACGGCGGACGCTCTGAGCAGGCAGAGCGCGATCTCTCACGAGTGGGAGTTGGCTCAGGAGATTCTCCTGGAGATCCTCGCCCTTTGGGGGACCCCTCAAGTGGATCTCTTCGCCTCCAGTGTCAACCGGAAGTGCGGGAGGTTCTGCTCGCGGGAATTTCCTCCAAGAGGGGCCTTGGGAGACGCGTTTGTGGTGGATTGGTCGTTCCCGCTGCTGTACGCGTTTCCTCCAGTCCCCGTCATCCCGCAAGTGCTGCGGAGGTTGCGGAAGTTCGGTTCCCGGATGATCCTCATTGCTCCGGCGTGGGCTCGGAGGACGTGGTACCCGGACCTTCTCGACTTGTCCATCTGCCCTCCACGTCGTCTTCCCTACCGAGACGATCTGCTCTCACGGGAGGGGGGTCTGGTTCTCCATCCAGAGGTCAGATCCCTCAACCTTCACGCTTGGCTTCTGAAAGGTTGAGGTATAGGGATTGGGACCTCCCTGAAGACGTGATGGAGGTGTTGCTTTCGGCCCGAAGGCCAGCAACTAAGTCTCTGTACCGTTGCCGTTGGCGTAAGTTCTGCGACTGGTGCAGAGTTCGGAATGTGGATCCTTTTGCATGTGACATCCCCATGGTTCTGTCCTTTTTGCTTTCTTTGGCCCACAGGGGCTTGCAAGTGGGTACCATTAAAGGTTACCTGGCAGCGCTGTCCATCTTTAAGCGCTCGTCTGATGAGTGTTCTTACTTTAAGATCCCTTTAATTTCACAGTTTCTGAAAGGGCTCACTAATGTGTTCCCTCCGTCACCTTTCCTGGTACCCGGTTGGGATTTAAACCTTGTTCTTAGGTTTCTTATGGGTGCTCCGTTTGAGCCTTTACATTCTTGCCCTTTGAGGCTGTTAACTCTGAAAACTGTGTTTTTAGTTGCGGTTACTTCCGCTCGCAGAGTGAGTGAGTTGCAGGCACTTTCAGTTAAGCCACCCTTCACTGTATTTCACAAGGACAGGGTTGTCCTTCGAGTTCGTCCTTCTTTTCTTCCGAAGGTAGTGACGGAATTTCATTTAGCCCAGAAGGTTGTTCTTCCGGCATTCTATCCTCCTCCGCATCCTGGTAAGGAAGAGGAGAGGCCCCATAGGCTTGATCCTAGGAGAGCTTTAAGCTTTTATGTTTCACGCATGTCCCGGGTCAGAGTGGTGGATCAACTCTTTATTGGTTACGCTGGTAAGCGTTTGGGGCAAGCTGTGACGAAACAGACTTTGTCCCGCTGGATTGTTTTGGCCATCTCGGAGTGTTACCGCTTGGCGGGTAAGGACCCACCGGCTGGCTTGCGGGCCCATTCTGCCAGGGGCATGGCTGCATCTACTGCCCTGCAGAGGGGTGTTCCTATTCGCAACATCTGTGATGCAGCCACCTGGGCTTCAGTACATACATTTGTACAGCATTATTCCCTCGATTCCATCAGAGGGCAGGATCTGGCCTTTGGCAAGGCGGTCCTTTGCTCTGCTATTTGATTGGCTATTCTAATTTTGTTTATAAATTCTTTCCCTCCTCCTTGCTCTGGTACTGCTTTGGGAGTCTGTCATAGATATGGAATACGTCGGAGAACCCAATCCCCTCGAAGAACAAGTTACTTTCTTACCTGGTAACGTTCTTTCGATGGGATGGTCCGACGACGTATTCCATATCGCTCCCGCCCTGCCTTCCCCGCTGCAGAATTTCTTTTGCGATTGCAGCTTACGTTCCGCAAGGCTTTGTGTCTGACTGGCAGTTGACTTCTGTCACACGTTCTGGGGGAAAAAACTACAACTGAGGCTACAGGCGTCGTGCGTCCTACTTATCACATCGGATGACGTCGGACGTCGGAGGAGGTCCTAGACGTCGGCGTATCGACGTCATCGACGCAGGACGCAGACGCCGGAAAAGTTTCCGAAGCAGCACAGCTGTGGTGATTACCTGTCATAGATATGGAATGCGTCGTCGGACCATCCCATCGAAAGAACGTTACCAGGTAAGAAAGTAACTTGTTCTTCTCACAGTTAGAAGTATGAAAGTTGAACAATAAATTAGGAGAATTGGAGATCTATGCAATCAATACAGCACGTGACAAATACTGCTGTTTGGGAAACCGATAAAAAGTAGTAGTGAATACCCTGGGAGGAAGGCAGAAACCCTCCGGTACAGAGGATTACAGCGAGGGAAGAGGTGACCACAAATTAGTGTAAGAAGTTTTGTAACAAGAGACTGTTAAGAGAAAAGAATCGGCAAAGGGAAAATTCAGTACGAAGCAACAAGGAGAGGGGGAATCGTAATTGGCATACATTATTACAAAATCTAGGAAAGATTAACCTTCAAGAATATAAGAGATATACAACTAAAGACACATGAGTGAGAATATATTCCAAGGAAAATTTTGCAAATCTGGCACTAAAGAGAAAACAAGTATACCGTAAGAATTACAGAAGCTCATGAAAGAAGTTTCAAGAAACTACAGTGACTATCAGGGAAGATAACTGAAAGAAGCATATATTCTAAACAGAGGTATTTGAGTATCAATAACCACAGCATATAAGATACAGCCTTAAAACAAAAAGCTGCTGGAAGGAAGGTAAGAAGAGAGATGACCAAGGGTGGAGTAGAGAGGCATACCTTTTGCTAATTTTGAGTTGTTCATGTTAGTGGTAGGGTATTTTAGGTCTGGTAGGTTTGGGACTGAGGATAGTTATTTTTGGACTTCCTGATGGCATACAAGCTCCTTGAGTTAATTTATAAAGACAGGGTAATCAATTTACTAATAGGGAAAGATAGGCCTTCTACTTATAATTTCTTTAAAGAAAGGTAGCATGTCCTTAATGTGTCTGACTCCTTCTGATCCACCAAAATATCCATATTGTTTGCAGATGCACATTCAAATGTGGGTGTTCCCGCCTTTGCACAGGGACATGCCTGTAGAAAATGAGCCAATACATATTTACAATGCTCATGTGTCTATTACCGAAAACTACAGAATTCTCCCACCAGTAATGAATTATATGTGAGAATTACTTAACAAAACAATTTCCTTAACACTCAAGTTTCATGGTGCTGAATAAGATTAGTTAATCCTTTTGATTGAATCAAAAAAGCGAAAAGAAAAAATATATATTCATGTGTTTTCATTCATGTAAAGATCCAGACACACAAACCCTTTTGTGTCTGGCAGTTTTCAGGCATTTATTTTTACAAAAATTATTCTTTAGCACACAATATAACGCATACAAAAATATAATAAACATATTAAATGCATTTCTCATCATACACAACCACAACTAACATAAGCAGTTCATGATCAATTCACTAAGACCCAAAACAATAAATTATCAAGTAATGGCGCCCTAATTTTGCCTCACCGTCTAACTAGTGGGAAATTACTGAGATTACCCCAACCAATTTAGCTTAGTTGAAGTATCGGGTTTACTTATAATACAGTAAAATTCAGTACAACTGTAATGCCCTGCAGCTGTATCCACTGCTAATTAAAGAGGCTATATGTTTCGGCGGGAATGAAGCTTAGCTTTGCCTTCTTCAGGACCAAACAATGTCCCCCTGAAAACAAAATCAGTACCAATTCAAAACACGCCGATTTGACTAATCACTGAAAAGTGCATGGACAACCAGCACCAACACAAAGATGACAATAAATGGTCTAAAACCCAGAGCCCAGGACTCACCCACAACTTTCTTGGATATTCATATTCACTGGGAAAGCATAACATCCAGCCATGCAAATCATTAATATTCCTGAGGTGATATAAATTCACCTTTTAGCATAAGGGACAAGAAGACTACTTACGGTATGCTTCCCATATGTATAATGGTCCCCTGTCCGTCTGGATGCATAGCGAGTAATGTCCAAGTAGAATTATTTTTGAAAAGCACTAATCATTCAAAACAAACAAGCCAACCTGCCAAGTTTGGCAACAAAGCATCTGCATCTACAAATGGAGAAACTGTGTGATAATGTATAAAAAGAAGTCATTGTAAGCGTATATTTATTGTAGATTAACCACGGAAGAGGAGTGCCGTTATAAAAAAGCAGAGAATTTACTGGTGAGCACATTCAATTGTAGGCAGCTTCAAGTTCTGCATCTCCACACAAATGAATACAAGGGCGATCATCACATATGCTGCCCGGCTTAACATGAAAGACCGGATATGGAGGGTTTTATGTTTTTAGTCCAGTAGTTTAGCTGAGTTCTTCGTCAGAAAAGAAAAGTCTTCAGATATGTTTTGAAAAGAGCAGTCGAGTCACAATCAGCAAGAAACCTGGCGAGTATATTCCAGGAGTTGAAGCTAGCTGCACCAATTTTCTTGAAAAAAAATTGTGAATTGATCTGTTTCTGCTTATGTTAGTTGTGGTTGTTCTTGTGGGATGTATTTAATGTTTCTTATTATGTTTGTATGTTTTGTATGTATTATATTGTGTGTTAAAGAATCATTTTTGTAAAAATAAATGTCTGAAGTGTGCTAGATACAAAAGGATTTGTGTCCGGAATTTTACATGAATTATATATATTTGTGTTCACCTTTTTTGATTTATTCAAAAGGATAGAGTAACTAATCTTGTTCAGAACCATGAAACGTAAGTGTTAAGAAAAAAAAGAAAATGTATATATGTGTGTGTGTATATATATATATATATATATATATATATTTATTTTTAAAAGTAATTCTAACATCTAACTGCTTCCTGGAGGGACAATTCTTTAGTTATCGGATAATGGTCACCCCAGTCCCTTCCAGAGTTGGGATGTGCTCTCAAGTTTTCATGTGTCTATTTCCGGCACAATGGGCAATATCACATCAAAGTTATGCACTGAATGCCTGCCATGTCCTAGCCTACCATGTCCACTGCCAGCATGACTTTTCAGTGGGATGAAGAAGGGGATTTGCCAAAACCTTTTTTTCCCAAATGGTAGCGTGCAATGACCACCTGCACCTTCACATGTGTGGGACTTGCCAAAAGGATGCCAAGTGTCCATATTTTCAAACCAAGTGTCTGTACAGTGTGGGCTGTGTTATGCGTCACCTGCATACAGACCATGAAGGTGGCCTTGATGGTCCGCAGGGTGGTAGGTGCACGCTTGAAATACATCCATTGTTGCGCCTTGAAATACTTGTGTATAGGCGCGTTATGAATGCCAGATCATATCAGATCATATATCTCCCTTTGGAGGTGTGCGGGGGGTGGCTTCAGGTACTCCTAGAGGGACATTTTGCAGCTAGTCGACATGACTGTTTATTAGAAATGTTGTTAGTAGTGGGTTGCACAGACCCGGTCTGTGTATGGTTGTGTGAATACGCACACCCGGGCTGCGTGCCCTTTGGGTCAATACAACACCGGAATGTAGGGACTTGTCCGTTGCACAACTTCATTAGCTTTATCGAGCCTACTTCGATGTTGCAGCAAAAGTGGAAGTGAAAAGGGGGACTCGTGAATACAGCGGGTGAACAGATTAAACACAGTAGTGCCTTCTCTGGATTATACAACAGTGCTTACTAGAGAGATGAATTGGAGTTCTTTTTGACTCATGATGTCAAACTTTCTTTTTGGATATTACTTTTTTCCTAAAAACGAGAATTGAATACAGATGGCATTCTGTATTGGAACTTAGATACGGGTGATGTGCTACCCAGTGCAGTGCAGCTAAAGTAACCCTTAACATGGATACGCAGTGGGGAGTTAAACAAAACCAAACAGTGGCTGAAACATTTTGACAGATTTCACTTTCTTTTAAATGGCAATATAGACGTGCTCCCCTCCCCATCAGGAATCCTTTCCGCCTTGCAACCAAAAGAGGCGATCTAAAAGCTATTCTTTTCCTGACTGACTGGTTTCCCATCTGACTTCTTCCAAACCCAAAAGGCCTGTCTTTTAATTGTCAATTCGCTCTTCTTCTAGTTTTGATCTTTCAAAATCATTCAAGGAAGAAATCCTCTCTCCTCTCTCTAGTTCCCAGCTGACTGCCTGCCCTCCCTCTTGATTGCACTCAGCGTTCTCCGCTGTTCCTCATGCTTTGCAGTCAGGCAGTTATTTTAAGTACAGCTGTATACCTAAGGGCTTCCCGCAAAATGAGTATTCCTCTGTGAGTTCATTGGGAACAATAGACACTGCTGAAATGGTCCTGGGCGATGGACGGGCAGAATGCAGGTGTATGTGTGTGTTGGCTTTGCTGCTGTAAAGTGTGTGTGTGTGTGTGTGTGTGTGTGTGTGTGTGTGTGTGTGTGTGTGTGAGAGAGCATGTAGAAACTGAATTTACAGTGTCGTATAGAGACTCAAGTTGATGGATAGGAAAGCTGTTATTTTTTTAATGTATTTATTTTTTATAACACGCTTAATACCGTTTCTTAGAGCTGATCCGGGATTCGAACCTCTGTTGCTCTGCGTGGTCTTGCTTCGAAGACCAATGGTTGCCTCTGTGCTATCCTCTATTCACCATTGCCACTGTGCTAGCTCTACAGTAAAGGCGGGCCCGATATGTGTATATTTATGGTATCGTTTTGGGGCACATAAACACACTTAAAATGGTTTCGCATGCACCATGATAAATCAGTAGGACGATTTGTTTTGAGCATCAATGTGCCACATGGCATATGCAAAAAAAACAGAAGGTGGTCACTGGGTACTGCAATAGGTAGTAAGGTGCCCAGAAATGCCTGATCTGCAATTGGTGTGGAGTTGGTTATAATTATTTACCATAAACATTCAAGTTACATGAGGTGGCTGAGATAATGCAGTCACAAACTGCTGTTGTAAGTTTGATAAGGTATTGGCGGACATTGGGAAGTAAGTTTGCAAAGATGTCCTGAAAAAGTTAATTGTTTAGTTTAATGCATCTGTTGTCACAAAGACTCAGGCGCACACCAATCCTTGTAGAGAATATTTTTTTTTTTGCTTTTGGAAATATCACAAGAAGGTATCCACTGTTCTTTGCAGCAATGATGAGAGACTGGCAATTTCTTGGATCTGAGACACCAGCTTGCCAAGAGGTTTGGGTAGATGGCACTAGGGAGATCGCTGTTTCCTGGCTCCTTTAGGAAGTCCACCCTAGCCCAGGCATCCATAATCCCTGGTTAGTGCTACTGACCAGTGACCCCTACTGGCTGGGACTGATATTGGTTCCATAAATCAATGGCTATCTAATCTCCCTAAATCACTTTCTAGCTTCCTCTACACTAGCACCTCTTAGTTTTTCTTTGGACGGTAATAAAAATTGCCTTTCACCAGTTATAACCACCTAAAACTAACCGCACTCAATCGTACATTGTCACTCTACCCTACCTCCTTCTTCTTTCTGACTCCTCCCACCACTGCCCTTTCCCTCCGGTATTTCACTCTGCCTGTCTTCTACCTCCACCCTTTGATATCTCTCTTCCCACTCTGTAACTACCGTTCCCACACTATTACGCCTCCTCCCACTGCTAACATTATTCCTCATCCTAATACAACACCTGCTCCACTACTACCACTCCTCCTCACATTACTGCCACTCTTTCTCTTACTGCAACTCCCTTCCAACTACTACCACCACTCATTCACTACTACTACTCCCACTCATCATCCCACTTGTCCTTCCACTACTATAATTCCTCCCCCAATACTACCACTCCTCTTCCCACTACTATAATTGCTCCTCCCACTATCACTCAGGCTCGCTCCTTCCAATCTTTGACACTTCTCACCCTTTTCATTGTCCTTACTACACACTTGTATAACATTCATGCACACTCTTACTGCACTACTTCTATGACTGCTTAACCAACACCTTGCCTCCTCCAAAATGCTGATGCTCTGCTCTTTCTCCTGTTGACCTCTTGAGGAGGAGGAGGAGGAGGAGGAGGAGGAGGTGGAGGAGGAGGAGGAACAATAATTAACCTGGGTTTGTTGTCATTTTGTCTTGGTGATGGGGTCGGTGTAGCTTAGCTTTAGACAGAGGACAGACATATTGTTTTGGAATTCACGACAGACAAGGATCCTAGTTAGTTGTGTTAGGTAGGGCATCCATAGAATAGAGCTAGTGAGGCCTTCTCACATATTATTTAAATTAAATATCTAGGAGAAGGCCGCCACTTGGTCTGTCTCCTTCTTCTGACCTACCTCATCACACTGGCCATTTTCAAGTTGGGGATCTGGAACAAGACGAGAAATACCGGATATTTGTTTTAAGAGGCAGGAGATAAAGATTTGCATACAAGCAATTGGGCACACAGGGGAAAACTAGGAATGTGAACCCTTTATGCTGCCACCATAGTTAATACTGATTCTGGATTCTGGCCCCACCCCCCAGCCCCTTCTCTGAAAAAGTGGCCCTGTGTCACTGTCCAATGTGAAACTCAATAAAATGATTTTGAAATAAACATGCCAAGAAATGAGGCAGATTTGGGGATCTGGGTCTTTCTCTGTGTGGGATATCACGAGCTGCAGTTTAGGCGATTGTAGTGCCACTTGCCATGTTACGCCATGTCTCCTCCTTCTTGGGCCACACTGTTGTCAAGTCTGTGGTGGATAGACTCATGGTAGTTCATCTCGGGTGGATAGCTCAGTGGCAACATGCTCGCCTTGGAAGCCCGACGACATGGAGCAACACGGGTTTGATACCTGGGTCCGCACTTAGAAACCTCTGGGTATTAAGCACATTATAAATAACCTATCAGATCTGTGTGCTACTGGTCTGTTCCCAACAGCTGTTTTTCTATCAGGGTAGACCCCTCTCATTCTCGCTGTCGTTTCTTTCTCACCCACTCATTCCCCAAACGCCTTGCCCTTTGTGTACCGCCTTTTCTCACCACTTTTATTTGCTGGCCCTAGGCCAGTCTTTTCTCACTTAAAACATTCAGTACATGCGTGGGATGATACTGCAAAGTGCATCACACTACAGTTTAAACTACAACTCACATTGTTGCCGCTACAAAACAATCCTCACTCTCACTATCGCATTGGTTTAAGCTATCTATTTGTGTTGGTCTTGCCATTGCTAGCATCTCATCTGGTTAAGTTTCAAACCAACAATTGACAACACAAACCCCAAGTATTAGGCCAACTCCTTTTTAAACTAAGATGTCTTAAGCCACATTTAGGCATGCATGTCGCCAAACAGGCCATAGTCATATAATCAAATAATGGTAAAACACAAATGTGAATATAGACCCTCTCTATTTGATGTACTTCTCGAATACAAGCTAAATGTGCCAGAATAAAAAACCTGATTCCTGTGTGTTCTGTGTCCATGCTGAATTGGATGACAAGCGTTCCAGTGTTTCTTTCCACAAATGTTTTCACGGTGCTCTTGGACAGCTCTATCCAAACTGAAATGAAACCTTTTTTCAAGCTGTCCATAATATACATTGGAACGGTTTGGACCAGGTTGGTGAAGCCAGCCCAACATTATATATAGACTGTCAAATGGATTCATGTCTGATAGAGGTGAGAATGGAATTTGCCCAGGGAGTCTCAAATGCCCCCTCACATTTTTCCTCTGTTGCATAAATACTCGAGAGAGTGCACACCGATCGTCTAGGCTATATTACACCATGCTTATGCATACATATCTTTAGGAACTATAACAGAAAAACAACATTGGAGAGCTTTTATGATTTTCAAATGCATCCTTACGAATCGGATTGTAGAATTATGGTGTAAAAAAGTCCTAATTTACAACTATATATATTGTGAGCGCTGTGTCGTAAAGTCATTGCAGTTCTGAGCGCTTTTTTTTTGCACGAATAACTAAAACATATTATTTTGATTTGCAGCACTTTCAATTGGACCAGACCCTTCTTATCGCTCCTTGCCTGCACGATATTGACGTTGGCCACTGTGCTCCTGTATTTAATACCATTGCGATACATCGTTTTGATCTGGGGTAAGTTTGGTTTCTCGTCAGCTGCAGTCACTAGAGGCCACCAGAGTTAGCGGTGCTGTACCGAGATGTGGTGTAAAGGGTGTTGTCTAATGCCTTTTGACATGAACAGAGAGCAAGCAGTACCACAACATAAACCACGATGCAGCTGACACAAGCTCTACATGTTGTCTGATATCCACAGAATCCTTGCCCCAATCTCCAGCCTATGTATCGGACTTACTAATGTTTCAGGTTTATTTCCAGCATTCTTTAGATTTTACAAAGATGTCAAACCCTTCATATTCCCTGAGACTGTTGGAGCCGCCCAGGAACACGGCGCTCAATTGTTGGTACTGATATGAGGCTTGTCAACTTTCTTTTGGTTAACTTCTGCTTGCATTGTTCGAAACTGTTCTATTCAAGTTTATGGAAATCAGCCTGAATACTGGGCCTGTCGCCTTCTAGGTTACAATTAATTATGCACTCTATTGATCATTCTATGTGGAACTGGTTGTAGTGGGTTCTGTGTGGATTGGCCGAAAAAGATTTTATCGAAGTAGATGTCAATTATTTTTTTAACTGTTTGATTTTTGCAGCAATTATATGTGGGGGAGACCCCCGCAGCCACCCCCTTAACACCCCTACATTCATTATTAGCCTAAACCCACCCCCCCCACATATATTTGCAGCAAAGTCTGATGAAAAGAAAAATCAACTTAGATGGAATCTGCTGCGGCCAAAACACCAAGAAAGTTATGGCTGTCAGAACTATACTGCACTGCTGATCCCTAATAAGGGTGAAACCAGGTTAGTAGTTGTCCTGACAGGCTTGCGAAATGTCTGTCTTGGGTTGATTAAGCTATGTATAAAACAGCACTGTCCTCATAGACTAGGCAAAGACAATTTTCCTGAAGAAAAAGGTGAGAGTTTGAGTTAATTTGCAAACCCACAATGCCTTGCTGTTGTGGCTCAGAACGAGAGGTGAACTTCCAGCGATTGCTACAAGGTGGTGTTGTGGAATGTATGACTTGGCTCAAATGAACTTTCTTACTTTCACATTTCGGGTGAAAGGGTTTTTTCAAACCTTTTAAAACCCACCATATCTTTCTTGGTGTTGTAAAAACATGGTCAAATGCTCCAACCACAAAGCTGTCTGTGCTGCACTGATAATTCCTAATAAGGGTGAAACCAGGTATGTAGTTGTCATAACAGCCTTGCAAAATAACTGTCTTGGGTTGATTAAGCTATTTTAATTTGTATTTATTTGCATTTATTTCAGCACACAACAGGTATCTAGGCGCTAGTTACAGCAAGCACATAGTGTGTATAGCAAAGTGCAAGAACAGATTGGTTACAGAATGAAATGGTGGGCCTCACCCCATCTACTTCAGGCATGGAGGTTAACATGAGAGACAAAATAAGTATGCTAAGAGCACATTCTGAAACAGCCATGTCTCATGATATGAGGGGCTGCTTCAGGCATGCAGGTTAACAGGAGAGACAAAATAAGTATGCTAAGAACACATTCTGAAACAGCCATGTCTCATGATATGGGGGGCTGCTTCAGGCATGCAGGTTAACCGGAGAGACAAAATAAGTATGCTAAGAACACATTCTGATAAAAGCCACCTCTCATGGTAAGGGTGCTACTTCAGGCTTGCAGGTAAACATCGGTGAACAAAAAAAATTATGCTAAGAGCACATTATGACGCAACCATGCCTCGTGGTACGGGGCTGCTTCAGGCATGCGGGTTAACATGAGAGAAAATAATTATGCTAAGAGCACATTGATAAATGTGTATAAAATCGCACAGCCCTCATAAACAGACCATTTTCTGGAGCAAAAGGTTTGCATTTGTGTTAATTTGCATACACACAATGCCTTGCTGTTGTGGCTCAGAACTGGAGGTGAACTTCCAGCTATGGCCTACTAGATGGAGTTGTGGTAAGTGTGACTTGACTCAAATTAACTTTACTACTTTAACTATTATATATATATATATATATATTCATTAAAAAAACTTTGTTAAAGGGATGTTATGGTTAAGTTGCGCTACTAAAAACCTATGAAATTCAGTGAAAAAACTTTGTTAAAGGGACGTTATGGTTCAAAGTAAAACCGAAAAACCCCTGAAATTCGGCAGTTATGGTAACATAAGCAACCATAACTCGTGCCACCGTACACTGCTAACACTAACACCCAGGACATCAAATATGACATCACAAATGTCATTGATGACATCACTGATGTCTTAGCAGTGCACTGTGGTGGCGCGAGTTATGGTTGCTTAGCTTACCATAACTGGCGAATTTCAAGGGTTTTTCGGTTTTACTTGGAACCATAACGTCCCTTTAACAAAGTTTTTTTCACTGAATTTCATAGTTTTTTAGTAGCACAACTTAACAATAATGCCTTTGACTTTATATACATGTCATATGGAACTGACAAGATCTCTTCTTATGAACTTGATGTCCGCGAACTTATTTAATGTTCGCGGACATGTTCGGAGAACAGTACACTACCTAAAAACTGTGGGGGGGGGTGGTGGGGTATGTTTGATTGTTATATCGTAATATAGGAACATTTAACAAATTCAGAAAGCAGCACACAAACACATTATATATAGTAATACATAAGAAATGTAACCCATATATGTAACACACTAACCATTCATTTAAATACAATATGTTCTGAAATGGAATATACCACAAGAAGATAAATTGGCTTCCAACATAATTACCTCACAGACACAACAGAACTGAGAACAAGACCAGACCCACTGAATACATAGGACTTATCTTACCAGAAATAGTAAGTGTACTTCATTTTACTCATATATTTATAAACTTACTGTATTAGATTAAAAAAGATGTTTTCTTTTTTTTTTTTCACAGAAATGTCTAATACTCTGGAATGGCTAGAGGACAATTTCCCACATGAAGAAATGTCACAAGATAGTGAAACTAATGGTAAACACTTTATAATATAAACCATTTATTTATTATTTTTTTTATATACATTTAACATATATTAATGTTAAATGTATATAAAATGTTTTTGTTTCTGTTTCTGCCTCACCTTCTCTCTAATAAATTATTACTATATGTTAAATAAAGTTTAATTTTTATATTGTATTGTGAATAGTTTCCGTTTTTTTTTTTAAAAAACAATAAAAGTGTCCGCGGACAGTGCGAGTGTTCTGAAATGTTCGTACATAAACGAAAATGGAGGTGTCCTGAAGAACACCACACCTGTTCGTACTGTTCGCTAGCAAGTTGAAACTGTTCTAAGAACACAATTGGTGTCCTGAAATGTTTGTAAATAAACGAAAATGATATGTCCTGAACAACAGTACAACTGTTCGTAGTGTTCGCTAGCAACATGAAACTGTACTAAGAACACACGCGGTGTCCTGAATTGTTCGTAAACAAATAAAAATTAAAGTGTCCTAAAGAACACTATACCTGTCCGGTACTGTTCGCTAGCAAGTTCAAACTGTTCTAAGTACGCTATTGGTGTCCTGAAATGTTCGTACGTAAATGAAAATGGAGGTGTCCTGAAGAACACTATACCTGTTCGTAGTGTTCGCTATCCAATTGAAACTGTTCTAAGAACACAATTGGTGTCCTGAAATGTTCGTACATAAACAAAATTACACGTGTCCTGAAGAACACTATATCTGTCCTTACTGTACGCTACCAAGGTTAAACTGTTCTAAGAACACATGCGGTGTCCTGAAATGTTCGTTTCACGTGTGACGCACTTTTAATTACTTCAGAACCCGAACAGTGTCCGTAGGACATCAATGCGCATGCGCTAACCAATCTCCGTGCACTTGGTGTCCTGCGAACAGGCGCTTTCTTCGCGGACTAGTTCGCAAACGGATCATATGACCGCGCCCACGCTCATTGTGTGTCCTGAAATTCGGACACTGTTCGTGTCCCCGAACAATTTAAAAGTACATTTTCAGTTAATCCATAATATTTTTCAATAAAATCTCACCATGGCACAAGTCCCACATAGCAATCTTGAGTTTCTATATACCTTTTGAAACTTTCCGATCCTTTTTTTGTGTTCGATCTGTCCCCGGACAGTGCGCATGTCCGTGAACTGCGCACAAGTACCCCTATAAAAGACCACGCCCAAGAGCTTATTCCCATTGTGTTTCTGGCTATTCTTCAGAACACAGTGATTTTTGCTGCCACCTGCAGACTACACCATCATCGAGATGGCATCCTTGGCTGCTGAACTGCCACTTGGTGCTGCACCTGCTTCAGCACCACCCCCACCTCCCCAAGGGCCTGAAGAGGGGAACAGGAGTGAGGATGCGGAGGAGGAAGAAGAGGATGATGAGAATGAGGTAGAGGAAAACCCTACTACCCGCACGAGGCGTGAGTCTTGGGTGTGGCGGTTATTTACCATTCATGGTAATGTTCCTAAGGCTTGTGCGAACCATGTTACCTGCAATGAGTGCAAAATGATACTCAGTCGCGGGAAGCACGGTAAGTACAGCTTTGGGACCACTACTATGAAGCGACACCTGAGGTCATTTCACTCTGGGGCTATTCGCAGGGTTGTACCTTGCGAAGAACGTAGCAGGTTGATTTCCTCTACTTCATCCTCTGTTTCTGATCCTGTCACCACAAGGACCACCTCTGTGGGACAGCGTCTTCCCCAAGCTGCCTCACAGGCCATACAGAATACTGATGACTCTTACCTTTCGAGGGTCACAGTTGTATGTATGTACTGTGACACAGTACTCTGCAGGGGGGAGCGACTTCGGAGTGCTTTTGAGACTATCGTCTCAGAGCACGAGAAGACCTGCTCACTACCCAAATAAAACCCACTCTACATCTTCCTCTCTCAGCTCGCCCTTTCTTATCTCTGTGGTTGGTGCCCCCCCCTTTACCCTCCTTTACCCTCCTCTCCTAGTGTGTCGTGTCTGAAAAACCAAAAAAAATACAAAATTACAAAAATAAAAAAAAATAAGGCTCTTTTCAGAGCTGCCTTTCCCAGTTAAAAAATAGAAGTGAAAATAAATGAAGCCGGGCTCTTTGTATTTTTTAGAAGTCCGCGGACAGTTCACGAACATTAAAAAAATTGGGTTGCTACTCCATCACAAACATTGTAATTTTCTCTGGAAAGAGTGGTGGCTCTGAAAAGAGCCTTTGGGTGGTGTTTGTAAGTCAAAAATTGTAAATGCTTAACATCTACTTCAAAATTGTTGTTGTAATTCCAAAAAAGGTTGCAATGCATTTTGTACATTTCTCAGAAAAATCTGATTGCCAGCATAAGTAAGATGGACTCCATCTCTGCGAAAAATGTATGTACTACAAAACATAATATTTTCATTGTGAAAAGAAGACATGCCAAAATCTCTTAGAAAGGCACAAACAGCCTTATTAACATTGCGCCTTGCTTTTTCCATTTGTGGACCAAATGAAGAACGACGAAGCCACATTTGTCTCTGCGCAATCCGTGAAAATATCACTTGAGAATTTGGAAACATGTCCATAACCTTCCTAAGTCCTTCTTTCATAGCAAATTGCAGAAAAAATTCCAGTCACATGTCCTAAACTGTTCCCTCCACAATGAATTACAATTATGTCTGGATGTTGCTCTGTCTCCAAAGTAGCACAGAGAGGTAGCAAGTCCAACCACTTCATTCCACGTACTCCATGCCAGTGTACTTCCACATGTGGGAATCCAAGATCTACAGCTACTCCACAGCTTTCTGCATGCACCTTCAACCAAAGTATCCACGAATCTCCTAAAATCCAAACAATCTGTTTTCTGAAACACACAGCCATAGCTATGTTTTGTTCTCTCAACAAAAAGAGTATCTGAGAAAATCTCTCCTGGCACAACACACCCACCAAACTTTCCTGACCAATCCCTTTCAGTGCTTATTCTCATTTGCATGACTTCTGAACCCAAAAATCCCCGGATGTAACTCCCGATGTCCGCGAACTACCGCCATGTCTGTGGAAATATCGTAACATGAACAGCCCTTCTACCATTTCCACTACACTCTCTCTGCCATTCCCTCATTGGATGTACCTCAAAAATCACATGACCATGCACCAATCACATTCAAGACCTCTACATCTAACTGCATCAGCATAGATCAGCACTGCAAATGTACTCTGAATCTCTCTGAGTACAAGTGTCATATCATTGGCAAGCAGCATCTACCAGAAATACTGTACAAGTCTTCAAGATTTCTACTTGCAGCTCCATGCAGATCCATATGCATGAACACAAACTTCAGGTATGCATATTTTCTGTATAGTAGATGAACACATTTTCAAACAGACTTTTACCTTGTAAAATCTGTAAAATGAATTTACTGTACTTTTTTCAATTTCCTAAAATGAACTATCACTTATAAACCTTTATACTATTTACTTTCTTTATACACACACACTCAAATCATGTTAAACTAACATTTTTTAAATGAAATATATAGACTACATATATTCAAACAAAATTGCATGCAAACACAATCTATGTTTAAACCTTTATAAAAATACTTATACAATTTCATATTTTTCGTTTTTATTTATTTATTTACTTAATTACTTTAAATTAGACATGACATTGAGGCGCTATTACCTAGAACAGTTTACTTACAGAAATAGTGGTATTCACTAATATATTATAAATTTCACAAGACATAGTAAAGATATTTTTTTTTTGCTACAGTTAGTCATTCAATACAATTTGTTCATTAAGAACATATCATATGTACTGAACTGATGCAATGTATCTTATGTAAATAAATTAGTTTAATGGTTTTACAGAAGGCACTGAGGATTTCAATTAAAAAAATCAATATCTAAATTAAAAACAGTGCTATATACAAACAAAGTTACTAATTTGAAGCTTTTGCAATTGCAGTGAAGACCAGTTTCCTGAAACGAAGCAGCCGAATTCGAAGAAGAAAGAAAAACTAAGAAGTTACCTGTTAATTTTTAAAAAAAAGTAAGTAAAATATCACCATAATATTTGTATTATTAATCAAATATACTATAACATTAATACGAGCTATTTCGGTTTCTAAAAATAGAGATTTTGTACCATTTTGTCCAAAAATTTCCATGTCTTAAACAGTGATTTACAGCCAGAATGGCCCACAAATTTCTATTTTTGGACACACAAATTACCCAACCGAACCACTACAATTTTCATATTATAGAACAAACAACTGTTTTAATTGTATACATTAGATTTACTATTTGTACTTTTCCACACCACTAGCTTACTTTTTTTTGTCATCTGAACCCCAGTTTAGTAACACATAAATTCAAGAATACCTATCCCTACTAGTTTTAGTTCCCAATGCACAATCACACACCATTACATACATCTTTATCATCTTACTCAAACACTCATGCACACAGCACACATGCATTCCAGAACACCCCAACCCATATCTTCTTTATTTTTTTCAACAGACCCTAAAGAATGCCTACCAAAAGTCAAGTCCGTAGAAAGCAACGCAAAAGTAGAGCACATGAAAATAAAGGTGTCCAACATAAGCATCCATCTCTAGCAGAATTTGTAAAAAAAGTTGAAACAAAACAGCTAATACAATCATTTAGTGAAACACAAGAAGTTTCAAGTACAACAACTTCGCTTCCTCTATCAAAATGTAAAACAAACCAAAAAACAATTAACAGAAAATCAGCTATCAGTACAGATAAAACTACTTCTTCAAATTTTAATATAGTGCAAAGTAAGCATACCAAGAAAAGTATTTTAGCCAAAATATACTGTCACAAAGTCCTTCAAAATCTTATAAAAACTGGAGAGAAATCAGGTTCAAAGCTTAAAACCTATCGTAGGAAATTAATCTTAGAAGCATTGATGGACAGTGCAACTCTTCTCAAAAGAAATGTATTTATTTTACTGTTAAACAAAATGAAACCACTAACAAAACTAATAACTAAATTACAAAAAAGACTTCTCAATAAGCGAAATATCAACAGAAAGAACTTCTTAAGTATCAGCGGAGGTGAATGGAATCACACTACAAGCACAGAACCATATTTTAATGAAGAAGCGTACAAACAAAAGCAAACGAATACAATTGCCATAAATAGCAGTGGTCGAGGTTATGAAAAAGTGAATAATACCATAATGGAACAAGAAGTACTTCTTACAAAAATATGCCCTGAAAACTTAGAATTACCCCTCCATTCAACTGAATCAGAACGTCTAGTGTACAAATGGCCATGCACGTCAATGTGTAACATTCCCAAACAATGTTTCAAATCTTTATGCCAATTCCTCAATACATATGTAAAAAGCAAAGACAAAATCAAAATTAAATTACTGCAAAATATAGATACCTGTCCAGTGCGCAAGTACACAGGACTACAAGGACATTCATTGGCCTGCATTACAGGACCTACTTGTAAAACCACTTTCCATGATATCAAAAGGATATCAACACATCATTCAACTATAAAAATCTAGTCTATAAACTGTACTATGCTAAAAGTCCTGCTTTAGTACTAGCAAAGTTAAATAACATCCTTCTACATGGTACAGCAACAGACCTACTCACTATATCCAGAAAAAATATTTTGGAAGTGAAAGCCATTTACAGAATGAAATAGCTTTAAACCAATTAAGCAACAATTCTACACATGGCAACCTTTTGCTAAACACATACAAAAAAGAAATACTAAAATTTAAAAGTACATCAGCTGAAGTACCAAACCATGTATGTGTATGTTGCCGTAGAATTTTTTATAAAAGTAACACAAAAACTGTGGACCTATCATACAAAATAGAAGACAATGAAGATTCTAAATGGTTTGAATTAGCTCTCTACCTTGTAGCAGAAAACAAATATGAAATAACTGAGCCCTTAATACTTTGCAGTTATTGCACTACAAAACTTGACAACAACCAAACTCCTTCACGTTCTATCACAAATAATTTGGAATTATACCCAGTACCAAAACCTCTACAACAACTTAATTTATATGAGAGCATCATAATTCAAACAGTACACCCATTTCAAGCAATAATACGCCTTCAACCAAAAACAGCAAAATTACCTCCCTCTGAATTGGTAAAAGGCATTCGTGGAAAAGTAGTTTATTTACCATTAAATCTAAAAGAAAATGTGCATACTCTAGGAGTGCAACGTCCAATGCAGCAATCTTTAATTATATTAGTAAATGGAGTACCTACAAAAGACAAAAAAATATGGCAACAGCTGGTAGATGTATATAAAGTTAGACAAGCCTTCCAGTATCTTAAAGAGAATAATGAATATTACAAAGAAATTAATATTGAAGAAAACTTGAAAGATACAACTGAAATAATTCAAGAAACACAAGAAGCTGGTCAATTTGAGCTACTAGATCCTGCTACAATATCAAATACTTTAGACCGTTACACAATTCATCCTTTGCACTGTAATGACACCGTACAAGATGTACTGGAAACTTACCAAATGCGTCAAACAAAAGGATCGCCAATCAGTATATGGGAAAAAAGTATAGAAGCACGTGCTTTTCCTCTACTCTTTCCTACTGGCAAAGGAGGAAGGTATGATGATAGACCTATTCAAATATCAGCTTCAGAATACCGCTCATTACGGATGCATTCTGAAGATCCCATATTTAGACAAAATGTGGAATACATATTCCACCTACTCTTTGAAAGTGAACTAGCAACTTTATGTTACGGAGTTGCACACATATTAAAATCAGGATCACACTTTCAAAATATGACAGCTACACAATTATTAGAGAAAGTGCAACAAAAGGATGAGGTTTTACAATCAAATATTATTAATCTATTAGCAAATATGCATGGTACTAAAGAGTACTGGTTTCGACGTCATGGAGATGTACATTGTATGATCAGAAACCTTGGCCCACCCACTTGGTTTGTTACATTAAGTTGTGCAGAATATGCATGGGAAGATTTACATGATTTCCTACGCATATCAAATAAAAACAAAACAAACATAGATATTCTAACACCTGGAGAACTTTGTTCTTTGGATATTGTTAATGTTTCAAGATATTTTCACCATCGCTTCATTGCTATGCTACATTCTATTTGTAATAAAACTGTTCCTCCCCTTGGAGAAGTGCAACACTTCTTTTGGAGAAAAGAATACCAAGCCAGAGGAGCACCACATATCCACATGCTTTTATGGATTAAAGATGCTCCTAAATTTGGTCAAGACAGTGATGCCACTGTTTTACAGTTTATTGAAAAATATGTCACTTGTGAAATTCCATCAGAAGCCACAAATAGTGATCTTCATGCACAAATTTTACAATTTCAAAGACACAAATGTGGAAAATATTGTCGTCGCAAATACAAAAACAAAGGCAAATACTACACCAAATGCCGATTTGGTTTCCCTAGACCAGTTACAAATACAGGTCAAGTAAACAACCTCATGTCTTCAGTTAGACATAGTGTTAAAGGTAAGTCACCTAAAAATACATATTACATAAAAAGAAAAGAAGAAGAAAAATATATCAATGATTATAATGCAATCATTGCCCACTTATGGAATGCAAACATAGATGTGCAGTACATTGCAGACAATTCTACTGCAGTTGCACGATATGTCTCAGCATACTTAACTAAAGCAGAAAAGACAGAGCTCCAAGACCTCTGGAATGACCTGTCATCAGATAAAACAGTATCTCAGAAATTATACAGCTTGGGCATAAAAATGCTCACCCATAGAGAATGTGGATCTTATGAAGCAGCTGATCGTTTAACTGGTACTTCATTGTATGGTAAATCTGAAAATATAGTATGGCTAAGTCTTGGTCCAGCTAAATCTAGAAAAAGAGTTCTAAAATCATATGAAGATATAGAAACAATAGCCAAACATGATCCCAACAGCCAAGACATTTAAAAAAACAATTTATTGGACACATACTACCCAAACAGAAGTAATACTTTGGAAAACATGTGTCTATACCAAATAGCCCAAAACTACACATACAAAAATAATATGAAACCTGATGAAAAAAAAGGTAAATATAGAGTGACAGACTGTGAAGGCAGCTTAGTTAAACTCACTAAACCAAATTTAATTAATCATATCAAATTGTCATTGAAGACTCCTCAACATAAAGAAGTATATTACATGTCCCTGCTACAACTCTTCAAACCATGGAGAAAAGAAGAACAATTACTAGATAACTATGACTCATATGAGGATGCTTTCAAAGCAAATGAAAGCACTATAACTGTTGTAAACTTTACACAGTACAAAACAATGTTGCACAATGAACAGCAACATGAAGAACCCCCCCAAGCCCAACTAGATAAGGATACTCCTGACAGTAGTCAACGTTCTGTAACAGGAAGCCAAGAACCACTGGGAGAACCACTAATAACAAATGAGGCAGAATTAGCTATGATAGAAGTAGAAAACACCATGTGTCAGTATGAAGATAAGGAAGACTTAACTATACTACAATCAAAACTAAACAATGAGCAAAGTAGCATTTTTCAAGAAGTAACAAAACAAATTGCACATGGTGTAAAACATGAAAATAAAGAATGTTCCTGCCATAATTATAAACCTATACTAATGTACGTCAGTGGTGACGCTGGTTCTGGCAAAACATTCCTAATCAAAATCATTAGTAAGTTCCTTCAACAATTGACAGACAAACAAACTGTCAGCTGTTGTCACTGCCCCCACAGGTTTAGCTGCCTACAACATAGGGGGTGTTACATTACACCGATTACTACTATTACCAGTAGAACACCAGAACGAATTAGACTATTACAAACTTTCTGCAGAAGCTGCAATGGGATTACGCAGAGTATTGAAACAAATGAACACGCTACTAATAGATGAAGTGAGCATGGTCTCCAACCTGATGTTAGCTTTGATTCACCTCAGATTACAAGAAGTTCTCAAAACAGACTATGACGAGCTCTTTGCAGGAAAACACATTATTGTTTTTGGAGATCTGCTTCAATTAACACCAGTAAAAGGTGAACCTATTTTTAAAACATTAGGGCACAAACTCTGCCGTAAAACAGTTGGCAGCATTGGAAATATCAACCTTTGGCAACATTTCCAATACAGAGAATTAACAGAAAACATGCGCCAATCTGCAGATCTAACTTATGCCAACATTTTAAAAAGTTTGAGAGTTGGTATACTTTCTAAAGAAGCAGAAGCAACATTGAAAACCCGGCACATTAATGCACTTTATGGCGATAATGCATGTGCTACAGATGTTATGGAACAATTAGCCCCCAAAAATGTCAATTGTATGGCCTTAATGCCAACTCTTGCAAGCTGTCTCAAATTCAATGAAATAATGTTAAGTAAAGAAATGCAACCAATAATGGAATTAGCGCCACAGACAAACTAGATGTACATGGTATGACACTACCCATGTGTGACCAAGCCACAACAAGACTAAATAATTTAGAAAAATCAATCTCAAACACAGCAGGCTTAGAAAAGATGTTAAAATTATCCTTAAATTGCAGAGTAATGCTTAAACGTAACCTTGACGTGGACCAAAGACTAGTTAATGGAGCACTGGGTACAGTTGTTGGCTTTCAAACATACCCACGTGACAACAAAATTCAGTTTGTCAATATACTCTTTGACAAACTTTCAGAAGTAAAACGGATAGGACGCTCAACAGCTAGATTCCTTCTCTTCAAAGATATGTATGTACGCAGAGAACAATTTTCTCTAACTCTTGCATACGCAGACACCATTCATAAATCACATGGTCTTACCCTAGACAAAGCAATGATAGATATTGGTAACACAGTCTTTAAAGAAGGCATGAGCTACGTAGCACTATCACGCTTACGTACACTTGACGGTCTATTTCTAATCAACTTTGATGCAAGTAATGTAAATGCTGATATTCCTTGCATTTTAGAATATAATAGACTTCGCTCACTATACACGCCCCATCTAAACACATATTCTGTTCCACAAAAACTAAAACGTTGTAAAAGAAAACTAAATCAAACAGAAATGCAACAGGACGTCACTGCAAATCCTCCAAAGAGAGTAAAAGAAACTAATACTTCATCAAGTACCACAAACAAAAAAGAATCAATTAGAGAAAGTAAACCAGGTACTCCTTTAAAGAAGGAAGACAAACTCCAAAAAAAGCAGTTAGATACAGAACTTCCTGGACCATTTAAATTCTCAAATATAGTTGGTGTAAGTTGCTATGCAAATGTAGCAATTAATATTCTATTTCAATTACCGCCAATTGTTGAGAACATTTACTTACACAGTACAGACCCATTGTGTTTGCAAATGTTAGTACTTCACAGAAATGCAGCAAACAATCCTGACAACACATATAGTGTTTTTGGAATAAGACGACAATTGGACTACTGTGCTGGAATGGTGAAATTCACTATAAACTCACAGGAAGATCCACAAGAATGTCTAATGTACTTACTACAAGTACTGGAAAACAAAAACATACCTATAAATGAAATCTTTCAGATTTCATACATGTGGAAACATACATGCACTCTCTGCAACAATGTGACACAAGAAGAAATCCCAATGAACGCTTCATATATATATATCAATACCAAATTGTGAATCCATTCCATTTCAGCAACTTGTACAAAATGCAAACCATGGTAGATTATGCTCTACCTGCAATTCAGATAATCGCTCCACGTTAGTAATACAAACACATAGTAAATACGTAATACTAATGCTTCTACGTTAAAATGCAGATGGTACCAAAAACAACTGCAAGCTGACTGGATTCAGACATGGTCAAAAATCACTTGGTAAGAAAACCTTCACAACAATAGGTATAATCTACCACGCAGGAGCCACAACCAATTCAGGGCACTACACTGCATATATAAAAAAGAAATGTGGATGGTTTGAATGTAATGATAGTACCATTACTCTAACGCAGAGATTACCAGCAAATCTTACAAACGCTTATTTGATGCTCTTAAAACCAAAATTTAATAAATAAACTGTATTTAAACCTTTAAGTAAATGTGTGTTAAAAAAATATAAACTGTTAGAATACTCCAAAAGCTATCTAACAGCTCAAAGATTCTACAACAACTAATCAGATAAATGAATACCACTAAATTAGGCCAAAAAATACACAGTTAGAATACGCCAATTGGTATCTAACTGCTCCAAAATTTTATATCATCAAAACAAATGAAGAATCTGTTACTGCTCCAAAAAAAATACAACAAAGCAAAGTATAAAGCATTAGCCAGAAACAAGTGAACACTGAAAATAAACAAACAAATAAACTGTAGCATAACAGAAAAAGGTTTTTTTTTTAATCCAACATGGATTTTTTTTTCTCCCACAGACCCAATGATTTTAGCAACAAATACAGAAACTGAGCAAATTGCACAGTACTCTGATTTGTACTCTACTAAATATGAGGGTCGAAAAAAAAATAAAAGTATATTGCTTATAAAATGTAATAAGTCATTACAAAATACTAATACTAACATGCTATTTTCTTTTATCACAGAAATGAAGAAGAAAACATGGACTCCCATTACTAGACCAAACAGTAAGTATACAATAATAAGGACAACCATAGCAGCATATCACATCCATAGTATCTAATACCTTTGTTCCTTATACATTTGTTTTTCACCCAAATTTATAAGCAAATATGAATGTGATATGCTGCAGTGGTTGTTGCCAGGGCATAGAGTCTTGCGTGCATGGCCAAATGGCCATGCACCCAAGACTATATGCCCTGGCAACAACCACCGCAGCATATCACATCCATAGAGTCAAACATTTCAACTATGATCTATGGGAAACTTTTAATGTCCGCGAACAATGTGAGTGTTCTTAGAAGACTTTGAACTTGCCAGCGAACAATACGGACACCATTTTCAGGACACCCCCTACAAAAATTTCAGAACAACGCGATAGTTCTTAGAACACTTTCAACTTAACAACAAACAATACGGACCGCGTCCTAAGGACACCCCCTACGAACATTCCAGGACACCGGGAGTGTTCTCAAAAATATCTTCAGAACACCCCCATTTTGTTTATTTGCGAACATTTCAGGACACCGCGGGTGTTCTTAGAACACATTCAACTTGACAGAGAACAATACGGACAACGTCCTCAGGGCACCCCCTATGAACATTCCAGGACACCGGGAGTGTTCTTAGAAGCGTCTTCAGAACACCACCATCTTGTTTATTTGCGAACATTTCAGGACACCGCGAGTGTTCTTAGAACACATTCAACTTCACAGAGAACAATACGGACAGCGTCCTCAGGACACCCCCCTACGAACATTTCAGGACACCGCGGGTGTTCTTAGAACACATTAAACTTCACAGAGAACAATACGGACAGCATCCTCAGGACACCCCTTACGAACACTCCCCGGACACCGCGAGTGTTCTTAGAAGCGTCTTCAGAACGCCCCCATTTTGTTTATTTGCGAACATTTCAGGACACCGCGGGTGTTCTTAGAACACATTCAACTTGACAGAGAACAATACGGACAGCGTCCTCAGGACACCCCCTACGAACACTCCCCGGACACCGCAAGTGTTCTTAGAACAGTTTCACTTTGCTTGCGAACAAAACGGACACATATTGAGTCCTTAGAACACCCCCCAGTCAGTTTATTTAGAACATTTCAGAACACCCGTGATGTCCGCAAACAAATCGAACACAAAAAGAATGTCTAACACATAAAAAACACAACTTTCATCCTATCTCATACACTCCCACCCTCCCCAAACACTCCTACACACCAACACACTCTACAAAATACACATTTTGAACAAAGTTTCACCGCGCTGTCCGCGAATCCAAGATGGCGGGCGCTACCGAAAAATCTGACGCGCTTCACTCTCCACGCCGTCCAATCAGCGAGCACGTTGCATGTCCGCGAACATCACGCAAGACGATTGGCCAATAAGGACACTGTCCGCGGAGCGAACAGGGAAGTGTGTCCGCGAACCGAACACAGATATCACTAATTTTTGTTTACCTACTTTTTGGTCATTTTAAAAAAAAAACTACTGGACGGATTTTCACCAAATTTGCAAAAGCACGCTTTTGGGACCAAGCCGCTGCTCCTGGTCCAAATTTGGTGGAAATCCGTCCAGCGGTTTGGGCTGTAGGCGCAAGCAAACATTTTTGGGAAAAAAAAAGTTTTGGGACCCCCCCTATAACTTTGCCCCCCCTGGATGAATCCTCACCAAACTTTGCAAAGTTTGGTGAGGATCCGTCCAGGGAGAGCGAAGTTATAAGCCACCCAAAAAGTGCTCTTCCTATGGAAACAGCAACTTAACCATAACTACATGGCCATATACATAATGTGAGCCGGATTCCCACAGAAACCCCTCAAATTTCTATCATTAATAACATTTGATTCGAGTAATGGTTTTGGCCAAAATGTCTTAAGTGATAAAAATCCCATGGGTTTCAAAGTTTCTCAAAGATACGTTAAAAAATAAAGATTTTAAGCATAACAAATAGATGTTGTTTTCCAAAAGTGTGACCTACCTACCTTTCATTTTCACATAGACAAACAGTCAATTATTGCCAAAGCGCTCGATTGATTTGGATCAGGTCTGAAACAACTTGGGCACGAAGTGTTGACTTGCGATCCATGCGTTGGTTTGGGGTTATCCCGTGCAATAGTTTTCTAAATATTTGGTGGAGATGGGGTGCCCATTTCCCAAAAATAGATAGAGATATTTAGCAGATTTAACTGAAACCACGGTTATTTTTAGAAATTCAAAGACCGCCATCTTGGTTTTCTCTCGATGCGATCCGCGGTTATAGCTGAGGATATGGGAAAATGAAACACAGGAAGAAAGCTATTTGCAGGGCAAAAAATAGGCAAATGCCATCAGCCTAGAGGCAGAGGAAAGGGGGTGGCTAGACATTACCAAGAGAAATTTGGTAATTAGAAGGGGTCAAGGGATTGAGTTTGCAAGATGAAGCTTCCCATAGCCTCGGCTGTAGCAGCCATCTGAAAGCAAACTGTGACACAGAAAAAGCATGTGTTTTGGGGGGGTGGAGAGGGCAGGGGAAGTGAGGTCATCTGGGGAGTGGGAGGAGCTGGCACAGATGCAGGGGGCACTTGGTGAAGGCCTGGGGGGCAGGAAAGCATTTTATTTTTTTGGCAGTTTTGCCAATTTGCACGGCTACAAAGGACTACGGATAGCAATATCACTGACCATGGCCAAAGGTCATGACCAGTGACTTGATTGCCATCCAGGTCTCCCATCCATGCAGTAACCAGGACAGACCCTGGTTAGGTACAAAGGGAGGAAGTAGACTGCCTCCTGAGGCCATGTTGACCTATAAATAAGCCAAAGTTTCAAGACCACTTAGGCGAACGGGACACGCATTTCTTTGCTTTGAAGCTAAGCAGGGTCATTCCCTGTTACTGCATGGATGGGTGACCAAATGGGCATCTGAATTATTTTTTTTAAACCATGCTACTTTCATTCCTTGAAAGTTTTGCACTCGGAGACAATTTTTTTGCCTTTTGCTGAATTACATTCTTTTATTTTTAGTTTCACAGTGAAGATGGGGGAATAATGCCACAATTGTTCACTTTTGCCTAACGTAGTTCTATAAGGATTTATATATTTGAGTGACACTATTGTATGTGTACTTTTCAAGTTAGCTTTATAAAGCAGAGGTTTTTTTTTAAAGCCAGATATGGGTGTGAGGAGGGGAAATGGTGAGAGGGCAATCAAGGCATGAGTAATTGCCCACAATGTTGCAAGAGAGTTTGCAATCCTGGACACTGGTGCAGTAATTTCCCCCTGATTGTGGCAGATTTTCACAACACCAGTAAAGGACACGTGGGTGAACAGTGTAATCTATTTCAGAATGTGGACACAACCGCTTGTTTGTTTTTTTTTTTTTCCTGAGGTTGGCAAGCTTGCTCAAGTTTTTAGCTACCAGGATTTTTTTCAGGTTGTCATGTACCCAGTGCAGATGTTTACTCGCAAGACCACAAGCATTTGTTTCGTATTGGAATTTTGTTTTGAAAGGAATATTTCACAACAGATTGCTGGTTTTAAAAGGTGAGCACCTTCTATACTTTGCCAATATATTTATTGGAATATTTCCTCTTTCAGGTAATTTTTCTTTTGTTCATTACTTTGATTTTTTCTATGGGGGGCAAAAGGACCTAGGCAGATGTCATTTTTGCAGCTGGTCACATTTTCCCCATTTACGTGCTGCATAAATGTGGTTCGTTGGGGTTGTGCAATGTATGACAACAGTCTCCAAGAGACCAGCCATAAAACAAGGGGCTTATAGCTCACTGCTTAACCAAAGTGTGTGATCCTTGGCAAATAATGTAATCACACAGTATTAACTAAAAACATTGGGTGTTCTCAAAGCCTCCAATCTTTTATACATAATAAAAGAAATGGATATTTTTACAGCTACAGTGACATCGAGGGTGAAACATCACTGGTGACCCGGGTCTCCCATCTATGCACTAAGCAGGACTGTCCCTGCTTAGCATCAAAGTGAGGAAATCACCAGCCCCCTCAGGCCAGGGTGCTTAATAAGGTGGCAAAGTTGCAAGACCACTTAGAGAAACATGGCCTGAGGGGGACGTCCCCTTACTGACTTTGAAGCTAAGCAGTACTGTGCGTATATTCATGGGTGCAAGCTTTTGATTTTCGTTATGGGTGCAGAAAGTAAATGGGGATCTGTTATTCTTGCAGCTGGTCATTTTTCCCCCCATTTACGTGCTGCTTAAATGTGATTAGTTGAGGTTGGGCGATGTATCACAAAATTTTCAAAGAGCCCGGCCAGAAAACAAGGTGCTTGGAGCACGTTTCGGTGTGGCTAGATAGGCGCACGCTGTTATGGCGTGACCATTTCACGCATGTCCTGTTTTGGCATGCCTAGTTCGACACAGCCAGTTGGGCGCAGGGACATCTTGGTGCAAGGATGTTATGCTTCGAGAGGTCGCAATTGGCATGGCATGAACATGCAGGCAGTTTGCATTTTGTACCACTGCAACATTATAAAACAGGATGGGACATGTATTGCACCATCTCTGGGCAACATTATAAAACTGAAAAAACAAAATAAAAACACATTTGTGCTGAACACTGCCTTCAAGAACCCTGGCCTGCAGGAGTTTGAGACGCAGATCTCAATCATTATGCTACAAGGACATTATTGTTTGGATTCTCACAAGTCTCATACTTTGCCTTTTACAATTGGACATATTAAATTGTAGCCTAAGTATCAAATGTATGCACCATGAAGAACTAAGCAGTTGTGGCATAGTGGTTGAATGCTGCTCCTTGAACTCTGGCAGACCAGGGATCAAGACTTAAAAACAGTATTTATTTTTTAGTAAACACTCTATTCTGGACTATGCAGTCTTAACAGGCATGCCTTTAATCCATATGGCCTCCTTCATGGAAACGTTCACCCAATCACTCCCTGATTTTAACAAGTTCTTTTGAGCTGCACTACCAATGGGTTAATAATAGGTGTGCGTCATCCATTGCACGTGAACCAGTGCAAACAAGACTCTTTGCAGCTCAGGGGAGGGGCTTGCCACACAGTCCCACTATTCCTTTAATATATTGCTCTACTTCAAACTTTGATAACGGTGGGGGCAAATAGACAAAACTCGTCTCCAGATCCTAATTCTAACATTCCCCAGCTGAAAAAACATATTTTACTTTTTTTTCCCCCCCCTCCTCTGATTCTATTCTACGTACCTCCTCCTTCAACAACTTGCACATCCCCTACTGCCATTCAACTCCAACAAATAGAGATGCAGGCGAAATTCATTAACATAGTCATGTTATATGTGTTGAACATATCGTTACATGCCACACGTCCCTTGTTATTTGGAAGATGATCATTCAGATTTCCTTTTTACTTTGCATTTTGGGTAGAGGATTCTTGATGGACAAACCAGAAATACACGTCACAAAATGCAAAAACCAAGAACTGCATGGGCATCTTCCGAATTACATGGAGACATGCACAGACACACCAACACACTGACAATAAAAGCTCACATTCAGTTTGTCACAATGCTCTCACACACACACGGGTGAACACACACTAACACTCGCCCTCACGGAAAAAATGCAAACTCCATGCATAATCCCTCACACACATACCTTCACTCCATGTACACACACACAATCACACACACACATTGCATGCACACCCTATCAGATGACCTGCACACCCTCAAAGTACACATTTTGCCTTACACTGCACATATATTCAAAAAGAGGGCTACACTGTCTCTGGGCAACATTTCAAAACGGAAGACGTAAAATCACATTCATGCTGAATACTGCCATTGGAAAATAGGATAAACTTTAAGTGCACTTGAAAAATATTACTATTCCTGGGGTATGCTGCAGAACTAGTAATACTGGGTCTTACCTTAGGCCCATTGGAGAGCTAAGTTGTACAGTTAAACCTGTATTCTGCAGTACCATATCTTTTAACATGAGTCTCGTTTTACAACTCAGTGAGTCTTAACAGTAGTAGATGCAAGTTAGGACATTAAAAAATAATAAATCAATGCAAATGATAGTCCTTCAAAGAGATATGGGATTTAATGATCATAGCCGCAGTCCAGCCGCCTCGACCTCTGGTCTTTCTCAAGGCTGGGTATAGTGTCCTATTCATATACAAGTGTTTCATAATCAAATAATATAGGTTACATAAATGGTTGTGTGTATATATAACACATTCAAACTAGGAAGATTGGCAGGAAAAAGAGACAAAAACAAAAAAGTCAAAACTGTAATTATGATTAAAATACCACTGTTGGTACAATTTTAAAGTTGTGCTACAAGTACCCTATTACGGTTAAGAAAATGTCTGTGTTGACAGTAACACATCAAGCAACATGTGGTTTCGGAAAGGCACCCAAAATGCTAAAGTCACACCCATATACATGTACATTTAGTTTTATTATAACTATATCTTAATGCACCATAAGAATAACCATGCTGGTGTGTTACTAACCCTTAAGTTAGTTTCCTATACATTCCTACTATTAGTGTTTCAGTACATAATCTACAGTATATTTGGTCAAAAATAACTCGCCAAATATTTTTGATGAGGAGATTCTGAAAAATGAGATGGAAATGTTGATATTAGGGTTAGCATCTATGTGAGATTTCTACCATATCTTCCCTTTACCCAGCCTAGGGGCAGGAGCTCCTTCGACCAGGAGCAGGAGCAGCGGGCACCCTGCACAAAGCTCACCTAACGGTAATCGCTGTGATCGTAGCGCTAGCCCCTGAAAAATCGTCTTGCAAGACATTGCAGCCTCTACATAGGAAAAATCGCTGAATTATGAGGAAGAATATACCTGCCTTGCCCTAATACAGCTGGAAATACTGATGCTGCACCTTTCTTCACCATTAAGGTACACAAGGTACCTAACACGTTCAAAGATGGCCGACCGCTCTTGGTTGCCAGCCTCTAGAGCCTAACCAAGCCCCCAGCAGCCATTGGCATCTGCCGATTGGCAGCTTGGCCTATTTCTCCCCGATTGGCCGCCGGCAGGCATAGCCGGCCCACTCCCTCCGAGGAAACAAGGCCATCACCTGTTTTCTGCCTGTTTTTGCCGTGACTGCCATCTGCCAGACCCCCTGGCCCTCAAGGCGTACCTAAAGGTAACTTTTACTAGCCCATTGCAGTCGCCACACCTCGCTGAGTGACTACCAATGCCGCCTACGAATTATCAAGCATATATGAACCCCCGTACTCTGACTGAACCTATCGCTGCTCAATTTACTGTACTGCTGATACTTTGATTTTTGATTGTCTCCAGAAACAACTAATAGCTGTCCCTATCAATGCGCTCTACGTCCCATACTTTAGTCATAACACGGCCTCACACCACTATCTAACACGCACGCATTGCCCCCGTTCCACCCACATCCAATGTTACTAATATGCCTAACAAGCAGCAAAAAGGATTGGGGTCATGTGGTATAAGCCACTAGAAGAATCAAGCGAGGTAAGTTATTCTCAGTGTAAGAGCCCAATGAGGGGATAGGCCAGGTCAAGGATGGTGTAAAATCAAGTTATCTTTATTATTCACATATTAAATTACATCATACATAGAGCTGAATCCATGGTAAAACAGCATAAAAACACACAATCAATGTTGAATATATACAAATAAAGTGCATAATTACCAAATAAACACCCTGCAATACAGGATGGGAGCCAAGTGCACAGTGCAATACAAGATGGGAGCAAAGTGCACAAAAACACGAGATGCTAATAACTCTGGACATAGAGTCCCTCTACTCTAACATACCCCAATCGGAGTCTCTACAGATTATCAAGAGCTTTCTGCACAGTCAACCCGAGATCCAACACATTCCTACTGAATTTTTGATTCAATTATTGGAGTTTGCTCTTACCAAGAACTATCTGATTTAAGAACTCTTATTATTTACAGGTAAAGGGCACGGCGATGGGGGCATCTTTCGCCCCTCATTACGTGATCTTGTATATGTGGCAGTTTGAGAAGTCTCTCATTCTACATGACTCCTATCCCTTCTCTGCAGCGATACTTCTATATAAGAGGTATATAGACGGTATAATAATGGTTTGGGACACAACAAAGGGGGATTATACAGCCTTCCTCCCCTGGATCAATTCCTTAAATCCTAACCTGAAATTCACCATGGCAACCAGTAACATCTCGCTTCCATTTTTGGATCTTGCTATCAAGATTGACACAGATCACATTTTTGTAGATCTATTTCGCAAAGAAACAGACCGTAATACCATTCTACGATTCAATAGATTTCACCCGCAGGCCCTTAGGGAGAGCATCCCCTATGGGCAATTTTTGAGAGCCAGGCAGAACTTCCCTAAAACCAGTGATTATTCCACAGAGGCTGGAATCATTTCCACCAGATTAGCAGCCAGAGGTTATCCTCCATATTTACTGAAACCGGCTCGCAAGAGAACCAGATACCAACACCACGACACACTGCTTACCAGGCAGAATAGACCTGTTATCATCAACCAATGAATTGTATGCGTGACTACCTTTAATTCCCATCATAAAGAGATTTAAAAAATGATCTACAAACACTGGCACCTTCTCCAACTTAACCCTGATTTAGAGTGTCCATTGCTTGCCTTCAAAAAGTGTAGAAATCTTAAAAACTGGCTCTCACAAGCACACCGAGCCAAATCCGCCCCAACAATCTACCATTCATTCACAATGGGGTTTTCAACAGATATTGGGCCATTTCCCATGCAGGTTTTGCAATGCCTGTAAATCCACCACAGCCTGCTCCACTGTTACCATCAATGAGAGAGTATGGTCCCTTAAGCAACATACCATGTGCAACTCTACCAATGTGATCTATGTCATTATTTGTCCATGTAAGAAATCATACATAGGAAAAACAGCTAGACCTATTAAAACTAGGATCTCAGAACACAAATCGAGAATTCGTACCAACACCAGTAATGCTCTGTTAGTGTCTCATTTCTTGGAACTAGGTCAACTGTGACAATCTCAAATAGTGGGCACTAGAACGCGTGATAGGGACATATCGACTTAACACGGCAGCTAGACTTTCCCAACGGGAACAGTGGTGTATGTACCAAACTGATAGCTACCGCAATGGCTTGAACCACCAAGAAGAATGGCTTCACTGCATTACTTGAAGGCTGCTTGATGGCTTTTTGCATTTTGAAAAGGTTGGTTAAATTTCTGCTATAAGGCAATTTGCAAACAGTGAAATTAGTGTAATGATGTTGCACAACGCTGCATGCACAGCACTCACTATGGAACAACGTTGGCCCTCCGCTCCTTACATTTCTTGTTTTGTATGAATAGTACATCACATATACGACCTCCGGTATGTTGTCCATAGACATTGGTGATCCAACCCGGGTATGGAGCACATATATCCATATAGATTTGGACTGTAGGCTTTAATTCCTTCTGAGTATTTGACAAAGCATAGGGACAGGATCTTCCCTTGCTTTTGTCAGCTGGAATTGTGGTCAATAGTGCGTTATCTACGAACTTACAGAACAAGCTCTTTGTCTCTTTAAGAGCCGTTAAACGTATCTGATGTCACGTGACTGTTTTTCGCAGTCACATGCTTTAAAGGTCCGCTATTTCAGGAAGCGGATGTGGGAGTTGATCCATCTCCCGATCACCCTGGAGGTACGCGAGGACCGCCCTTGCACATCAGGATATTCACTCGTCGGCTGCCGTAGATTCTGGCAAGAGCGGACGAGAGATTGGATGCCACGCGGCCTGCAGTATAATTTCCTTTGCCACGCAGGTATGGATACGGCTGTCCTCCAAGTTCCCTTTGCCCTCTTTGTTTATAAAATAATTATTTCTTGTCTCGATTCAACTACATTGCTTAAGGATTGGGACACAGGGCATCACTCTGTTATTTATCTGCTTTGGAAGGGCACTGTACTGAAATCTGTTACCATATGGCGATATATATTCCTGCCTACCAGGCCACCCTTCCCACCTAGCTACCCCCAAAACCACACCACCTCTGTCAGCAACAGCCGAGTTGTCACCCCCACCAACTTTAGCTCTGCTAGAACTCTGCCCCATCCTAGATCTTATGTTCCATGTCTGACAAGAGGCACTAATCCTAGTACTAAATCCAACTACACCAAGCCTTGTACAAAGCCCTCTACAACCCAGCCTCCAGGAAACACACTCAGTCAACCCTAACCTCACAGCCCGGAACAATAGACTAGGCACCAGACTCTCTCCTATGATTAGCAAGCATTCTGCCAAACCCCACACCAAGTCTTACAAAAATGATACAGCCTCTAACATGCCTAAACTACTCCCCCTAAAAGGAGCATTACTAAATGTCAGATTCCTTGTGGCCCATCCTACAGATATCGCGGACACCATCCTGACCAATAATCTTGACTTCCTCGCCATAACAGAAACTTGGCTTCATGAGGCAGCAGGACCTTACTTAACCCTAGCCATCCCTGACAAATACTCCATCCTCAGAGCTGATAGACCCAATGCTTGGGGAGGAGGTGTAACTATCATCTTTAAATCCTCTCTAGACCTCAGATCTATCACTACCGCTCCACGTAAATTCTGCGAGCATCTCACAATCAAGTTGCAATAGCACTTTTTTCCATTCACCTAATATATAGACCGCCAGGCCATCCTTGAACCTTTGAGGAAGACATCACCTCTCTAATAGCTAAAAACTCTAAATCTTCAGCACAAATGATCATCCTGGGTGATTTCAACCTTGGGTACAAAGACCCCAATGACTCCCCATCCTCCTCCTAAACTAATGCTTTAGTCGAACATGGCTTCACACAATTTGGCGTTCAACCTACCCACCATAAGGGTAGAACCATCGACTGGGTAGCTGCCCTCAATTGCAACATGACTTGCAAAGCCCCTAACCTCTCGCCTGGACCGACCACCATCTCATCCCATTAGATATTAATATCAACAACCCAGACCCAAAAAAGTGCCCTACTGCACCAGCCTGTCCGACCAGGAATAAGCGTAACATCACTGCTGAAGCCTTAATACCTTTGGTCCTCCCCTCCCTCAACGCACTTCCGGTCACTGCCGACATCAACCTATTGGTCAACACCTATAATGATTCCATGACCAATGTCATTGATACCATTGCTCTATTGAAATTGCGCAAAGGAAAACCGAGAGCCCACTTGACCTCCTGGTACACCCCTGAACTCAAACTATTGAGAAAAAAGAAAGCTAATTTAGAAGCGCTCTGGAAAGCGGCACCTTCTGTGGAAAATAAATCCAATCTTTCGAATATCTCCTCCTTATACAAAAATGAGATAATTTGCACAAAAAAGAAGCCTAAACGTCAGGATAAATCAAGCAGGGTCCTGCACCAGAGAACTCTTCAATATCCTGAAGGAATTAGAAAACCCTAATCACCTACAGATACCTGCACGAAAGACGAACCCTGGTGCACCAGTATCCAGAATGCCCTTGCCAATAAAATTACAGGACTCCAAACTAAAATAGAATGGAAACGACAACAACTAACCAGTAGCAAGTTTACCAGCCCTAATACACCACCGCCCATTGACACCAACCTAGACACACAAAGGGTCACTCCACTAGAAGTACAAAAAATGGTAGCCTCTCTAAAACCGTCTAACTGCAAAGGGGACAGTTGCCCTGCCCAGATTATAAAAGATGCAGCCAGAGATCTATCCCGCTTCATCACCAAACTAATAAAACTATCCTTCGCCTCCAACTCAGTCCCTAGTAACTTGAAACAATCATGGGTTCTCCCATTGCTAAAAAAACAATCACTAGACCCAACCATACCCACCAATTATAGACCCATCACTACAGTCCCATTCTTGCTAAAAATCCTTGACAGTTGCCTACCTGCAAATTCAGGACCACCTTGAGACAAACCAACTGCTAGGAATGTGTCAATCAGGCTTTAGACCTCAACATGGAACATAAGCAGCCCTTGTTGACCTCAAAAGTCAGATTTATCAAATCAAAGACAAAGGTAACGCCGCCATCCTACTCCTTTTAGACCTGCCAGCAGCCTTCGACTTGGTCGATCACAAAATCATGTGTAACCACTTATCTTGCGCTGCTCACTTCTCCTCCTCTGCTGTCATGTGGATACAATCCTTCCTGGCTAACAGAACCATGAGGGCTTTCTCACCAGTAGCGGCAGCTGACCCCATCCCTATTACATGTGGTGTCCCACTAGGCTCATGTGTTTCGCCCACTTTATGCAATATATTTACAAAGCCACTCTTTGACGAACTGGACCATCTGGGTGTCACCTACACCAAATATGCCGATGACACCCAGATACTTATTACCCTTTCAGGTAATTACAATTCTGACATCATCCGGATTAACAACATCTTTACCATCATTCAGGCATGGATGGCCACACACGGCCTCTTTGAATGAGACAACTGAACTTCTCCCTGTCGGCTCACCCAATAACCCTTTGAAACTTAGCCCTAACTACAGCAGCATCATCATTGATGGCAATATTATTCTCATTGTTAAAAGTGTGAAAACCCTCGGCTTTTATCTTGATGCCAACACTAACCTCTCCAAACAACTTAACATGACCGCCTCAGCCACCGACCTACACTGGCAAGCTGATCAGGGCCTGCAGACCTTTCTTTTCCTCTGATAGCTGCCTCACAGTGGCCAGGGCTCTTATAGAGTCTAAACTGGACTACTATAATAGCCTATACCTAGGCGCAAACCAATCCATCATTAATAAACTACAGGTACTCCAAAATAACACGCTACGAGCAGCATTAAACATCCCAAGGTGTGACCACATCTCCACCACTAGAAACACATGTAAATGGCTCTCCATAAAACTTTGCCTCACATACAAAGCCTTAAACCACCTAGCCCCTCCTTATCTCACCAGTAAATTTACCTTGAAGTCTGTTGCCAGAACCACTAGATCTTTCAACACATTATGCCTTACAGTGCCCAGATTCTCCTTAAAAAGAGCTGGAGGATCCAGTTTCACGGTCCTTGCTTCCCAACTCTGGAATACCCTTCCATTTAACATCAAATCCATCGAGTCCTTTCAGTCATTTAGGAAACGGGTCATCAGTTGGTTACTGAAAAGAACGTAGCATTTACCCCCTTCCTCCTTCTATGTTTGATGCTACTGCCATGTGTTTTTTGCCCGTAATTGTGTTTTTCTAATCACAAATTGTATAATGTATAATTGTAAACCTATATAATGTACTTTGAAACCTTGTACCGAAGCGCCCTTTTACCTCTTGGTCTGGAGCGCTATACTAAATATGTAAATAAACAAACAAATCATATCTACCGATAAGTGAGAGATTGTGGTTAAAATCACTTACCCAGTAACCTATCGTCTAATGTGACTTGTGAGCAGAATATGTGATCATTCTCATTTTCTTAAAACTTTCCCTGTGAGCTGTTACAAAACATTGTTTGGAATACGCTTCCAAGACATCTTGTTAACACATCCAGTTGCCTGGGGATGTGCTTAAGTTTCCTGGTGAGTGATTTCTCCCTCCAGGTTGATGGAATCACTCTGGGGAGCATTAAATGTGTCAGTTCTTGTTTACTGGTAATAATAGTATCGGGACATATTTCACACACATAGAATATCATAGTTATCTTGCTGTTTGCAGCTATTAACTTACTATTTTCCCTAATCAATGTATACTATTAGTGCACGGGTTGCCCACCCATGAAATCGTTGTCATAAATGAGTTCGGATAATAGGATTCAATTAGGATGGGAAGGTAGATGATCCCCTATTTTGTCACAAGCCTCAAACACTGCTACCATGAACAGAATAAAATGTACTTTAAATGAGCAGTTTTGCACATTTCACGTACCTAGTTAGTGATATGCTGTTCCTGTTAAGCTACATGCACAGTGGTCTGCGTGTTTTCAACTCGCAGGCACCATCCTAAGGTTTGTATATATAGAAATGAAACGTGTGACCTCACGAGCTTCTTTGCACGTGGCGTCACCATTGTAAACATTGGCGTAGCTGCGGCAAGAAGCCTCCCTGATGTAGCGACGCTCGCCCAGAGACAGAAATCTTTTGCACAGCCACCTGCTACAATTATAGCATAGCAGTAATGTTGCATATTCCATTAAAAGCCTAAAATTCCTATTCCTGTTTCTCGATGTTAAGGCTGATCCTCACTTTGCACAATAATCGGGTGTGACAGTACAGTGCCCAGAGTGCCCACCTGGTTCATTTATTAACAAGCAACTAATAAAATAAAGGCTAAATGGTTAACAGTTTGCATAAACCAGGCAATTTTGATGCTAGTACTAGTAATTAGTGTTGTCACCAGTGATAGCATCAGTGATTTTGTAATGTCATCAGTGTCCGCATACAACATGTAATTAGTGATGTCATCAGTGATGTCTGTGATGTCATTGCGGTCATAGGTTGCGCCTCAGGCGGTTCAAAGTTAAAGTGGCTTTAGCTGAATTTGAGGTTTGTTGTGGTAAATTCTCACTTTAACGTCCCTGCAACAAAAGTATTTTTCCTTGAATATATATATTTCTGAGGGTTGTGGATCTGCTTATATCACATGCTATGCATAGGCCAACATCTAGTGGGAGTCACAGAGTATTACATTATTTGTTTTTTGAAACTCGAAAAGCGACGTCGACAGGGGCTGTCAGTAATTCTATCCCTAGTGTGACGTCCACTGTACCCATGGTCCTTCAAGTGTCGAGGTGCCTCAGATTGTTTTTTTTCCACCATCATAGTCGGATGCAAGTAGCGGAGTTCCTTCTTTCTGGCTAAAGCCATTGATTTAAAATTAGATTTCTTCCTATCCTTTTAACAGCCATACCACTGTAATATCTTCGGCGACTGCTTGCAAGGACCGGTTCTTCGACGACGGCTACTTCGACCATCTCTGCGATCTTTGACTGTGGCCTTCTTAAGCCTCAACGGGCCTTGGCCCTTCACAGTAGGGAGAGTCGGGGGAAGTCATAACTTCTTTCCTTTTAAAGAATGATTATTTCCCTATTCTTCCTTTTCCATCACCAAGCTGCCATCTTTCCATACTATGGAAAACACACCATTTAAATGTTGGCCTTCCTTTAACAGGAGGTTTCCCTGGAAGGACTCACACAGGGTGTGTAACCTCTGCCTCTCCAGAGACCACGCTGAAAAGCATTTAATATTCTGTTAACTTTTTTGGCCCTAGACACTAAGGGACCGTAAGACTAAGCGCTGGGCCGATCACACCAGGCAGGTCGAGACAGCTCTTTAGGTGGAGTGAGCCTCCAGCAATGGCAGGGTTGGTGTCCTAAGTGATACTGAGGGCGATCAGGACTCAACGGTTTCCCACGTGTGAGCCCGCGACTCCCTCAGACAGGCCAGCAGTTCTGCTATGGAGAGGACACCTGGTGGCTCAAGCACCCACACTGCACGACACACAAAACACACCCCAACAGCGAACAGTCGATGACTTCAACGACCGATAAGCCACACGCGTGTCAAATGGAAGTTCCAAAAAATCCCTGTCCTCTGGGCAATCATGATCGCGTTTGCCACATGATAGGCCCCAAAACAGATGCAGAGGCTGTTATGAACACTGCAAACAAAACGGACAAATCCTTCTGTACAGACGAACGTGTGTCGAAAGACGCATCAACAGCACTTTCCAGTTACTCCAAAATGAAGGAGCTCAGTAAAAACCATGTCCCAGACACACTCCTCACTCCAAAACGTCAAAAAAACACAATCTTTGATGCCCCTACTCCCTAAATTCCCTATTCCAAAGGCTGAATACCCTCTGTTTCTAGTGACACCCTTTCAGCACACACAAAAACCTACATCAGAGAGAATCTCTACCCCTGTTCCCACATGTTTTCCAAGCTCGACCCAATGAACTCCTGAACAATTCAGCAAAGTAATGCAGAGAATGTCGTGCTTTGTTGACTTTCTTGATTATTATCCTGATCAACTGTACAACCTCCAAGGACCCTCACAAAGGGTGTCAGCTAAAAACCAGCCTGCCACCAAAAGACCACGACTAGACACTGCCCAGTCAAGTACTTAACAGGACATACCTGAAGACCAATACTAGGTTCTCAAGACCCTGGTTCAGTAGTAGACCAAGGGGACCTAGATGACACAGGCGAGTATTATGATGACAGACATCTACACACTCTCCGGACCATCATGACCAACCCGTGGTTGACACCTCTGTGGATAATCGGCTGCAGTGTAATGAGCTCCTTTTAAAGGCTACCAAGCATTCTAAGATTGATACGCAAGAGGCACAAGTTGACAAGGACTTTGTAGAGGATATCCTTGGGGATAGGAGGTCTGAGGCACATTTTATACCATTCAGCCTTCACTACTTACCTTATGAGAGCAGTTAACCCCCGTATTGGAAAGATGTTAAGATCATCCCCCTCTGACCCATTGTACATCAGGGGTTAAGTAAACCTGACTCTCTCCTCTTAACTACCACAAGATAGAGAGTGGGCATGCCCTTAGCCTCTGCTGAAGCCCTTGCTGACAAGGAGAGCAAAGAAATATATACACTGGGCAGGAAAGTAGCTTCCTCGGCTGCATACCAAGTACGGATACCTAATAACCCCACACTCTTGGCAATTTACAACTGCAATAAAAGGGATGAGATCTCACAAAAAATAGACTCTGTCCCAGAGCAAGCAGATGGCAAATTTCATCCTGAAAAATAATCTGGACGCCGCAGATAATGCAGGCCGTACAGTAGGTGAAGGTACACTAATTAAGCACCATGCATGGCTAAGGCAATCCGGCTTTAAGCTTGAAACCAAGCCACCGTGCCTAATATGCTGATCGAACCAAATGCATTATTTGGGATCAATGATGCACTAAAAAGAGCTAAACAAGAGTACGACACCCTCAAGTCCCTGGGACAACTTGCTAAAAAACCTTTTGTGCAGATAGGTGTTTTTAATACATGCCGCTTTTGAGGACAAAACTCCCAACGGTCCTCTAACTATAGTCAAGGTGGACAAACTTCATCTTGGGGTTCTTCACAGGGGCAGTTCTCCCAGTAGTTCTCCCAGCAAAATGTTCAAAGGGGGCACAGAATATCTAGGAGTAGAGGCAGAGCCTCCTCTAACAGAGGCTCCACCGACCCAAAGCAATGGCCACCCGCTCCAGTACCCATCCAATGCTTCTCCACCAAGTGGTCGTATTTAGCATTTTACCCACGCATGGGAGAGGATCACATCAGAAAAGTGTGTATTTTCCACTGTACCGGGAGGCTATTGCATAGAAATCATACAGAGGCCACTCAACCACCCACCAAGGCAAAGACAAGCGATGCAGGAGGAATGGCACATTCTACTGGAAGAGGTCAAATCACTGCTGCAAAGGATGCTATTGAGATGGTCGCAGAAAACTTGGTAAATAAGGGTATCTATTCAATGTACTTCCTTGTCCCAAATAAAGACCTTACAATGTGCCCAGTCCTAGACCTGCACCCTGCAAACACATATATCAAGCCACAAAGGTTTTGCAATGCTACAAGAAATAATCCCACTGCTTAAACAAGGGTGCTACATGGTAACATTGGATATGAAAGAGGCATACTTTCATTTTTCAGTTTTATCAGCTCACAGGAAATTCATGTGTGTCAAAATAGCAAATCAGCACTACCAATTCAAGGTGCTCCCCTTCGGCATAGCCTCCACTCCAAGGGTATTCACCAAGGTATTGGCAGTAGTGGTGGCACACTTACGCAATCAATCTTGGTGTACCCTTATCTGGACGACTGGCTGATAACAGGGGAATCCCCCCAAATTTGCAAGCAAAATGGCAAAAGATCAATCAACCTTCAGTTCCAATTATGGTTTTCAATCGACGAGAAAAAAATCAAGCCTTGTTCCAAGCCAAACCAAACAGTTTGTAGGAGCTATCATAAAGACAAAGGAGGGGTTAGTCTTCCCCTCAAACGAAAGGCAAATTCCTCATCTTTCCGGTCACCAAATAACCGTACGCAAGGGAATGCACCTGGTCGGAATGATGGCTTCATGCATTTATCTACTTACACACGCATGGTTGCACCTGCGCCCAATGCAGTTAGGAAAGTGGTTAGTGGGACGATACAGTGATTGTTTCGCTAACCCTAGTACAAGCACTTCGCTAGGTGGTCAAAAGAAAATCTGTTAAGAGAAATTATTTCACAATCCTCCAATAGAAGCGATAATTACAACAGACACCTCACTCTCCAGATAGAGAGCCCATTACCTTCACCACACAGCGCATGGCCTGTGGACACAGGTTACAGCCCAAAAAAACATCAACCTTCTAGAACTACTAGCGGTACTTAAAGCCCTGCAAGCTTTCCAACTGCATCTAAAATGCCAAACAATGCAAGTCCTCACAGACAGCACTACTGCCATGTTATACATATCCCGGGAGGATAGCTCAGCTGCAACCTGAAGCACATTATAAATACGCAACTAAGACAAATAAACAATTGCGCAACTAAAAAACAAACATTTCCTGTAACAGCGTCTCAATGCCTGCGGGCTCTGTGAGCGCTTTAAAAATGAAAATAAATAAAATAAATGAGCAGGGAGGCACACTCTCAAAGTCTGTCCAGGCTATCCCAGAAATATTTGAAGTCTACACTCAAGCAGAATATGTTTCTAGTGTCTCAACCTGTTTCAGGGGAACTAAATTCTCTAGCAGATGCTCTAAGCAGAGATCCTTTACCGGAGAAACACGAGTGGCAACTCAACAGAGGAATTCTAAACAATGTCTTCTCCCTCTGGGGTTATCCTCCTTTAGACTTGTAAACCACAAGTCTAAACGCACAATGCCCAGACTTTGCAACCAGGTTTCCCCAACCCAGATCCAAAGAGAACGCTCTGTGTATGAGCTGGTCAAGGAAATTTGCTTACACTTTTTCACTGACACCGCTACTGATCAGGAAGGTGCACAATTTTCAACAGGAACAAGGGACTCTTATCCTGGTTTCCGGATCTGCTCACACTGGGGATGTGCAAACCAATGTAGCTCCCGTGCCCCTACAACATACTGTCCCAGCACAGTGGGACAACATTCCACCCACATCCTCAATCTATGAACTTGGCAACTTGGCTCCTGAAGTCATAGAGTTTGGACGTTTAAAATTAAAATTACCTCAAAGGTGTATGGAAATCCTCGGAGGCACTCAAACCTAACACCAGGCACTGCTATTTCAACAAATGGAAAACATTTGGAATATGGTACCAATCAAAGGATGCGAGTCCTATTGAATGTACTCCTTCACGCATTCTACACTACATGCTCCAGTTACTAGGCTCTGGCCTAGTATTCAACTCCATCAAGGTTCACCTAGTGGCTCTGTCGGCGTACACACTTGACAAAACAAGGTATCCTGGTGGAAAGTTCCTGATGTTCAGGCTTTCATGGAAGGAATAACAAGACTTCACCCTCCATTTTCAACCCCCCTCCAAGTTGGGATCTTAATGTTGTACTCTCAAAGCTCGTGGATCCTCCCTTAAAGCCTGGGCATTAATCCAGCCTCAAACACCTAACACACAGAACAGATTTTCTGGTAGCCATCACCTCATTAAGAATGGTTAGTGAGATGCACGCTTTGTCAGTATGTATGTAACAAGTCCCAACGTACTGAAGCACGGGAAAGCGGAATACACTCCCAAGAACCGTAACCAGAAAAAATAAACGAGAAGCAAAAAAAAAAAGGAAAAACACCATGGTCACACTTTTCCTTAGTTTAAACTTTATTCAGTGCAAAGTGGAAAAAAAGGAGAAATGCAGGCAGTTGACGTTTTTTGTGGCTGTCCAGCTGCTTGATCAAAATAAGGATGTGAAGTCAGCCATGTATTATAAACAGTTACCTCAGCTCTATGGTTGAATGTGACAATAGACATAGAAAATATATTGTGTTTCCCAGCAAATTGAAAACCAGAAAGGCAGGCATGTTTGAATGGAACATAGAATGTTTAAAAAAATAAACATATGAACTGAAGCCTAGCTATAAAGATAGCCATGGACCAAATCTGTGTGCAGTGCACATGGACACACAACCAAAGCAATCCAAGGCAATATATGAGAATGTGTGGTAAACCAATCTCATGTGCAGAACTATTTGAACGCAAGTTTGACAAACTAGTAGAAGAACCACAAAATTATGCAAAGGATACAAGCTGAATAATCAAGACATAATGTCTAAATCAGTGCCTTTGTAAATGACAGAATAAATAAATGGTTATGCAGTCCTACTGCGCACAGAATGCCATCATGCCGGTATCATAACGCTGTTTAATCATAATCAGAGATATGTTATGTCATTTCTGAAAAACATTTACTTCAGCCCTAATGCAGTTCTATAGCTGCTAATCAATTGCCAAAGGTGCAAAATTCACCAATAAAGTGCATACTGTCACTAATGCAAACAATGCAAGTAAGCACAATAGTGCAGGTGCAAAACAGCAATACAGTACAATTCCAAGTAAACAGTTACGCACAAAAGTGCATGTGCAAACAAGGCAATATAGTACAGTTGATTTCCAAAATAAAGTGAATAGTGCAAAATACATATGGCAAAACTGCATACAGTGCTCAATAAAACACCAGAGAAATAATAAAATACATGCTCAAAAGACATAAAAAATACATTTTGTCAACAAACACCTGTGTACGAGCGCGATATAAATAAAATCTCGTATCATAAAATCATAACAAGTCGCATAATAACACCAGGGAGGCCAAAGTGGCCTAAAACAGATGAGGAATTCAATAAAGCCTCCTTAATAAAGACTGACTATGAAGTGCGAACAAAAATAAGAACCAAAATCATAAAGAAAACATGGATCTGAATAATAAAACAAGACTAAAAAAAAAAAGAGAAAGGACAAAGAGAGAAAATAGTAAAACCCAAGTAAACTTATGATCCACAATAAAAGAAGAAAAGAAGTCTCAAGCATAACTCAATCGGAAAATGGAAAAGCGGAAAAGGAATAAAGGGAAAAAGAAAAATACAAGCGAACAGAAATGCAAACAGGCAAACATAAACAGAAAAGGAACCAACCAAACTCCTCAAAATAATCACATGGTATAGACAACTCTTAACTGATATTCAGTCTAAATAAAAAATAAAAAACAGCATATGCTGAAAAAAATCAGGCCAAGAAACAAATACAGATTTAAAAAGGACAATCAAATACAATAATAAACCTTAAGCAATTGCAGAAATCAAGAGGGATAAACAACTATTGCAAAACATATAATAGGTTCAAGTTCCCAGGAAGGTATAAAGTTCCTCATCCAGATTGTGGCCTCTTGTTTTTTTAGTTTCTGAATCCAAGAAACATCTCGTCTCTGATTGTCTCAAAGAGAATTCTCTATTACCACCTCTAGGTGGTGCACAAATGGACTGTATCCCAAAGAAAGTAAAACTGTCCAGTTTGCCAGCATGAACAGTTTTAAAGTGCATCCCCATAGAATATGTAGGGTCACCATTCTTAATGGCCCATATGTGTTGTAAAATCCTCAATTTTAGCTTACCTATGGGACTAACTACATACCATTTCTTGCAGACACAGGTAAGGATATAAACCACATAGGTCATGTCACAGATGATTCCGGTCAGAATTGGAATATCTGTGGCTAAAACGGGATGGCGAAAACTGTTCATGTTGGCAGCATATTGGCATGCCTTACATTTAGTTCACCTAAAGAAAACCTGAAGTGTTGGTGTTAAGCTAGGATTCAATCTCTGAACCATCAATAGGACTCGTGTAGCTAGACACTAAATTGTCCTCGAGTGAGGAAGATTTCTGAAAGGTGATGTTAAACCTTTCACCTAATATTCCACTCAGATGTTCGTCTAGTTTCAATACATGCCAGTGTTTGGTGATGATATGCTGTATTGCACTGGAACCATTCCCGTAGGTTAAGATCAGGCGTGAATCCTGTTCTACAGGTAAAATAGGTGAAAGTCGATTCGATAACAGAAGAGATGTTCTGTCCTTTTCTCGGGCTTTAGTATAAGCTCTTTCTAGAATCTTCTTCGGATAGCCACCTTTCTGAAATTCTTGGGCCATAAAAGCACATTCAGTATCAAAGCTCTCAATCCTTGCACAGTTTCTTCGTATGCAAATAAATTCACTGTAAGGTATGCTCCACTTCAAGGCTGTGAGAAGGTTGCTTTTGGCATGATGTGGTTTGTTAGATCTTGTTGGTTTTCTATGTAGTTCAGTGACCACAGCTCATCATTGGCCACCGTACCAAGAATATCAAGAAACGCGATAGCAGTCTTGCTGTGGTTCTCAGTAAATTGTAAGTTGAACTGGTTCTTTTTTCAGAATGTTCACAAACTCTTGCCATTCAGTAGTACTTCCATCCCAAATGGCAAACAAGTTGTCAATATATCATAGGCACAGAGCATTCTTGTCGGTGAATTTAATGTTATTCGGGTGCCACACAACAAACATCTCCCACCAACCCATGGTGAGATTGGCGTAGGGGGGGAGCAAAAGTTGAGCCCATAGTGGTCCCCTGGAGCTGGATAAAAAATAATTTGTTAAATAGGAAGGTGTTATTGTTAAGACACAAACCTATAATTTCCAGGATCATTTTGCTGTGCTCCAAATAGTTCATAGATCTGGAATGCAAAAAGTACTTGCAGGCTCGCAAACCAAAGGTATGCTTGATAGACATATAGAGAGAGGTTGCGAGTAAGAAGGATGGTTCCCAGGGAATACCATCTATCTTATTAAGGAAGTCTTTGGTGTGTCTCAAATGCGAAGGTAAAATAGTGACAAACAAAACTAGGGTTTCATCAACGAATTTGGAGATATTCTCGAGAAGAGCTCTGCATAGCGTAACAATTGGTCTGCCCGCTGGTCTTGTCAAATTCTTATCCAATTTGGGCAGAAAAAAATTTGTTTGCATGATCGGAAATTTCAGATGTACAAATATACACATGTCCTCATCCAGAAGACCCTTGTCATGCCAAGTTTTGAGAAGCTCCATGAGTTCTATTTTCATACATTCCGTTATATATATATTAGCATTATTGAGGGTAAGAAAATGTTCCCTTTGCAAGGCCCCAGACAGCACATGGTTAGAAAGCACAGCATTGCAGTTTAAATAAATTGATAGGGATTTTTGTTGGTTCATGGTGTGTCCAAATGGCTGAAAGTGCCATGGCTGAAAGCAAGGGAGGATAGCTGGAACCGCACAAATAGGTCTTTCCCATGCTTCCAGTTTAGATAAGCAACAATTAAGTTACTTCTGTTGCTAGAAGACATAAATATAAAAATGTTGCTTTCCAGGCGCACCTAGTAATGTTGGCAATAACACACTAGCAAGACACACCCACTGTGCCTCCAATGGTGAAAGTAGTTCAACACACACATGAAGAATACATTAACAGGTGAAATAAATTGAATGCAAAAGGTCTCGTACACTGGCCTTACAGTACAATGAATAAGCTATGCACGTCACAACCCAGTTAGATCAAACACCTGCAAGCAGCAGAGTGTCTCAGTGGGGACTACAGGATGAGCTGTCTAAAGTTGGGCAAACTGTCTGGGAGATTGGGGCCCGGCATGGAGAGATGAGATGTAAGTGTCTTTGATAGTTTGTGGGCAAGGCAACGTTTTGATATCTCTTGTCCCACCAGTCAATTGGACTGTTATGGATAAGTGTAACACCCAGGGCCACATCAGTAACTGGCACCAGTATTCTAACAATGTCAGCATATTGTGGTTCCAATTAATTGGAGCACAGACTGATGATGATCTGCATAATGTGAGGGAGCCTGGGCGGGCTCAAAGATAATGAATGCCAAATTATGAGTAATGTACATTTTCATATATGTGGTTTATTTTAACACCCAACATAAATGTGTGAATGATGTTTTTCATAACTATGACAATGTAAATAAACCCCCGGGTTACCAGGAAGTGAATAAGAATGTCTGTGGATCTTCTACCAGCTGACTGCATTAATAAAGCTGGTTTATTTGTGTGCTTTGGCTTGCCTCCTTATTTTGGTTGGTGTGGATTCTTTTGAGCGGGTTTACATTCACATCAGGAATGAGCAGTGGTATATCAATCTCTCTTAAGTTTCCTCATAATGCTAAAACAGATCCTTCTGATTTGCCTGGTGCGCCAGTCGCTGGGGTGGTTTTTTGTATGCAGTAGAATATATGCTCTTATATAGATTCCCATCACTGGCACTTCCTGGAAATGACCCAATGTTTTCTTCTGTAAATAACTCTAAATCTTCTGCACATGCAACACCTAGTTCATCTACAATGGCACCCTCCACATACATTTTCTACGCTATCTTCTGTCCCTATGGTCTCCTGCTGGAATCATGCCCAATGTGTAATATCCACTTTAAAATGTAACTTTCTAAAAAGTGAATCACCACTGTTGGTGTAGAATTTCTCCTCGGTGATGAATAAAATTGCTAACTTACATTACATGCCGATATTATTCTGTTTAGAAATCCATTTAATGGCCTTAAATATGTGTACTAAACACACATCACAATGTGTACTCCTGCATACCCGGACCTCTCAGGGTATAAATGACCATTATAAAATAAGGAAGGTGATACGCAGAGCATCCATAAGCACAACTTCTTTAATGTCTATGCAGCCTGAGGCTGGCCCTTCAGGGACTCACCTGCAAGAGGCTAAGACTGATTCTTTGCTGAATGTCATCTCAAATCAAGTTGCTTCAAGTCATCCCCCTGCACACATAGGAATTCAGGTTTAGGGGATGAGTAGCATAATGACATCCCCTGAAACCAAAATATTTGAATCCCATTTGCATCATTACCGCTGCCAACACTTTCATATTCATCCTAATCGAAAGCCATCTAGTAATTTTTTTCTTGTCAACCCCCTAGCAAATGGTGTCTACGTGTGTGGAGTCTACAGAGTTGCCTTTGGTAAAATTGAAAAGAAAGATTAACTATTTAATAAATCAATGAATTGACTGTGTCACATTAAGGGAGGTGCTTCTGTTATTGGTGGTATGGAAATTGGAACTCTGAACATGAACCACATACTTTCTGGTCATGGTTGATCACCCAGAACTGCAATGTATTAGTTCCACAGTGGCAAGTGAAGTAATTCCAGTATTTGAAAAGATATTTGCAACATATTCCTTGCCTGCAGAAATTAAAACAGCCAAGGAAGCGATTAGAGATGTGCTACTGTCTGCCCCTTGCGCCTGCAGAGGGAAAAGGGGATGTTGGAGGGCGAAGGAGCTTATAGGGGAATCTCCCTGCTCACAGCTTTCTCAAGCAAATGCCTCACACTTCAACATATGTTTATCCTCCCAGAGGGATAGTCCTTCCTTGTTTTCTGTGGAATTCTGGCGGTGGGTCATTGGATGTATTTGTGTAGTGCATTGCATTTGGATGTTTTCATTTAAATAAACACATTTGGACGGCACGGGCTGTCAAAGGAGACCATTGAACAGTCTATGAATCTGCAGGTGTCATGCTCTGAGCAAATTTACAACAGAGTTGAGTATCAAAGTCAGTGGAATAACTTGACTTAAAATGTTGGGAGGGGGTGACATCTAAACGGAAAGAGTCCCCTTCCAAATGAGGGGTACAAAATGGTTTGCCACGAAATTTAGGGGGAGTTCACACCCATGTCCGCCTCCTAAAACTAGACCCATGATCAATGTAAATAAAACAATCTAATTTCTAGTTGGACACATTTGCTAAGGTGCTACTCGGCATACAAATAAAAATGGACACCCAGTCTGTAAGCATACAAATTACTGCAGGGATCTGTTTTATTTACGCATGGCCCACATTGGCTTGTTAAAATCAAGGGGCAACTACGACTGATGTACACAATACATACATTTCACTGTTGCTTCGGCAAAACAAATGAAAAAGGGAAATACTTTCAGGGGTGTTTTGGGACAAGGGAAAACCTTTGTAACATTTAGTTAGGAACCGATTTTATTTTCTTGAGACATTTCTGGTATTAAGCAGTTGATGTAAAGTCACCAAGACAGAACATGTTTGAACTAATAAAACCTTTTCTATCAGGGGCTTCTGTGTTCTCAGCCAGGCGGGCAGTTAATCAAGGTTTCTGAAGACGCACAAAGTCCCACCATTTCAGTTTGTAAAGCAAACTGCCCAGCTGTAGGCTCGGTAATAGGATTTTTACAGCTGAAGCCAGGCTTGCCTTTTTTTTTCCTGTTTCCGTTCTCTGAAAACAGACATTTCTGAATGATTCCACATGACAGCAACATGTATCCGACTTTAGGCCAAAGTAATTGTTTTCACACTCCAGTTTGAGATATATATATATATATATATATACCTGAGCAACAATGCTGGTGTAAGTCCTGAGGATTTGCACTCCAAAACGGCTCTCCATTTGATGCAGAAAAATAAGTTCGCCGGGTTTGCTTCTTGGTGTTTTAAAATCCCAATTTGTTTAGGCGTCGCAATTGACAGATAAAATGGAGTACTATGTATACGGGAAACTATTTTTAAAAGGTGGAGTGTACAAATGCTAGGAATAAATAATCAGTGCATAGTAACTTTTGTCCTCATACAAAGTCCACCACAATAAACATTCAACCTTTACACAAATTACACCACTACTTCACAACATTCATTTTTCCATTTAGAGCAAGTGCTATGAAGCAATGTGTGTGTGTGCGCGCGCGCAGCAGATGGAACTCTAGTTAAGTCCAGCAGTTTCATTGGCTTTTTTGTGATATAGTTTCACCTTGACTGACTTAATCTGTATATCTTAATGTTAAGGTTTTCTTTTAGGCTATATATTCCCACAGGTAGTATTAAGTAATTGTGGCGCACTGGCCAGGTGCACCAATCACTATAATGGTTATATCCCCTTTATTAATAAATAACTGTGTCACACTGACCCTAGCTTTCTGCCATGACCCCTGCCACTGTGCACTGGTTAGGGTGATAGCCTATGACCAAGCGACTATGGCATTCCGCTAGCTACTTCTCACCATAAGAGTACAACGCCATCGCCCATTGGCCACTGCTTACCTTTTATTTTGTTTACCCTCTTTTATTCCCTCGAGATTTCCCCCCAAGAATTTCGTGGGAGGTATGTAAATAATTATAGACTAGGAGCGAACCCACTACTCCGTCAAAAAAGAATTACAACTGCATGGATTTGTACCAACAGTGGACCTTTTCACCTATGGTAAAAATAATGGACTCGGCACAAAAATGGCATTTATTGCGTGCTTATTAGGTTGTATGTTTTTTAATTAATCTGCTTGAAATTTCCTAGTTTTGGGGGCAGTGGGGAGTAGGCTTGGCAATTTCTTTGGAGCATTTAAATCAAATAAGTTCAGTGAGTCAAATATTATTAGCATTGGAATGTTGGCAAAGGTCCAGCGTTCATCGGTTGCGCCTCAAGTATAAAGCGGCGACTACCCAGCTGATGATTGGAAATTGAAGAAAGGGCTAGAACTATTGGAGGCATCACTGTGTCACATTGTAATTTGCTGTGTTTAAATAAATATTTCCACAAAAATGGTGTATGTATACAAAATTGTCCACATTTAACAAGGCTAATGAAATTATTATTTATTTTCCAGGGATTAACAAATTTACGAAGAAACTCAGAAATCCAGACTCCATTGACAATAATGAACTATTGGATTTCCTCTCCCGGGTACCATCAGATGTTCAAAAGGCAAGTAACTGATGTTGACACCAAGCTTTGGCATCATCACACATAAGGAGCGCCTGCTACCTTTTTTGAAATAATATCCGCATGCAGTACCAGTCTGCCGTGCAGCCCTCAAGCTAGAGCCAGTCTTGAGGGCCTTACTGAAGGACTAGCGACAAGCACCCGTGGTACGGTTTACGCGGGGTGGGGAGGACTGGCTTAGGGAACCATCGCGAGTCCTGAATCTCTCAATCTCCTGAAAGATTGTTCAAAATGATATTACCCAATGTAACAAACAGTATTTGTAGGTCATCGGATTGTATGACTTGTCAGAAATGTTTGCCTGGGAAAGGAATAGGACAAGTGGAGATGCGGTCTCTCTCGCTCTCTCTCTTTTGAATAGCCAGCCACAAAATTGAATGATTGGACTTAGCTGAGTGGCATTTTGTAGATTTGTTAAAGGAATCTGATGCAGTACAGGTTCAAATGAATCATTTCTGGTCAAGTGCATTTGGTTCTGGAAGTTGTGAAGTTCTGCTTGCATGGTATTAGGATAGTCCTTTTGCTTTATAATCAATATTACTTTGTTAGTTGTAGGTAGGATGAAGCTGCATGTTATCGTTGGCACAGGGAGCTCAGTTGACACCTACAGGGGACCCTTCACCTCCAGTGAACAGGTTCCTGATTCCAGTGCAGCCGGCAATGAGGCCTTGGTCAAACAGCGGTCACTTCCACAGTTCCCTGGTGGATGGTTGGGGGACAGAGCTCTCACCTCCCTTGTGTGTCTTTCGACTCACCTCTACAGTGGAAGAATTTAGTAAGGACTATCATTCCAACAGATGTCTAAAGATCAAATGTGTATTCTTCTCTTGGTGTTACATAGATGAATGAAAGAAAGGGGGGAGTCCCACTTCTTTGAAAGGAAAGATGCTGCAAAGGATTGGTCCAATGAAAACCTGCTGTAAGAGGGTCCCATTCCTGTTGTTGTAACAAGTGATCTTTACCTCATGACATCTCAACCAGAGTACCTTGCTTGGGGAAGTAGAGGTGACAGAAAAGGAAGAGAATCCTTACAGAAAGCGAGATGGTAAGTCCTTTCTACAGGTCTACCTTCCCTCTGTGGCTACTCTAACTCCACCCACGTCCCATGCCTGCCGATTTCAAATAACCTCCTGTGATCAGCATCCTGGAGTGAGGATTGCTTAGTTATGTCAGAGCTACCGCTCTGTTCAGTGGGAGGAGGGGAGGGTTACCCTTCCTGCTGGAGAATCACATGGGGAGCGTTCTGTCTATTATTGCACAAAGCCACCAAGAAACATCTGTCGTTTCATAGCAGGCCCTACTCAGAGGTGAGTCTGGTGTGATATTAAATTTCTGTGGCTGTATAGCTGCGTATCCTAGTAGTCACCATGCCACAACCCTTGCTTGACGTATATTTAAGGAGTTTCACACCATACTGACTTAAGACAAACAATTCTAATTTACTTCTGAGGTGCAGAAGATTAAAAAGCCAACTTGCCTGCAGGACCTTTGTGGTTCATCAGCAGTCAGGAATGCACTGGTGACCTTCAAATGCACTCTGTGCCAATGCAGAGCTGGGTCTGGAGCAGTAGAGAGACTGGTTAGAGCAAAGGCACATATGTACTATACTTTTGTCATGGAACATTTATAAAAGGGGGCCTGATTAGCAGGCCTCCCTTTCGGAAACAGAATTACCTGCACCATTTTATTTAATAAAAAAGGTCTTTCACAACCTTGCAGATAGCAATCCATCACACACTTTTTTTTCCGAATTGTGGCTTTATGTTGAAGAAAAGATGCCTTTTGAGTCGGTTATTCAGAGAGTATTTGGTTGTGTTTTCCGATCCAGTAATGTTTGTGACAATACCGTCTGCTGAATTTTGTCTTGCAGGAGATAAAGGTTGTATTGTGTGGTTCCTGCATACAGAGAATTACAATAATCAATTCATGCTCCTATGATGGCATGGGCACAGCACAGTGTGCTTCAGATGCAGACATTCAAGCTGCTTCAATATCATCGGTTTGAAGTTAGCAGAACTAGTGATGCTATTTACCTGCTTGTTCATGGTGTGGGATGAACCCACCACTATTCTACTGCCTTCACCTTCTTTTAAACCAGTATGGGGGAGCCAGTGTAAATGTCCATTTCCCTAGACAGGGAGTGAGTGGTCAACATCTTGACAATCTGTTTTGTTTTCTCCTTCTGCTCTGGACAGTTATACCTCATCTATTTCTCTACCTGCCCCCAAAAGTTGTATATGTGCAGGATGTTGCTATCAGCATCATTCTGTACACGGGGGGTGAGCTGGGTGTCCCCAACATGGAATACTGCTACAGATCAACAAGAAAATCATGTTGATATTTGATTAATAGGACAAAAAGGATGAGATACATGGTCACCCCACGAGTAACCACTTTAGATGGGGATTCTCTGAATCCCCATCTACCATTGTGGTTCTGTTTGTAAGAAGATTAATCCAGGCAGCGGTACTCCTTGACATCCTTTAGCTTTCTGAATACTTTGAAGTAGAATTGAGTGGTGGAGAGTGTTAAAAGCGCTGCAGAAAGGACACCTTTTTCTGCTTACTCTATTTTACCTTTATCTAGGATGTCGAAGAGGGTATCCATCTTCTACAATAGGGTACATTTGGTACCTTTGCTGGCAGAAACCTTGGCAATCAGCCCCCGGGGAGCTGCTCTTACTCAATGCGTGCCTGCAGCCCTTTTGTGGCAGCTTCGCCTAAGACTTTAAAGAGAAATGGCACAGTAAAGATGGGTTGATGGCTTGCACAGGTTGCAGGCTCAAAATAAATGTTTTCTTGTTAGGTGGCATGGTCCATGCCTGTTTTATGGCATCCGGGACTATAGAAATTCTGAACGTTGCAATTATAGGCTTGTTTTAACAAAAATTGACTTAACACGTCTTCACATTCCGTACAATAGTTTGAGGGTGGTGAATAATGGTCCTCGTTTCCGTGATGGAGATAGGTTTGAAATCAAAGAGGTCAAGAGACCCGGCACTGCCCGGAACGCTTCATTAGTCAGAGTCATTAACGGTTTTAACTGATTTAGCTTGTAGTCGGGCATATTATTCAGCTAGTGCAACACATTCTCTGATGTCCAAAATTTTGTCTTAGAAAAAAGATTTACGTTTATTATAGCAGTCTGTGGAGGGGTGGATGTTCATTAAGTGTGCCCACAGGTTTTTCCAACTTGTTAAATATGCTAAACCTTCACATTGGATAATTAACTTATTTGCCAATCTGTTGAGCATAGAATAGTTCTGGCCTCAAAAATTACAGAATTATATTTGCGTCAAGCCTGTTTGAGAGTGTATCAGTTGCCACAGTGGGGATCTCGTTGATAAGTTCGTTCGGTTCTACTTGGAATAGTTTTTATGTGTGAATTAAGTCTTCCTATATGCCATTTCATTGCTTATGCAGTTCAAAATAACCAACTTCGATTTTAAAGGAGCTGTTTTTTAAATTGTTTTGAAACAAAACAATACGGTGTCTGTTGAAAGAGTGGCCACCATGTGGTCAACGGAAGTAGCATTCTTGTTAGATGCCTGATTAGCACACGAGGGAGGGGGGCGGGGTGGCAGCAACCTATCAGGTTGCTCGGAACGTGGGCTGAATCTACCGATCTAAGCCCACATTCCAGGCAACCTGCTGGCTGCTTCCCCTTCCCGCACCACCCCCCCCCTTCTCCATTGCCTAAATATCCTCATGTCCCTCTTACCCTCAGCCCCACTTGCCAGCTTTCTTCTGCTCCAGCAATGTCAGCTGCCACTGCATTGTTGCTGCTCCTGCTTCCTGGCCGCCGCCGTGGAACTAAAAGAGGAGCTCTGTATGATGCCCCACGTTCCTAATCCAGGACGGCGATTTTAGTGACTCAAAATACAATGCTCTCAGCACCTCGGTTTACCGGCTTGGCAACCCAGAATGCTAATAGCATTCATACCCTCTTGGCCCAGGGACCCCAGTTAAACGCCCTTGCTATGCTCGGCCTATGCCATGGGCCAATAACACCCAATAGGGCTGGGGTATGAACACTTAATTATTACTGCAGAATGGATGTAGATTAATGGCTGTCAGCTTCCATTTGTCAAAATAAGAAGTTGGTACAGTAACAGTTTTTGAACAAGAGAAAGGAGTGTGTGGGGATGCTAAAAGGAACAGCAGGTTGTTGTTCCAATGGACAGACCGATAGTTCGTTCAGTGTGGTATTGCAGATGATTACCAATCCAGGGTGCAAACCTTGTTATGAATGGAGCTAGTTCCCATAAAGTGAAAACCCTTTAGTTTGAGGGCTTTTTCTTAAGGGAAACTTCAAAAGTTCTGGGGTCACTAAACTCCAGACTAAAGTTCCCGAACAGGACACATGGATCAGAGAGCATCATTGAGGAAAGACTCCTTACTAAAAGGTTTTGTAAAAAAAAAAAATCAGTTCACTGTTTCAAGGACAGTAAATTAAAAGGAACTCTGTCAAGTGAAAGCCACGAATGATACGCTGAGCACGGAGTACATCTCCCAAAGCGTTGAGGTTACTTTGCTAATCCAAACAAAATCAATGGAGTGGTTTCTCTTTTTTTTGTGCAAGTTTATTTTGTGACTTCTCTAAACATTTTGAAAGAGAGAATTTTGAAGAGAGCACTGCCTCAGCTGGGACTGCATGTGGTTCCTTTCAGAGTGAACATTTTGTTTGCACATTCACACTGCAGACACACTGACTTTGACTCTCATAGTTGCCTACTGTTACAGTAGCTTTTGTTTCTGATTGGAGGCTTACTATGTTACAGACTGTCAAGGAATCCAATTTCCCCCTTTATAAACACATCTCAGTTATGTGGACATTGTTGGTTCTATTGTCAGAAGTTTCTCTGAGATTTCAAATAATCTATTGGATTGATGGTTTATTTTCCAAAACTACCGTTTTCAGGGCACAAAAGCCATGCCTTCCTTGATCAGAGTAGTAGAGATCTGCTGTGATGGCATATCCAAGGAATGTTTTCTTTTCTTAAATCTAGCATGTCTAGTGTCGCCGACAAACCTGCCCTATGTTGGGCCTTCTCTTTATTGGTCAAATGATTTTAAACCTCTCCATTTCTACAAATTATCATTGCCTAAAAAGAATCTATCTTTGCTTTTAATGTGAGTTCCTCAATATTCACTTGGTAAATATAATTAATATGACGATTTTCCTTAGCAGACCGTCAAGCTTGTATGTGTAATGTATTGTCATGTAGTGAATATGAACAAGAAAAGGTCAGATGGCAAACTTTCTCAAATGTTCTTTGTTTGGGATTTGCTCATGGGAATTATTTGAACTGTACTTTGAGATGTAGGCCTAGGTACAGAAAAGAATACTATCACTTAATATGAGGGTTGCCCAATCTTCTGCCCCTTTTAGATGAGTTTAGAATGGTGTTAAGTAGCAGTGTCTGAGGTTGTGGTTCAAACAAAGTGAAATGGAGTCCTACAATTCCTTCTCAAGCCTATGTTGGGCTCCTCAACTCATTGGTTTCACATAACACACCAGACTTGGGAAATGAGGTAGGCTGATTGGCCAAAACCAAACTTGAAAAACTCAATCCGGATAATCTCTCCCAGTCCTCGTGTGGTTTCTTTGGGTGCCACTCTCAATCATTCTCTGGGCGGAGTATCTTCCTGCTTAATTGGCCATCTACATGTACCCTGGGAAGGATAGGGTGACATTCTCTCAGGGTCCTAGGATGGAGTGATAGTTATTGGCCGAGTCCCTGCCAACCATTCAATTTAATCCAAGCTCAGCAAGAACTGGAGCTCTAAAGAGGCAGAATTTCACTGTGTGACAAATCCGTAACCATATCCTTTCCACAGGGCTCTGGCTCTCTGGCACACATTCCCATCTCAATGGTTCCCTTGATGCCTTGCCACGTTCTTAACTATATGGGGGCTTACTGAATTCTCTTTTTCCTTCTGGCTTCACCTACACCTCATTGCTGCTGTGAAATGTGCCAATTCCTCTACCCATCCCAGTTTCTCCCTGATCAATCTCCAGGCTTAACGTTGTCCATAATACCACTGACTCGCTTTGAGCTTAATGTGCTCCATTGCCTATTCTCATTCTAATGCTCTGTTTGCCTTTCAGTATTTCTACTGTCCTCCACTTCTCCACCCTCATATGTTCATTGAACCCCATCTTTTGACCCCCCTCCCCCACTACTGATATGCAATTTCTTCTCCTCACCTTCCTTCTCCCTCACCTCCTTGCATCACTCCTCTCTCCTTTTCATGCCTTCTGCCCTGATGTTAATCTCTTCCTCTCCTCACTCTCCTCCTGCTACTTCTTTTTCACCTCCCTCCTTTCTGGATTTCCCTCTCTCTCTCTCTCTCTCTCTCTCTCTCTCTCTCTCTCTCTCTCTCTCTCAACACCGCAATTAACTCCTACTCTCCTTATATAGGTGACTAAATCCCCTCTCCTGGGCATGTCTCTTGATTTATTAGTTTTACCAATGTGTGTTGCTGGTCGAACAATCCCCATGTGTCCGTCTCTCTGTTCATGAAGCCCAGGCACTGCCCCCTATTCTTAGGTGGAAAGCGCCTAATCTGACCACCATCTTGGAATGTCAGAACCCTGATGATTGGTGCAGGAACAAAACATTGCTCTGCGCTTTACCCTGTAACATTGTGGTGGTCTGAGATAAAACAGAGATCCTTCCTATTGAGACCCCCTGCACCCTAGTTCTTCCCTTCACTCTAGCCTTCTTCCATGGGCGCTCCCTTTGCTCCCTCTTCTGAAGCCAGAAACCTCTGAGTCATCTTCGACTCCTTTCTCTCCTCCCTCACACTCAGGACATTGCCAAGAATTCCCACTTTCAGCTATTCCTTCTCAAACGAATTCTACTTTTCTCACCTTCCCAATGAGGCTCAATGGTACAGTGGTTCTCTCTAGGCTTGACTATTGCTATAGCCTCCTCTTGAATCTACTTTTGTTCACTCTGCGACCCCCTCCAGCTAATCCAGAATAGGGCAGCAGGACTTATCCTTGGCCTCAAGCCCAGGGACGCATCTCTCCTGCCCTACAAAGTCTGCACTGGCTCCCGGTTGCTGAACAGATTAAATTCAAATCCCTATGTATAATCCACAAGGCTGTCTAGGGCCGGGCACCACACCATCTGCAGATCTTACTTACTAAATTTTTCCCCTCTAGACCTCTGTGCTCCTCTAGCATCAATTCCTTGTGTGTAAAGTGGTTCCCTAAACAAGGGCAGGTAGTCGATTGCTTTTCTCAGCTGGCTCCCTTCTTTGGAACAGCCTCCCCCTCACTGTTCGTCTTGAGCAGAACCTTCTTAAATTCCAGAAGAGCCTCAAGACCTTCCTCTTTACTTCTTGCTTCCCTCCCTCTCTCATTAATTGGCACACTAACAACGAGCTCCACTAAAAAATACACTACGTTATCCAATCCTCCATGAAACTGCAATGTAAAGAGAAGCAATCCCTTGAACTTTTGTGCCCAAATACGCCATTGTGTTGGGTGTCCTGACCCACGTTTGGACTATTATGCTGCAACATTTGGTGCTGTGGGCTTAGGAAATCCAAGAGGGTGGAAAAGAGCACATTTGCGCCAGAATCCTGGAGAACCGTGCAGTCTTTGCGCACAACAAAATGGTCGCCTGACCTGCCACCCACCAGTGTGAGCGTGAGGGGCCAGGAGTGCCATGAGTGAAATGGGTGCCAAAAGAAAAACAGCAGTACCGGTGGCTAAAAAAAAAAAGCACTTTGAAATCACCTTGGTTTCTCTAAAATGCAAGCTAAAAATGCCTATTTTAAATATTGTAAGATATTCAAAAATCTCACTGAACACCAGCAGACATTTGGCAGAATGTATTCTTGTGTGCATACTAAATCTGGAAAGAGAAAGAGCCCAAAACAATGTTTATAACAAAACTGGCTGAGCTGTGGATGTCAGCAGCTCAAGTGAAATTGGACTGAAAGACATTAAAATCTAAATGTTTAAAATAAATGAGTGACCTACTGTTGAGTGTCACATAGTTTGCAACTGTTAAATGTCATAGTTTTGAACTTAGTATCAGCGTTCTAGCTGCATGTGTAAAAATTGTAAGTTTGATTTGTATGAAGAAAAACTGGGAACCAAAGTGACAGTTAGCTGAAGCCTGGTTTAAGAGAGTGAATTCTGCCCGGCAACTACCCCCGACAGGAGTTGAAACTTGATCAGCAGCTGTGTTCCCAGGTCTGGCTGCATTCTGCTGCCCCTGCCAAAAGGAGATGACACCTCTCTGATTGAATTAGGGGAGGGGCACCTGGGGACTGCAGGAAACTAAACAAAGCAGTGCCCTTGGCCCAGGCAAATGTTAAATTAGGGGGGTCGTAAATGGCTTCCTCTTGGAAGAAAACGGGGTGGGGCACTGCATCTGTAAACAAGCTGAGCTTGGGGGAAGTGGATAAACCAGAAATTCCACCATGTGCTTTGGAAAACCACACCCCTTTGGGGCCAGAGCATAATTTTAAAAAGATGGATAATTCATAGTGCGGACTTGTAAAAATTATATAAATAACATCATCATTCTTTTGATGTTTCTGTGCACATTTTAAGAGGTGTTAGGACTCTGTGGTATGTTCTTGGGGATAGTAGCGGAAAAAGGTTGTTACTCCAAATGTATGCATGTTAAAAATCTGACACTTTATCATCTGAAACCCATATCCCTGGTGCACATTTGTGTAAAATCTCTAAAGGTTTAGAGGTCGTTATCTGGATGAAAAGGGCAGAATCCTGTCATAAGTGGACACAACATCTTACAAAGACAGGGATCGGATGGTTTGGTTCTACAGAAAATATGTTAACTGGACATATAATATTAGAAAAATGGTACATAGATAAATATGTATTTGGATCAGAAATAGATTTGTGTGCAATTTGACAAGGGGAGGAACCTCTGACCATAAACCTACCTCATCACTCTGACTCACAACCCAGTTCCCCCAATCAAGGGAGAGAGGAAGAACTGACCAATGATAAGTTGAGAGGGTTGGGTATGCAGAATGAGCCGACCCACCCACTTTTCAAAACACATAAAAGGAGACTGTGCAGGACAGGCAGGACATTCACTCTTCACTTTCTGCGGAGCATTTTGGCGGACGACTTCACATCCAGACTAGAGACTTTGCATCCAGACTGACTCCAGAATAAAACTCCAAGAACTCTAGAACCCAACAGCTGAACTCCTTTCAGCAGGCCTTCAAAACCTAGCAACCAAACCAAACTATTCAAACAGCTGGGCTGAGCTGTCTGTTTCTGGCTAGTACCCTGTGCCAGTACCCTGTTCCAGTACCCAGAAAGCAGTTCTGAATCCAGAACCACGGACTAGACCAGAAAGCAGAGCTGTATCCAGAACCAGAGATCGTGCAGTGCCAAGAACTTTTGCCAGAACCAGAGACCAGACTGCTGTGAGCAGAACCGTCAGGAGTCCAGTCCAAACCAGACCCGATCGGGGATGGAGGCCCATTCCTTTCAAAAATGTAGTGTGAGTACTCAGCCAGAATTGTGCAAAAACCCAATCTCTTAGTTTAATATGATCTAATTCAAACTATTTTAACCTATTGAGAACTGCATCATAGAAATCGTGTTCCTTCCTTTTGATTCAAAGCTGCAAAACTGTCATCTGTCATTTTGAAACTTTAAAATTTCATTTCTGAAAATCTACCTCCACAAAATCATCCGTATCTCTTGAACTGTTTGTGATTAAATGCGAGATTTAACTTTTATTTTGAAGCTGAGATTCTATTCTTTCCAACAAGCTCTGAACCGACTTGCTACTCCTTATACTTCCTCCGTGATTGCACTCGACGCACGCAACTAAATTGCCGCGATTTGACATTTTGCTTCTTTTCAGCCACGTGTAAAAATATTTGTCCTTGCTTTCCTTTGCTGAAATTCGTTTGCCACCTGACAATCATTCATAGAGCATTGCTAAAGTGATCCTGAACTAATTTAAAGTAGCTATCACTCACCCTGAACCTCTAGAGGGAATAAAAATCATTTTAGCATATTTTTCCCTTCTTTGCATACCACCTTTAAAGTACTTTGCCTGTGTTTAAAATCATCCCTGTTTCTCTAAGCTTGCTAGGGGGGAACTGAATTCGTATTGTACTGTGATTGTATTCCTGAAGACTTTGTGTGTTACTTTCACTTCCTTACATTGCGTAGAGGGGGGGGAGGGGTGAATTGCCAAAAGGGGAAAAGTGATTATATAACCTTTTGCTGAAATCATATCAAGTTTATTTCTGTACTGCCTTTTATTCATCTTTGCATCTCCTTGAAACCATAAAGCATTCTCTGATACCTTATTCCCCTGTTCCTAGTCATAAGTCACCAGAACTGTGCTATTGTAGGATTACCTATTGCTGATTACTGCTCATATTCATAAGTGTGATATCAATTATTAATTTATTATAAAAGTGTGATATATATATATATATATATATAATTCTCAAATAAACCTTTTAAATTTGCAAAACAAACTTACTTCTTGGCTCAGTGGGGTCAGGGGGATTCTAAGAGAGGGGTGTTATATAAGGTTTGTCATCCAGAGAACACGAACTGGACATAAAATATATAAATAAGGGCGTCCCTTGAGCAATCCCAGACAAGGCACTGACTTAGTGGGACTGCTTGATTGGAGTCTTTAACAAAGTGGGGGCTCGTAGCCGGGGATTCTGGATTAGATCTATCACTTGTGCAGATTAATACAGTGTGCCAGCTGACAGGATACATATCCGGTTAGATCACCACGCTGTGTTACGCTCTAAAGCACTCCTCAAAGGAATGCTCTAAGGAAATGGTCTGTTTTGCAAAATAAAATACAAACGTCTGTAAGTCAGGATGGAAATCAAATTCCAGAATGACGACATTGGTAGATATCAAAATAGCCAGAGAACACCTCTTAGATAAGCTATTTGTGAGAGGTGAGTGGGCTCATCAGGACCAGGTGGTCGGGTTCAGGCAGTCGCACCCCAGATCACTGAAACAGGGTCAGATACATGGAGAGATCAGGGTCCCTTACAGGTGGCCCTGAGTGAACTATATATGGCCCCTAAGGCCAAGGATGAGCACAGCAAGATTGCCAGGGTAGCAGCATATTTATATTTACATATGGGAGCCATACAGGACAAATGTGCTGAAGGCCAAGATCTGGCAAATAGGCAACTGATGGCATTAGAGGAGGCCCAATCTGACCTGGTCTCTTCTGAGCAGAGGCTGCAGAGGAGCCAGGAGTCAGAAAATGATAGTAGGCAGTATATTATTAAAATAAAGGAGGAAATGGATATCCTGCAACAGGAAAAGTCTGACCAGGATAACAGATTTCTGGCCTTGCAGAAGGAGTACCAAGAAGGTTTGGACGCCCTAATGCAGAGCCAGAAAAAGCTTGAGCAACAACTGGACTTCAATAGGGCATGCGCAGAGCAGGAAGTCACCCTGCAAAGCTACCTAGATAGGGAGAAAGAGGAAAGCAATACATTGATTTTGAACGACCTGGATACCCAGGCAGAGTTTGATCAAGAACGCCAGAAAGCTGGTGTGTTTCAAAGGCAGAGGAATGACCTGGCGGCACAGATGCAGGCTCTTAGTCAGGAAAGGGACACCATAGGCCAGGAAGTCTGCCAATTAAAAGAAAAAATTGAAGGAAATCACCTGGCCCTCCAGGGGCTAGTTGACCTCCAAAAAGAGCATCAGAACTTGTTAGAGCACACCAGGAGGGTGGAAGATGCTCTGGCAAGAAAGGAGCAGGCCAGTAGGGATGGGACTCGGGAGGTAACCCTCCTGCAGAAAAGACTGGCCCAGTACTCCAGGACCAACCAGGAAGCACAGAGAGAGAATGAGGCTCTCTGTCAGCACAATGAGAGCCATGCAGGAGAGACTGATAGTCTAGTAAGGCCTTAACTGAGGAACTGAAAGCGCAGGCTCTTGCATTGCAACAGGGAGCAGGGGCTGATAGAGATGAAGTTCGCTGGGAAAGGGAAACACCTGAGCATAACCTCAGGAGCCCTAGTACCAGAGGCCTTCATCTCTCCCAGTCCTTGGACTCTGCCACCCCCATGTCCCCTGGCGCACATGATCACAGGGCCACAGGGAGGGCAGATTACTATCCAGCCAAAACTATGGGTTTCATACGCCAGTACCTCCCAGGAATGAATGGGCGGGCATCCAGGTATGGGCACCTAAGCACAGTGCAATTTAGTGGGGAACCCCAGGAGAGTAGGCCCACTAAGGGCATCCTGAAAACCTCTGCCCAGTTAGGTCAGTGGGGGGGGGTACCCATCAAATCCTGGCAGCAAGGAGAGATCTGAAGACTCCTCTGAGCGGCCCAGGACACAGGAGACCAGGTCCCCACATTCTGCCAGCCATTCCCAGGCTCGCAGAATCTGGAAAAACCTGGAAGATCAGACGGGCACCTCTGGGAGCAGTGCCTCTGAGTCAGAGGATGAGTGGACCAGGGTTACCCGAACCAAAAAGGCCAATAAGGCAAAAAGGGCCTTGCTTAAGGACCCCTTAAAGCAGATCAAGGCAATAAGGAGTGTCATCACCCCTTATCACAAGAACTCCAAGTATTCTGTTTGGGAACACTTGGAGCTCTTTGAGTAAATGATGGAGACTTTCCATTTGAAGGACAGCAGTAGCTGCATCCAGTACGTCAAATGGACATTCTCCCCAGAATACTCCAGTTTCTTTGCGGGGCTGGAGGACCAAACCCATTCAAGATGGTCCACATATAGGGCGGCCATCTTGAAACATTTTTCTGTTCACCGGAATCCCCAAGAGGCTCGCAAGGCAGCCTACAATTTGCAATGTGGGGAGGATCAGGCCCCACAAGAATTTGTGCAAGAATTGAAGCGTGCCTTTGTGCAGACCACCAGAAGGGTGCGCACGGACAGCAGAGAATTCATCAACACATTTTTCCATGCACTCCCCAAATACATAATGACCCAGCTCGTGAGAGATTTTCACGAGAAAAGATCTTTAGACTGGGTGCAAAAACCGGTGGAAAATAAGAATCAGCCCAAAAACCCCAAAACCAACAGCACCCCTGCTGCTGCCAAGGTGGCAGAGGTAAAGGTTGCCCCCGTTTTAGATATGGAGATGGGGGGGCCTAAAAACCTGCCTGCACCGAACAATTCACAGCCCAGAATCTCCTCGGGCCAGTCACAGACAGTGAGTCGAGGAGGTAATCCCACAAATGGGGTCCCCCGCTCCCCTGACTATGTAAGTCCCCGCTATAAGGGAAACAGACCAATCCTGGGTTATGTGTGGACTCCTCCAGCCCCAGGGGGGGGTCCAACCAAGCACCTGACCAAGGGAACTTCCCTCCACACTTCCCCCAGGAGGGCAGAAATTCCCCAAACACTGGGCAGAACTTTTTTCCCAGGTATCCACCCAATTTCCAGCCCCAAAATCATCCATCCTTCTTTCCCCACTTTCCTGAGCCCAGACAACCTATTCCGGGAGAGGGGAGGCCAAGGGTGGAGGCGTACCCAACTCTTCCCAACCCAGGGTACTACCAGAGAAGGGATAGCTACCCTTCCCGGGATCAGCCCAGGGGAGAAAACAGGACCCGGTATCAGCCTGAGCGGGTTTCCCAGTTAGAGCGCCAGGTTCAGAACATGGCACAGGATTTGGGCCGCATGCTGAGGGCCCAACAGAACCCTCAGATGGGCATGCCGGCACAGAATGCCCCAAACTCTGGACCTAGTGCTCCAGAACAATTATGGGTGCAGCACCCCGATAACCCACCGGTTCCCAAGGAGGAGGCACAAGGGGAAGGGGGGTGTGTAAAGCCTTGGAGGAAGCTTCCTTCCCCACTTGTAAACAGCCCCTGGAAACCCAAGAACCGGAAACAAATTCTCCTACCCCTGGAAGTCTGCCGCCCAAGGAGTAAAGAGGAGGTAGGAGAAACAAAGGACCCAAACAGACCCATTTTGTGGAGGAGGTACAGGTCTTCCAATTTGAGGGAGAGGGATCCTCAGAGGATCCTGGGAAAAGGATTTTCTCCTTCAGAGATGGGGGAACTCCTCCCAAGGAAAAATGGGTCCCAATGGATTCCAACCTAGACTGGGTAGATGTGGGGATTGAGCTGTCACCACCCATCATTCTATCCCAGAACCAACAAGACCGAAAACCCCTGGTTCAAACCCATCCAGGTGACTGCCTCCAAAAAGGGGGGGGGCGGCCCAGAACTGGAACCAGGGGAACCAAAAACCGCATCAATATCCAGTTGCAAACTTTTTCTTTCAGATTCCCATGACTCTCCACAGAATTCTGCCCAAATCTCTTGTCTCTCAATGTCCAAAAGTGCATTATCTGTGCCCCCTTGAGGAGAAGGAGGGAAGATGTTATGCCCCGGTACAAGTACAGGGGCAGGGTATAATTTTGGCACTGGTGGACACTGGAACCCAAGCTACCCTTCTGTCCAAAAGGGCCTTTGATGAACTAAATGCAGGAAGGGGGGAGAATTACCATATTCCTCTCACCTCTCTTCCTGGACAACTCTAGAACTTTGACGGGAAGGAAATTCCCATCGAGGGGACTGCAGATTTGGACATCAAAATTGGGCGACAAAGGTGAAACACCCGGTCATAGTAGTGACTCCAGAGGGCACCCCTTGTTTACTAGGGAATGACTTCCTGAGAAGGTTGTCACCTCTAATAGATTGCGTAAACAAGGTCCTCTGGACCCAGACTAGCCGACCAATAAAATTGAAACCGAGCATCAACCATGTTAGTCTAAACGGCACATGCCACATGGTTGAACAAAAATCTGACCAAGTAGAATTTTACTTCCAGAACAACCTAATAACAGATGTGACAGTAATAGCAGTAGGACAACAGACTGGTGATGGGGGGGTCCTCTCTATTTCTGAAGATCAACCTTCCTTCCAGTTTAAGGTGGTATTTCACACTGGAAGGGTGAAATTCTTTACCAATCCACAATCAAAGATTCCCACTCTTATAGTCCAGAAAGATGTGAAATCAGTTCAGAGCCTGGCTGATATTCAGCAAATTGGAGAGCAATTGTTCATCCCTGTTCAGTTAAATGATGGGAAGGACTCTGTTCTCGCGCGAGTGTGTGTGAACAGCGGTAAGAACTTCATCAGCGAAGCCATGTTCCTCCAACTCCCAAAAGATCCAGCCATTCCCACATTCAAACTGATAGACAAATGGGAAATGGACCTGGACGCACCCAATTCCAAACATCTCCTGCCAAGCAGGTGTATGCTCAAAATCTCCAATGGCAACAAGAGCATAGTCCATAATTGTTGGGTCGTGTGAGACGTCACTGCCGCCTTTTACTTAGGCACTGACATTCTCAATCGCTTTGCCATTTGTTTGGACCTAATAAACTTCAAAGCTTGGTCCCGATTAGCGGATAATCCCATGGGCTTTGATGATCCAGAAAAAGCATTTAGGTCAGCTCAATTGCTACCTTATGCAGTTGAAATTCAAATTAAAGAGGAAGTCACCATCCCAGAAAGGACCCGACAATTCTCCCTGGAAGTGAGAGTTAAGAGGACAAACATTGAAAAACCCTGATGCTTATATACATCTAAATGCTTCTCTCCAACAGCAAGGGTTAGGGGTAAACCCAACACCATTAGTCAACATAGAACATGACACCATTCCATTAGAGGTGGATAACAGCGACTTAAAGAGTATTACTCTAGCCGCAGGCACCATTATTGGAATGGCGGTTGATGACCGACATTTCTCCATTGATTTAGGAAATGAACTGTTAGGACCAATCCCCAAGGACTGTTTTGACAGTGACAGTGATGACAATACAACACCAGACAGGATCTTTACCCGGCATGGGGGGAACTTCCTGGTGTACACTTCTTGCCCTTATGGTAAAGAAGATGTGACTTGTGACTTCAGAGGGGATGAGGTGTTTTTCCAGGTCCATGAGGGCTGCCTTTCCCACCTGAAGCCTCCGGTCCAAATCAGCACTCTGACCACAGACTTCTCCGCCCAGCTGGAGGAGGCCGCTGAGATAGCGAAACCAGAAGTCTTTCCATGCTTCAGGCAGATGGTGGAAGAGAGAGTCAACCTAGCTGATGCCTGCGTGACTCTGGAACAGAAGCAAAAGTTGAAACAAGTTTTCTTGGATTTCCAAGAACTCTTTGCAGTAGACTCATATGACTTTGGTCGCACCGACATCCACACAACAATTATTCCCATGGACCCTGGCATGACTCCAGTGTTTGTGAAGCAATATTGTTTGCCCCTCACATCCATGGAGTCCCTTACTGAAATAATTAAGAACCTTGAGTCCCGGGGAATAATCCGTCCAGTACACAGCACCTTCAATAATCCGGTGCTGGGAATATTGAAGCAAAACGGGCAGTGGAGACTCTGTGCCGACCTTAGGGAGCTCAACAAACGGGTCCATACTTCCCGATGGCCTCTACCCTACATTGACCAAGGGCTGGCCCAGATTCAGGGGTCACAGGTATTCACTGCAATAGACATGACCAATGGATACTGGACCGTGCCTGTCAGTAGGGAGGACCAATACAAACTGGCTTTTACCTTTGGGGGCCAGCAGTATACATGGATCCGGACTCCCTTCAGATACCTCAACTCCGGCAATGAATTCAACATTTTCCTACATAAGGCCATGCCCGACCTGGGTGCAAGGGGTAACCTGGCTTATGTAGATGATGTCCTCATCAAAAGGTTATCTGTGGAGGAACATATAGCGGAGATACTTTATGTTCTGACGCAGTTGAAGGCCGCCGGAGCCAAACTTTCCTTTCAGAAAGCACAGTGGTTTAGAACCCGTGTTAATTTCTTGGGGCATGAGATTACTTCTCGGGGTCTCTGTCCCCAGGAAAAGAAAGTGGAAGCACTTCAGAAACTGAAGGATCCCACAACTCTGCAGGAACTAAGGAGCCTCCTTGGACTGACTAATTACAGCAGAAAGTTCATTGAGGGCTATGCAGAGATCACCAGACCCCTGATTCATCTCTTGAAGGGGGGGGTCAAGTGGGAATGGGGTCCAGAACAATCCGAGGCAGTAAGACAACTCAAAAGAAGCCTCTCACAAGCGCCTTGCCTAGCTTGCCCTGTCAGAAACAAGGAGTTCATCCTGGAGACAGCGTTCTCTAATACGTGCTTGACGGCAGTATTATACCAAAAGCATGACAAGGTCAATAAGGTAATCTCCTATGCGAGCAAAACTTTATCCTCTGTGGAGGAAAAATTCAACGATTGTGAGAAGGCACTCCTGGCAATGCTGTGGGCATTGAAGAATTACCGCCCGTTCATCCAGGGGGAACACATCATAGTGGAGACTCCACACCAGCCTCTGCAATATCTCCAAAGTGACAGAATCCGGGCCGGAAATGTGAGTAATTCCTGAATTACTTCCTGGATTCTGTCAATGCAAGGCTATCCTGTGGAGGTCCGATATGGCCAAAACAAGAAGAGTCCCCTCGCACAAGGTCTGGCTGACTTGCATGATTGTGCCAGAGAAAACTGTCTTGACGACGAAAGTCTAAAAATCAAGGACAACATGGAGGCATATCTTAATTCCCCCCACAAAGTCTTTGAAGAAGACTATTGTGCGGGAATGCCCACTGTCTGTGGATGGATGCTCTTACCATGTTGACAACAACGGGGAAAAAGAACTGGTGGCCGGCGTAGGGAATGCATGGGTGAATGAGTCCCCAGAACCCTCCGCTGGGTACAAAATTGGTCTCCGAAGTAGTCAGGTAGCAGAGTTGATGGCTGTGCATCAAGCCATCCTCACTGCTGTCCAACATCAACTCCACGAACTAGTCATAATCAAAGATTCGGATTATGTACAGAACGGGTTCGTGGAGCACCTGGTCAATTGGAAAACCAGAAGCATGTTATGTGCTTATAACAAACCCCTGAAAAATGGGAAGTTAATCCAAAATATTGTTGATCTGGTCACATCGAATGGGATGACCATCTACTGGAAAAAGATCAAGGGTCATTCCAAAGTAGAGGGACCAGACAAAACTGGAAATGACTTAGCTGATCAGCTGGCCAAAACCGGGGCCATCCAAGGGGATCTAATAGAAATAGTCCCTGTTGGGGGAAATCCAGGTCACTGCTATCACTAGGTCCCAGACAAATGCTCACAATGATCTTTCAACTGCACAATGGAGTAAGGAGACCCCTGATGCTGATTTAATTACGGATCAGAAGGGGGATCCAATAATTGGTAAGTTTTACCAACACATTGAGGACCCTGAGAACTTTCCCCTGACGGATACGGACTACGTTGGGAAAGAGGACCTAAGAGTGTTGATGAAATGTCCAAAAATGTTCCGAATCCAAGACCGTTTGTTGGTAAGGAAATCCCAAGCTGGCCATGATCAGTGGGTGGTTCCTACCTCATTCTGAAGCCTGATGTTAAGTCACACCCATGATACGGCCAGCGGCGGTCATAGGGGGTTTCACACAACACTGGAAATCTTAAGAGAGGTTGCATACTGGCCACACATGGAGCAGGACCTCGGCCAATACTTGAAGGGGTGTCTTGTGTGTGCACAATTTCAGCCAACATCCCTCACACATCAGGCGCCTCTCCAAAAGAGGGGGATGACACTGCCATGGTCAGATTTGCAAATCGACTTCGTAGGCCCTGTGATTCGCTCAATTAGAGGAAACAAGTACATGTTGACGGTCACATGCTTGTTTACCAAGTGGGTGGAATGTCTCCAGGCCCCAAACTGCAAGGCAGAAACAGCAGCTGCCCTGATGATTAACCACATATTTTCCCGTTTTGGTCTACCTCAAAGGATTGAGTCAGACAGAGGTAGCCATTTCACCAGCGAGGTAATGACAAAGATGTGGGAGATACTGGGGGTCAAAAGGAAGCTACATATTGCTTACCGGCCAACTTCTTCTGGGGCAGTAGAACGCTACAACCGGACCATTGTGAGCATCTTAAAAAAGTTTGTGGCAGATTCTGGGCCAAGTTGGGATATCCAATTACCTCTGGTCCTAATGGCCATCAGATCTACCCCTTCATCTGCAACTAAAATGTCACCATTTGAGCTGATGACTGGGCGCAAGATGGTGCTTCCCCAGCATTTGCTCTACAGGACCCAAGAGCATACATTGATAAATGCCTCCACAACTCATGAGTATGTGGAGAATTTAAAGAAACACCTCCAACATGCTTTTGCCTATGCTCAGCGGAATCTAGAAAGATCAGCTGATAGCATGAAGACCCATTATGACCTGAAGACAACCAGGAAGGAATATAATGTGGGAGACCGGGTTTATCTATACAATTTCCAAAGGAACCAGGCCAAACAGCGAAAATGTTTGCCTACATGGAAGGGACCGTTGGAAATTATAGACAAGATCTCCCCAGTAGCTTATAAGATCCGCATCCCCAAAGGTAGTCTGGCGGAAGGGGAAGACAAGTGGGTACATATAAATCATCTAAAGTGTTGCCATCCCAGGCACACTCTGCAGCAACTGGAGGAGTCCTCTGCAATACCAGAGGGGGCCGCTCCAGAGTAATTCAGTTCCAACCCTAAAATATCCCACATAGAGTCTCTAAAATATCATGATTCTGGTATGAAAATGTTTCCTGTTATATCTTGTTTTTTAAAAATATCACTGCAAAATGTAACCGGATGTATAAAATGTATATGTTCGCCACACCATTAATAGTGGTGGAAAAATGTCTAGGAATGTGTATTGCCGCTTTGCTTTACCATCCTAGGAGAGATGAAACCATGGAGACTGACCACGGAAGACGACCTGGAGACCAGGAGCAAAGATCCGAGGGTCCCTGGGTACCGCCCAATATTCCCATCAGGACAGGCGAGGAGAACCGATCGATCCAACTGGATGGAGGAAAAGATGCTGAACTGTGCCATCTGCGGAATTGGAAGAAGATGATGCGGGCATCCTAGCGCGTGATTCAAACCATCCTTTGCACCCGACTCCCCCTCGACTCGAAATCAAAGTGCAGTCGGGCGTGGGTTTGTTGGGTGTCCTGACCCACGTTTGGATTATTATGCTGCAACATTTGGTGCTGTGAGCTTAGGAAATCCAAGAGGGCGGAAAAGCCCACATTTGGGCTAGAATCCTGGAGAACCGCACAGTCTTTGCGCACAACAAAATGGTTGCCTGACCTGCCACCCACCAGTGTGAGCGTGAGGGGCCAGGAGTGCCATGAGTGAAATGGGTGCCAAAGGAAAAACAGCAGTACCGGTGGCTTAAAAAAAAAAGCGCTTTGAAATCACCTTGGTTTCTCTGAAATGCAAGCTAAAAATGCCTATTTTAAATATTGCAAGATATTCAAAAATCTCACTGAACACCAGCAGACATTTGGCAGAATGTATTCTTGTGTGCATACTAAATCTGGAAAGAGAAAGAGCCCAAAACAATGTTTATAACAAAACTGGCTGAGCTGTGGATGTCAGCAGCTCAAGTGAAATTAGATTGAAAGACATTAAAATCTAAATGTTTAAAATAAATGAGTGACCTACTGTTGAGTGTCACATAGTTTGCAACTCTTAAATGTCATAGTTTTGAACTTAATATCAGCGTTCTAGCTGCATGTGTAAACATTGTAAGTTTGATTTGTATGAAGAAAAACTGGGAACCAAAGTGACAGTTAGCTGAAGCCTGGTTTAAGAGAGTGAATTCTGCCCGGCAACTACCCCCGACAGGAGTTGAAACTTGATCAGCAGCTGTGTTCCCAGGCCTGGCTGCATTCTGCTGCCCCTGCCAAAAGAGATGACACCTCTCTGATTGAATTAGGGGAGGGGCACCTGGGGACTGCAGGAAACTAAACAAAGCACTGTCCTTGGCCCAGGCAAATGTTAAATTAGGGGGGGGTTGTAAATGGCTTCCTCTTGGAAGGAAACGGGGAGGGGCACTGCATCTGTGAACAATCTGAGCTTGGGGGGGGAAGTGGATAAACCAGAAATTCCACCATGTGCTTTGGAAAACCACACCCCTTTGGGGCCAGAGCATAATTTTAAAAAGATGGATAATTCATAGTGCAGACTTGTAAAAATTATATAAATAACATCATCATTCTTGGGATTTTTCTGTGCACATTTTAAGAGGTGTTAGGACTCTGTGGTATGTTCTTGGGGATAGTAGCGGAAAAAAGGTTGTTACTCCAAATGTATGCACATAAAAAATCTGACACTTTATCATCTGAAACCCATATCCCTGGTGCACATTTGTGTAAAATCTCGAAAGGTGTAGAGGTCGTTATCTGGATGAAAAGGGCAGAATCCTGTCATAAGTGGACACGACATCTTAAAAAGACAGGGATCGGATGGTTTGGTGCTACAGAAAATGTTAACTGCACATATAATATTAGAAAAATGTTACATAGATAAATATGTATTTGGATCAGAAATAGATTTGTGTACAATTTGACATGGGGAGGATCCTCTGACCATAAACCTACCTCATCACTCTGACTCACAACCCAGTTCTTCCAATCAAGGGAGAGAGGAGGAACTGGCCAATGATAAGTTGAGAGGGTTGGGCATGCAGAATGAGCCGACCCACCCACTTTTTCAAAACACATAAAAGGAGACTGTGCAGGACAGGCAGGACATACATTCTTCACTTTCTGCGGAGCATTTTGGCGGACGACTTCACATCCAGACTACAGACTTTACATCCAGACTGACTCCAGAATAAAACTCCAAGAACTCTAGAACCCAACAGCTGAACTCCTATGAGCAGGCCTTCAAAACCTAGCAACCAAACCAAACTATTCAAACAGCTGGGCTGAGCTGTCCTATTCTGGCTAGTACCCTGTGCCAGTACCCAGAAAGCAGTGCTGAATCCAGAACCACAGACTAGACCAGAAAGCAGAGCTGTATCCAGAACCGGAGATCTGTGCAGTGCCAAGAACTTTTGCCAGAACCAGAGACCAGACCGCTGTGAGCAGAACCGTCGGGAGTCCAGTCCAAACCTGACCCGATCGGGGACGAAGGCCCATCCTTTCAAAAATATAGTGTGAGTACTCAGCCAGAACTGTTCAAAAACGCAATCTCTTAGTTTAATATAATCTAATTCAAACTATTCTAACCTATTGAGAACTGCATCATAGATGTTGTGTCCCTTCCTTTTGATTCAAAGCTGCAAAACTGTCATCTGTCATTTTGAAACTTAAAAATTTCATTTCTGAAAATCTACCTCCACAAAATCGTCCGTATCTCTTGAACCGTTTGTGATAAAAGCGAGATTTAACTTTTATTTTGAAGCTGAGATTCTAAGCTTTCCAACACGCTCTAAACCGAGCTACTCCTTATACTTCCTCCGTAATTGCGCTCGACGCACACAACTAAATTGCCGCGATTTTACATTTTGCTTCATTTCAGCCATGTGTAAAAATATTTGTCCTTGCTTTCCTTTGCTGAAATTCGTTTGCACCTGACAATCATTCATAGAGCATTGCTAAAGTGATCCTGAACTAATTTAAAGTAGCTATCACTCACCCTGAACCTCTAGAGGGAATAAAAATCATTTTAGCATATTTTTCCCTTCTTTGCTTACCACCTTTAAAGTACTTTGCCTGTGTTTAAAATCATCCCTGTTTCTCTAAGCTTGCTGGGGGGGGGAACTGAATTTGTATTATACTGTGATTGTATTCCTGAAGACTGTGTGTGTTACTTCCACCTCCTTACATTGCATAGAGGGGGGGTGAATTGCCAAAAGGGGAAAAGTGATTATATTACCTTTTGCTGAAATCATATCAGGTTTATTTCTGTATTGCCTTTTATTCATCTTTGCATCTCCTTGAAACCATAAAGCATTCTCTGATACCTTGTTGCCCTGTTCCTAGTCATAAGTCACCAGAACTTTGCTGTTGTAGGATTACCTATTGCTGATACTGCTCATATTCATAAGTGTGATATTAATTATTAATTTATTATAAAAGTGCGATATATATTGTTTAATTCTCAAACCTTTTAAATTTGCTAAACAAACTTACTTCTTGGCTCAGTGGGGGCAGGGGGATTCTAAGAGAGAGGTGTTATATAAGGGTTGTCATCCAGAGTACACAAACTGGACATAAAAATATATAAATAAGGGCTTCCCTTGAGCAATCCCAGACAAGGCACTGACTTAGTGGGACTGCTTGATTGGAGTCTTTAACAATTGATAGGGGAGTAATGAACAATTACAATTCAGCTTTATTATTGTGTATTTGTAATAGAACAAATATTATTTAAACATGGCACAAAAAAGAACGTGTGCCAGAAAGCAAGGACACCAAACACCTCAATCCTGAATGGAAACACATTTATTTAAGGAAGTCTTCATAAAATGTAGTATAAAATAGCAGCACTTTCCGTGGGTGAACCTTCAGTTATCCTGCCTCCGGTTGGATGTGACCATTAGAATGGAAGACCAAAGAGCATATTTTGTCCAGGATGAAAAAGACGGTTTTGATTTCCATGCATACATCCTACTTATTCCCCACAATGTCACCAACAAAGGATAGCACTGGAGCAACGCGCTAGTCTTGGAAGCAAGACTATGCAGAGCAACAGAGGTTTGAGACCCAGATTCGCGCTTAGAAACCAAGCTCGGTATTTGGTGTGTTATAAAAAAATCTAATCTTTCACTTCCATTTGGTGCCTCTCCTCCCCGGCATGTCGGTCGCAGGAGGATCCTCGAGATGTGCCACTTGCGACCTCTCGTTCCTGTCCTCGGATCCCCATGTACTCTATCTTTAGTGTTTGGGGCCCAACCACCACTTGGACTCGTGTGTGGCCTGCAGCGCTCTTGGGCAATGGGCATTGAAGAATCATTTGTCGTGGTGGAGGGAGATCTTCCATACTTCTACTCTACCCCACCTTAACTACTTTTTCTCTGGGACCTCTCGTCAAGACAAGGTAGGACCTCTGCTCAGCACGGCTCCACAGCACAGAGACTCCTTCCCCGGGGTTCCTGTGGATCAGGGCTCTTCGTATTTAGGTTCCGACAAGCCAGAGTCCTCTCAGGCTACTGTCTCTCAAGCTGAGGGGCCCAGGCGCCTTGCCAGGTTGTCCTCAGACGGACATTCAGGCTCATCCTCTTCTTCTACACCAGGGGGTAAGGGATCATCAAGTGCCACCTCCAAGTCGTTTCTTGGCTAGATTTAGCATCACTACAGTCACCAAGGGCTCCCAGCCTATCAGAGTCCACTCCAAGGCCATCATGCCGGGTGTTTCGACTACCAGCCATCTGGCCGAGGGCTCGGCGCCTACAAGAGAGCTCTCCGAGGTTGACTCCTCTGCTTCGGGCACAAGACCTAAGCTGTATCCTTTCATGTCTGATGCCTCTCTTGGCTGAGGGCATTCGCGCCCTCCTGCTCAGAGCGAGGCGCAAGGTTTCAAAATCACAGAGCAGCATGTGGCGGAGCCTGCAAGGCAGACGGCCATCTAAGATCTGGCTCAGGGCCCACCAGTGTTTTTGGCCATCAAGTGGGCTTTGCAGAACGAGTCCAGCCGCTTTCATTCTGAAAGTTGCAGCGAATCCTATGATGCAGGTTTTGGTCCCCACAGGGGTACATGTACCCATCACAACCATCCAGCTTCACGCACTAGGTGCCTCTGTGCTTTAACCAGCAATGGAGACCCAGTACCTCAGCGGGCAGGGCTCCTAGGGACCTGGTAACTAGTGAGGACCACTTCTTCGTACGCTCCCTCTTCTTCGTAGCTTGCTCCCATCTTAGATTTAGGTTTAGATCGGGCGTTTTTCTCACCGATTATACAGTTTAATAAACACTCTTGAACTGTGATCACTTGTGTCTGTCTTTACTGTTGCCACCATGAGTTCCATATAGGTTAGAACAGAAATATGAAATGAGACAGAGAGGAGTATTGACATTGCATAAATTATGCTGAGAGTGAAACAATGGAGTTAAGGAAGGGGAATGAAAAGAAAAAGAAGTTGGACAAGTTGAAACAACGAGATGATTGGAAAGATAGACTGGAGGTGAGGACACAGAAGTTGTAGCAAGTACAGAAGTAAATATAAGATCTAAGCAAGAACAGGAGACTGAGAGAGGAGTGGGAGGAGCCAGATAATGAGAATCAAGAATTGAAAGCAGTGGAAGATTAGAGTTAATCTAGGAGATTTCAATCGTCACCTTTCATCGAAGTATCAAAAGAGTGGTAGAGGGTAAAATATAGGACACAAGAGTAACCGTGTCTTCACAAAATGAGCCAACTGGCCCAGGTGGGCGCTAGATTAACAGAAATTAAATGGGAGAAGACCTAGAAAAAACAGTATATGAAAATTCAAAGGAAGAAAAAGATGGAAGAGTCAAAGTTGTAGGAGTAAGTGTAAAGGACGAGTGGTATAAAATACCAGTGCCTCCACCTCAGGCAGATAGATGCAGGGTATGGCAAACAAATATAACAGAAGTAGGAAAGGAGGCAGGAAAAGTGGTGTTAATACATCGTATGCAAATCTCTGTAACACAAAGAAAATGAAGCTTTTGCGCAAAAACAAATCAAGGACTGGGGAGGATTTGTTGCAAAGGATTCTAGTGTTCCATTGTCCCAAATTGATAGGGACGGTATCAGAAGTATAGGAGGGGTAGATCAGGTTAGCAAAGTTCTGACTAGAGTTAGGTTGTCCATTAGCCGGAAAACATGAAAGCATCATGGGCTCTGTGCACATAAAACCCATAGATATGGCAAAAAGGAGGAGTAGTGGACAAAGCATAAATCGTCACCAGCTGATGAGCGAACTGGGTGTGCTGGTAATGGAAGATGGGCCGGATGTTATCACGGACCCAGTGCCCTGGATTGGCTGGGGCGAAGTCACAAGCATCACTTGGCATCAGGGGAGGCTGGTTTTAGCACACGAGGAGCGGGCGGGCGGGCACGGTAACTCAATAGCTGTACTTCCGGCACAGATGATGGAAATAAAGTGCTTGCACACGCCCTCACAACCAGGCAGATGGAAGCCAAGAACATTCTGCAATCCAAAAGATGGCAAATGATGTGAGGCGCAGGCCCCACAGACAGCAAGGTATGAACTGTTTCTGACTTCTTGACGACATGTAGATTAACTTCCGAGTACGAAAGCCTGAATTCCAATAAACATAGCAATGCACACTTTGCTCACCTAATGAAGCGTTTTGTGTTTTCTTTTTTTTGCACTGTAGATTCCGCGAGTGAGGTTCTGCACATACTGTAATTTATCTTGCAGTGTCATTTTCCATGTATAATTGACTGGGCACAAACTGGAGAATCCTATGTGATATCCGCTACCTTAAGTCATATTATGACAATGGCATGGAACTATATTACAGGAACTTTGCACTAGTGATAATTTAGTGTGCATGATATTTGCCCTAGGGTAAACATCGCTCCAGTCCAGAAAACAATGTGCCAATTCTTTTTTTAATTTTTTTTTTATCCAAGGCATGTTTGCTCTAGTGCTAATATGGTACATACTGAAAATGCAGGCAGCGCTGGCTCAAGGTGCGCTTAGGGGTGTGGCTGCACAAGCGAACCCCGCCTACCCCCACGCAGCAAATAAAGGGCACCGTGCCTCCAGTTTGCATGACACTGAACTGGATGCTCCAGCTCGGTGTCATGTAAACTTAAGTATCGGTCTTGCCCAGTGCCCATTAAAGGACCATGCCTCGCCCTGAAACACACTTTACAAGAACGGGTTCGGCTGATACTACCAAGAACAAGTATCAGCCGAACTACAGAATTGAGCCCCTTGCTTCATATCCAAAGGCAGGGGTGGGGGTCGTGGGGGGGGGCACTGAAAAGTCTTGCACAGGACGCTGGCAGACCTGCGACCGACACTGAACTCAGGTGACCCTTGTAGTGGTGTAAACATTCGATATACTTTTGCTCTTGCTCTCGTGCAAAGTTTCTGTAATCTGCGCCCCCCCCCCTCACCCCCCGTGTGCATGATGAGATGAAGCGCCTGATTTACTAAAGCATTTCACCTTCGCACAATGCCATTGAAAAAAAGCTTTTCTACATTTGCAGTTCAAAAGAACATATCTAACGTTTTTTAAAAAAAAGTATTCATCATGTAATTGACATGGGCATCTTTGAGCAGCTAACTATTTGTACCCATGTATTCTTTTCTTGAATGCAGGTGCATGGTGAGCGGTCATTTGAAGGCTGTCTGCATTTTGTTAACAGACGCAGAACAATGGAAACTCTGCTCCCCACTCTCACACTTAAATAGGTCATCATCACCTCCAGCGGTGGGCTGGCCTATGGGGAACTCTGGAGATTTCCCGGGAGCCCTCTGCACCCTGGGCCTCTTTTGTGTGGTATTTCAAAATGTCCCCATTGGAAAAAGGTTTGGGCTTGCTCAAAATGTGTGATATGGGGCCACTTTGTAAATTATTTGAAGGGCCTCTTTTGGTTCCCATTCCGCCCCTGGTCACGTGCTCCCTTTTCTGGCATAAGGGTGGGTGAGGAGGGGGGGGGGGTCAGAGTGACGATTCTTAAAGCAGTTGGGGGGGCTCGGTTCACTTGCATGACTCGGTAGGATAGCTCAGGGCAACGTGCTTACCTTGGAAACAAGACGACACGGAGCACCACAGGTTCGATCCCTGGGTCCGCGCTTAGGCGCATTATAAATAACCTATCATATATCGTATCAAGTCTCTGGGCAGGTATGGAACTGCTCGTGAGTTTTAACCGAGTCTGTGGCAGAAATATTTTTTGGGGTGTTTGGAATTTTGTACCAATAAGTGATGTTTTGATTTCAGGAATTATCTTCAAAAGATGTTAAAAAGACAAGACCAAGGCAATATTTGCCTGTGATTTAACAGAATGCAATTCTTTACGTGAAATGGATTGAAAGTGTTGCCACTTTTGAGCACATGTTAAATTAAACAATGTTTGATTCTGGTGGAATAAATTATACTTTATGATGCGGAAAGGGCTCCCCGACATTATACGCAGGTGGCAGAGGTCCATTCCTTTATTGTTGCCTTTGCAAATGAACAGATTGAACATGCCGGCCACCGTTATTTGTATCTTGTGAAGTACGGATTTGGCACGCCGTAGTCTCGCTCCCCCCCACCACCCAAGTGGCCCATTTGGATGAAAAGAAAACCAAATAAAGCAGCTGTGGGCCTACTCACCTTGGATGGCCAATCTGGAGCTCTCGGTTCGGGGGAGTCCTCTGGAGAGAGCGATCAAGTGGCACGCCATGAAATTGGAACATAAAAACCCCATTATTCATGATAAGCTAAGCAGAGTTAAGTACTCAACTCAGCCGGTTGGAAATTGAAAACTAATTTGCCTCTATGTAGCAACGACACGCGCAGACATATTCTACACACAGCGTTAGGACGGTTCCTGTTATCAGCCGTATATCGAGTGATGGTGCGATGCCTCCACGGCTCCAACGTCCGGCCGCGCCATTATTTGAGTTGAACTTTCATTTGAGTGGGCATGTATGGATGTGGTGTAAATTGCTCTGTATTTGAAATAAAGAACATGATTAGAATTGTTAGGTGTGTGGGTGTGAAGATAATGGAAAACGGTGAAGCCACATGAAGGCGTTTGAATGGTTTTATTGGGCAGTTATTGATAACACTTGGCACTGATTTTATGCTTAGCCGGTGGGGAGATGAACACGTATCTCTACTGCACTTGGTTATTCAAGATTCTTTAAGGATTAGCCTGTGGGCACTAGGTTATGGCAGATTTCAAACAACTCAGAGAAGAAAAAGAAATCTTTATTCATTTATGACTCGTGAAGCGATATTATAGAAATGTTTCATTGGTGCAAGTTCAATTTACAATTGCAAAAAACTGCCTGCATGTAAACACATGCTCTATTATTACATTTTTACACTGTGGAAAATTCTGCCCTAGGGCTACTGCAAACATTGCTCCTGAACAGAAATTGCACTGAAAGAATATTTCTATGCAGAAATACTAATTGCAGGTAAACTGATGGAACATTTCTGTAATCTGGCCCAGTGCTTAAGCACCACAGTCACAAGGGTCTGTGGTTTTATTCTGGTCCAGAACATGAATGTTTAATAATTTGTAGGATTGTTCATTTAGCCTTTGTTTGCTTACATACATACAACCTATCCCCGTTCTCTGAGATTCACCCTCAACATCCCACCACCATCTTCCTTATTCTGTCAATTTTCCTCTCTGTACTCCAACTTCACTCAGTAGTAGGTTTGTGCTAAACACAGTACTTTGCGTAGAGTTAAGTGTCAAAGATTTGATGTTGTGTGTATGCTCTGACAATGTCTCAGTATTTTTGTAAATGTTGTCCTGGTGTTCTGCTGCAGGCAGTGTTGTACAAACTAGTGGTTAATGATGTTTTGTGTTTCAATGCATTTAGTAAAACATACTTTTCCATCTTGCTGTTGCCTACTGTGGTCCAAAATATTCAGGATGCATTTTCATTGCATCATCTGGAAGGAGAGCTGCTTTAAACCGTCCCAAAGGCTTGAGAATATTCAATTGTTTTAAATCCACAACACGGTATGCAGTGAAAATACCACATTGAAAATAACGAACAGCAATTTGATCTGAACATTTATAATGGAAACAATGTGGAATTGTTTTAAATGCAGATGCGGTAAGAGGTTAAAACAGGTGGGGAGGGGGTTGGGGTGGGAGTAGTAACGAAGAAAAACGGGGTTTTTGGGGGCAGGGTGACCCCCAAATAAAAAAAAATAATTTCAATATTTCTTTCATTATAAATGTTAGACAAAAGTGGTGTTTGTTATTTTTTGATTAGTTATAATCACATGAAACCCCACATCACATTATGAGCTTCGTATTTAACAAAGAATTCTTCAGCAGGTTTGTTACAAAAAACCCTCAATGTTCATAAATCAATCTCTCCTGTGAGATATATATCTCAGAAGATTGACGTATGAATATTGGATGCAATTTGCAATATAACCACTGAGAGCTGGTACTGGCTCTGCGTTATTGCGCCTGGACGAGCTCTCTAACATCACCCCGACGCAACTTTCATCTGAAAATGCTAAACTGCCCAATGCAGTTGTAGCCCCTGGAAACATGGACGCCGCCAAAGCAAGGAGCCTTCCCGGACCCACAGCTGCTCCACAAGCTGATTGGCCGTTGCCATGACCGATGGGCCTGCAGCCAGCAAGTCGGAAAGCGGAGACGGCCGTGATCAAAGGCCACTGCAGCTTTCTTCTGCTCCGCTGCGTTATTGGGCTAGGACGAGTTCTTTAACATCAAACCTGATGCAACTTTCATCCAAAAAAATATTTTCTGCCTAATGCAGTTGTAGCCCCTGGAAATGTGGCCGCAGCCGAAGCAAAGAACTTCTACTTCGCAGACCCACAGTTGCTGCAAATAGCTGATTGGCCGTTGCCATGACCTATGGGCCCGCAGCTAGCAAGCCGGAAGGCGGAGCCGGACACAATCGAAGACTGTGATGAAAGGCCACTGCAGCTCTCTTCTGCTCTCTGCTGCTCATCACAAGCATAGCAGATTGGTAAAACCACAACAGAAGGTAAGCCTATAGCAGCTCATCATGCTTATGGCATTAATTTGTCATGTAACCCCAGTACCATCTCCCCGTATGCTAACCGCACCATCCCACCAGATGAGCCGGCACCCACCTTACTACCTGCCACCATGCAGCTCGCACAACTGCAGAATACTGCTACTCACATTGCCACTCCAAAAGCATCAGCCCCCTCTGCTGCCTGCGGGCATACAGTCGACACACCAACCCAATCCTTTTGCCCTCCAATGATACCAATGAATACTTCCTATGCCTCTTCACGCACTCACACAGGCCCTGCCTCCTTCTGGCCATTCACAATTCTCAGTGTACCATCGCTCACCCTTCCTTCCCCATCTCATTCCTCCTGCCTCTTTCAAACTGCCACAAGCACCACCAGCAGAGCATGCAATATTGTATTGCCCCAAAACGTACCTGTTCCTCTAAACTCCCCCACCCACTCCTTTCCTACCAGCCTTATCTGAGATAAGTCTAAACCTAAAGAAATCAGCATGGCCTATCCTCCTACCTGCTGTGTCTACCACGCTCCACTTCACCACCTCGAAACTGTTGGTACCCAGTACCTCTGCCAGCATGACCTTGACAACCTCTAACACACCATGCACAAGCATGACCCCTGCCTTGCCACATAGGGCTACCATCGCCTCCATTTGTCATGAATCACAGAATGCGCCCCTTCTGGACTTCCTGGTCCTTATCGCAGTGGGGCTTGCATTCATTGATACTTCCAACATGGCCGTCTCACGTGACACGCCTCGTGCCAGCCTTCACAGCGGACTTGGTACGTCCTACAAATAGGCCATGCCCCCGCGGCCCCACACGTCTCAACGCTATCACACGTAGTGACTAGACGGGTGTTCCGTAGCTTGGCGGACTATTCCTCTATCCTAAATTCCTGGATCCTTATTCCCATTCCTTCCACCTTCTCCTTTTCACCCTGTTCCCGGATTCCACGTACCCCTTTGTGCACGCTTCCTCCTTTCCTGGACGTCCTGAACCTCTGAGTATCCTGGAACGCTTTACGCACGCTGGAGTCAGAAGAGACTTGTGGGGGCTTGTACGAAACCCGATCCGTGCGCAAGAAGAATTCCCCCGCGGAATCCTGCAAGAAGCGGACTCAGGTGAGACGGGGGGAATTTCATGACGCCATTGTCGCACCACCTGGTATCTTACACCCACCTGAAATTGGAGCCTGTAAGACCAACTGAAGATACAGAACCAGCCATAGCCCTAGGCCTGCTCAGAAAACACAAAACTGTCTTACCACCTATGACTCACACCCACCTTGAATCAGAGTCCAGAAAACCAACCTGAGATGCAGACCTTTTCTACACCACAACGATGACCTGCCCCTGCATACCACAGCATGCGCAACTATTGTTAAATTACTACTTAGAACTGCCCCCAACCAACCACCCACAACACACCCCAATACGGTTGCAACACCATCCAGATGTCCACCATGATATTCATGGAAATGTTTTTTGACTGGACATGCAAAATCCACGTTTTTCATTGTTCGTACTGTAGGGTGTCCTGACCCACGTTTAAGCTACCCTGCTACAACATTTGGTGCTGTGGGCTTAGGAAATTCAAGATGGCGGAAAACCCACATGTGCGCCGAAATCCAGGAAAGCTGCGCAGTTGTGCGCACACCAAAATGGTTACCTAACTTGCCACCCACCAGGGTAAAGAAAGGTCTTTGTTAACAAAATCCACTTTTACTGATGTCAAAAAGTTGCTGAAATCGTGACTCATTGGACCACTTTAAAGATTCAACCCTTTTTGTGGGGTTCCACATAACCATCTTACTGTAAGGAGCCCCATCAAAACAATGTTAAGCAAGGATTTACTACCATGTAAGAACCATTCCTGTTTAGAATGCATTAATCCAAGAAAATCCCAAAAATGGGTGCAGTACCAGTACTCACCACTATCCAAAAGCCGGCGTTTTAAAACCCACTGTGTGTTTTTCTGAAGGCAAGCAAAATGCCCATTTCAAACCTTGCAACATGTGCAAAATATTCACTGAACACCAGCAGACATTTGGCAGAATCGAGTTTTGTGTGCCTACAAAATCTGGGAAATGAAGAGCCCAAAAACAATGCTTATAACAAAAATGCTATGGAGTCAGCAGCTTAAGCCTAACTGCAACTGGATTTAAAACCACCAAAATCGAAAATGTTAAATTAAATGAGTGACCTATGTTTGGTGTCACATGCCTTTGTAACTGTTGAAATGTCATAGTTTTGCACTTAGAATCAGCATTCTAGCTGCATGTGTAAAATTACAAGTTATTTTAAAAGCAACAAAAAGTTAGCTGAAGGTCTGGCTTAAGGAACTTGATTTTGCCTAGCAACGGATCCCATCAGGAGTGAAACTTGAGTCACAACTATGTTCCCAGGCCAATGTTCCTTTTGCTGCCCACACTAAGGATATGCCATCTATCTGATAATTGAATTTCCTGTGCTCTGCCAGAGAGTGAACAAAGCCCTCTCCACTCAGGCAAAGGTTTTTATTACAGACGTCGTAAAAAGTGGCTTCCTCCTGGAGAAGCTGGGAGGGGCACTGCCTGTGAGAAGCAAGCTGGCTTGGCAGAAACTGGAAAGACTGGTTTCTGTACCATGTGACCTGAAAAGACACACCCCTGCAGCAAGGATATGGTTTTATAAAAAGGGGGATAATTCATAGTGCGGACATGTGAAAATTTTATAAATGATACCATAATTCTTGTGATTTTTCTGCCCACAGTTTAAGACGTGGTAGGAACCGGTGGTATGTTCAGGGGGGTTTTAGCGGAAAAGTGGATATTACTCTAAATGTGTGCATGTTAAAAATCTGAAACTTCATCAGTTAATGTCCCTACCCCCTGCACACATGTATGTAAAGTTGGGTCCATGTCGGAAATTGAAAAAGCAGTTAAAAAGTCAATTATGTACACTCTTTGAATGCAAGCTCCGAGAATGAGCAGATTTGGACATAGACATGGCTAAATTCAGCCACACCATGTATATGTAATTTCAAACAACTGTGTAACTCTGAAGTATGGATTTTGATCATATATATATTTGGGTGCACAGATGATAAGGGAGGTTGTTTCAAGAGATCATAAAATGACATCAATCTGACTCACAGTTCAGTTTGCCAATCAAGCGGAGGAATGGAAGCCTGACCAATGACGAATGAGAGGGGCAAGTCTAGTGATGCAACACACACACCCATTCTCAAGAAACAGATAAAAGCAGAGAGTCAGGACACATAGAGACATTCAATTTCATCTGCCGCTGGAAGCCCTGCCGGAAAAATCCATACTTACCTCCATCAAACTCCAGAAAGCCAAACTAGAGACTTCAATCTATCCAGAGCAGAGACCAGACCAGAGAGAAAGCAGTGCTGTGCCTAGCAGAGACCAGACCAGAGAGAAAGCAGTGCTGTGCCTAGCCGAGACCAGACCAGGCGCTGTGAGCAGAATCCGGAAAGACCTGACCAGACTGAAGATCGTGACCAAGTCGCTTTCCTGTTCAAAATCTCTTGTGAGTACTTAGCAAAACTCAGAACACATCTCTTAGTTTAAATTCATCTAATTCAATCTATTTAACCTAAGTAGAACTGCCTCCTATCTGTCACCTGTCATTTCTAGTAAAATTTGTCATTTTGAAAAAGTGTGCGTTTAAAATTTACAAAACCAAAAACGACCTTTACTAAATTACTCATATCTCCGCAACCGTTTGAGATAGTCCTTGCGGTTCCTTTGTAATAGCGCTCGGCGCATCCGCGAATTTTGCCGCGATTTGCAATTTCTTCACATGTAAAAAAACTGCTGCTGCCTGATTTCATTTGCCAGAAATTCGTTTAACCTGCTAACTATCCCTGCATCATTGCTAGTGTGAGCCTGGACTAATATTAACTAGATACCACTCATCCTGAACCTCTATAAGGGAATTAAGAGCGTTTCCAGCATATTTCTCATTCATTGCTAGCACCTATCAAAGCATTTGCCTGTGTTTTCAAACTTCTGTTTAAGCTTGCTGGATTGAACTGAATTACAGTTGATTGCATTTCTGAGAACTGTGTGTTTTCCTTCCATTTCCTTGCCTTGCATCAAGGGGGGGAGGGGAGTAGCCAGAGAAAAGTGATTACATTGTTTGGTTGAAATCATATTGCGTATTTTCTGTACTGCATTCATTGAATATTGCATCCACCTGAGCCTACATAAAGCATCCTCTACCACATTATACTTTTGTTCCTATTTACCAGTGTGCTACCTTATCCATTTCATGTCCACTCATTAGTGATTAAAGAAGTGTGCTAGTGCCAGATTCTCCGTTGTTAATATTTACCATATCAGATTAAGTGTGATATTCAATTATTAATTTATTAAAAAGTGTGATATATATTTTAATTTATCAAATAAACCTTTTAAACTTGCAAAACAGAACTACTTCTTGGCTCAGTGGGGTCAGGGGGATTCCAAGAGAGGGGTGTTATACAGGGGTAGTCATCCAGAAACGCATGAACTGGACCTAAAGATATATCCATAAGGGTTTTCATTCAGTATTCTAGACTAGGCGTTAACTTAGCTGTAGTGCTGAATTGAATCCTCTTACAGTACATGTTGTAAGATCCAAATCTTCAATTTGCAGTTGTGCTGCCCACAGACCACTTTATGCTACTCAAAACATTCACAACACATTCAGTGTTACAAGTGATGTTGCCCTGGATTGTGCGTGTAACACAAATAACAGGATGTGCATAAGTGGTGAGGGAGACAGCAAATTGGCATGCCTTGCATTTATTACATTTAAAAAACATGTTTCTCAATTGCACATCTAAGCAGTACCCTCGCACCTAGAGACAAGTGTGCCTCTCAGAAGGTAAGACATGGACTGGGTAAAATGTGTGCTAGATCTTTGTCAGCTCCAAGAACATGTCAATGTTTGAAGATAATTGATTGAGACTGCTCACTGAAAGTAAGTATTACCTCATGTCAGAAGTTTCCTTAAGGGCACATCTTTTTGCCATGTTTAATAATGTGCCACAACACAAAGTTGTAGCATTAGAAAAAGCCCTTTCAATAACTCTTTTTGAATGTCTGTGAGATACAAAGCTGGAAACTGCGCAGAACATTCCATATAAAAAGCGCAGACATCCAAGCAATTTCAACATAAGCGTACAAAATCACCAAATGGAATACTCTTGATGCACGTGTCCTGATGACTACGTGTGACATGTAAAGGAATGTTAGAACTGGTAGGCTTCCTATGGACAGTACTCTGGAGACCTGAATCAGTTAACCATACATGTACATCAAGAAAAACAAAATCTGTTTTACTGTGAGTCTCAGTAAACTGTAAATTGATGTTATTCTGATTCAGGACTTGCTCAAAATCCAACCGGTCGTCCACATCTCATCTCCAAATTATAGTGATCGTCAATAAAGTTCAGCAAAGTCACAACATGATCAGTTAAAGCTACATTATCGAATTACCAAAGTAATGATGTTCCCACCAGCCCATCATGAGATTAACATGGGGATGCAAAAGTAGCCCCATTGCTGTTGCTCTCACTTGTCTATAATATGACTCATTTAAAAGGAAAACATTATTATTCAGGCAGAAGGAAATCTTTTCCAAGATAATTTCTGTGTGGCTCAAACAATTTAAAGATCTATCTATATATTTTTTTCCACAACATTCTTTGATCACTGATCAGTTGAAGATTTCTTTTTTTTTCTTTTTGTCAGTTTTTCTCCTCTTTTTGGCCGAAACCAATGATGGTCTTCATTGATTTAATCTTGTTTGTTTTTAGAATTTAAATGCTTCCTGCTACATTGGGGTATGTTGGGTTGTTTTCCAGATCTTCGTTCAGATCTGGCAGGGGTTTGTGTCTTGTGCATCTGCTGATATTTTGGACCATTGAATATTGAGTTTGATTGGTAGGGCTAATCAGAGTTGTAGTGCAAACCATTTGGCAAGCCAAAAATTGCAGATTCCTGGGGCTTTAAATCAACAGCACATGGACAGTACTCACCCTCTTTGCAATTTCATCTCAACAAATCGGCTAATTATACCCACGGTCTTCTTACTCTTGCATCTAATGATCATTTGATCATTGTTCATAGACTGTATGAGATTCTTCCAGACATTTAGCTCTGTTTATTCATTTTGTCCCTAGATAAATTTTTTTTCTGTGCTACTATACTATATTTTATATTTCTTTTTAATAACTTACACTATATAATTCCAAATTCCAATTTGCCAATCTAATGTTCAAAGCTATTTCTACTGGGTTTGACCGGGTTTAAGATTATTCTGCAGGCCAGGCTTATTAAATGTTTTAAACATCCCCCTGTTAATAACCTACATTGTTTTATTAAACAAGTGTTTTCTGTCCCCATGAATTCAGAAGCAATACATGTACCTGACGGTACATGCCAGGATCCTGAGCAGAGTGGATACGAAGAATCATTTATTATCTCGTACCTCAGTGTAGAAATTATTCTAGCTTTTTACAGCATTGACATATCTGACTCTAAATTGTAGGACATTGACTTGCTGACAGGCGGGAATATCTACAACTACTTCAGGGGTCTGCAATCTGTGGCTCCCTAGATGTTGTTTTGGACTGATTCCCATGATCCCTCACCCCTGGCTGTGTAAAACAAACAAAAAAAGCTGGAGCGCCACAGGTTGTAGACCGCTGAACTACATGTTTCCCAAGTTAATCACAAGAAACACTCCATAACAAACAACTCCATTCTGAAATATTCACTTTGGGATTTTACCAGGAGATCAAGTCATGGTCTTCACATATTAACCCTTGATTTAGCTGCACACCCATATTTTCTTTACCAACATTGGGTTGGATGCTTTTGTTGTCTGGAAAGGTTACTATACCAACGCATTGCTTGCTTCATCCTCTTGTTGTCTTGTATGGACACACCTAGTGGAGGAGCAGCAGATAGATGTGCAATAGAGGACCTGGATACAGACAGTGGAATACAGCAAGAGTCCCAGGTCTTGCCATCAGCAATTGCCATGAAGTCTTCAGTCAAAACGTAGTTCCTCTGTAAAAGGGTTTACCCATGCCTCACTTGGAAGTTGTAGTCAATTATTTGCCCTCATTGTTCTCGGGTGAGTAAAGAGAGAAGACGATAAGGAGAGGGAGAATAACTTGTTGCCTGATTATGGAGAATCCAGTAGTCAAGAATTAAAGAAGAATGTCCATTGGATGCGATCTCTTGGGATATTTCGGCCTACTGACATTTCACCTGATATTGATAATTTAGTTTTCCGTCACTTTGTTTCTTCATCAGCTGTGTGCTGGATTTACAATAGAAAATCAGTGATCACATATGCTTACGTTATCCTTTTCCTTGCTGATGAGCAAGGTCAGGACAGAAAATTATACTGTGCATTAGGTTGGTCTTGATTTACATGTGGTCTGCTTCATTGGGCAATATTGTCAAACAGAAGCATGACCATACCATGTTCCTACATCCACTGAAACATGTTTGATAACTACCAAGAATTTTGTGCATTATCTATGTAAAACTGATTATTAAAGCAAACAGGAAAACACAATGTCCAAAATATTGATAACATCTTTAAAATCAATTTGATAAACAAAAATGTTTATAAATAAAAAATGAAATCTTAGTATGAGATCAGAAATGTTAAAGCATAAAGAAGTGGCCAGAAAAGCTATATGAACATTGACCGAAAAAAGCGACAGTAAAACATTATGGATAATGATGATCCTTGTTTGATGTAGATATTATTTTCTGATAAAATACATGTTCTCTTTTACTTGGGGAAGACCTTTTTCTTAAAAGTAAGCATTGGCTATTAAATGAGCAGTTTATACAGGTAGTGTGAATTGAGTAGCATGGTTAAAACAAACTCTCAAGTACAGTGGTGGTTTAGTAAAAGATGGTTATAGATTTAGCCCTCACTCAACCTATGCATGGAATCAAACATATTTTTATGATGTGAAGTTTGTATACATTTGTGATTGACAGAACCATCTTTCCTCTGTGTAAAATATAGCTGCTGTGGATCGCAATTCCACATAATTATTGGTCGACCCTACATTTGCTGGCACAGCACATAACGTTTATAGAGGAAATTAATTTGAATCTTGACCATGGATGGGATCTTCTTGTTAATGGCTTTCAACATTGTCAGTTGCATTTCTGCATACTTTAATAACATTCTCTTGGCTCTGATGTGAGTACTACTAACCTCCCCATGGCAGTCATTCAGAATTGTTTAAGAAAGAAGCAGGTATTTCTTTGATTAAATAAAGTGCTGATGATCTTTTGATGGGGATCCTGCTTCGGGTGGACTTAAAATATGTGTGGATGTGTAAGTAATCGAAATTAACTGAATTCTGAAATTACTCTTGGCTGTACAATTGTATTGTTTGCAAGTCATAGTGTACACTTCAAGCCTACCCCTTCTTGTGGTGTGATTGGGCACAGTCAAATAGCTATTGCGGGTGAAACAAAGAAAGGTTAATAATGGAAAGTCGCATAGGAGGAAATTGAATGCATGGAAATGTGGGGGCTGTGCCATTTGAAGTCCACTACATGTTCACATTTCCGAATGTTATGTTATATTAGGAGTCTCGTATACTGTGCACAGCACCACTGATGTGGTCTTCTAGTGCTAAGCCTTGCCTGGATATTGGTGAATTGTGCCCCCTACATTGGTAAAACCGACTGTGTACTGTCTTCTGAGGTGAAAAGGCGATAGTTGAGAAAGAATGTGAAGCAGGAGTAAAATCAGCATGAGAAGATGTAAAATGGCTATGTACAATGGGGTTAAAGGATAGTAGTCACCAGGGTGCATGGATAGTTTGTGGTATTTTGACAAAAGAAAATTGATCAAAGAGAAAGCACAAAATGCTTCCGCAATGGCAAGAAATGTATTGTGCAAGACTTTGCTACTACAATGCAGGTTTAGTACTGGAGTCAGTCTTTCAGAACATGGTTGTGTGATGGAATTGAGAGGTGCTCAATGGTGGGTGGCGGCTTCTTCAACAGAAATGCTTACCCTTCTGGTAAATCCAAATATGAATCTGACGGATGTGCCAGTGCCAAGAATTGGCAGTGTACAGATGAATGTGGGGTACACAAAAGGGAGAGAGGAAAGAAGAAGGGGAAATCTCAATCTCATTAGTGGCTAACACGCCTCGCCACTAGATGATTGATGAGACTCTGTGTCAAACTGGTTTATCAGCTGATGATGTAAAAGCCTAAGGTGCAAAATCACAGCGGCAACTACCATACGGACCAAATTAGCTTGCAAACTTACAAAGCAGCTAATCCCCATTTCCAAGTGTTTGTGAATGATCGATACTCCACAGGCGGTAGAATGTGGCTGGTGTCTAAGTCAAATACTAGCTAGCCATCTCCTATTTATGTGTAGATATACATGTGGGCTTGATAGTGGTACTCTACAGCCCAGCTCACAACCTTGAATTCGAGAATCCAATGCCACAATATCAGAAATATTAACTTGTGGTCATTGGGATACTTTATCGTTTTCTTTGACCAGGTGAAAATGTTTAAGTTTAGAGTAAATCTTTGGGGGATGCTAGTAAACTTGGGAATGGTACCACCAGTTCCTATAATTGCATTTTCCGGAGAACATAGGCAGGGTATTATTCCATCAAAGCACCACATTGTTCTTGCCTGTCTCTATGAGAAACCCATTAAAAAACCTGATTGAGTTCTACATTTTACAATGGGAAAATTGAGTTTAGCTTACACTGATGGGAACTGCACACAAGAGTAAAGGACATGTTTAATGGTCACCCACTTCTTGAAATGTCCTTTTACAAGTAGTTGAAACTATTCTGTTTCGATGCAGGTGGGTGTCAGGAATCAGATATGTTTATATTTTTATGGGTTCCTTCTGAAAATGACATCCCTTAACCGAATTGAGACTTTGATTTGGCTGTTAAATTACCAAAGATAAAGGAGCAGAAATGATGTGTCTTCATTGCCTTCTGTGTAAGCAGGTTCTAGAACTGAACAATTTGCAAGCCAGTGTCCCTGTGGTTCCTGTTGGGATTGCTTAGGTCAGGATTATGATGCAAACAGCGTTGAATTCCTTTATACTATTCAGCCATGCCATGCTATGCTACTTCTGACATAAAATGACTGATGGGTAGGCCACAATCGTCTTAATCAGGGAAGATGACACTCAAGAATAAAATTAAATTAATATTGAAAACTCTATTTCAACACTTTTTGTTTCGGTCTTTGTCTGCACTTTCAGACAATAGGGATCTCCATTTTAAAGAGTGGCTGGAAAAGTATATCCAGCACAGTGTGGGGCAGTCCCAAATGTGACTGGCCAGAGTTATTTGCATTCTGGTGATGTTCATGGCTCTGACCTGGCTGTTGAATTCACTTAAAGCAAAACCTGTTAAAGGTTGAACTATACTTTCAGTATAAAAGATTATGAATGCCCTTTGATGGATACCCACTTCTCTGAGAGACCTGGTCAGTTTCGTAAAACGTGTATTTATTACAAGACAAACATCGCTTATTGTATTGTAACTTCAGAGAGAACAAGCCTTCCGAGTGAGCCTGTTTACCCAGAGCAAAAATCAGCCACATAGATGTACTTAAACAGGGAGTCCACTAAAAGCAACAGCCCTATCTTTTCAAGTAGAGCTCCAGCAGTGGAATGACTCCTACATATGCTTTCTTATCAGACAATATGAAACTAAAGGATAATTATAGTAACAAAAGAGACCGCAGCATGACTGATTTCTTCTATCCTTGACATTAAATTCGGTGATCTTGACTTTTCCTTCAATACTTTGGCGTAAAGCGCTCTATAAACACAATAAACATAAACTGTGCCACAGAGTGAATACCACAGAGCACATGACACATCAGATTAGGTCCACACGTTAGTTCTTTTTTTAAATTTTATTTTAGGAGGAATGCCTTTAATTTGGGGAAGTAAGACAAAAAAGGGAGGTTCTTGATGCATTGTCAGGATGGAGGCGGAACTCAAAGTTAGTGTAAAGAAGTCATAAGCTCATAAACTACAAAGGACTGATGTCCTTAGACCTTTGCTGAATGTCCAGTATCGATTCTTGGGTAAGAGTCCTTCAACAAATGTAGACACCCTCCCCCCCCAAACCCAACCCCTCTGGTGCTTTTATGTGGCCCCGCTCCCTTCTTTATATGACATTGGCAGAATGCCTCAAACATTTACAGGGTTTGGAATCACTATTAATGTGAAACACTCCTGCCAGAGTAAAATCTTCCAGTTGACTCCTCGTGGCCTAGATGTTAATTTAGTCCTTTACTGGGGCAAGTCCATTTAGCTTTATTCTTCTTTTCCTATGGTTTTTTTGGTTGCGTGTCTTCTCTTATTTCTGGGTCATTGTCAGGCTACTTGGGTTACAGCCATCCAGCCAATGGGCTCTCTATTGAGGCTTGTGATCGAGTCTCATGATCAAAGCTTCTGTTTAGTTCTGGTGGCTCAGCAACAATCCCCAGAAACTGGTAAAGCTCTACCAGCAGGTGACACTTCTAATGTGTCTCTCTCCTGAATATTATATGGGTCCTACCAGCTTCTGGGTCAGGACACCCAGGAGGGAGATAGCGCTATTCACCTCTTCAAAATAAAGCTGCCTTTGGGTGGGTTATTTGTGTAAGCCACCTCTTGCTTCTAAGATCTCTGTCTGCTCCTCTCAATGCTCTACCCCCAACATTCTGCAATGATATACAAACTCCTGCAATGTCTGGTTGGTTCTGCCTCTTTTATTGTCACAATGCAATTTCAGACAGGCAGGTCTCGTTCACTGGAAAAAGTCTATAGTGTGAGCCACCAGGAGATCTGTGTGAAGGGCAGAGCTTTGGAAATGCCGGGCAGTGCTTGGTCTTCCTGCAGATCTCTTAAGCAACATCAATGATCTGTATCGCCGCATGGGGTCCTTTCCAGGGGATAAGGGAGTCTGTCAAGGTTGTATGCTTGCGCCTACATTATTTTGCCTATAAATATCAATGATATAGCAATGGAATTAAGTAAACTGGACCTGGGTGTCAGTTTATCTTGCAAAAGGATAGGAATATTATCATCTGCGGGTGATACCCTTCCAATTTCAAAACCCCCCGATAGATATTAAAATACGGTTGGAAAGATTTTGCAAACAATGGCAAGAGAAAGGGGCTTAGACGTAAAATGAAAGTGATGCTCTATTGGCCTGAGAGGAAGCAAGTCACACCATTGATTTTGGGTTACTTGGATGCTCCGGCTGGACTATCCTGGGGGGGAAGTGCTCATAACAATAAAAGCAACACAAGTCTGGTGAGATCTGCTGACACGGTTTCTAGAGCGTGCATGCATGGGTTTTAGGAACGTCACAGGCACTCTGGAGCTGTACAATGATCAGTCGCTTACGGGTGCTATTTATGGGTCTGAGCTCTGGGGGAGCTGAAAAAAATTGAAAATTGATCAAATCTGAGAACTGATTCCTAGAGAGTTACACACACCCCAAGGAATACATCCAATGCTCTTGTGTACCTTGAACTATGTCATACAGATGTAGGTCAAAAGAGCAGTGTCAGGCTCTTAATATATTGGATACTGATCTGAGAAAATCCAGCACCTACAGGCTTTCAAACAAAGAGGAGCTTTTAGATGTACTGGGAAAGGGGAACTTCAGCGAATTGTGTTCCAGCACCTACCAAATGTCATGACCTTTGTTGCAATACATTTTTTCACCTTAGCTGTCTCCATTTCAGTTATTTTGCATAATGTCAACGTCGTTTCTTAGTGTTTCAATGTTTAGTACTGTTGCACCTGGATTTTAGACCAGTCGCCCCAAAAAGTCCTCATATGCGATGAGTATAGTCTGCCTAATTACTGAAACTTTGCAAATGTTGCAAGCACAATTATGCATGGCATTAGCACTACGGCAATAGTGTGCCATGCAGTAAAACACTGAAAACGAATGGAACACTGGGGCAGGTATTGGTGCAAAATCGAATTGAAAAAATATCATCATCCAATGCTGAGAGGCAATGGTAAGAACAGTAGACCAAACATTGCCCTACTGCAGAACCGAAAAAATATTTTTGCACTGGGATATTTTTACCCTAGTGCTTCTACTATGTACAATTGAATTTGCACCTGTGCAAAGCACCTTGATTGAGTTCACCAATTATTACATTCTGTTCTTACTATGTTGCTGTTAATATTTGCATTACTATCTATGGCAAAAAGTACCCCCTGCAGCACGTTGTAAGTGCATTGCAACTGGCAGAGGTGTTGCCTGACCACATTGAGGAATTAGGAGACCAGGGGCCAGATTACAGAAACTTTGCACCGGTGCCAGTGGAAAGTTGCACGGTATTAGCACCATGGCAAAGTTTGCCCTATTTTTTTTTAAACACTGGGACACATTAGAAAACCACTGCACCGCGGAAAGCACAGTTTGGCATATTAAAAGCACCAGGGCAATAAATGCCCTTGTGCAAAAAAGATGCATTTTTGCAACCAGGGCAAAGTGTGCCCTAGTGTTAACACCATTCCGTGTCGGCACTAGGGCAAACGTTGCCTTGGCGCAAAGATGCAGTGAAAATACATCTTTTTTGCACATGGGTAATTACTGCAACTACAGTGAAATGGTTTTCTAATGTGTTCCACAGTTTAAAAAAAAATAGCGCCTAGTGCTAATACCATGCAACTTTGCACTTGTACCGGTGCAAAGTTTCTGTAAACTGGCCCCAAGGCAGAGTTTCTTTATAATGTCAGGGACCCCATAAATGACTGTTAATATCATGTGTAAGTGTGCTATGGACTATTTTATTCCTTGCAATAGATGGCCGCACACTGTTAGTCCCTTTTTAATATTTCGCTTTGTGCTTAATCTATTGTAAGAGATCTCCTAGTTGGTGCTATAATTAGTCAATTATGGATCTAGATTAAAAAAAAACACAATTAAGCATTTTGTAATGTGTTGCAGAAAAATAATGTTATGCAGTTTAAGACAATGCATCTAAAACGCGGTTTCTGGCTTGAAAGAAAGCAAATGCAGATAGTCTTGTGTTCAACTCCAGTAGCACCCAAAAATTAAAAACGCCACCGTAAAGCGGCCCATTACCGGTTCACTGGTGTAACATGTCATGCAGAGATTTATTTTAGAAGAAAGGAATTTGAAAAGATTGTCATGGGTTTAACTTGGAGCTGCAGTGCCTGCTGTAATTATGTTCTGTGCTTACTCAGGCATTGTGACATCACGACTGTAACAACTGATTACAGTTTGATGTGTGATGTCATTTTTGTATTACAGGTCATTAGAACTAGCCTGTCATAGCACTATTTGGCTGCTGTATGGGTTTGGCAGGCTAACCCGTATTATAATTATTATTTGAACCTATTCCTGCTACTTGCCAAACAGCATGATGCCAGAACGGTCTGCAAAAGTCACTATCTACGTTGCTTTTTTTTGCATCTGATCATTCCTGCCCCCCACTCCCCTCGGCCTCCTCCCCCAAGACGCGAGGTTATGCTAATGATTCGCATTGGTACAAGTATGCATGCACGTGCGATGGAACGCCAGAGCGCAATCAAAGGGATTCCGGGGTCCGCATGAGGGCCCCTTTCCACCGTCTCCTAAAGCACCAGCAATGCACTGTGAATCAAATTTGCTGCTGCCTCGGCGGCTTGAGAGCCCATCCGTGCACGTCAGCCGGCCGTGAGATTGACATACAGAAAATGGCGGCAAGCAATGCCGTGGCTGAGTGAGAGGAGACCACTGGCCGCTGCATTCCTGGCATTCCTAGTGGGAGTCCTTTTCAGAAACACACTAGACAATTCGTCCGTCGGGATTACACCAGCGCTCCAGTTTGGTCACTGATGTTTAAGTCATTACCCCGCTAAAAGTAATCCCTGCAGGCGGGTTGCTCAACTCTTTGAACGTGGGAAACCTGTGCCCTCATAAAATGCTTCAGAACATTACAGTGCACAGTTTTTCATTTACTGTAATGCTTCTTGCCGTGCATGCTGAGTCTACTGTTTTGTTTCTTTTTTTTGTTTTTGTTGGGTTTTTTTAAAATATTTTTTTTTGTGGTCTTCTTTTTTCTTTTATTATGGAGTGAATTGTTATTGCAGCTGAATTTCCCAACCGTGATCCCTTTGCCACATCGACTCAAGTTAGGTTCATGTTGCCTTTTAATTATAGGTTTGTGCCTGCCGAAAAAGTCGCCCATCTTAAAGTGCTGAAGTCCTATGCATCTGTTTAGAAAAAAAATACAGTTTCATTTCAAGGAATGATGCATGACTTCTGAAATGTTTCCAGCAACTCATCCCCAATGATACTGTGTTTGGAGAATGATGCATTACTTTTGAACCGTACTTGGTGCGCCACGGCGGCATCCCCGGGGAGCCATTAACAAGCCGTGGCTGGCTTGGGTTACCTTACAGTGAACGTCATGTCTTTGTTTTTACAGGTGCAGTATGCAGAATTGAAACCCCCGCGGAAGAAGAGGACTTCATAGGCAAAAGGCATTTGTGTTGAGCGAAATGGTCGGGGATCGTTCTCTCCGTCACCAGTCACCGCTAATCACTGTTGTGGTCTCCTCGTTAGGTCCTGCTGAAGCCTTATTCTGTTTCGACACTGCTGAAAATGTGGGTTTCTCTCTGCAGGGACACGCTGAGGGCCAAGTTGGACCCCAATAAATGGTTCAGTGTTTTGATGACCTGCCATTGCATGACTCTACCGGTCACACTGATTGGGGCCAGAGGAGAACAGTGTGCAGTAGCAAGACTTCTCAATGCACGGATAGGAACATTTCACCTGAGGAGAGACCACCTGCACACTGGAATCCTTTTGAATGATTTACCAATGTGCTGCCATTTTAGTTGAGCAAACGACAACGCTCCTACTTCATGGAGTTGGACATCCCTGCCCTGCGACAGGTTATTGACTCATTGAATGTGTTTGATCGCTGGCATTGTGATTGATGGAAACCCAGTGGTGCTCGCCCACATAGTGCACAAGTGAGTACAGATGGTTTCAAAATCTATACACCAAAGTCTTTGGAAAATTCCTGAATTTTTTACTACTTTTTATTTTTACAACTTCTGCCTCGTATGTCTGAAGACATATGCTTGCTTGTGCATTAAGCCAAAGGTCTGACAACACTAAACTTTCACAAATGACATCCCAGCCTTAAAGAAAAGGAATCGCTTGACCACCCGCAGCGGTGTAAAGGTTCCAACAAGTTTCAAAGAATGTATTTAAAGATATATTTTTTTACTAAATAGATTTTATTAAGATTATTCCCAACAAAGACTTGTCAATGTTTCTCACAATGTAATCTCCTGCCAGAAATCTGTATACACACATTATGCAATTTTCAAAGGTTCTTCATCTTCACATCCTGTTTTTTCAAAGCACCAGTCAAATGGTCGTCTGCTACAGGGGTATAGGGCTTTGCCCCTGCCGCCAAACCTGCAGGGCGGGGTCAGGTCTTCTGGGATTTTAACAGTAAATGTTTATTTAAACATATGCATCCGGTTAATATCTTCGTTGTGAACTGCAAGAGATTTTTCTATGAAGGTTTGTATAAATTGTAAGAGGAATAAATATAATTTTATATGTAATAATTGTTTTGTAAACGCCGCTCTCCCAGCTTTATATTTTACTTTTTCATAGCACGGCTGGTGGTTTCAGAATCCAGCAAGGCCCTACGATGTACCCCTTTAGTAGTTGGCATTTCTGATGAGGTCCATGGTGCGAAACAGTGCCAGGGAACAGCGAGCGGCATGGGTATGCCGTTCTTTCATCGACGGGTGTAATTACGATGGGGGCTTTTTCCCCCGAGTAATTTTTTCTGAAAAAGCTAATTGAAATATATAGGGGCTCGGGGGTTGCAAAACTATATATAGGAGGTGAGGGGGGGTCGGGGAAATGGTAAAACAAAAAAATAGAGGATGAGTTTTTTCATTAAAAATACTCTGGAAAAAAACATCAAAATTACACCCGTCGATGAAATGACATAGAACTGCGGCATGGTGGTTAAATAGTGGGAACCACTCACTCTTAAGGGCAGTATTGGTTTTGTAAACCATTTATTATTGTGAATTACCAAACTATATTGTTAAACTGCATATTTAATTCTATGGCAGTTTTACCTAAAACGCCAGTGCTAGGTGCGCTTTTGAATATTTCCATTGTACAAATATTTCCAAATTAATAATTCTCTCTATGCTTAATGTGCCTTACTGCATTGTACGTTCATGTTTATTTTCTGGAAGTATTTTGAATGGATATGAGCAAAAGCTTGTTGACCTATGTGCAATACAGTGCCAAACAATCGGAACCACAATACGATGTATGTCACTTGTGTGTATTGTGGAGTTATTTTGAAACTACGGCAAAAGGGTTTGGAAGTGAAAACGTCTACCATTTACTATTAAAGTAGCGCTTTTTGTACAGCTTAATAAAGATGTATTTTTTTTTTCAATCGTTGGTTATATAAATTCTTTTAGTTGCAATGGATCTCTGCAAACAGTTAACCTATTCAGTTGGTATATGCATGTATACATTTCTGGTTCATCAATTCAATGCTGTGATGCAGTGTTCTTTTTAAGAAGGAGCTAATTCTTTGACTGTATGAATTGGTCATTTAGCTATTCATGGAGAAGTAGGAAGAGCCAAGTAACGAAGCAAGTCCACGGATCCGAACGCGCACGCGTGCACTGCAAGTATTTCAGGTGATCTCACAGCATTGACACGACTTAGTGGTGACTGACTGCAAAATACAGTGGGGTCTCCTAACATTGCTGCCACTTCCTTCTCCCATGCAAACACTCCCCCCCCACCCTTTTGATGGAGTGAATGGTTCCCTACAATTCATCCTAAATGTTAGTGGCACATGCACAGACAACCTTAAGGAACATTCATTGGGTCTGTCACATTACTAGAAACTTGGGCTGGGGGAGAGAGAACTTTGGGTATTTTGCCCTTAAGGATTTGTTGCTAGACCTTAAATTCTTTGTAATTACAATTTGAAGTTTGGCCTGTCCAGGCCTCCACTATACATTTACAGTTGCGAATGCTGAGTTAGATATAACACCATCTTCCATTTGTGCAATTGGACACATTAAAGTCTCCATATTTCCAGTTTCAGATATTGGTAGCTTTCTTGTGTCTAATTAAATGTGCTGCTGTCTTCGTATTGAGATGTAGCTGAGGATGTCATCCCTTCCCCCTAGGTGGTGTGTCTTCAATACAGTAGTCCCCTTGGGGGTGGTGGAGCGATGGAGGATCACTTGGGAGAAGAACATGGTATTCCTCTACTTTTATAGACCCTCCATTATTTCCGCAACCAACTCTCATTCCTGGTGCCCACTCAGTGCCCATGTATTTTATTGTGAGGTCAACCTACTTGCTAGGTTGAATCTGATTGATGGCCCTGACGATAACAACTGTTTCCCATATAACTTCAATTCAAGTACTGTGAAGATGATGATGACCAGGAGTATGATGATCACTCCAGAGTGAATGGTCTAGTCTATTGCTGCTTTTGATTGGTCAAGTGAAATACAAATCTGTAGATGGAAACCAACATGGAGAGAGCAATCCTCTAACGAGGAAGCCCAGGAGACGCCGACCTGGCTAACAGGGTACTGAAGCAGAAGACGCCGTGAGTGGAGCAAACGGGAGCGTAAAGTAGTCCAAGCAACTAGAGCTACTTGACACGATGCCCAAGCAAACCTCCAGGCACCCTGTAATTCAAGAATCTGCCAGAAAGCAAAACCTCATCCCGAGAAGGGAAATGAGACAGGCAGAATGAACTCCACCGAGAGGAGAAACGCAAACGCAAGTTGACCGGCTGAGAATGCCGATGACCACGGAGCTTGTCTGAATGCTGCAGCAGCCTCAAAGGAAAACAAAATTGTTTGGAGGCCGTGGACCAGAGCAACAGGTACGCAGGCAGACTGAAAGGTCCCGAGGTCCGAGAGGAAGCGCTGAATGGCTGCAGGACACAAGATAAGAGGGTATGGGACTCACACTTACATGAGAGTGTGAGAATAAGATGGTCTGGGACCCTAAAAGAAGCAGAGACATTACAAAAGGTAGCATATACTTGGCAGGAGAGTAAACCAAGCTATTGCAACAGAGCATTGTATGTCTGGGACCCACATCTATATGAAAACAAGAGAGTATGGAACCCTAAAAGAAGCAGAGACATTAAAGAGGGGAGAATATGCTTGGCAGGAAAGTGAACCAAGCTATTGCAACAGAGCATTGCAAGCCTCAGACCCATTCCTATATGATAGCCAAAGAATAAGAGGGTCTGGGTCCCTGAGAGAAACAGAGAGAGTCTCCAAGAAGGCATATGCTTGGCAGGAGAACACACCAAATTATGGTGACCACCCATTGGGAGATTGGGAGTCTGGGACCCACACGCACATGATAATTTGAGAATAAGAGATTATAGGACCCTGAGTGTAAAAGAGACAGACCAGAAAAAGGCGTATGCCTGGCAGGAGAGCATACCAGGTTGCTATAATACAGAACTGCTTGTCTATTAATGTCTTATGAAATAATTTATATATGTGTATTTCATAGCTGTACAATAACTTCCTGCAAAACCTCATAGTCCAATTAACAAAAATGTGGACATGCTGATATGAAATAGTGTGTGCCATGATTATTCTAAACCCAGTAATGTGTTTGTATAAATAATCAGATATAAAAACATGCATAATTCAATTTTTGATCAGCACCAGAATAAACAAAAGACCAGAATGGATTAGTATGTTTGCTGATCACAAAATGTATCCAGTTGTTATAACCTTTCTCATATACCTGGACTAATCTGGGGCACTGTGTCAACAAATGTCGGCTAGTCTCTATTTCTCCGGTGCATATTCGGCAGATTCTTTTATTTGTAGAGATATCAATCGAAGCGCTGCAACGTTCTAAAGTAGGTCACTGTTCCAACCTAATTTGTAATATGAAATGTCCCACTCTTGGACTCAATATTATAAGTAGGTATGTAAAGGGAGTATTCTTAGTAAATCCTTCGGTGCTATACTGAGAATAATAGGATTTTGATGCCCGGTATTCTGTATTATGGATTCTAGCCCATAGCTATGCCTTATTTTTTATTTCTTGCAAGTCTGAACCATCATTTATTGGCACAGTTAATTAAAATCCAATTTCTGAATTCAACTTACTGACATCCTCAAGCAATTCTACCAAGGCTCTTGCATTTTTATTAAGATTCATTAGCTTCCGAAAAGGGAAATTTATTGAGTGCTGATCTTGACACGACACAAGTATATGTAGAAAAAATAAGCCAAGTCCCACTTAACTTCTAGGGGTACAAGTATGAATGCCCCTCACCTTGTATTTTGAGTTATGGGTCCCACTGGTGCAATATTCTTTTCCTCTATTATGTAAAGTGAAGAGCTAAGGATTGCATGGGTTTGACATATGCAATATTCTAAGGGATTAGATTGCTCTCCTTTCCGAATTCAGTACCTATGGCCCGTCACAGATCCCACATTATCAGGTAGATCTTCATTGGGCAATGGTATAAGCACCTAACAAGCAAACAATAAAATACAAATAAATAAAATAGCGGAATGTTAAATATGTGAAAATGCTTTGGGTACATTTATTGCAATTTTATTTACAAGAGCTGCAGGCAAATTGCTAAGAAATGCTATCCATATCAAACAGTGCACTCACCTCAAGAAATAACATTTTGGATTGGATTGATGTGGCATCCCCCTTGATTTTGCATGCAGTGAGGATGCACTCTTCATTTCACATTTAAAAACAATGTAGTTTGGTAAGACCTTTCCAGAATACTGGAAAGCCCCTTTTGGGACTTAGTGGAAAAAAAGGTTCTAGAGAGCATCTATCACTTTATTTGTGGAATTTTTATACTCATTTTGAAATTATTGTGGTAGTTTTGGGATCAGCATGGGCCATCTCATATTGAAAATCTGAGTCTGAGACAGCCCTTCTGTTCTACTTCTGTGAAGTTAAAAACTGCCTCAGGTTCCCCTTCGCTGCCTCCTCCCTCAAAAAGGTTGTATGAAAGCCCTGCAATTCGGTTGGTCTCAGATTAATGCATTCCCTTTGGAACAGGCATTTTCCTTCCCTGCAGCTTTCAATTCAAGAGTCAGAGTCCTAATCTGTGTGTTCCTGAAATGTGCAATATTCTCAAACGTATATCATGATTATGTCCGTGTTTAATTGGTCAAGGGTACCCATTGACTTATCTTTCAACACTTCTACTTAAATGCACCCTTCAATCTCCACTGAATGTTCATATATTTGAATATGTAAAAAAGTTGAGGCTAATTTGCTCAGAGTAATATTGAACTCACATTTTGTTTATTTTATATTTTTCACAGCAACACGCTATCTCAATAAAACATGTATTTCTCTTATCCTCCAGACCATATGAATGTCAGGATATGCAGCATAATGTGGTATATTTATTCATAAAGTTATAATTATTTATATTTATCAATGTGTAATGACTGTAGAAAATATGAATGTATACTGATTAGACAGAGAATGATCTTATGATAAAGCACCCTTTGCCATATTTCTAAGTTGTGCAATTGCAAAGTTATGCCAAAACCCTTTTGAGTGTCTGAAATGCAATAGTAAATATTGGTTGCATTTTGAACCATAAAGATCAGCCATGCACTCCTGTCAACTGCACTGTGACTCATGTGCGAACATCTTTGTAATATCTTCAGTCAGTGCTTGATTTGAGAAATATTACATATTTTCTTTGATTTTACATTTCCATTGGTAACATCTGGTCATATATTTTGATAAGCCCAAGTTCAAAGGTGGACACACTAAGTGGTATGATTTGACGTTGAAGCTCAGCAATAATAGACAGGCCTAATAGTTATTAGCCAATAAACTGGCAAATATTCATTAATCAAATTGAATCTGTATTTATAATATTTTCTGGCTCAGATGAACTCACAAGGATGTGATTGACATTAATTTAGAGGGCCTATTTGACAAGGTATTTTGTTATTCTGTGCCCCTGGTGGGTTTTCATGGCAACAGACAAACATTGTTCACTCCAGATGGCCCATCTAAATCTCATGGTAAGCATTGACTTTCCCTGCACGGCTGGGTTGAACAAGAGTTTAAAGAAAACACACATTTTCAAAAGCCATGTTAGAAAACTATTTATAATGTACATATTTACACCATAATATATTCCCTATTTTAAAATATTCCACATACAAATGTGTATAATTATCGTCGGTGCCCTCATGCAAACACGGTTTAAAATGAAACATTTCTGACAATGTAGGCTCTTTCACTTTAACATGTTCAATGATATATAATGAATTTGTCAGGAACCACTGTTCCTGGAGACTATGGCAAGCATGGAAATTACATTGATTAGCCTTCCATCACCTCCTCCAAGATGGCTGACAAGACTTGTCATTAAATTTACTCTAGATGCTGACGGGATTCAAAATCACCCCAGCACGGGGAGACTCTGATATAAATCGCAGCACTTCCAATGCTCGCAGCGTTGCTATTTTGCGTAACAGGTCTCCAGGATTCTCTGCCACGTTTCCACGCTGCTGCAGAATTCTACCATCCTTCCCGATCCCAGTATTTACTTCCTGCTTTGTTTCTATGGCTAGTCGATCTCACTACCGGCGTCTTTCCCTTGAACACCTCGCGCAATTCTAACTCTACCTTTCCCAACTCTTTCTGCTCTTACCTCGGTCCCTGCCTTTTTCCTTCAATTCCAGACCGCCTGCTCTAAGTTCTTCAGGTGTAATTCCATCTCTGCGCTTTAGTGCGACTACTTTGCACTGTAGCGTGTCTGCGAATGTGGTTGCTGCATTCTTTCTCCGTGCTTCCAACCCTCCTGCTTACAGAAGGCGTAATTCCATGCCAACTTCACCTTCTGTGACCCGACAAGTTGAGCCTACGTGGTTGCCACTTTCTCTTGTTGTGCTCCTCACCACATCTTTCAAATTGCCTGAACATTTCCTAATGCCTGTCACTCCTTCCTTCAGCTCTCTTTAATATCCCCATGTTTGCAATGTAAGCAAATTGACCTGTTCTTCCATCTTCTGGGGCAGAAAGCACGTGAACGAGGAGGACCACTCTACTCACCTTTCGCATGGATCCATACCACTCTGAACACTGGATCCAAACAACTCGCAGCGTTTTTTCTTTCCCATCATAAGGGTTTTTCTGTGTTTCTGAATGATCTTCTGTTTACCATCAGAGGTCAGACAGGAACAGGGATACTCCTGCTCACATCATAAGGACTTTGTCTGCTACCCCAGGTTAGTGAACTTACTAAACCTATCAGAAGTATGTGATTATTGGTGAAATGCAATGGTTTTTTAAAAAAATGTTCAGGCTCCACATCTCTTCATTACTATTAATCCATAGAATAAATTGTTGGACTATATCGTGGTGTCATTAATGTGTGCAGGTAACTACCTGCATCCCACTGGTGCTCCCTTTTAGTAGCGATGGAAGAATCTGTCTAACACAAGTGAAGTGGGAAATGCACTTTTCTGGCTCCTCTCACTTTAAATTCATGTCATCTTCATTGTTCTTGACTTTCTTCCTCAAAAGCATGAAGAAAAGAATTGAAGACCGGATTCAGATCTTCCCACCTCAAAATAGAGCATAAAAGACGTATATTGCTGGACCTGCACACACCACAACATGTTGCAGCAAAAATTCAAATTATATTTTGGAGCCAGCATTGTCTGGTGCGCGGAGAAGGATAAGAGGCTGTGGGTATTCACAAATGGCAGATACATTTAGTTAACATTAAAAAGTGCAGTTATTCAATCGAGAGTTTACAATGAAAATAGTCTGCCATAAGTAAAACGGTACAAATCTAAGAAATTATTGTGTAAGGAGCATTTAAACTGACCGCGGTTGGGACAAATTATTTAGAACACGCAGAAAAGATTCACCTTCAACTTGACCTTCTGGAAATATTCAAGCTGTTTTCAAGATCTGTATATTTTCATGCAAAATCAGTAAAATTGACAAGAAATAAGACCATGCTAAAATGTCATGTCTCAATTTGGAAAATAACACTAACGGCATAATAGCCCACAGTTGGATTCTCCCCCACAAATCGTGCAAGTAGGAAACATTGGTCATGGTGCATGATACATTTTAAGAAATTGGTAAAGATGTTATTTTTTAGATGCAGAGAAAAACAAAACAATTCCATTTCCTCAAGTGCAAAGATAGTTACAAATGTAAGGGGAATTGTATAAAATGACCATCCAACTTTTGTAGATGTGCTTTCAATTACTGCAAAAGAAAATAACCTTGCTTCTCAAAGTGTTCTACGTAAAATTTATGTGTGCTTAAATTATAAAAGAGTATACATTGATTTGGTGTAAATAGAATTATCTTTACACAAGGCTGAATTCAAATTGAAAGAGTATCTTTTCTGACTGCTCAGGTAGCTGTCGTGGAAATTCATTGTTTTACTTAAAAACAATTGCTGCATTGCTTTAAATTTCAGTTACACTCCTCTAACTCTGTGCAAGTGGTCTGGCTAGTCGCACACCAACACATTTCTAGCAAGACCGGAACTTTGGATCAATATCTTCAGTGCTTGAGTTTGTCTGGACTTTATTTTAGGAACGAGAACTTCTGAAGCGCTTTGTAATTGACTTATCCCCAATAGTGTCACAGTGAGTCGGAAGACACCAGAGGCTAGTTTGGTAGTCTGTAACCCCCATTGGATGACCTGGGTATCTGCATTCCCTTTTAGCTTATGGTAACTAGTTGCAAATATAGAGACCTGTGCAATCTTTATTTTGATGGCTGAAAAAGTTATATGAATTAGAGCTCGTGTACCGTACATGAGAGTAACCTTTAGGATTGCTAACTGCCCTTGTTCAGGCATTTCTGTGAAGACATTACTATAAGTCAAGCAAAGTACATAAAGCTGAACTATTGGTATTTTCATTTGTGCTTCTGACTTCAGAAATGCTGTGGATCTCTCTTTTTAAGAAACATGTACCTAAATGTAGTACTGCCCAATACATGTATATATCCCGTGCATGCTTTAATCCTACTAAAAAATATATTTTGCAGAGTCACTTAAACACCTGATTTTATTCTGCCAAAAGTTACGCAGCACTTGAACTCGGCTACTAGGCCCAATCATCTGGAAACACCAAACAAACTGTGCTGACTGGTGGAGACTCATGTTCGAGGGGTCAGATCGGGGACTTATGTATGGACTTATAATGTTCATGAAAGAAATAAAAGATTGTCTAGTAAAGAATGATCTAGTAGTCTAAGAGCATAGGCAAGATTTGCTGTAGTAATGTTTGGTGCAAGTTTGAAAACACTAATATTTCTGTTGACGAAAGGCCTTCAATCTGACGAGAAGAGTTTTCTTTGTTCTCTGTTCTGCTGTTTTAAAGGTTTGTATAAACCAATAAAATAAAAAAAATGTTTTAAAAAAATGTTTTGGAGTGTCCTAAAAGTAAAATCTGTCTCTGCTGTCAAAGTAACAAAGTCAATACCGGCTCTGTCTGCACTAAGAAGAGAGCCCACATCCAAGCCTGCATCTCTGCGACACCTAACAACTTGGCCAAACTTTAAAACATACAAGTAGCTGGGCAATCCTGCTGCAGTCTCCATCTCTCGTATCCCCTCCCTGGCCCTTTGGATGGGCCTAGCTTCTCATTTCATCTCTAAAACCCAGGACATTCTGTCCACCCTCTCGTCCTCGCCTCCTCCTCTTCCCTCTACTCTCTCCTCTACCTTCGGCCACCTATCCTCCCTCTTTCTCTTCCTTTCCTCTTTTCTCCCCAGACAAGGTTTCTAGACCAGTCCGATCTATGAAAGTCTCATCAACACAGGTTCTTCCCTGTTCTTCGAAAAACCATCAAGGACCAGTTTGACACCCTCACTCCTGCCCTGACTGACCTCCTGCAACCACTCCTTCACCACTGGCGCCTCTCCCCCCCCCCCCCCCTGAAGCACTCTTTTGTGCACCCTCTTCTCAAGAAACCCTCAGCTGACCCCTCCTGCCTGGCTAACTATTGCCTGTTCTCCATCACTCCTTTCCAGGGCAAACTCCTGGAAAACTGGCCATCTCCCTGCTCAATCTTCACAACATGAATCTGTTGGTTGTCTCCATGACCATCAGTCTGGCTTTAGAGCAGCCAGAAGCATGAAGCATGGAAACTACTCTCCTGAACATCCATGAAGACCTGCTCTCTAACCTTGATTCTAATCCCCCCTCTGTCCTCATTTTACTCAATCTCCCTTCTGAGTTTGACACGGTCAACCATGCCATCCTGCTTGATCGTATTCGTGATGACCTGGGTAACACTGATCAGACCCAGCCCTGGCTGACCTCGTTCCTCTCTGATTGACCCTCGCAGGTCCAACTTGGGTCCTTCCTTTCCTCTATCTCACTCTCTAGCTGTGGTGTTCCCCAGGGGCTAACCTCTCTCCCTGGCTGTTCAACCAATACCTGGCACCTCTCGCCCACCACATTGCTGCTCTCTGCTCCAACTTTGAAAGCTATGAGGATGACACTCGGCTCATTTTTAGGCTCCGCTCTGCCACCTCTTCTCCTTCTCTCATGTCTGTCTGTCTGTCTGCTATCCAGGAGTGGTGTGCCACCAACCATCTCTGCCTTAATGCCAGTCAGACGGAGATTCTCCTCATCGGCACACCTGCACCCTCCTTTCATGTCACTCTCTGGCCGGCCTCCCTTTGCCCTCTTCTTGCTCCCAACTGTGAGGCTAAGAACCTCAGGGTCATCTTCGACACCACACTTTCCTTTACTCCTCACATCTCTGACATCCCTAAGACGTCAAACTACCAACTGCACCACATGGGAGGTATTCTTTCTTTCCTCTCCTTTCCCCAGAAGCTCACTGTCTCTAGAGCTTTGGTTTCTCTAGGCTGGACAACTGCAACAACCTCTTTCTAAATCTGCCTGCTTCTACTCTCTGCCCTCTGCAACTCATCCAGAGCAGGACTCCAATACTTGTCCCTGGCCTCAAGCCCAGGGATTGTGTCTCACTAGCAATGAAATCTCTGCATTGGCTCCCAGTGGCTGCAAGGATTAAGTTTAAGTTCCTCTGCATTGTCCACAAGGCCTTCTGCGGCCTGGGTCCTCAATACCTACAACTCTCTTCGTAAATACCTTCTTACTCAAGCTCTTCGCTACTCCACCTCCAACTCCCTCAGGTTCAGTCGCTTCTCCAAGCAATGAGTTGGCGGTAGATCTTGCTTTGGCTGGGGCCTCCCTCTGAAACAGCCTCCCTGCCTCTCTGAAACTCAAGAAGAACCATCTCTGGTTCTGGAAGCACCTAAAGACTTTCCTCTTTCTGGCTTCTATCTTCCTCTCCTCTGCTGATGTCCTGTCTGGTACTACCCTGGTCACCTTGCTACCCTCTGATGTGGGCCAAGGTCTCTAACCACCCAGATGTACACCCACACTGCCTCCTGATAACACTTGCACTTGGGTCTGTATGTGTAAACCTACAATTCCCTATCTGCACTTTGGACACCTGCTGGCTGCACCTCTTGTAATTGTTTTGATCCCATGTACAGCACTTCCCCCTCCCTTTTCCCCTGGCACTTTTCCCCTCCCCTCGCATGCACTTGCACAAGCTCAATGTCTCTTTGCCTAGTTATATTGCTGTCTCTGTCCTCCCTCTGTTCCCCTTTAGTTGCATTGTCGCACCTTGAAACACTTGTGTATAGGTGTGTTACTATCATATCAGGTAAACCCTTTCTAGTATTACAGGTGTGTTTATTTATTTAGGTTGTCCATTCCAGTGCTACAAAGTTCCAAGTCCTATAAAACCATTCGGTAACTGACGGAGGATCTTTGCTCTTCCACTTTTGAACAATTCCCAATAGTGCGGCCAGTTGTAACATAACATAAGTTGTGCATTTCTGTCCCGAGTTGCGACACATAGTGGGTTCAAGAATCAACAATATATTCGACTTCATTGTGCTAGGTCTCGAATAAGCCCTCATCACAAGATGCATGAAAAATTGCCTCAACAGCACTCAACCTCACTGTGAAGAACCCGTCGGGGTTTTAGTATCCTACAATGGAAGTTATGGAGCTACCACAGGTGTGAACATTCATTTTTGGCCTGTGGGTGTGAGTGCTATGGGTGAGGGATTTGAGTCCTTTTCGGGGCATTTGAGTAGACATCTGGTCCAAACCCCCATCACCTGACAAACTCAGTTCATTCCCTGATAGGCTAAAGTCCCAGCAGGCCCATCTGTGGACAGCATCTGAGCAAGTTAGAGAAAGGTTTGAGACGGCTCCCAACCTGCACTCGAACATAGTAAGGAAAGGTGACTTGAGCACCTGGCATTTCTGTATCTCGGACAGCCCTTTCTTTGAACATACATTTTCTGCCTCCAATAACCCTTTACACTCCAATCATGGTTATGAGTTGAGTCTCCAGACAGTAGCAAAGGAAAAAAGGAAAATAGGAGTGATCTGTAAAGGCCAGTGGTAATAGTGTGGCTGGACGGGATATGACCAGGTGTGATTGCTCAGCAGTGGAAGCTATGGAAACACTGGCGGTACAGCTGACTTTCCGTCATGTCTTCTGGCAAAGCTGTAACCACGGGCTAGTCTTTTATTGGAATGGCCACCCCCTATTTCAGTAATGTGCCGGGTAAGATGCTAGTTTCATTGCTTGACTTGTTAACCTGTCTCCTGATTACTTGGCGCTTTGTGCCTCTCCCTTGCCTGCTTGGTTTTCCGCACGGCTCTCTGCCACGCTCTTCCCCCTCCCTTCTCTCACTTCGGACTCTCCCTCTCTCTGTGTCCTTTCCGGGACTGGCTTGTTTATAAAAAGATATTTCCTCCCTCCTAGCTCTCTCATTTGTCCTCCCACCCGGCTCTCTTCTCAAAACATCCAGCTCTGAGCATTGCATCGCCCCTCATCAGACTAGAGGGGCGGATCAGCCTTTGGGTTTTTTCCGCCTCTGCTTTTAACTTGTGGCTCGGCCTGTCCCACAGGGGTTCCACGTGTCTGGATTGTCATCCGACTCAGATGCGTGGCCTCCGATGGGGACCGACCATATCTTCATTTGGGGTGGACCACATTAAAGGGAAAGGAAAAGTAGAAAAAGAAGACAACTGCAGAATCCTCTGATACTGAAGGTGAGAACCCTGACCCACAAAGCGTTGTTCGTCGTGGGACCAGGCTGTTTTGCCATGTTAGTGTTTGCATGCCTTGCTACAAATGCTAATGCTCTTCATCCTGCCTTGTTATGCCATTATCTTTCCTTGCAAGGACATGTTATGCCTGGCTATGCATGTCTTGATTTTTTGCACCACTCACTAATCTCCTCACATTTGGTACTTTCTACATTATGCTATACTGCACCAAGATGATTCCACCTGATGTGATGACGATGGAAGCTGTAACCACATGGGCCATAATGCTTGTGATTTGCAACATCTATATACTCTGGAGGAAATGGAAAACTATCACATCTCAAGAAAAAAAGCATAGGTCTAGACTAAATAAAGGGACTTAAACCTGCAAATGATTTGCTGTACCCTCTTCCTGCTTGTGTGTGTCAGGCCCACACGGCCAAACTCACACCTTCTATGTCTTTTATTAATATTTCATTACTTCAAGGAATAGTTCCCTCCCAAACTAAAACTCTGTTTCCCAGATGACCCAAATGTTTTGCTAAATTACTGCCCTGGCCAGCGAAGATCCTTGAGAACATTGTGACCTCCCAGCTCCGGGAACATGTCGAAAAACGTGCCCTCCTCTTTCTCTTATCAAACAGTTTCTTCCAAGACATGGGATGGAAACAACATTGATTTCAATCTGGTGTGATATACTGGCCTGGCCCAGCAATGACAAGCATTCTCCCTTGGTGATGGTGAATCTGTCAGTGGTGTTTGACAGGGTAGATCATAACATCCTCCTAAAGAGTAAGTGGAGTCGCAGACACTACCCTTTTGTGGTTCAACTCCTTCTCTTATCGCCAACAGCAAGTAACCCACAGCAGGTTTTTGTCAGACACTCTTGCTGTCAGGTGTGGTGTCCCTAAGGCCTCTGCAATCTCACCACTTCTTTATAACATTTATATGAATCCATAATTGAATACTTGTAAGTACTGTGTGGTAAACTTTTACTCCTATGTGGATGATAAGAAGCTTTTTTCTAAATATTGGTAACCTCAGGGTCTCCATCCAGAGAGTAAGACTGTGTCTCGATGAAACCATTTGATGGATGTCCCAAAATTGATTGCGCTAAATGCTAATAAAACTGAGGCGGCCTTATTTGGATCTAAATTTTATTTAGATGATGCGTTGAACTGCTTCACTCTTCCTGAATTCATGGGTTCAAAATGCAACTATACCCCTAGTTGAAAAATCTAGGGTGCATTTGGCAAGTTAACACGGGTAGTGAAATCCATATTGGAGACTTAGTTCAGTTGGTTTTATACTCTCTCCGACTACTGCATCCCTGGCCCTGTCATATTTATCTCGAAAAGACCATGCCATGGTGGTGGGAGCTTTGGTTGATTCTCACCTGGACCAGGTGAATGCCCTTCTCCATGGTTGCCCTGAGAGACAAATGACAATGCTCCAGAAAACCATGAATGCAATGTTGAGGTTAATTTTTAAAGCTTCTAAATCTACTCGCATCTCACCTGTCTGTAGGTCCCATCACTGGCTCCCAGTGAAGGAAAGAGTTAAGTTAAACATTCTTTGTTTAATTGTTAAATGCCTTCTTGGGCTTTGTAAGGAACTCATGGTGGCAACAGTAAAGACAGACACAAATGATCACAGTTCAAGGGTGTTTATTGAAATTCATAATGGGTGAGATAAATGCCTAATCTAAACCTAAGATGCGAGCAAACTACGACCATCAAAAAATCATATAGCAGTCCTTGTGGTGTCTTTTCAAATAAAAAGGGCCTATACTAGAACCACAAACTATTGCCAGTCCTTACTACTAGTTACAACAAAAAAAGAGTATGGGATAATGTTCACTAGAAAAGAAAGAAGTGTTTAAAAAATGAAGTCAGCATGGTATGGCTGGGTCTCCCTTCCCAACGTTTCAGGCACGAGACAAGGTGGTATTCCCGCGCACAGCACACCCCTGCGCCTAGACAGCATGAAGTTCACAGTTCAGTTCACAAGAAGTCTCTTTCCTGTAAAATTCTCTTGCCTTAGAATGTTTGCTGATTTAAAGTAACAAACCAACAAACTTTATCTTGGTGTTCTTGTGCCTTGGGTGATTGTTCTTTGACCTTAGGATCTCCCTCTGCTGGGCACTGATCCTCCTTGCAAAAACAGGCCTCCCTCCTTTGGGTTCACTACGGCCTCTCCGATATCGCTCATAATCTTTAGGAGCCTTAATGTCAGTTTAATCAAACTACAAGGTGACACCTTCTTTGATACACTGTTCTCTAGTGTATTATTCTTCACCCCTTTTTGTAGATTGGAAAACAAATAAACAAAAGTTCTTTGGGCGATTTGCTTTTTGCCTCTAGGATCTCCCTCTGCTGGGCTACGATCCTTCCTGTACAAACTCGCTCCTGGGATCTCCTTCTGTCGGGCTCGGATCCTTCTTGTACAAATGGGCCTCTTTCCGTCGGGTTCACTACAGCCCTTCTTCAACATAGTTTAAGTATTCCTAATACAGTTCATGTATCTTTAGCTTTCTTTCGGCATCCCTCTGTCGGGTTCACACTTACCAATTATCACAGTTCATTATCGTAGTGCAAAGCGGTGTTCCCCTCCCTTAGCTTTCATCTGGCAAAGGGTCAGAGACTTTCAATTGTACAAGGGATTTGACGTGTCCCTTGTAGGACTACTCTGAGACCTTACAACACCCTTTCCTAGGGCCTCCTGGTTGCTGTAGTTTGAAAAACTGGTCCCGGTCAGAGTCTGTCAAATGACCGCCACTATGGCGCCGGACCCCTCTGCACCTGGACCTCAACCTGGCTTTCTTTAAAGTTCAAATATGCACACAAGTTCCTTCTTCCTGCGATCAAAATGTTGCTACTCGCAACCTTGGGTTTAACACAGTTCAGTTTGATATCAGCTTACCCTGACTCACCGGCTGTGCAGTACCCATTGGCTTCTTTGTTCTCTAGTCAAGGATAGTACCATTATAGCCAGCTTGCCTCTCCGCCTGTTATCATCAATGTGGGTGGCCCCCGTGTACCATTGACATTAGATGCCCCACATGCCAGCTGTAACTCCCAGTCTTATGCTTTCCTTCTGGAGGTTTTACGGATTTGAGTTGAAAAGGGCGAGGGCAATTCCCTCTTCGTCATCCTTCCAGGTCTCACCACTTTTCTTCTCCCTTTGTACTGCCAGTTTGCTCTAGCTGTCTCCTCGTGCATTTGGCCTTGCTCAAAGCGTGTTTTGTGCTCTGCCTTTTATCCCTGTGGAGAATGTAAAGGGCCGTCAGGTGTGCGTGGTTATTCTCAATTCCCTGACCCGAGTGCTGGGACATGTCAGGTAAACGGCTTTGGTGTTAGTCTGTTGTCTGTTACCATGTAAGAACGAGTTTGCGTGGGAAAAGGGGACGGGGATAGATCATTTAAATATCCTACAGGGTAGGATGGGGGAAAAGTTGTTACAGGAAAGAGAATACTGCGTCTCAACCCTTGGTGCCCCACTTGCACTCCCCGAAGACTCCTCACCCAGGTGATCCTCCCCCACTGGTCCACCCCCAGGAAGTGGATCCACTAGCGATGATATGATATGTTATTTATAACGTGCTTAATACCCAGAGGTTTCAAAGCGCGGACACAGAGTTCCAACCTCTGTTGCTCTGTGTCATCTTGCTTCTGAGGTGAGCACGTTGCCCCTGTGCTATCCTCCTGATGGCTGTGACCTGGCCACCTGTACAACAGATCTCCGGCAGACCAGCGGGTGAGACATCTTTGGGTTTCTCACAACTTTATTCATCCTTTTTAGTCTAGAATCTTAATAGGTATTACCGAACTTGAACACTTAGGTCTGCAGATAAGATTGTTCTTAGGATTCCCCTTTCCTGTTGTGTCTCAAGAGGGGACCAGCATTTTGCAGTTTGTGGCCCACGGCTCTGGAATTCGCTTCCACTGGAACTTCGTACTATCACTGAAATCCTTCAATTTCGTTAAAGGTTAAACACGTTCTTGTTTATTTGAGGGACTATTCCTATCTCTTTTATTTACTTGATCATAGTGTAAGAGAGCGTCAAGAATCAACGTCATTTATTCCATCTGCACCCAAAAGCACTGAAGTCTGTCAGGTACAGCATGGTACAAATCTTTCAAAATCAAATCATTTTCATCCCAGTAGATGTTCAAGCAACTTTGAAAGCTTTCATACATAAGTAATTCGCCATCAACACAGATCAGTGTGAAGGTTCTGGTATAAGATGCAACTATTGTCTCCTTAGTTCATCCACTAATTTCTCCAAGTACGTTTTTGCTGTGCATACATGCCACAGCAAAGGATCAACATCAGTGCATATTGCAAATACAAAGTCTGAAACTATTTCTATAGTTTTCTTCAACCTGTTGCTCACTTTCATTTTTCCACAGGTATTTCATCACATCACTCCTTCTGTCTGCATGGAACAGTGGCAACCAGAACAAGCTCTTCTATAACCAGTCAGAATTGTGGGGTTATTCCCTGCTATTGCTCATTCAATTGTGTAAGGTTTCCTAGCTAGTACATGCAATTCCATGGTTTAATGTAACACCGGTTTGGCATACTCATACTGGATCACTCACAATCCAGGTGTGTCATTTGTGGTGATGGGCTATGTCTACAAACGTCCCAAAGGATGGGGCCAGTTAGTGTGAAGTGTCTTTTTGTAATACATTCTTTCTCTTGGGTGTTTGACATTCAATATTCAAGTGTGAGCCAATGGACAGCCCTGTGTTTCTCTCAATTATCTGCATGTTCTTTGCATGCAGGACATCGGCGTGTCCATACCATTTCCATCCAGCCACCTGCTTGTTTCCATCCATGATTAATAAGGGGGTTTCTCAAAACGTGCAAAAGAAAAATGGTCAGGGAAACATTCACTGAGCCTGGAGACACCTGTTAAGTAGTAAATACTACTTCAAAAAAGTGTAATTGTGTTGTGTAAGGTTTGCCTTTTCGGAAAGAAATTCAATAGTCTTTTGAGTATTTTATAGTCTGATTCTTCCGTCTCAAAACGTGCCTTATATGTAGCAACTTGCTTGTGTGCTTTCCATCTGTACTTGGTTTTCTATGTGGTCCAGTCTGTTGATAATTCTGTGTCAGCTGCTTCAATGACCTTTGCTTCTTCTTTAATTGGAGTTGTGCACTGTGGCCTTCCTTCTTGCAGAAGGTTGGGGCAGAATGCATGATGGTGGTAGACGGTGCTCTGTTTCTCGCTCTGTAATACAGGTTCAGTAAATTTTGATCTTTTGATGATCGTTTCATTCGGTCGGCCTACGGGTAGACCGTTGGATCCATTTCATTAGGGCCACGCCACTTGTGATTGTTCAGTGATTTCCATTCTTTCACGTCAAACTACATAAAGTAACTCAACGATACAAAGATTGTTTATATTCTCTTGTTAATTATATGGCCTTAATGATCACGTCCATTTTAATTTAAAACTTCTGTCACAATATCTGCTGCTTTTTTGCTCTCGTTGTTAACTTTCAGGTATTTGTGAATTCCTTCCTGGTCAAATTCTTTCCTGGTCAAATTCTTTAAAGTGGCTAGCTTCAGCAAATGTGATTTTTTTCCTGCCCTTATGTTTCTTAGACACATCGATCAAGGCAGCCTTTAAAAATATGATTGGTGAACAGTAATTATATGTACTTGTTTTCATTGGGTTTCCATCACTTCTGTTGTTCAGCTTGAAGTTTTTCCCAAACCTTAAAAATACCTGGCTTATTCTCCTGACTGAGGATGATGCTCAGTTTTTTTTTTTTTACAAGTATACATTTATCATTCGAGAGCTGTACAAAAAGTAAAATATCAGATTATTAAGATACAAAAAACAATATGAGAGAGAGAGAGATGGGCATGACAATTCTTTCCTGAAAACAAGATAAAGAAACAAAGCATGTTTTTGATATGAGGAACATTCTATAAGGTTGCAGTGATCCCTGCAAAGAATAGTGTGTGCCAAATTGTGCTTTTTCTAAATCTCTGGTGTCTAAAGAGTGACTCAGCAGGTTTCTAGATGTTGTTTGGCCACCTGAAATCAGCGGTTTACAAGCTCCTCCTGGGGCAGGCTATGCCAGTATTTAATAATAGGCAGAGCCCACTTCTGAGCTCAGGTGGAGGGGGGCTTGTTACTTAGTCTCGGAAGGATAGCTCAGGGGCAAAGCGCTCGCCTTGGAAGCAAATCGACAGGGAGCAACAGAGGTTCGATCCACAGGTCCGCACTTAGAAACCTCTGGGTTAAGCGTGTTATAAATGAACAATCATAATTTGTGGTTTTCATGAACTATATCACACCCGTATATGTTTTGTACTATTCCAGGATCCAGGTAAGTTCTATACCATCAATGTTTTTTTTTTTTTAAAAGTTTGTTTTATTTTTATGGGCTATCAATGTTATGCTGAGATTTAAATGTTTTAAGCTTTATTTTACAGTAACTAGTGTGCACTTCTATACGTCTGGCATTGTTTGCCTTGCTATTGCGTTGGTGCCATGATATTTTTGGTCTGTATTCTGTCTGCATCTATTACAATTTGTGGGAACTGATGATTCCTAGTGGTGTTTTGGTAAGTATAAACATAGGTGCAATTGTTGTGAATTAGGTACAGGGAATGCAATATTAACACCTTAACTTGCAGGCTATTATGCAAGTCTATGCAAAAAGGACAAGCATACTCATCCTCGGCACTTAGGACATCTAAGATAGCAACACCACAAAACTCTTTGAAACGGGACTGCAGAATTACACAAGGGGGGATGTCATACTGTTTAAAAATGAATTACTGCACAAACTACAGTGACAAGTCAGACATACTTGTTATCACAAAGTCAACCACTGGCTGGACTAAAGACCACTGGCCTACCTGCCTTCGGCCATCAAGTTTATGCTGTCTGGCTCCAGAGAGGCACAGATCTGTGCAGTATGCTGCAGCGGCTTTGCCAAACTTACGGTACTGAGGAAGGTGCTTCCATTCATTCCAAAAAATGGCAGAAGTAAAATTGTCACAGCCGCCATCATGGGTGCCATTGACTATTTCAATGGCATCTGTCTGGGCCAACCGGCAGCTTTATTTCAGCGACTCCAAACCCTACAAAATGCAGCACCCTGGCTGGCCTTGAGCACCCCTAGATTTGCTCACTCTAGAGACCTTCTGCATCGCCTTCACTGGCTCCCAGATAAGTCTTGGGTAGAGTTTAAAATGTTATGTATTCATCAGGCCATCCGTGCTCCAGGGGTCTGGTTCCTTCAGTCAAGACTGGCTCTCTATCAACCTAAGAGAAACCTTATGTTGACTGTTACCCACTTTCCGCACAGCCAGTTGGGTGGCAGATCCTTTTCACAGCTGGCTCCTACGCTGTGGAATGCACTACCGCCGCATGTTGGGAGCATTCAGGCTTTACCCGCCTTTTGAAGGCAGCTGAAAACATGTCTGTTCTAAGTACGAGCTCCTTGCCGCCCTCTCTGGCAGTTTGCTGCTTTAGTGCCTTCATGCCTCCGGGTCTTTGCTGCACTCTATAAATTAGCATACAATACAATACAAAACAAACTCAAAGCAAAGCTTTTTTACAACATATGTGTAGGAATGCATTCTGTTAGGTGTGAAAAGTCCAATGCCTGTCCCTTGGGGTGATTGTTTGGGTGACCGCGGGCAGAGGATGCCCCTATCCAGAGCATGAGGCTTAGCCTAGGGTTGTGTGTCCATAGTTACTTAGGAAACCCCAACTTGCATTGAGATGAAGTCAAGGGATCCTCACTGTAAGTCGGTTAGCCTGTGCATTAGAACTTTAATCTGATCTGATGTGTAAAAACCCATAATATAGACTGCCACACTCTTGCAGGGTTTAATTTTAAAGGCGCAAAATGAAGTGCGAAATTGAATTTCAAAAGCCTAGCATAAAACCAGTGAGAAGCCATGCTCATGGATTCTGCAGTGTCCTACCCATCACTGCAATCTGCTCAAAAAGAGTAGTGGAGTTAGATTGTTGCTGTCCATGTAAGAAACCAATTCCAAGATGGTGGCCCGGTCTAAGCTAGGCTTGGACCACGCTATCATGTATCCTAGCAAGTTAGTACTACATACGGATGGGAAGATGCAAACAATCTTGAGAAGCCAAACCGAGCAAGCCCCAATTGCCACTCACAGTTGAACCACTTGGGGGAAGTCATTGAGCAGGTATTTCATCCAAGATGTGGATTGTTGGAAAGGGAACGCATTTGTGGTCAGTTTGGAATAGCAGTGGTACAAGCTGGAGAAGCATGCCTCATGTGGCATCAGAAGAAGAAGAAGGTGGAAACAGAAAATGTGAAGTAACAACAAGAGGTGAAAGGGGGTAGTGGGACACAGAGACAGCGACATCCCGAAAGCTATTCAATTCGTGACAGTCAGCCCATTGCTAAAATAAACCGGTCTACACACCAAAGATCGAAGTAACCTCAGACCAATCACAAATTGCCACTTTCTGTTGAAAATCCTTGATAAGGGTGCTACAGGGCAACTTCAACGCTTCGTGGAGGATAAGGATAAAAACATCCTGCACAAACAACAATCAGGTTTAAGGCAAGCCCATAACACAGCGACAGCACTCATCGACCTGCAGACCCATATGTTGGAGATAATGGATGAAGGAAAAGCTGGAGTGCTGATGCTGCTTGACCTGCCTGCTACTTTTGATTTGCTGGACCACGACAAGTTAATGCAAGCTCTCGAACAGGCAGGAAATTGCTCAAAGGGGGCAGTCAATTGGATTCTCTCCTTAATTGCCAACCAAATGTCCAAAATCCACAGTGGGGACACCTTTTCATTGCTAGCTCCCATTTCTTGCAGAGTTCCACAGGGTGGTAGTCTGTCACTTATGCTCTTTAATCTATGTCTCCGACCTCTTTGTGCCCTGTTGGAGGGCAGTGACGTGGTCTTTACTAACTATGACAATGACACTCAGCTGGTCCTAGAGCTGAACATCAATTACCTTAAGGACTCTGGTAAAATCTCAGCTGCTTACAACATCATTGAGGCAGGGATGATCAGGAAGTGGATGTGCCTGAATGGCAGTAAAACCAAACTCCTCATTTTCGGCTACTGGCAAGCTCGCCCTAAGCTGAGCACAGATTTCACCACCTTTAGTATCAAGAACAATGCTATCCCGGTCCTAAGCAGAGTAAAAACCTTGGCCATCACTTTGGCACCCTCAATGAGCACTGAAGCCCATGTCAATCAAATAAACAAAAATTGTCAATATCTCCTAAGCCTGCTTAGACACTTCAGGCCCCTGATCAACGAAGAGAAGTGTGCCACTTTTGCCCGAGCCACCATACTCTCAAGGCTGGACTATGGCAATAGGGGTAAACACCACTTGTCCGACTAAATGTCAGACAGTCCAGAACAGTGGTGTTCTCATTATTAAAAACATACCAAGATGTGAACACATCTCAGCCAGTAGAAGGGATCCATACTGGCTGAAGGTGGAAGACCGGATGAAGACCGGATTGCTTTCAAAGCTAGCACTCGTAAACCATTGCCTCTTTGGGCACAGCTCCACTTAATCTGAAAACACTAACCTGCTCATACGTTCCTAGCAGATCCCTGCATTCAGGAAACCAGGGCCAGATCAATGGCATTACCCACAAACGGACTGGGTAGATCCGTCCCTGTTAGAGCGGCCAAGATCTGGAACAAACTTCCAACTGCTCTAAGAATGGAACGAAATAACCTGATTTCCACTGTGCTTTGACAACTGCTCTTTTTAAGTGATTTACTAAGATAGACCATTGCACATACTCTTTTCTGTGTGCCCATGTCACTCGTGTTCTGATCTTGTCTCCATATTGGTGCCCTGATGACTGCGGGCTTTGGCACCTTTTAAATCTATAAATAAATAAGCAAAGGAGGCAGCTGATGGGGCAAAGCCCTATCCAGTGAACTTTGAGTTTTCTTTTGGAAACTCATGTCAAGCCTGATGCCTGATGGAATATAGGACATTTCTTAATGATCTACTAAGGAGAGAACACACGCCCAACGTGGTACCGAACGTTGCACCATTAAGGCCAATGGTGTGTCCTGCATATTTCACATATTTAATTGATAAATATATCTTTACTCTTTACAAGCCAGAAATATTGATGAAATATCAATATGCCATGATTGTCAGGATGCAAACTCTAAATGCTCCTGTAGACACCCGAAGACATTGGTCCTCATTACGACCCTGGCGCTAAGGGATTACCGGTACCGGTAATCCCTTAGGGCCTGATTACGAGGTCCCTTTGCAGGTTCCCAGCTTAATGGCTGGTTTTAACAGCCATTAAGGAATGGACCTGCAAAGGGACCTTGGTGCTTATTACGGTACCGCTATTTGCGGTACCGTAATTACCGCCTTGCCCATTCCCATTATGCCCTATGGGGCAAAAATGGGAAAGGGATGGGCCATGGTGAAATGGGGAAGTACCGCCCCGCCAACCTTGGAATGGGGTGGTACTTCCCCATTTCACCATGGCGGACTCGTTACAATACCGGTAGCAACCATGGTGCTAATAGCGCCATGGTTTAGCGCCGGTGTTGTAATGAGGACCATTGTATGCAGCCTTGTGTTATGAGTTATTCACATCTCGAGTGGCGGCTGTTATGGTCCCCATGGAGAGCAGGCCATTTCCCAAATTACATCTGGACTATAATTCCCATATGATGTTCTGCAATGCCAGGATGGTGATCATATGTATCTACTTCTACTTCTGCCTGCTTACCAGAAAACTGCACTCATCAAATCTTGATCATGGCACACCCTTCCTCAATGATGATCTTGTCTTCTGAAAATCAGCCTTGCCCGCCCTTGGACTGCTGATCAGATGGGCAGATGGATTGCCTTGTATTTAGCCTCTGTATGTATATTGCCCACTCTTTGCTGACTGGTACTGGACTGTGACTGCCTGCCCTTTTGTCCCAGCTTGTGCCCAAATAACACAGACTTTGCCTCTGCAATGTAATATTTAATATGCCCACCCACCTCCTACGTTCCTTGTTCTGACTGTATAACATTGTTTCTATGCCGATACTGGGCTGTGCTCGACTATCATGATTTTTGACATGACCTGTAAAGTGGAGCCTAACATCCAACCAAAGACAGTCTGAACGCCCACCTGGGGCTGTGGCAAGTTCTGCAGCAGAGAATACTGATGTACTTGACGTAAGGCTCTGGAGAGAATAGGCTCAATTTGCTTAGTGCAAGAGACATCACTACACCTGAACACTAGACCCCTTAATATTGAACATAAATGTGTAATGGGCCTCCCTTTCAAATATCTGGTAAGCAACTATTCTTTATTACCTTGTAGCGTATGGTAAGCATTAGAAGTTACTAATATAGTAACTTCAGTGTTCACACTAATCCAACCAAGTATTTGCAATTGTAACATTGTCCCTTTCATACGTGGAAACATCAAGGATGCTCTCACTCTTGTTTAGCATTTATGTACATTTAATCTCTTTAATATCTTCTTATATATGAATATTAAAAAGAGTAGTTAAATAGAGTGCTTTCATCCTACTCTTCTTCGATTCACTTCTGAAATGTTAGACACCTGTAACCAATCAGGGGTGTGTGTATAGCAAATAAGGCAAAATAAAACAAACACTCATTCACACAGTGTTGGTGCGGTTTGGTTTGGTGAGCAAGGGGACAGGTGGTGTTATTGATACCAACCCCTGAATAACACAATAGATGGAAAGAGCTAAGCAAATCTGCCAGCTGCCCATTGCTTCAAAGGGCAGATGGAGAAGAGCAGCATAGAAATATTCTAAATCCAAATGAACTGTAAAGCATTTTAAATCATCCTGAAAAGTAGTCCGCTCATCATCATCAGAGGAGACAATCTTTTCAGGCAATCTGTCCCCATCAGAAATGGAATTTCACAAATAGATGTGATCAATACCTCTTGTTTCATTCTGTGCTTTCCTATTTTTATGTCAACCTCAGTTACACCTATGATGGGCACCTCCTCCCCATTAAAGTTATGCACTGGGCCTTGATTTTCCTTCACTGTGATCTGACTCTGTGGAGGCCTCCCTTCATTGATACTCTTTACCAGCTCCTTGGACATAATTGTGGCCTGTGCGCCAGTGTCAATCATAGCAAAGGTGTGGCACTTTTCTTCTACAGTGATGGGTGCATAATATCTGTCCTCAACTTCCTCTAATACACATAAGAAGTGTGAATTCTTACTGAGTTCAAAGCTCACCTTTCTCAGATCTTTCTCACTTTTGGCTAAGCACATTGGTAAATGGAAAGACATTTTTCCCTCCTTTTCACCCATTTCTGCGCGAGAGACTTTATTCATTTCTCCATGTTCAGAGGTTTTTTGGAGTGTGGCCACTGTTCGCCCATCCATCTGGGTAACATCAGAGACCACATTACAACCTTCCAACTGAACATGTGTAACAACATCATTCAGCAATTTGTCATTTTTTAATTCTGTGCATTTGTGATCATTTAGTGTAATACCAGCCTCGTCAAGAATATGTGGCTCAAAGAATTCTTCAGGTGATTGACTTGTACCCTCCTTGTGAGTATTTCCTTTTTCTGTCTGTGTTTGGTCATTGTTTTGCTTGCCCAGGGAAGGAGCTATGGCATCCCCACTTACTCCCTGTTCACTGGTATTCCCCATGCATGAGTCATTTTTCTTAAATCTGTTCCTTTGTTCTTTTGGAATTCCTAATGTTTCTTTTTCATTTGTGCAAATCTTTACTGTTTTATTTAGCTCTAAGTTAAACCGTACCTCTTTTTTAGAAGTATTTGCACTTTCTATCACAATTTCATTTACTGGTACTTTCATTTTTAATCCATTAGGCATCTCAGAGTCGTTATGCAAAATTATATCAGAGCAATCTGTCATTTTGGCACTCCAGTTATCATGAGTACTTAGTCACTTTTCGGAAGCCCCCCGGTCATTGCTATGGCCATCAGCCCCCTCTTTGGAAGGTTGTTTTTGCGCTGTATAGAGCTTTCCTATTTGCTCGGCTAACATTTTCACTTGGGCCTCTAGGCACTGGAACCTTTCCATCTCTCTAGGATCCTCTTTCTGTGGCCTAGGTCGATATTGGTTGTTTTCCCCCTGATTGGATCTATTCTGATACCTCTCAGGTGATTGATGTCGGTTGGGATGGTTTCTGAACTCTTGATTCATTTGTGGAGGGGAGCGGGTTGCACCCATCCTTTGATTATAGTCCCCTGGTGGGGAATCATTGTACTGGCGTGGACTGTAGTTCACGTTTTGCCTCATGTCCTGTCTCTCAGATTGTGGGTACTGGCCCCTATGTTGATTTCCATTATCAGTAAATCGATCCACATATCGGGGCCTATCCTGATTACCATATATCATGGTGCTGGGATCAAATCTGCTCTGTGTCCCCAATGACTGGTAGGGACCATCATTTCTTTGATCTTGATTTTGTCTCTGGTTATTGTTCATACCTGCCATATCAGACCGGTATCTTACCCGGGGTCTGTAAGGATATTTGGCATGTTACAGCACAGAGTACAGCACTACTGCACAGGTAGCAAACAGCACAGAGTACAGCACTACTACACAGGTAGCAAACAGCACAGAGTACAGCACTACTACACAGGTAGCAAACAGCACAGAGTACAGCACTACTGCACAAGTAGCACATTTTTTTGCAGCACCACCACAAGGGTGCGGTGCATTGCTATATGGGTTACCAGATTAACAAGGAAAGACAGGCTATTCAGTCAAAAACGATTTTAACATATAAGATGCAAATCTATTTTTACAGTTAAAAGCACACGTGCTCATTTAAAAATGCACACTATTTTTCACCTGAAATGCCTATGGTGCGAGAGACACATTTGAAAATTAACAGCTAACCTATTAACCATTAACCTGACTAATAAAACCTTATTTAACATAACCCACTAATAAAATGTATTCTCCACTGCAGAATTAGGCATACTCTGAAAGCCATTTAAATGTGTGTGCAGATTTTTTTTTCTCCGTGTTTTTGTGCACAGTAACTGCAGGAAGAAGGAAGTCAGATTTGCAACAATTGCAAATGTATAAGCAAAGCTATTGTTGAAGAGTAGGAGGATGAGAGATGATGGATTTCATTGGGACACGTCATACAGAGGGCTGAGAGGAAAGTTTTAGTGGGCAGTAACGGGGAAAAAGACAGGCAGACATTTTTCTGCACTACTGGGGAGAAGACCTGGCTGTGGGACTCCTGACTGAATGCAGATTCCTGCGTCCTGCTACAGTCAAGATTTGGCCGAGCTGGGAGGAAGACCTTTTCCTGGTTGGAGGCATTCCTATCTGCAAAAGCTGAGAATTCCAGGCAATGACCCCGGTTTGAGAAGGAAAGGCGATCCTTTTACTGGGGTTAATCTTCAAGGGAGCTACATTCAGAAAGAGAACAGCTGAAGAAAACTCAGATAAGGTAATTACATAAGCGTGGGAGCCGTGTGTGTGCACGAAAATATGCAGTCAGTGTAGGAAAGGGGATTCCTGTGCGTGTCTTAATCAAGTGCTAATGTTGCAATTTGAGTTCTGTTCTCCGCCACTCTCTTTGCAGTGTGTCACAGACAATGCTTTGACTGTACCATTTTATTTCTGTAAAGAATGAGATCGTGTTTAAATACAACTTTTATAATACAGAAAAATATTTGAAAACAGACGGGTGATGTTTATTGTTTACCATTACAATGCTGATGATGTGGGGAGATTTTTAAACAGTGCAATGGTCATTTTAAGACAGATGTGTGCATGTCAGAATCAGTATGAATAATTGTGAGTGACTGTAGCATAGCTCGTTGGAGGTACATGAGCCAACGGGAAGAGAGACTCTCTGAACATAGCTCCCTACCGTATATAAGGTAGTGGAAATTACCACAAGACTACCATATATAGCTCTCTGTCGTAAATAAGTCAGTGAGTTCGCCCATGGTGGCACACCAACACTATCACTGGAAAATGTGGTATTCCTAGAATGAAGGTCTGAGGTCTCTCTAGTGATCACACGAAAAATCTAAGCAAAGATAAGGGATTCTGGACATTGGGGCCACAAATAAAACAAGGGAATTATGCTCACCAAAATACCACCAACCACGTATACCAAATATGCAGGTCTGGGTGCTGAAATAATGCATGTCCATTGTATTATTGTTGCACATGGCCAAATCTGAATACAAAGAGTGATTATTGCTAAGTTATTTTTCGGGCAGTAATAAAATACCGTCGGGCCCCAAATCTCCACAAAATACCCTACAGTCCTGAATTTTTGGTTTTCCTGGTTTTCCTTGGTTTCCACCAGATTAGCTTTGCCTTTCGGCAGAAGTCGCATACTTAGTCACATCTCTTTTACAGCAATGATCCTACTTGACCAACATTAAGTTCCAGATTTGTTTTTTTTTCTTACATTAGCATTATGTGAATTGATAGTATCTCTAAATTCCCATGAGTGGACCTCTTCGACGTTACATATTTCTCACATATCTTTTGTTTGTTTTCATGAGTCATTTTGATGTGCTAGTTTAATTTATCGTATTTATTGCACATGCTTGGGGAGCCTTTGTATCCTGGGATAATCACTTGTGTTGAAAATAGGCAGTCGGAGCATGACTCTGAAAAGTCTCCAGCTCAGAACACTTTGGGCCTTATTAAGACGGCAGTAGCCATGCCGGTAAAAATGGCAGGCTGCCGCTAGTCATTTTTTTTTCTCCAGTGCCTGGCAATGGGGAATCACTGAGCCATTACAGACCTGGCGGTCCCTATGGCCAGGTACCGGAAAAAGAAACTCCCCTTTCCCATGGGGAGGACTCATGCACCGGCACTGTGTGCAATTGTGCAACAGTGCCGATGCATCAGTCAAAGTCTGCGGGCAGGTGCTGTTCCACCCGCCAGTTGAGACCTGGTGTCCGGGAGAGCATCCCGCCCGCAAACTTGTACTCTGCCGGTCCTGTAACAACTGTGCTGGTAGCTCACAGGCACCGTTGTTATCGCGTCCGGCAGGATTATAATAAGGCCCTGTGTCTTCTAAGTGAGGCAGTCAATCCAGCTCATCACTCCTCAATATATTATGCAGGTTTGGAGCTTGATCTTCTAGTTAAGCTTGGCCTTGGGCTGCTTTTAGTCTGACCTGTTAATGTGAGATTTTGATTGCTGAGTCTTAATTTGTATGCTCATTGGAGGGTACCTGCACCCATCTGTTCTGTGACTCCACAGTTGAATTAAGGGCTGTGATAGGGCTTGTAGCCTCAAAAGAGCAGACTGTGGTGAAACCCCAGTTCAAGATTTGCCTTACTAAAAACAGCCTGCCATGTTTTATGTGAATGTAGTACCTCCTGTTAAATAGGTGGTTGTGACTTCTGGACCCATTATAGGATTCAAGTTACAGGCACTGTGCCTGCAGGACTGGAACAATAAATGAACTCCTGATTCACAGATGAAATCATTTTAGAATCTGCTATTTCTAAAATAGCTGGACAACATAAACAAGGTAGATAGGTTGCAGAAATAGCACTCACCTGTCTACAATGAACTCAAGAGATCTAGCAATAAGAGGCCACCACTGTTAGTACAACCAGGTGCCAAAAATCCTTCATGTGTATTTAAGACATATTCCAAGGTTGTTATTTATAAGCGTTATTGCTAGTATAGCAAAGTGTCTTCCGCTTTCTTTCAAATGGCTCAAAATTAAGATTGTGAGGCAACTTTCCAAAAACCAAACCCTCTTAAATGTGTGTGACCGTATTAAAACATGGTACGCAAAGTGTTAAGGATTGTGACAAAATCCCAGGTGGAGGCCGGGTGTTGAGATTGTGGTTGGACTTTGTGCCACCACTCATTCCATTCTGCAGCCCCAGCACAGGTACACAAATGATCCCTCATGCCCGACAGACCATCACCCGCTGTAGGGTAGCTCCCAAGGTCAGAACCTGTTGCAGTCTACAAACATCATCCCTAAAGCTGCTCAGGCTTGCCAGGACCACAAATCTCTGTGTAGTCCTCTACCTATGAAACCGGGAGAGGGAGTGGCCATGCCCCATCGGCTAACTGGAACACAGGGGTTTAGAAAAATGGAGACTTCTAATCCAGCAGTACATGGGTGAGATAGGGCACTGTACTAAAGGTCCTTGATCAGATCCTTAGTCCCAGGGCCACAATCCACCCAAAACCCAGTAATGTACATGCCCCACATTCTGGAAATAATCTGTCAGCCTTATTCGGAAATATGTGTATTCGTCATAACCCGTCCCTGTAAAAGTGCGCTTTAATTCACTCTGTCTGTGTGGAACTGAATATAGCCAAGAGAAAACAGCTTTCAACAACTGATAAGCTTTCAAAGTGGTTTGGGGTCATAGTACCACTGGAGCAGGGTTCTTAATGCTGGAACCGTTGCCGGACCAGCAGTTGGATTTGAGCAGAGTTCAATACTGCATCCTGTGGTGCTTCTTGCTGGTTTATGAAACACAAGGGCCAATTCCACAGCGCAAGCGCTTGTCATATCCAATAACGGAATACTGTCCATGCAGAGGAGCAACCTCCATGGTGAATTAAAGAAAAATGGTGGTCCCTTTTCAAACCACAGGTAACAGAGCTGCATTGCCGCATGCAATGCAATGGACACAAGCTTTAGTTTCTGTAGCACAGGAACAAGTTCAACAGTCACAATGCTCACTTCGCATTGAACCAGAGTGGAAGGAATTTATGTGAACAGGGTGTCGGAAGCTCAACCTGATGCATTGTAAAAGGGGCACCGGTGCTTGAAACTCGGTTGGGAGCCCGGTGTTGGAGACATAGGGAGGACGATTGCGTGTGGCAGTCAAAGAGCTTAGAATTGCTAACGAAAGTGCCAAAGCATGAGGAGAAGATTGTAAAATAGCAACAGAAGGTGATGGAGGAAAGGAGTGCAGTGGAGGGGAAGGTAGATGATTGGCAGAAAATTCATGGGGATGCAATGATTAGACCTGAGAGAGAGGTGTTGCAAAAGAAGAAATGGAGTGGAGATCAAAATAAGGTATCAGGATGTGGAAGGATTTTCACCCTAAATTACCAGGGTAATTTAGACGTGGAACCCTTGCTCACTGTTCTTAGAGAGGCACAGCTCCACCTCACTGATGAGGCCCAACCAGCTCGAAACATGTGTCTGGGGTTGCTGTTGGTACTTTTGTTCAGAAGAGAATTGCCAGGCATTTCGGTGCTGGACTGCCCTTGGGCAGGATAAAGACTGATATGTAGTGGAAATTTCTCTTCTGTGAAAGGATGGTG